>NC_138889.1:97129118-97729118 GCF_965194825.1 Balaenoptera physalus | reverse complement strand
AGGCAGCTTCAGGGTGCAGGGGACCAGAGTAGCCTGCTAGCTTGGAACAGCTTAGCAAAAATGCGCCTCTAAGACCCCGGACTGGACCACGTGGCATTTTCATTCATTCGTTCAATGCACATTTTATGAGTGCCTAGGATGTGCCAAGCCCTGCGGTGAACAAGACAGGCCTGGCCCCTACTCTGAGAGAACTCACTGTTCTTGTGCAGCCCGGGAGAGGCCAGCAGGCTCTTAATTTTGTCTCTCGATTCATGAAGAGGGGGAGGGAGAGCAACCAGTTGTCCTTGGCTAGAGGAAACCAAAGATGCTGGGAACTGCCTCACTGAGCAGTGGAAGGAACCCAGGCTTTACTATTTTATTCCATAAATATTTGTGGGGTGCCAGGCGGGGCAGAGGCTTCCCTCTCGAAACCTCGGACTACTGAGGTGGAGATGAACACCGAGCTGAGGTGGAGATGAACACCGAGCGGGCCACCAGACAACCATGAAGTCCAGGATGGAGATGCGGCCCCAACTGGGAGAGATGGGAAGTCTTTCTGGAGGAAGAGACTCTGCGCTGAACACCAAGTTATTGGCAAGACAAAAGCGCAGGGATGAGATTGGGGGATTCCAGAACTTGGCAGATTCTAAGAACTAAAACAAACTTGGGCTGAACAGTAGCATTTGGGATGATGGCAGGCTCACTCACTGTTTGCTATCCGAGGTTGGAAAATTAGTTCGTTTCTTTGAGTTTCAGTCTACCCATCTGGAAAATGGGTATGATGAGGCCAGCGTCACCAGATTATTGGGGTGGCCCAAGGGAATGACCTGTGGATGGCTTCTGGCACAACAGGCACTCAGTATCTATAAGATCCTCATTTGGCTTAGGTCTGCAAGCCAGAGAGGCGTGGGTCCCCATGGGCGGTGGGGGAAGGGTTCGGGCCTGCGCACCCCTGGCCGCGGTTTGCAGAATATCTTTATTAACGAGCACTTCAAGGTAAGCCGCGATGGAAACCAGATGTGGGATCGCGCAGTCGGCGGCAGAGCAAGGAGCAGAGATACCAAGGGAGAGGGGTGGGGGTGAGGATTAGCTAGGATGAGGTTGGGGGTAGAAGCACGACCCCACCCCCCCAGATATTTTTTCTTAGGGAGACCTTTTAGGTGCAGAAGATTGACTTCTGACCCACATTCCTGGGTTCAGGGCGCTCAGGCCCTCTCTCATTTTACTCTGCCCCTTCACCTTTCACCCCACTCCCAGCCTCCCTTGAGATACGTCCTCTATCCACGGATTTTTCCCTGCAGTTTATCGAGGGCTGCTCTTACTGGTCTCCTTCAAACTGAATCATTCCGCAGTCAGAGATCCGGTTCCTCTGTTCTGTGCGTTTTCGCTGTCAGCAACACCATCCCAGATCCGCGGAGGGACTAACCTCAGCCTGGGTTTCAAGGCAGGCGCTGCTACTTCCCGGCTGTGTGACCTCAGCCAGGTGACCGCACCTCTCTGAGCCTCGGTTTGCTCATCGGAACATTTGGGGACCCCGATTTCCACCACTCACGGTTGTTGTGAGGTGCAATTGATGATTAGCCATGTGGAAAGGACTCGACGCGCTGTAAACGTTCTTTTCCCTGGGGCGCACACAACCCATCAAATCCAAGCCATTCGGTTTACAGTCGGGGACAGAGAGGCCAGAGATTAGAGACTGCCTCACCCCAACCCGAGCAGTGAGCAGGTGACAGCGTGACGATGAGGCGCGGCCAGCTGGTCTCCCAACTCCACATTCTCAGGTGTGCCAGGCAGAAAATCCCCTCGGCTGGGCGGAGACCTACCTGAGGCACACGCGGCTCCTTCCCCGGAGGGGAGTGGTGGGGGGAGGGGGCCGCGTTCTAAAGCTTCGGAAACTGGCCCAGCCTGGGGGTTCTCAGTGTCTGAGTGAACACGGGCCCCTCCTCACCCCTACCCAGTGCCCTTACAGGAAAGGGAAATAGTTAACGAGACGTGAAAGTGGTCGTGCACAGGATGACTGCTGCGTGTGTGTGTTAATTTCATGGAGGAACCGAGAATAGGGAAAAGGGGTTGGAAACAGAGGAAAAGGCACCAGTGGGAAGACCCGCAGCTGCACCGCCAAATTCGCACGCAAGTGTACAAACGACTTGCCTGCACCCGGACGCTAGCGGCCCATCAGACTCCGAATGTCGAAACCTGTTAGGTTTTTTGGTTTTGTGTTTTTATATTTTTAAAAATCTGTCACTGAAGTTTTGCATACCCCCCTCCCCTAGGCCAAAGCTTGGACCCGCCAATTCTCAGCCTAGCCTCGGGAGCCCGGGGAGTCCAGACACCTCCCTGGCCCCGCCTTGAATCGAAAAGGCCTTTGGGCGGCTCTTGGTAGAATCCCCTCCGAGCGGCGAGCGAGCTAGTAGCATTTCCTTAAGGCGGGGGGGGGGGGGGGGGGGGGGGAGGGGGGGAGGGGGTTAGTGGTGGAAGGAGAGGAGGGAGAGAGAAGAGGCAGAGGAGGGGGAAAAAAAGAGTCAAGAAAAAAAAATTCACTCTCTCTTTTTCCGCTTCAAAACCTTAAGAGGGTTTGGGAGATCTGGTCAACTTTCCGAAACATCTGAATCTTTTTACAGTCCTCCGTTCTTTCCCTGGGCCAGCTGTGGGGAGGGAGAAGGGAGAGAGAGGAGGGGGTGAGAGGAGAGAGAGAGAGAGAGAGAGAGAGAGAGGCGTGGAGCGGAGGAGGGGGGAGAGCGAGCAGGCCGGCGCGGAGCGCACAGCCACTGCCTCCTTGCCTCTCCAAACTCCCGGCCAAGGCGCGCGGTGGCGTCCTCGCGCTCTCGCTCGCGCCCCCGCCCGTCGCCCGCCGCCCGCCCAAGCCAGGCATGAATGCTGAGACTTGCGTCTCTTACTGCGAGTCGCCGGCTGCTGCCATGGACGCCTACTACAGCCCGGTGTCGCAGAGCCGGGAGGGCTCGTCGCCTTTTAGGGCATACCCCGGCGGTGATAAGTTCAGCACAACTTTCCTGTCGGCTGCCGCCAAAGGGCAGGGATTCGGGGACGCCAAGAGCCGCGCCCGCTACGGCGCGGGGCAGCAGGACCTGGCGGCACCCCTGGAGAGTGGCGCCGGAGCGCGGGGCTCCTTTAACAAGTTCCAGCCCCAGTCGCCGGCCCCACAGCCGCCGCCGCCGCAGCCGCAGCCGCCGCCGCAGCCACCCGCGCAGCAACCGCATCTCTACTTGCAGCGAGGCGCCTGCAAGACGCCCCCGGACGGCACCCTCAAACTCCAGGAAGGCGGCGGCGGCCACAACGCGGCCTTGCAGGTTCCCTGCTACGGTGAGTGCACGTGCGGATCCCTCGGGCTGGGGTCCCCAGGACCCAGGGCTTCGGCACCTTCAAAACCCGTTCGGCTTGCGGGAGGCAGGAGTTGGAGGGCTGGGGAGGCGCGGGGCCGAGCTGCGTGTGACTTCGGGTCGGAAAATGGGGATCGACCGCTCCGAGGAGACCAGGGGATCCCTCCTGCCGCCTTCGGATCGCTCGGCGGAGGGCGCGGAGCGTCGGCTATTAAACTCAGCCTGGAGTCTGTTTCTCCCCTCTTCGCCGTTCCCCCAAACCACTTGCTTTGCGCTGCCCGCCGGGCCGACTTTGAAGCGGATGCTTCGCACCGGCTCAAGGCGTGCGGCGGGAAACAGTCGCAGCGCAGCGCTCGGGCGCTGGGCTCCGGGGCTGCCGAGGCCGCGCTCCTCGCCGGCTAGGGTGCTCCTCGGGCGGCGCCGCAGGTGGGAGCGTCGCAGGTGCGGAGCCCGGCCGGGAGCCTGGAGCGCAGTCGGCGGAGCGCGCCCGGGATGCCGTGGAACGGGGGCGCCACACGCGTGCGGGTCCAGAGACGCCTGAGGCCGCGGAAGACCTGAGTCGAGGTGGTTCGCGGCGGGCAGGCGGGCCGACCAGAGTTCCCGAGCGTTTCTCCTCCGGCGATCCCCAGAGGCGGCCGGCCTCCGAACAATGGTTTAGGACCGACCGGCTGGGAAAGCCACAGAGTTCCAGGCGCCGCAGTGCTGGGCAAGAGGGAAGGTTCTGGGTCCTGATTTGGGCCCACGGGGAACCGGAGGCCTAAATGACCTCCAAGCCCCCTTGAAGGCGGCCTCAGGACGCAGGCTTGGGCCCCGAAGCGCCGCGACCGTAGTGGAGGAGAGAGCCTCTCAAGGGCGGCCTGAGGCCAGAGCAGCTGAGGAGCCTGGGCCTTCTCTCCCACAGAATCGGCATTGGTGAGCCCCAAGCTGGCAGGGAGAGAAACTGAGAAGGGAGAGAAAAATCCCTGGGCTAGGAGCCCTGGGTACACACTCTCCCGCTGGGACCTTGGCCTTCAGGCAGGGCCCTGGAAATGAGCTGGTTCTGACAGGACAATGGCTTTGGCTGCACTGATCCAGGGCCGATGGAGAGACACCAGGCCTGGGGACAGAGGTGGGACATGGTGGAGGCCTTGGCGACTGGAATAACCTTAGGAAACAACCCAGGGCAAACGCTTTCTTACACTCAGCCTGGATCTGGCTCCCCACAGGCTCAGAACTAGTCCACTAAGTGGTTGTTGACACGCACAAACGTTCACACATACACTTGACTACACTTGGATTCTACACATACACACACAACCACTTCCTCATGAGCAGCGCACACACACCAAGTACACTCATGTGGCTTCGCACAGAGCCACACACTCTCAAACCCACAGGACAGACTGAGCAGATTTAGAGAGATCCGGTGGCTTTCCCCACCTCCTCCACCTTTCCTCTCCACCTTCCTGTTGGAATGAGATCAGGCACTCGGATCACAGACACTCACAGCTCCACACAGGTGCTCCTTCCACACTCAGGTGGAGAGGGGCTCTCGCCCCGTCCACATGCACCAGCCTGCCAGCCCCGGGGATCAGGCTCCCTCCTCCTGGCCTCACCCAGGCCCCTCCTGGTCCCTGTCCTTTGGGAATGTTAGGTGTGAGCAAGTCACAGACTGAGGGACCCGTGGAGGTTCGTTGTGCAGAGCCAGGGGACTCGGATGTTTTCTCTCCCACCGCACTGGTTTTTCATGTGTTAGAGAAATTCACCAGTGGGGCTTCTGAGGAGGCTGAGTTAATTAGGCAAGGAGAGATCCTGAGCTGCTTTCAACCTCTCATTTGGAAATGTCTTCAGGTTCAGAGGGAAAGGGGAAAGAGCTAGACCCCTCCGAGCACTGCCTCTGAGCCCTGCTGGGCCCCCACTGCCAGCCTGCATAATGCATCCTCTACAGGCAGTAGCCACTAGGGCAGCCCACACTGTGACCTGAGAGTAAGAAATCCCTCTAAAGCCCTGTTTCCTCATCTGCATCACGAGGAGGTAACAGTAAGGCCTCATGGGGTAGTAAATGTTCCCCCACAGAGCAAGAGTCTAGCCTCCCCGCTCCACGTTTCTACCATCGGCCTCTGTGCCGTTGGAACCTGTAAGCACCCAATTGTGAGGACAGGGCAGGCCCCCGACCTTGCACTAGGCAAAGCCAAAAGCTGCAGGTTGAGACAAAAGGCAGCTCAGAAACACCAACAGGACCCCACTTCCCTGATGCCCAAGATGGAGGCACTGCTCAGGGCAAAGCCACAAACAACAAACAGCTCTGCTTATTCTTTTCCTTCTCTCAGCAGCTGCTGTTTCTCTGGCCAAGAGGAGATTTCTGGCTCCTGTAGAAAAAATGTTAGGCACATTAGGTCCAAGAGGAGGAAACCGAGGCACCAAGAGGTGAGGTTCTGATCTCTACAGAGGCAGCTGGGAGGAGGGCCTCTGGAGCGGGCTCTCTAGATGGCCAGCAAGCAGGGAAACTGAAGCATACACTGACATGGTTCTCTGCCACACTCGTGAGAGCATGTACTCCAAAGGGGGGAAAACGAGTCTAGGGAAAAAACCTCGGATGTCCCCAGGAGCTTGGGGAAAGGCAGAGGCAGACACGGCTTTGGTGCTAGGCTTGCTGCGGCTGATCTCGGCTCCCACCCAAGGTAGCTTTGACCTGGCAACCTCCTTCCCAGCTCTGTTAGTCCCCCGGGCAGGAAGCCAGTTCCTCCATCTGGGCAACTGCACCGAGCGGAGGAGAGGGTCCGAGGTCTCCTTTGGGACGTCAGCCCAGGGAGCCAGTCCTTGGGTCCAAGCGCTCCTTGGAAAGGTGCGGGTTTGGGGGCTGTGCTGGGGCCACGGCGAGAGAACCTGGGGCAGGACAGCCGCCTCAGGTCTCCAGTGGCGGGGCTTCTCGGAGATGGGGAAAGAGGAGGTGAGAAACCTTCCCCGGCTGCAGACGTTCCCTAACTGAGACTCCGTTTCCCCATCAGTACTAAAAGGGCGACGAACAATGGGACTCCACAGTCCCCCCTGGGTGCAGAGACATTCGCGTTTTTACAAAAGAGCCCCACTGTGTCCTCGCGTGTTGCAATCCCGACCCCGTCAGGATCCGGGTTCACACTTCGGCCTTCCTTAGTCCCTGCCCCCTGGCCCATCCTAGGCTGCATGGGCCCCAGGAGACACTCCAGGTTGGAGACCGATGTTTCTTAGCCGGGCGAAGAGCCTCCTCGCCGCGGGAGTAGGGACCCCGGCACCTCGCTCCCAACGCGGACGACTCTCCAAGCCGCCGCTTGTGCGGCCCGCCAGGCCTTGGCCTTGCGCCCCGGAACGCTACCGAGAACAGCCCTGCTACCTCCTTCTCTTTCGCTTTCGATTCAGTGCACGCAGGTTTTCGTTGCTAGCCGACTGCTACCTTCCCATCCAGCCGTCCGCGAAGGCAGCGCTCTTAGCGCAGAGGTCTTGGGAGACGAGGGCAGGGCCGGAGACCCCTGGGGCACCGCCGAGGGGCTGGTCTTGATTTGGCGAATTAGACGCAGAGTTTGAATGCTAGAGATATTTATTTTCTCCCACCAACACAATCCACACACCACAAAATGTGTAAACTCCTCCTGGGTCATATTCGAATTTACTCAAAGAACCGGGGTGTGTTTTGTGTAAGAGAGACCCCTCCCGCCCCCAAAAAGACAGCGAGAAACCGAGGCTTGCACATTAGCCGTAAGAGCCCGTGGGTGATTGTGGGATGATGGAGGGAAAACTCAAGCCTGGGAGCTGTGACGTCGACTCCCGGTCAATTTTGGGGGTGGGGGAGGAGAGGAAGAAAGATGCTTTTAATTTTTTACTTTGTTCATTTCTATAGCCGCCAGTCTGCTCTAACAGTCCAGCCTAAACACATACAATCTTAAATAGAAAAACAGAAGGCCTGGATTAAAGGTCTAGTATTATTTTAAATCAGTCGATGCGCACAAAGTTTTCTTTATTATAATTTATATACAGTTAAGTGGAAAGTTTGAAGAATTGTTAGGTACTTGTTCGCTGTATAACGACCACTTGGATCAAGACACTGACCATTTACGTATTGTATCTGTAAACGAAACCTTTGGGTGGGGGGATTTTTTTTTTAAGTTGTTGTAAGGAAATTTCAGAAGAGACTTCAGGGAAGCCAGAGAGCCTGCCCTCCACCCCCAGCCCCCCCACCCCGCGCGCCCCTTGTTCTCGATAGCGGCGTTTCTTGAGTAGGTTGACCTTGTACGCCCGGATTTGCGCGGTCCCTACTCTTCGAGGGAACTACAGGCTGCGCCGGGAACCTTGCCGCGCAAGGCTCTCATGAAGTAGCCGATGCCCCGAGTTTTGCCCGCTGCAAAGAGGGGCCACAGCAGGAAAACAAGTTAAAAGTACCATACATAAATTTTTGCCGTAGTCCCCGAGAACCTTCGTTTCAGAAAGCAGCTGGGCGCTCTTTTCCGTGGGCATACCTTTTCACCTTGGCCTCAGCCCCTTTCTCTCTTCCCGCAAGTCTGCCCTCGGCTTTGTTTTGGTGGCAAACTGAAATATGAAATGGAAGTATAAGGGCCTTTGCATGTACGGGGTATGAAAGGAGGTTGGAGTCCCGGCGTTTGTGTGGGGTTCGGGCTCCTCCGCCGACCCCTGGACCAGGGTGCCCGGAGCAGCAGGCAGAGACAGAATGTGAAAACTGTCGGGAGCCCGCGAGGCTCCGAGGGCCTGGGATGGAGAATGGGGAGGCCGCGCTGGAGTGGGTGTGCCTTTCACTGCAGGGAGAGGGGAGTTGGGGGCCGGATGCGAGAGAATGCTTGGCTGAGGGAACTCTCAGCACCCGCAGCCTCAGCGTCCTCAGCTCCCCCCGCCCCCCGGAAACCGAAGGACCTAGGCACAGGCACTGTTTTGGGTGAGGTGGTGAGATCGTGACTCCGCATCGGGACCCCGCCTGCCAGGTGCCACCTGGCCACGTGCTCCCGCAGCTACGGGGCTCGCCAGGCGTTGTTAAGGTGACAAGGCAGGTCATCAGATTCGAAAACCAAGGCAGGGAGGACTCAGCTATGGGCCGACGACCAGCCAGCAAGTTTAGAGTGAAAGGCAGCGCCCCACCCTCGCCCTTTGCTCCGGAGCTGTGGGTGCCACAGGCCGGCCTTCTGTTCAGACTAGACAGTGAGAAGAGGCCCTTTTTTCAAAACAGGGCTTTTCTGGAGAAAGAGGAGGCACTTCTGTGTGACCACCAAGGCCTCCCAGCTGTAGGCTGGTGCTTCTCAGAGATCAGAGTTACTGGTGGCCCCCAGGGACCTTCCATCCAGAGGTGCAGCCCCGTGCCATCTTCTCTAGCCTACACACGTGCAGATGCGCGGCAACACCCCCAACTCCATTCAAGATGCTCCCTCTTCACCCAGTACAGGGGTGCGGGGTAGCCCGGGGCAGCTAATGCCATGCTGCCTGGAAGCTGGTCTCCCTACAAAGGCTGGACTCAGTGGTGTGACAGAAGCCTCCAGTGTGTCCAGGGAGGTGTCGCGGGAGCTCCAAACGCACCGGACCTGTGCACCCGCCCATCCCCAGTGCATTCTGCCACCTTAGCAAAGACCCTCTTCTCTACCCCATCCCACCCCAGACCAGCAGCACCAGGGAGGAGAGGGAGCGGTGGAAGGGGAGTTGAGGCTCAGTGGAGAGGAAAAGAGACACGCAAAGAAGACGCTCAGAGCATCAAAGGGCTGGGGAACGGGGTGGCGATGCTGAGCAGCGGGCAGTTCCGGGCAGCTAGAAGGCTCACTGCGCGTGAGGACAGGAGGGTTACTGGGAGGTACCGGTGGGTAGATGGGGCGCTGAAAGAGGTGCCACTGCCTGCCAAGTACCTGTCTTTCCCGAGGACCACGCTGCGTGTACTGGGGACCGCAGGGTCGGGCTGCTGGGTGTGGGCGACACTGCGCTTTGGAGAAAGAGAGGGAGCCGGCGCGCGTTTCATCGGATTCTTAAAGCAGATTGTCTCAGAGCGGATTCTCCTTCCAAACTGGGGGTCCCGAAGCCTGGGCGTCAGCCCCAAGCGCCTCGCAGATGGACCGCCGGGGACCCAGGTCGGGGCAGAGCAGCAGGTTCTCCGAGGTCTCCAAGGGCCGTGGCGGAGAAGATTGAGAGGCTGTGGAAGGTTTGGGCCGGGCGCGAAGGTCCACCTTGGCACCCGTGCGAGGCAGGGCGCACATTCTGGGTTGAGATGGCGGCGGGTCTCCACCACGGTGTTCTCTACTCCCTGCATGGCCTTGGGAAAATCCCTCCCCTTTCCCTTTCCCTTTTAGGTCCGAATTTTAGTTCTGTGAAATGCAGGAGTCTGGACGATTTCCAAAGGCCCTCTAGGGGTTACTGTGCTGTTACCAGTTTGGACCCCCCTCACCCTGTTTCCCTGCCCTCCTCACCCTTACATCCTTTTTTTTTTTTTTTTTTTTGTCCAGGAGACATCGGGGTAGAGTGTGCCGGGAAAGGCTTTCCTGGAAGTGGAAACGTGTCCTGAGGGTTTCCTAGGGTGTGCTAAGGGGCACAGGCACCAAGTAGGCAGCAGTCCCAGGACAAGTGGGCAGGCGGTCCTAGAGCAGCGGAAGTTGAATGCAGGCTCTAGATTCCAGGCTGGGGCTTCACTATGGAGAGGGGAGAGGGACGGGGTGTCTTTTTGCTCACGAACGACCAGGCTCAAGTCGGGGGCTCAGGGGTTCCTGGCCCCTCCACCACTCCTGTCCCCTGTCTGCACCCATCTTCCCTATCTTGGCATTTACTGATCACCTACCATGTGCCAGACCTTCTCCTAGAACACACCCAGCGAGCAGCTCCCGGCTATCCTATACCTTCTGTCCTTCCAGGTGTATACATTTGGGCATAGGAAATGTGTACTGGCTGGAAGGATGAATGAAGAATTGGTGTCTCATATGGAGTGTTGCCGGAGTGTGGTTAAGTGCCCCTGTGAGCATATCCCAGTACCTTGGCTGGTGTGGGTGGAGGCCTGGGGCTTTGTGTGAGCGCATGTCCATCGTGAACGCGGAGCGGTGCGCCCCGCCCATACTCATCGGGTCCCGGTCCTGCTGTCCCAGGGTGGTTCAGGGGACCGTGCATACTAATTTGTGTGTGCTCCTATGTGGAAGGCATGCGTTCCCCAGAGTTTCCGAGGGTGCAGCCAGTGTAGGTGAGCCGTGTGCGGGCGAGGGTGAGCACCTGTGCACGACCCCGGACACCCCGCCCCCCCTACGCCCGCCCGGCCCGCGGGGACCGCGCGTGTTGTAGGCTCTGCCACCAGAGTCGCGGGCCAGGAGGCGGTGACGAAGAGCCTGTGTGGCATGGCCTGTGGCCTTCTCCGTCGCTGGTCGCGGCTTCTCAGGGAGGCTGACTCACCGAGTGGCAGGCAGAGTCCCCCTGTGGCCAGCTGGGGGCAGGGGAAGAAGGAGTTGGGGAGTATCTGCCCCCCCCCCGACCCCGCCCACTGTCTCCCTTCGCTGTAACCCAGCCAGTAAGCCGCACAGTCTGTGCATCAAACAGGGTAGATGTTCGCAGTCTCCTCCTCCAGAAATAAGGTGGGCTCCACCATGGGCTCCTGGGGTTGCCGGGGCAACAGAAGAGCACCCGGTGGGATTGCAGGAACTCATCCCGAATGTGACCCAATGGGGCAAGGACTCCTGCTCCCTGCTGGGCTCCCTAAACCAGCTTTTCTTTCCTAAGTGCATGGAAACCGTGCAGTGAGAGCCCAAGGGGGTTAGCTGAGGCCACATGACCGACTTCCTCCTCTGAGGTTGACCATCTGCCAGGCTGCGGACATCGGTTGGGTCTAGAAGCCTGGTACTCAGCCCTCCAACGTGATGGGTCATGGTGTCAGGATGGGTGCCCCACCCGGTCCCAAATGCCCTCTTTCACAGGGAAGGGACTGAAATGCCTAATTCCAGTTGCTCACCAAACTTTGCCTGTCCCTGTGCCAGGCCTCTTGGGGGATTCTGTGAAGCCCTGGACGCAGCCCCTGCCTTCAGGTCCAGAAGTCCTGCCTTCAGAAGACAGACTAGTGACTTGGCTGTTTGCAGTTCACGGGGGCGGTGCTGGAAGGGGGAAGCCCAGATTCAGGCTGGGCAGAGAGGGGCAGCTTGGCTCACCCCACTCCCCCTGGTGGGCGGAACCTCGCCCAGGAAGGTGAGGGCTCAGAGAGGTTGAGGGAAGTTGGGAGTTGCCACAGACCAGCTGGATCTCCTCTGGTAGCTGAAAAGCTGGCAACTTCTCTCTTTTCTCCCTCCATGCCTTCTCTGTAGGTCAAGAGATCTGGGTTCAAGTATTGGCTTTTCCCTGGAAATGGCCCTGTGCCTTTGGAACAGTCCCCTTTTCTCCGGTTCCACTCAGTTTTTCATCTGCAAAAGGGGATTTGTTTGGGCCTGTCCTGCCTGTGTGGGAAGGGAGTGTGAGGGTGCAGAGAGGTAGTATGCCTGCAGGTATATCCTGCAAGGTCACGTTCTCCACCTGGGAGGACTAAGGGCCCCACCCCCTTAGTCATCTTGCGGGTACTAAGGTATTTTGAATGGGGTGGGGGGGTGAGGGCAGGGTTCCGATCAGGTTTCAGAACTTTGGTGCCTCCTGGATTTGTGGGCCTCCCTGATATCCAGGGGTCTCCCTGGCCTTGTCTGCAGCCCCACCACTCAGCCACGTGGGTTAACGTCTGGCTCACACCCCAGCACTGAGCTGGGACGGCTCCACGGCCCCCCTTCAAGGAGGGAGCTCATCGAAGGGCAGAGAAGACAAGGATGCCCACGGCTCTATGCACAGATCTCCTTTCAGGGCCTCGCTCTCCCATCTGAAACCCCCTGCCTGGGACTAGTTGATTTCTGAGGCCCTGGGGTTCTGCGCTCTTCCAGGCCTCGTTGTACCAAGAAGTTCCTTGGTCCAGCCTGCCAAAGGGGAAGAGTCTGGCGGTCTTGCCTGACTCCCTGCCTCAGGACAGGGACGGCGAGGAAGTGAGGCTGATGGGGTGTGAGGAAAAAGGAGGTTAGAGCTGGCAAGGTAAGGCCTCTGCCGCTGAGGACCCCGTGTGACAGCTCATGTTTCCTGGGCACGCCTGCCTGTGCCAGTGCGCCTCCTGGGTGTGATTTCACTGAATCCCCATCTCAGCCCCGAGAGAGAGAGATCCTCTTATCATCCCTATTTCAAGGATGAAAGCAGACTCATAGAAGACGAGTAACTTGCCCAAGGTGGGACAGCTCGGAGGCAAGAAGGTAAGTACTTGACGGCCAAGGGCTCTGAGAACCCAGAGGGCATCCTTTTGTGGGATGATCCTAATTAGATTTGAGGTCACTCTCATCCTATCCCAGATGATACGGGATTGAAAGACTGGGTTTTACAAATATGGCCCCCAAAGAGCTTCTCTCATCTTCTCATCTGGGGATGCAGTGGCAGATGGGGGGGTCAAGGATGGGCTTGGTGCCTGGCAGGTTGGAGTCTAGACCTGACCTTTGACCTTGGGCCCAGCTTCTTCCCTGTTCAAGTGTCCTGCTGCGCTGCGGTGAGAACACGGGGCCAGGCACTGCGTCGGGACCTCATAACTGTTTTGAGGGATTACTCCTTGAGTTCCCGGAGGCCCCAGGAACGTGCCAGAACCTCTGGTCAGGGCAGGGTTGAGCTGAGGACCATGTGTGGGAGCAAACAATGGGGAAATACCTTCCTCCTGGGGAGGATGAGAGACTGCGGTAAGGCTTTTGTCTGTTTTGTTTCAAACATTTCCCAGAGCCTGGAGCAGGGCTTGCTATACATGGCAGGTGCTCAATGAACATTTGGGAGGGAAGGAAGGGAGGGAGGGAGGGAGGGAGGAAAGGAGGGAGAGAGGAAAGGAATCAGGATGTGAACATGCTAGGAACTCTAAAAATCTTTCTATCTTCTCTTCCTTCCTCCTTCTTTTGAATCTGAGCCTGGGTGAGGACCCAACTTGTAGTTCTCTTGTACCCTGGTGGAAAATAATTTATTTCCCTCAGGGATCCCTCTGGGGAGTGGGAGTAGGGAAGTCTTGGGTCGCCCTGTTTTGCACAAGCCTGGGGTCCTCTCAGCCTCTGGCAGTTAGAGGAGCACCTTTTCCCCCCACTGTTCTCCTTCGCTGTCACCTCCAAGGCCACAGCTAGGGTCTTGCTGCTTCCCCCAGGCCAGCTCTAGTCAAATAGGCATCCCTCTGCCCACCTCCCCCGCCACACGCACTCCTCTCAGGTCTCCCCCCTTCCCTGCAGTGAGTTCTGGGCCCCTGGTTCTTCCTGCCGTCTGCCTAGCGGGGCAGCCCCAGGGCTGCAGATGTTCCTCCCTGGATACCCCATCCACTCAGCCCCATCCCACCCCAGGATTCTGAGATTCTGCACCCCCAAGGGATGCAGCACTGTGTTCTGGCCAGGATGCTGTCCTGAGCTTACAGCCCAGGTGAGAAGAAACATTTAGACCTGAGCCTGGGGTGGAGCCAGCACTCAGCAGGTCATGGCCACCACTATGCAGTGAGCCAGGCACTCTGGGAGGCGGATCAGAGACGTGGAGGAGACTCTGATGGAAGCGCTTCCTCCTGCCTCTTTAGAGAGGGAATTGGGCATAAACAAAGCTGTGAGAGGTGCCCTGCCAAAGGCTCCCCCTCCCATCCAACAATTCCTGCCGGGTTGTGCCCCTGTGTCATCAGGTGTGGAGCACTTGGCAGTGAGTGAGTTGATTCCTGCCCATGGGGATGTGAAGACATGGGAGTCCTCAGGAAAAGTGCAAATGGACTGAAACTTAGTGATTACGGGCATTTGAGATGGGCCTTGGAGGTTGAATAGGAGCTCACCAACTGAACGAGCTGGAAACAGCACTCTAGACTCAGCAGATAGCACTTGGGTCAGGAAAGTACATGGAGTGTTTGGGAAAGAGCAAGTGTGTGCCTTGCAGGGGACATGATGGACACAGGCGAGAATCGGCCTGAGGAATGACAGGGGCAAAGCCGAGAGGGCCATGCACTTTCTGGTGAGGTGTTCAGACTTCAGGGAAGCCCCTAGAGGCCTCTGAGCAGTACAGTGAGAGGCTGAGAGCCCAAGCTTAGTGTGGCCTCTTTTAAAATTCAAATCTTTATTTTAATTAGGGATAATTTTTATTGTGGTAAAATATACATAACATAAAATTTACCACTTCAAGGATTTTAAACGAATGATTCACTGGCATCAAGTACATTAGTAGTGTTGTGTAACCATCACCACTATTCCCAGAACCTTTTCATCATCCCAGACGGGCCCATTAAACAATAACTCCCCATCTCCCTCTCTTCCCAGCCCCTGGAAACCTCTGTTCTACTTTCTGTCTCTGAATTTTCCTACTCTAGGCACCTCATAGAAATTGAATTATACAATATTTGTCCTTTTGTGTTTGGCCATTTGTATATCTTATTGGCCATTTGTCTTTCTTCTTTGGAGAAATGTCTATTCATATGCCCATTTTTTAATTGAGTTGTTTGGCTTTCGTTGTAGGAGTTCTATGTATATTCTGGATAGTAATCTTTTATCAGATATGTGATTTGCAAATATTTTCTCCATTCTTGTCTTTTCACTTTCTAGATGGTGTCCTTTTGATGCACAAAAGTTTCTAATTTTGATGAAATCCAATTTATCAATTTTTTCTTTTGTTGCCTGTGCTTTCATTGTCATATCCAAGAAATCATTGTTAACTCCAATGCCAGGAAGAATTTCCCTTATGTTTTCTTCTAAGAGCTTTATAGTTTTAGCTCTTAAGTTTAGCTCTTTGATCCATGTTAAGTTAATTTTTGTAAATGGTGTAAGATAAGGGTCAAACTTTATTTTTTTGCATGTGGATATCCAGTTTTCCTCGTATCACTTGTTGAGAAGACTGTCCTTTCCCCATTGAATGGTCTTGGCAGCTTTGTAGAAAATCAATTGGCCATATGTTTGAGAGTTTACTTCTAGGCTTTCTATTCTGTACAATTGGTCTGTCCCCAGCATGGCCTTCTGAGATGAAGGTCCAGAGTTCCAGAATATGGGGAACCTCATTAAGTCATCCTGTTCAGTCCCTCGCCTCCAGGCCAGAGACTGACCAGCCAATGAGATTCAGCTCTGGGACACATTTGTTTTCCAGGAACCAGAGCTGGTGAGAAGGGGTGGAGGACAGAGCTAGTGGTGAGGGTGCCAGAGCCACGACCTTGGCCTCTGAGTAGGCCCCTTGCTGTTTGGGAGCCCCCATGTCCTTCAGTTGACCCTCCTGTGAGGACATGGCCTTGGGGGAAATTCTCCTGTGCTCTTAGGGTCCATACACCGCCTCCTGAGAGGACCAAATCTGAGACTACTCCTTTTGGTAAGATGATCCCAGAGCCCTTTCCCCATGGAGCTGGGAGGAGCTCGAGGAGGGACGCCCCCTGTGCACCCCCCCCTGGCTCTGCACTGTTGGCCCTGTGAATATCTTGAAGATTTTCTATTTGATTCTCATAAGAGGCATTTGCTGCACCCTGTCCTCCACCCTCCATCCCAAGTGCTGTCCAGTGAGCGGCTCAGCCAGGGACTAGATAGTATTCTACAGCCCTGGTAGGTAACCAAAGGGGAGGGGGGCTCTGTCCCCCACTATCACTGCCAGTGGAGCAGTGGGAGCCCCAAAGGGGGCTCTTGTGAGACCAGTGCTTCCTGCCTTGGAATCCCCCAACCCAGTTGAATAAACAGAGGCTGAAACTCCAAGCCAGGTGCCCAAAGGCAAGTAACAGGCACAGTGTCTAATGTTCTTGGAATCCTGTAGAAACTGTGTTCATCCTACAATTCAGCTGCACAGGCTGCCTGAAGCTTCAGATGCCTTGGATTCGGTGAGGCCAGTGTAGCCAGGACCTGGGAGCAGATTTCAGCCTGTCTAGCTGAGTGACCTTGGGCAAATTAGTTGACCTCTTTGCCTCAATTTCCTTATCTGTAGAGTGGGTATATGAATAATATTGTGAGGATTAAATAAGATGATATAGGTAGAGAGCTTAAAACAGTTCCTGGAACAGAGTAAGTGCTCAATAAATATTAGCTGTTATTTTTGATAGGATTTTGCTGGAACTTTGAGTAGGTGAAGCCGGAAACTTTGACAAAGAGTTATGGTTGACTTGAAAGCATAAAATTGGAAAATGAGCAAATTATTACTGAGTCCACACTGTGTGGTTGACAAAACGTTATAAAATACGGATGAGTGATGAAAAGGGTGTAGGCTGGCTGTTTGCCTAGCATGGGGTCAGGAGGGATCAAGGACGGGAGAAGGCCCCTCAGACCCTTCAGGCCACATCTCCCCAGGCTGCTGGGGAGTTTAGGCTCCCTTTCCCTAAACTCGCGATAACTGACTGCTCGTGGACCAGCCTCCTTGTTTGCTCAGCATCAGCTCTGCACCAGGGATCAGGGGCTGCCTTGGAGAAACATTGCCTGAGCCGAGGCAGGTGGACAGCCAGGGCCAGGCTTTACCTAATAAACTGTACAGGACTTAGCCCCTCAGAGGAGATTACACGAAGCCATTTTTGTGCTACACAAAGTACATTCTCACTGTTTCATGGGATGATTCATTTCCCTGAGAAGTACTAACAGAGTACTGAAAAGAGATGTACTCATCACATATCCACTGCGGTTTTCTTGGTGGAAGGTACACACCGTACACTTTAAAGCAGAGACATATTTGACGTTTTCTTCAGTCCAGATGATCAGAAGGCAATGAAAGAATCATTCTTCACCAACATGTTTGTTGTAAATATTGGAATATTGAACATTGTTTATACTTATTACACGTGATGGGCAAAACACTTGGACCCCACCTACTCCAAATCCCAGCCATTTAGATGGAAACTCTAACAGCTTAGGTATAATTTTGTTCTAGAGATTTTGAATTTTTAACCATTTTATAGTTTTAAAGATGGAATGCTTTTAAGCCAAGATTGAATAATCTTATCCAGCCTTATCAACCTCAGAAAACTTTAACTAGCAGTCTCACAATTAATTCAGCTATTATTTTTCCCTTCTTGTCCAAGGAGAGAAACATCTTCTTGCTTTTTTGGCTTGTAAATGATTCTTTAGGTTATGAACACAGCATGAACACATCTGGAGGAAGAAAACACTTGATTTTGGTGGGGAAAAAAAAAATTCTCTCTAGGCCGACATGGTCATTCTGCAGGCTGAGACATTTAGTTGCTTGACAAGATGCATCTAGTTCAGAGGGTATTTGTTGGGTGCCAGACGTGGGGACCAGAGCTTGATAAGATGTTTTCCCTGTCCATGATGAAGATACTGTCTAATGGTGGAGGTTGCCATGCATCCACACTTGCAGTGCTTTGTGAAAAGTAATCTAATTATTAGGGGAGTTCCGAGGAGGGCATGGCAGGAAATCCGCAAAGAGGAAGTGATAATAGACTCGGGCCTGGAAAGGTGACCTGGGGTTCGCTGGGCAGAAAGGGCCCCAACATAGTCCTGAATCACCGAAGTTGGTTTCTAAATGACAGCAGCAGTGGTGGTGGCGACGGTTACCTTTCTGGAACGGTCCGTCTCGCCACTCCCCACCCCGAGAGAGCTTTCAGGTGGTATGATGGTTAGAGGGCAGCAGATGCTCCCACAGGGAAAATTCTTCCGGAGCCATTAAATATTGGTGTGCCTCCATAGGAAAGTTGTCCAGATGCTCCAAGAGTGTAAGTGGGAGTGAGGTTTTTATAAGGAGCTCACGACTGCTCTGACCTTTGTCAACTGGTTTGTAAGCCACACTGTCTTCAGTGCAGTGATTGAAATTACAGTTCTCATTTCGTGGTTATAGCTTCAAGTTGCAACCTAACTTAGTTTAAAAAGTATTTATGGAAGGGCCTTTCTTTAACATCAACTAGCAGTTTTAAATATGTATGTAACAAATGATAAACAAAATTGTCAAATGTTTCACCCCATTTATCGTCTTTGTTATATGTATGTAAAATGGGCCCTGATTGGAAGGGGACTGGGCAGGGGGCTACTTGGAACAGGGGTTTGTGGAATGTTCCGGGCAGCTGGAGCTGGGGAAACTTGAGCTAAAAAGAGTACACCTGGGGCGGGGGCGGGGGGAGGATGAGACACTGCAGCTTGAGTGACTTACTTTGCTTTGCTCTTGCAGCTGCCCTGGCCTAACTTGCCTCCAAGTAATAAGTGCATTAATCTATCGCGGGGAACTCCCGTTGATAGAGGGTGTGCTGTGTATCAGGCAGAGATGTGCATTCTTGCACTGGACTTCACTGAGACCTCACAAACATGCTGGGAGGTGGGTATCATCCACCTCACTTTACAGATGAGAAAACTGAGGCACACAGAGGCCAAGCCACTTTGCCAAAGCATGAGTGGCTTGGAAGCCTCCTTAACAATCTCCTTTAGAAATTTCCCCATTTCTTTAAAGGGGAAAACTGACACTTCCTTATCATGCATAAAGAGCTAGCTATACACAGCTTTAACAGACCCCTCCAACCAGATCGCTGCCTTGAAGCCTCTCCTATATAGAGATCTGGAGTGGTCCTGGAAATACTGCTCCCCCGCCAGGCTGGCCGAGATACCCCTGCTCTGTCCACCTCCCCACACCATAATCACTGCCTCCCTCATGAAGGGGGGCTTTTGGAAGGAAGGGGCCATGCTTTATTAGACTTCGTATTTCCATCACCTGGAACTTTGCCCAGCACATAGCTGGCGCTCCAGAAATGTTGCTGAATGAATGAATGCAGCAAATAAGTGGCAGAATCAGGAGTCAAACCCAAGCCTGTCCTGCTCCAAAGACTTCTCATTCATTTCACCTAGAGCAGGATTTAAGCTTCTCCATCCTGCCTCCCTTGGATCCAATGGCACTATTACAGTGTCTCCGTGGGGATGGTTGGGAATGCAGGTTTTCTCCCTGCTCTGAGGGATTAGGTGGGAGATATTTAGGGACATACGCAAGGCCACTTGGTTAGGTGAAGGTAGAGAGGGACAAGGGGCAGACAGACCACCAAGCTGATTTGAAATCGGGAGACACAGTCCCTCCACTGACAGGCCTTGTGATCGCTCAGGGTCTCCGTATCCTGCCTGGAAGGTGAGTAGTGGCCCAGGGTGACCCCTGAGCTCTGGGACTTCTGGTTGGGGTTAAGGGAGAGTATGGAGGCTTCTTCTGCTTCTGTGGCAGTGGACCCAGCCTGGGCCAGCGCCCCTTCCCCTGCGGGGTGCTAGGATCTCCTCCAGCCTCATGAGGCAGGGCTTGGGGATGAGACCTAGGCTGGACCAGGAAGGAAGGAGGCGGGAAACCTCAGTCTCCATGAGGATAGCAGCTCACAGGGGTGGTTAGAGCCCCTGACTGAGGTCACGACCCCAGCTCACCCCAGTAAATGTCAGGAGGTGATGTTCAAGTGTTAGATCATAAACGGGGCTTCTCACGGTCACCGGAAAGTTCTGTTTAGATTAGTCCTCTGTGTTGGAAACGTCTCCAGTGTCTCAGTTGTGTCTCCCAATGACAAGACTAAGTCTGCCTGCAATCCCTTCAAGATTGCCTGTCTACGTGAGAGAGACAACACATCGTTGTGTGAGAGGCCATAGACAGGACACTGGGCTTGGAGCTGGACCATCTGGGTTCAAATCCCAGCTCTGCCCCTCCTAGCTATGTGATCTTGAGCAAGTTAAGCTTCTCTGGACCTCAGTTTCCTCATCAGTAAAATGGGGGTAAAAACACAGACCTTCTAGGGATCTGGGGAGGATCAAATAAGATAGTGGATGGGTCAGTACTACTCAAACACGAGTGATTATGTGATTGTCCGTATTATTGTCACCAGCCCTGGGGGGAGGCCCCTAAGGCTTCTCACTTAGTAATTTAGGACCAGCTCAGTTGGGAGTTGGGGTGTCCTGTTTTGCCGTAAAATGTAGCATGCCTTGCCAGGACCTCTGTAGTTGCCAATACTCAGTTCAAGGTCACGCTCTTGCTGAGGCCTCCCCGACCTTTTCAACAAGAACCGACTGCTCCTCCTTGTGGACACGCTGTGCCCAGGATGCAGGACTCTTGCCATTGGGCCCCATAACACTTGACCACACTGTTACATGTCTGTCCCTTCCATGAGGCCATGACTAAGGGGAGGCTCTGGGGAGGTGCTTGGTGAATGAACAAACAAGTAAACCAAGGAAGGAGCACAATGAATAGATGCAAACCAAGTCACATCATCAGGGAAAAGACAAGAAAAAAGAATTTGGGGAGTAAGCTGGGGGACAGAGGGGACCTCGGGGGCTGAAGGCAGGATGAAGGCCCTGAGGGACACTGGCTAGTGGGCTTTCTTTTCTTTTTTTCCAATTTTTTCATTGTAGTAACATACAAGTAATAATAAAATTTACCATCTTAACCATTTTTAAGTGTACAGTCCAGTGGTATGAAATATATTCATAATGTTGTGCAACTGTCACCACCATCCATCCTCTTTTCATCTTGTAAAACTGAAACTCTTGTCCCCATTAAACACTAACTCCACACCCCTGGGCTCCAGCCCCTGGCAACCATTGTTCTACTTTCTGTTTCTATAAACTTGACTACTGTAGGGACTCATATAAGTGCTATCATACAATATTTGCCTTTTTGTGACTGGCTTGTGTCACTCAGCATAATGTCTTCAAGGCTCATCTGTGTTGTAGCAGGTGTCAGAATTTCCTTCCTTTTTGAGGCTGAATAATACTCCACCGTATGGATGTACCAGTTTGCTTCTCCATTCATCTGCTGATGGACACTTAGGTCACTTCCATGGTCCAGCTATTGTCAGTGGGCTTTCTTTTTAACCCCTTCTCTTTGGATACAAGGAAACCTCACTCATTTAGAATAATTGTAGGAGAGCTGAAATTATAATAGGCTCAAACAATAAAAAGTACTTTTATTACTTTTAAGGTCCAAGAGTAACTTGACCTCAGCTAGCAAAATACTGCTTCCTTCGGGCCTTAGAAGAGCATTTAGAAGAACCACGTGCTTTAATGGGGTCACCAGTTACTTATGTGGATGGAAATGTGGGTTTCCATAGGGCTGAGGAAGCAAGGTTTGTTCCTAGAGTTGGCTTCTGCCTTGTGATTTTGATTCCAATGTGCAAGCCCATTTGTAGACACCATGGATGGTGCTGGTGACGGGGCGGAGGAGAGGTTGCTCACTAAACCCCAGTCTGGGTCCTGTTCAAATTATACAAATGCTGGCTTCAGAACTGGGATTCCTGGATAAAGCGGTTTCTTTCCATTTGTCTGCATACTTCTTCTTTTTAAAAGCTTTTTGTTTTGACATATTTTCAGACATCAAAAAAGTTAAATGTAGAATACAAAGAATTCCCAGGTCCCCATGACACCGATTCCCCAAATCTTAATGTTTACTGTATTTGTGTTATCACTCTCAATCTCTCTTGTATATATGTATGAATCAACATACATATCTATACACAGATACATATTCTTTCTGAACTGTTTAAGAGTAAGTTGCAGACATATGCCTCTTTACCTCGAAATACTTCGGTATTTAGCAGAGAACAAATGCAAATTGAGACCTGGTGTCCGAAAGAAAACAAGAAAGAATTAGTTGGGTGTAAGCTGGGGGATGGAGGGGACCCTGAAAACAAGGTCCCAAGAAAAGGCATTGGTCCACATTTGAGGTCCCAGATGGTCTATGAAATTCTATCAGGACAGTTTCATCAGGGCCAGCACTGAAGGTCGGATGTGATGGGGCAGATTTAGAGGCGTCAGAGAGGAGCCATTCTCCTGTGACTCCCACTTTTTCCCTTCCTCCCTGACCCTGTCTTCTGGCTGCCCCGTCCCAGCCCCACACAGGGTATCCAGTCCAGGAGGGCCCAGAGGAACTGCCGCAGGCTTAGGGGTCAAACCTCAGCTCTGCCTCTCACCAGTTGTGTATTCTTAGACAAGTCCTTTACTCCCTCTGGCCTCAGTCTCTGGGGCTGTCAAATGGGCATATTTCACATGGTTGTTGTGAAGAGCAGCAGTGGTGACATGACAGGTGTGCTAGTACTGGGTAAAGCATGAAGCACCCCAGTGCTAATTCCTTTTCCTTCCTTGGTTCTGGGAAGCGCCCTCCATCCTCTGGACCACAGGAAACCTCCCCACCTCAGTGTGTGGGAAGAACCAAGAGAGCTGTCTGAGAGTGGAGTGATGGAGGAGGGGGCTGCAGCCCCCGCCTCTGCTGATGCTTCCCTGGGGAAGAGCCCACAGAGGAGCTGGCAACAAATCCGCCAGCTACATGGACAGCCATCTGGCAAAACCGGGGTGTGGGTAGCATTTGCATGGCTCACTTGTAAGTAGCTAGAAGACCGAGGATTCCCCAGGGTCTCCACGAAGGGAGGTGACTCTGGGGAATCAGAGGAGCTCAGGTCAGGCCTGGCACCCAGTGGTGGTGACATTCAATGGGTACTTTCTCTCTGAGCCTCAGTTTGCCCATCTGTAAAATGAGGGTGCTGAAGAAAGCCACCATGTGGGAATTCTGAGGGACTGACATAAGAATGTGAAAACCCTCAGAACCAGAGGAGGAAAGAGCTCTTTGGGGAAGGGCAGGGACCCACCTCATCCACCCCTGTGTCCCTTGTAGGGCTGAGACAGCGGCAGACACGTAGTAGAACTGAATAACTGCGTGTTTGGCCAACCCTCCCAGGGAGGGCCTGTGCCTTTAACCAAACTTGGAGAAACTTCATCTGAAGCCGGGACCCTGGGGCATCACCTCTGGCCCCGAGGAACTTAATTGGGACTGCAGTGCCTCCTGGTGGCCAGTGTGAGCCACTGCAGCCTTGATCATGCTGGATTTGGTGGGGGAGCCTAGAGTCTGAATTCAGGGACCCGGGAACCTGCCCTGTGGGTGAGCATGGCGTCCCAGGGCCCTGCGACTCCTCCTCAGTCTTGGCTTCCTGTAGGGGCTGCGCCTTCTCCGTAACCCCTTCTCTCCTCTCGCTGGCAGGAAATCCGGCAATACTTGTTGACATGAGGAAGCAGAGAAGCCAAAAGGGTTGCCCAGGGCCCTAGCAGCAGCGGGGCCACCTTTGGCTCTTCGTGCCCTGCCCCGTGGCTGGTTTCTCTGAGCCCCATCATCCCGCAAGGCCCAGTGTCCCACTCCCATGCTGCAGCCACCCCACACAGCAGTGTGTGCTGAGGGACCGAGGCCCCCCGGCTCCGGAGTCCAGCCCCGTGGCCTTGGGTCCCTTTCCTATGGGCGCCCCGTCACCCCCAGCGGAGCTGCAGAGCTGCCCCGGCGCTACCAAAGGCAGAAGGAGTCCGGGCCCAGCTCAGGACCCAGTAGTGCATCAGGGCGGCCCTGCTCTGAACTGCTCACAGTCGAGTGGGAAGCAGGACCACACACCAGTGCTTTAGAGCAGAGAATCCAGTGTTTAAGAGGTAAGCCCAGCCCCCGGGGTCAGGGAGGAAGAAGGGGTCAGCCTTGCGCTGAACCTTGGAAGCCCAGTAGAAACAATTCAGCAAAGAAGAAATACAACAAATAAAAGGTTAACTTTACTAGTAATTAAAAAAATGTAAATTCAAACAAGATTCCACTTTTATCCTTCACACTGGCAAAGATTTAAAAAAACAGTATAATGACTGGTATTGGCCCTGAAGCAGATGGGCACACGGAGGAAACTGGCAGATTTCTAGAAGACACGTTTATCAGAGCTCTTAAGGTGTGACTGTGATCTAACTCGGTATTTCTAGTTCCTGGAGCTTCTTCTGAGGTAATTACCATGAAAGTATCAAGGGATTTAACTGCAAGGATATTCATCCCAGGCCTGTTATCATTTCAAACAATCAGCGATCCACGTGCCCAACAGTAAGGGACTGATGAAATAAAATAGTTTGTCCATCCGGTGAAATACTATGCAGCCATTAAAAACGATGTAGTAGAAGAATATAGAATAGGATGGAAAGATATACAGGATAGTGTTAGGTTAAAAAAAAAAAGAAGACTTTTACCAAAAAAAAAAAATTATGTTTCCCTTTTGTGTTTGTGTGTTACAGTTTTCTTCTTTTGGTCTGTCTTGATTTTTTTTTTTTTTTAATTTCCATATAGAACATAGATAACTATATGTAACGAGGAGGGAAAAAACCACAAGATTTACAGAGGAAGATATGCAGGGAGAGTAGGAGTTAGCCAGATGCATGAGGGGCAGAAGGACATTCCAGTTAGAAGGAAGAGCACATGCAGGAATGGGGTAGCCTGAAGCCGCTCGAGCAGTGTGTTGGAGGCATGAGGACAGGGCTGTGGGACCGGAAGCGAGGTGCAGAGGTGGGGTGTGGAAAGATGTAAGTCTGTGAGGAGAACGGGTGTCAGTCCTGCCTGGGGAATCCTGAATGCCACAGTCAGCCTGACTTGCAGGGTTGGCAGATTTAGCAAAAAACTAACAACAAAACCAGGACGCTCCATTTAATTTGAATTTCAAATAAATAATGAATAAGTTTTAGTATAAGTATGCCCCATCCAATATTTGGGACATACTTACACTTAAAAAATGACTGTTTCTCTGAAATTCTACTTTAACTGAACACCCTGTATTCTATCTGATCGTCCTAATGAGGGCTCTGGGCACCAGTGGAGGGCCTCTAGACAGGCTCGCACTAGACGGGATGTGTGCTTTAGACACTCTCTCTGGTTGTAGTTGAGGGCAGTGAGTCTGAGGGCAGAGAAACCAATGAGGTCTGCGCTTAAGCCAGAGCTCTGGGAATCTCCAGTACCCAAGAGGCCTCAGAGTCACGGCCGGGGGGGGGGCCCAGGGGAGCCCAGTTTGTGAGGACAGTGGCCGATCCCCACCGCGAAAGGGGCCTTTCGCTGAAGTATCCCTACCCTTCCTCCACCCGGCTCCCCCCGTGGCGCTCACCCCCATCTCCCACATCACACAGCCGACTCCAACACCTTCCAGAGCAGACATCACTCAGGATTCTAATCGCTGCTTCCACATAGCATTTTAAAATGATAAAAGCCATTTCTGTTCATGGTAAGACAAATAGAAAAGTAAGTCAGATGAGAAAAAAAAAGGAACAAAACCCAGATACCAGTATTCTTACCTTTGGAAACTTCTAGTATTTTCTAAGGACAGATACCCCACCCCTACCTCCCCTTTTTTTCAAAATGAGATTTACTTACTATAACACGAACATCTTTCAGTTACTAAAATGCTGTTCTTTCACATCAGTTTCACTCATTTTTCATCAAATGTTTATTGAACCCCTTCTGCATACCAACCACAATACTAGGCATTAAACAAAAGGGCTAAACAAAACAAGTATATTCAGATATATTCCCTGTTTTATGGAAGGGAGAGAGAGAGACAATAAATAAAGGAAAAACAAATAGATACAAAGTAATGTGTATTAAATGCCAAGAGAGAAACTGTAGAATAAAGAAAATCAGGAAAGATCTTCCAGTTATGGAAATATCATCCTTTATTTAACCAATCTCCTATTATTAGATATTTTGCTTACTTTCAGTTTTTCCATATAATAATGCCATGATGAACTTTCTCTCTAGTTAATTCTTTGTGCCCATCCATAATTCTGTCTTTAGTTTAAATCCCTAGAAGTAAGATTTCTGGGTGAAGACATACAAACCTTTTACTTACTTAGTTTTTCTTTACTATATTTAAACCCAATTTTTAATTTTCTCTATAGTTTACATATTTTTTATTTTTAAAACAGCATGGTGTAAAACTAAAATGGGAGGGGGTATTATTTTATGAATTTGAACACATTCCTGTACAGATTCACGTACTCACCATCACAACGGGGATACGGGATAGGATAGTTCTGCACACCAGCCCTTTGTGGTCAAACCCGCCCCCTCCCCAGCCCCTGGCAACCAGTGGTCTGTTCTCCGTCCTGGTACTGTTACCTTCCCCAGAATACAATGCGATAAATAAGTAGAGTCATGCACTATATACATTTTGAGACTGGCTTCTTTTACAGACCATCATGCTGTCTTTGAGAGTCACCCATGCCATTGTTTGTATCACTAGTTTGCTCCTTTTACCTCTGTAGCATCCCACTGCATGTCTGTTCCAGAGCTTGCTTATTCATTCACCTGTTAAAGGACATTTGGGTTGTTTCCAGTTTGGCATGATTATGAACGAAGCTGCTATAAACATTTGCATACACGTTTGCAATGAAAATAAGTCTTTGTTTCTTTAGGGCAGATGCCTAGCAGTGGGATTTCTGGGTCTAGCCGTAAGAGTATGGTTAATTATACAAGACAATGCCACACCGTTTTCCCACCAGCGATGAATGAGAGTTCCGGGTGCTCCATATCCTCGCTATCACTTGGTATCATCAGGTTTTTTATTTCCACTGCAATAGGTGTGTAGCCATATCTCATGGGGGTTTTAGTTTGAATATCCCTAGTGGATAATCTATAGTGGATAGTACATTGAGTAGGTTATCATGCTTATTTCCATGTATATCTTCTTGGGTGAGATGTCCATTCAAATATTTTACCCATCTTTTTTTAGTTTTAACATTACTGCTAACCAAGCTCCACATTTTATTCAGATTTCACTAGTTTTCCCTAATGTCCTTTTACTGTTTCAAGACCCCATCCTGGATACCACATCACATTTAGTCCTCATGTCTCCTTAGCCTTCTGTGATCTGTGACAGTTTCTCGGACTTTCCTTGTTTTGAGAGGCACATGTAGGGCTTGGGTGGGTGCATGTTGGTGACAGGAGTGCCTAAGTCACCTCATGGGTGGCTGGCCTGAGCCCTTGTGCTTCCTCTCTACAAACCGGCAGTTCCTCCAGGGCAGGAACACCGTCCGTCTCTACTGGGTACACACTGATATGCTCCATGCATGTTTGCTGAAATGTCGCCCCAGTTACCGCTACCCCTTTGGTGTTATTTCTTGGGCCTGGAGCTAAAACTAGGGACATCTAAGCTGAACTCTGGACAGAGTCAGCGGCAGATGAGGTAGGCTGCGGACATAATCCACGGCTCACCTTTAACCTCTGCCCCCACCCCCGCACGACTGTTTGGACAGCGGTGGGTTTAGTCAGCGCCCTTTAAATAGCATGAAAGGGCCTCACGCTGGCCTGTTTTGTTTAAGGAGGTTGCATCGGCCGTTGTGCACACTGCCACAGGGCATGCGGCCGGCTCACCCGAGAACAGAGTAAGCGGCATGTCCCCCACAAAGCAGATGTTTGGAGGAAAAATAGATGTAATCAAAAGCACGGAGGATAAAATTACTCAAACCCCTTAGACAGACCCTCCATATGCAAGGGTACACACACTCACACACACACACGCACACATGCACGCACGCACGCACCACCCACCCACGTCCATACCCACCCGCGTGTATCTACAGGGTCACGTTCACACACACACCCACACGCAACAGCACACGTCTGCAGGCACACACGTCCCACTTGTGTGCCTGCCCTTGACCACACGAGCCTGCATGCTACACAGACCTATCCGCAGGCCACTACACATGTGTTCCCCGCACCTATCTGCAATTGCAGACTTGTGCCCCGTGCCCGAGGGCACACATCCATGCACGCGGAAGGGATACACACAGAGAGGCCTCCAGCACCCTCTCCCCAAATGGCTTCAGAAGTTTATTCTCTTTGAATCACAGCCATAAAAAAAATTCTCTTGAAATCACAGTCATGAAAAAAAATCACGGTCACCTTTGGAAATCTTTCAAGGCCTTGCATGTCAAAAAAAAGTTAGTCTAGAGTAGAGTGACACCCTAGGGTTGAACCGGGACGAATGGCTAGAGGTTAAGGGAATGAAGAAAGGTTTCCCATTTCTCGTTGGATTTCTTGAAATCCAACAGCCAGGGCTGTCCGGCAGCGGACCAGGTGGCTCCCAGAAGAGGCCAGGCCTCCTCCCCAGGGGAGTTCAGGCAGAGGCCCAAGGGCCTTCTGTGGCTCCTGATGGAGAATATAACCTCGAGCCGAAGAATGCTTCCCACTTCATCAGAAGTGGTCGATGGGAGTCTTTGCCTGGGGTTGTTTGAAGGGCCAGGGCCCCCCCTCGGGGCAGGCAAGGAGGACTCAAGATATTCTGTGCGTATTACTTGATTCCTCTGGGTCGTCTGGGATCTATTTCCAGATCAAGACATTCTGGGGGAAGCTGCAGCTTGCGATTACATTGTCTTGGGCCACACAGCCTGGGACAAAGCCCGCCCAGGGATCCCTTCCCACTCTGGGCGGGGTGTCAGCATAGCACCAGGCCGGAGTCCACAGGGGGTTGCCCCAGGGAGGATGGGGGGAAGCCAGCCAGGCAGGCAGGTGGCCTGGACCCAAAGAGGCTCTGTCGCTGCTCAGCTTCAGGCCAGTGCCGGATGCTCTTGGGCCTCAAGAAGGTGGGCCCAGCAGCGGGGCAAGCTGGGAGATTCCAGTGGCCTTTTCTCTCTCCCAGTATAGCAGCGTGATTGATGCAGAGCTGGTTTCTGGCAGATGCTGGACTGGGTTTCCTGGACATTTCAATCCCAGGGCCCCGCTCCGTGAAGCCCATCTCTGTGCTTCTCTTTCTGCCTCCCTGACCCTCTTGCTTGCTGTGTGGAGACATCCTTCTATGTCTGCCCTCCCTCCTTACACCCTCCATCTTTTCCTCTCTCCCTCGGTGATCTCACCTCCTCCTTCTGTTTCAGCTGTCAGCCTCTGATGGAGGCATTCGTCACTATGTGCCTTTTTCTCTTGTATCCTCGCCACCTTTCTCCTCAGTGTTTACGAGGATGCATTCATTCAACAAACATCTCTGCATGTACCCTATAGGTACTGGCACGCAGTACGTGCACAGAGGTAGCTGGACAGAGTGAGAGCTCAGTAATGTTTGTTTGTTAGAAATTGTTCGTTGATCCTTCAGTAACCTCTTCCTGCCTGTCTGCTGCCTGTCCCATCCTGGGCTGAGCCCTGGGCTGAGAAAGGACAAATGGCATGAGGTCCCAACCCTCAGGGAGCTGATTCTCTAGGAGGAGCTGGACATTTGGGGTTTGATTATATACTAGTCCGAAAACACAGTCAGTAGTTGGATGGCGGGGTCTGTATGACTGCCCCAGTCTGAGAGGGCTTCCTGGAGGAGCTGGTGCTTGATTGGACCTTGGAGGTCAGCTGGAAAAAAAGGGACATTCCAGGCAGGTGGACAGAGGTGGGGGTGAGGGAGACCAAGGAGGTCAGTGCTTTCCTTTGTTCAGGAGTAATTCAGCCTGAGTCTCAGGCCCCCTGTTTTCAGTGGCCGTCTTGAGGAGGGAGTCACAGAGCGAGCCTGACCCTGACCAGCGCCAGGCCTCGGGCCACGGTACCGAGTCTCCACCCGGCCCCTCTGGATCATCTAGTTGGAGAGCGATCTGCTGGCTTTGCCCAGAGCCCGACACCATCACCCGTCCCATCCCTGGCACCCACCTGTCTCAAGCAGGCCTGTTAAACTCAGGACCTCCTGCAGAAGGCAGTGGGAACTGTAATTATTTACTCAGGAGGATGGAAGACTAGGAGGCGTGGCAGCCCTCTCCAGATGTCTGCAGGGCTGGCTTGGGAAAGGCCCCGGGAGGTTTTGAACCAGGACCAATGAGCCAGACCCTACAGGAGACAGACACGGGCTGGACCTAAGGACAGATGGTCCAGCTGTCCTGGGGGCAGTGAGCTCCCTGTCACCAAAGCCTGGATGATAGCGCTTGGTGGAGACGCTGTAGGGTGGCAGGAGGTGGGAACTGATGCACTGAGAGGGCCTCCTTGGCTTGTCATTCTGACCAGTTGGGTCAGAACCTTGGGGAATTTTCCTTTGTTGTCTAAATTAGGGGCCCAACCTCAGAATTTAAAGCAAGATGATCAGTAATCAAGATTGAGATTTGGAAGATTCCTTCCCTCTTCAAGGACCAGAGAAACCTCAGTTTTGCCAGAATTCCTTCATCTCTAAGCCTTTCCAGTTAGCTGACATTTGCCTGGACAGACATGGCCCCATCCTCTCCCCTCTTCTCCCCACTCCAGATCCCAAGGGGAAGGTCCCACTGGTCCCTAAGGCGGGAGGGCTACTTACTCCACCGGGCCAAAGCTGTGACACCATCCCGGCATGCTCTCCCCACTCCAGACAGGGCGTGCCTGCTCCCGTTTGCAGATGAGGCTCTGGGACATGAAAGGCATCCTCTGAAGTCTCAGGCAGACGTTGGGAGAGCCAGGACTGCGAACAGATCTCCCATCTCTCGGTCTGGTGGTCTTTGCACACACCATGCTGTCTCCCCACTCCTAACCCACTCACTCCCTCTCAGTGGGTGGCTGGAGAGGGGGAAACTGGATTCTTACTCCTCTTCTTGGAAGACTGGACATTCTGCCGCCTCCCCCCGAGCTGAGCCTAGAACCAGCTCAGCGCTGGGGAGCTTCTCCCAGAGGCCACATCCGCACTCTCTCCTCCTCTGGGGCTGGTCCTTCTGCCTCCAGGATGCGCAGACCAAGCCTCTTGGTTATGTGAGGCCCCTGGATTCCTTCTGGTCCTACCTCTCTCCCCAGGAAAGGCCGCGAGACCATGGGTAGGAGTAAAGGACCAACCAAGGGCTGAGAGGCTGCACTCTGTCGCTAAGTAGGCACATTTCCCGCTCTCTCTGGCCTCAGTTTCCCCTGACTTAACATAAGGAGTTTGGTCCCTACCAACACTTGCTTTTTATAACATGGAGTTTCCCCTGCATGGCCCAGCCCCTACTGTTGTATGGGGTGGTCCCGATCCCAGGCTGAAGGCCAGAGGATATGGTAAGGGTCTACGGGGTCATGGGATGGGGCCTGGGGAGCAGTGCTAGGGCAGAGGGGGCAGGGGCTGCCCCCCTCCCCGGTCTGGCCTCCAGGAAGTTGCATAACAGAGATGTTTATTTTTGGTGAGGCTGGGTGGGATTTCTTCTCCTTAAAAAAAAAAAACCCAAAACATAAAACTTATTTGTCTGCCAGGAAGATAAATATCTTTGCTGAAAGCTCTTGGCCCGGCTGCCAGCTGCAGTTTGCATGATGCTGTCACCAAAGCCGTGGCGGTCTGCCTGTGTCTGGGCTCACATGGGTGTCATACGTGATGCCTGAGGGTCAGCCCCCCACCCTGCTGGTATCGACGCTGCCAGTGGCCCTCAGGAACGGTCTCCCAAAGCTGCTTCCAGGCCCACTCTGGGCATTCACCTCCACCCCGCTTTCCTCAGTGCCTTGAAGAGGGAGGTGAGAATGACAGAGAGCAAAATGTCCCTCTCAGCTTCCCCAGCATTAAGAGAGCCCCCAGTGTACACAGAAAGCCAGGGGCGAGACTGAACCTGCAGCTTCGGCCCCAGGACCTGGACAGAGTTAAGAGACCCGGGCTAGAGGCATCGTCCTGACTTAATGCCCGCTGCTCAGATCTCTTCCTAGAAGAGGAGACCGAGGGTCAGAGCGGTTGGTGCTCACACCGACCACAAATGCTTGTCATAATCAGAGCTTGCGCATGTGAAAGGTTTTGTCAAATGCTCCCCACACACGTCTTATTAATCCTGTATGTTATTTCACTCTACAAGAGTCACAGTCAATGGAATTTGGCTCAGAGAGGTGCTCACACCCCTGTCTCCAGACACCAGTCCAGCGCCCTCCCCACAGCATCTGCACGCGCTCCTGCGCTTGGGGCCTCCAGGGAGGGCCTGCCCGCTTGGAGGACTTCTCCAGGGTCAGAATCTTCTGCTGCTCACAAGTCTAGACCAGAACTGGGAATAACTTAATGATACAGGCAGGAGTCTGCCTAGCCGGCACCATGCTGAGTGCTTTATGTGTCAACTTTTTTAATCCCAGAACTACCCTGTGAGGAAGATCCTACAGGATTCTGCACCCCCATTTTATAGAGGGGGAAACTGAGGCATAAAGAGGTTAGGTGAACTGTCCAAAGCACCCAGCTGGGACTCACACCCCTGGTGCCAGTTCCAGAGCCTGTGCTCTCACCCCTGCCCTGGGGCGAGTGTGTGCCCAGGGTGCTAAATGGGCTCTTTGGACTTGGACAAGCCACTTCCCGCTCCGCCCTCCCACCCTGGCCTCCGCCTCCTCACCCTTGACCCGTGTGGGCTGACTGGTCCTTTGCAGCTCTGAGCATCCAGGAATCGGCCGGCAGAGCCCCGTTCTGTTAGACAACAGTGGCTGTGGGCCTGGGCCGTGAGCTTTGTGTAAGTCTGCTGGGTCCCCCGTGTCAGCATCCTGGGCGTATCACGGGGAGGTGCCCCACTTCCTTAGTAAACACGCCCCCCACCTGGAGGGGCAGGTCACCACTTGGACAATAGGTGAGACCAGTGTGGAGGGCGCGGGGATAGGACCCCTCAGTGCTGGATTCTTGGGCAGAGTCTCCAGAGCCCCTGCTGAACCCCAAACAGGACCAGGCCAGGAAAGGCGGGGCCTCTCCTCCTCACTGCAAGCCCAGCTGGGCCAGATATGGCTGCTGACTGAGTTTTCCCTCCCACTCTGGGAGTCTGAGGCACTGAGTCAACATCCTCGACGCCCGAAGAAGAAGTGCTGGCAAAGGGAGTCCTTCTAGAGGGAGGAGCCCAGGGTCAGTGGGGTGGAGATTAAATGTTATAGAGGTCAGATTGGCTGACCCAGAGTCACAGAACATTGGTGCTGAAAGGGGCCCATGCTGAGACGATGACAAAGAGGCTCAGAGACTCGCCCAAGGTCACACAGCATGTCAATGGCAAGCCAGGATTAGAACCTGGGCCTCCTGACCTCGCATCCAATACTTTCCTGAGAGGGCAAAGGCAAGGGATGGCTCCCCCATCCCTCCCTCCTCTCATGCTTGGTTCAGCCACTGGTTTTTGACCTTCTTTCCTCCCCCCTCAGCCAAAGAGAGCTCCCTGGGTGAGCCAGAGTTGCCGCCCGACTCTGACACCGTGGGGATGGACAGCAGCTACCTCAGCGTGAAGGAGGCTGGGGTGAAGGGGCCCCAGGACCGGGCCAGCGCCGACCTCCCCAGCCCACTGGAGAAGGCGGACTCCGAGAGCAACAAGGGCAAGAAGCGGCGGAACCGAACGACCTTCACCAGCTACCAGCTGGAGGAGCTGGAGAAAGTCTTCCAGAAGACCCACTACCCCGACGTGTACGCGCGGGAGCAGCTGGCCATGAGGACCGACCTCACCGAGGCCCGCGTGCAGGTCAGTGAGGGCGCCTGGGAGGGCGCGGGAGAGCAGGCCTGCCCTTGGGATGGTGGCCGGAGCTGGGGCCACCTGGCTGTCCCCGGTCACGCCAGGGCTTTCTTCACCTCAGTGCAAGGAGCCCCCTCACGCCCCTGCTCCAACCAGAGCAAGTCTGCTTTTACTCACTCTACTGTCTGGCCTCTTGCTCTGGTTGGAGCCGGGGCAAAGCTCCCGGTAGAGGGTCAGGAAGCCTGTGAGCTGTACTTCTGAGTTCTACGTGGTGAGGGAGTCCAGGCCCTTTCCTGAAGGAGATGGTGACTGGTCTCTGCCCTGGAAGGCCTATCTCTTAGAAAGGAAACAGGACGAACTTAAACACATCCATAGCAGCCCAGTGGGCACAAACAGAGACAACCCAGCCCTTCTTTTTGCCCAGGATGGCTGCCTCGTCCTCCATCTCTCAGGTTCCAACTCAGTATGCCTCCTCTGAGAAGTCTTCCTGACCACCATGGCTAAAGAAGGGGCCTCCACCATCACCCGACCACCAAAACACTCAACCCAGCACAACCCGACAGAGCCCAACACAGCTCAACACAGGCCAGCAGAGCCCGACACAACACAACACAGCACAACCTAAACCAACACAGCTCAACCCAACACAGCTCAACACAGGCCAACAGAGCCCAACACAACACAACACAACACAGCACAACCTAAACCAACACAGCGCAACCCAACACAGCTCAGCACAGGCCAGCAGAGCCCAAATCAACACAGCTCAACTCAACAGAACTCAACACAGCTCTACACAGTACAACCCAACACAGCACAACACAATATAACCTAAACCAACACAGCTCAACAGAACTCAACACAGCTCAACACAGCCCGTCAGAGCCCAGCACAACACAGCATAACGTAAACCAACAGAGCTCAACCCAACACAGCCCAACACAGCTCAATGCAACCCAACAGAAGCCAACACAACACAACACAATGTAACCCAACATAACCCAACCCAACACAGCTCAGCACAACCCAACACAACACAACACAGCTTAACACAGTAACAGAACCCACCAAAACCAACACAGCACAACAAAACCTAACACAGCTCAACACAACCCAACACAACACAATAGAACCCAGTACAGCTCAACTCAACACAACACAACCCAACACAACTCAACCCAGATTAACACAAAACAACACAAGCAAATCAGGTCAACTTCTACCACACAGTCCTATTTTATCTTTTTTATAGAATTTATGACGGCTTAAAATATTTTATCTGTTTGTCTCCTCTCACTGGAATATGAGCTCCTTGAGGGCAGGTACTGTCTGTTGTTCAACACTGTATTCCTACCAATTAGAGAAGGCCGAACTCAGAGCAACAAAGGCAAAAAATAAATATACGTGGACCAACTGACCTCCTTTGACCAGAGAGGTGTGTCTCCCCTCCCTGCATGAAATTACAGCAGAGGAAGAACCAGAAAGGAAGCAAAGTCCTCTAAGTACCCCAAACACAGGCGACAAGATCCGTGCACTAAAGCTTGAGCTTCAGCGTAACACAAAATAAACGTCATGTTCAGCCTGCCTTTCCAACCCAGAGCATGTTAGCAACAGCAAATCAGGTGTTGGCAGATAGCTATTTTCCCCCTCCTGTGGGCTGTGGAAATCAACAGCTTGAGAGCAAAGAGGAGTTTTTTTTTAAAAAGCAGCACAGTTCAGATCAGCTCAGCACAGCTCTGCCCAGGTCTTTTCAGCACCAGGACAAAAAGCCCTGTTACTTAGCAGACCCCAAGGGCGCCTCCTGTTGCATTTGTTCACGAAAGAATCTTCAGCAGTGTTTCTAAGGCATCAGTAAAAGGTTCATCAGTCTCAACCATGCTCTGTTTAAAAAGGCAGAGGCATTTGTAATATGGTCCAGAAACGTTTTCATCTAAAATGGCTAATGTGGGGGACTTCCCTGGTGGTCCAGTGGTTAAGACTCCACACTTCCACTGCAGGGGGCTCGGGTTTGATCCCTGGTTGCGGAACTAAGATCCCACATGCCATGTGGCACAGCAGAAAATTAAAAATAATAATAATAAAATAAAGTAAAATAAAATAAAATGGCTAATGTGAAAAGGGACTGGTAGTTGCCAGTGAATACACAGCCATCCAGAAACGGCAGGAACCGGAGGGGGTTCTGAACAGTCAGGTCGTTTATCTGTAAATTCCCAAAAACAAGCTTCCCGGTTTATTCCTCTCCAGTTCGCAGTGAGTGTTTGGGGAAGAAAGGCAGGGCAGCTGAGGCCTCACTGTGATTCCAGAAACCTTCTCACACCCATTGTCCCACCTGAGTCATGCGACTTCCTGGTGCCTCAGGAGTCTGGACGGGAACCACAGCATCTGGCCTCAGCTCAGCCAATGGATTTGGGAGGAGCTAAAGGAGTAGGTGGAGAGGGGGTGGCTGTTACAGGGCATTCCTGTAGATGCTGTGTTTGTGTGAAGCAAACCGTTCATTTTCTGTGCAGTACACATGTGTGCACATGTGTGTGCACGTGTGTGTCCCTAACAAATGGACAGGAGTGCCAAGAAGTAAAATTCACTTAGTATCAAAAGAAGGATGGTCCTTCTAGTACAACACATGGAAATGACACTGGGGTACGTTTAACATTTTTCAGGCACCACAATACAGCTAAAATGGAGTGCTCTCCCTGCATACACACACACAGACACACACTCACACACAAACACACACACAGATTGATGCCTACTTCCAAAAAGGAGCTGGGGCACCTTACAATTAAAGATTTATTATTTTCATCTAAGAACAAGAACAAAGTCATGAAATGGGAAGGTATTTACGTCAAAGATCTAGACTAAGGATCATATTTGCCACTGAGTGCAAATTTCAACCCTGAGCTTCCTGGCAGCCAAGGCAGAAAGGGAAACTCTAATGTGTGCATATCTTATCATCTAAGGGAAGGACCATAGAATTATAGAATGCTAGAGCTGGAAAGGATCACCTGGTCCTCTCATTTGATAACAAGGAAGAAGAGGCCCAGAGGCAGGAAGCGATCACCTGTGATCAGGTGACTCAGGAAAGGTGATTCAGTGGCAGTGCTGAGAATAGAATGTGGGACCCTGAGTTCCAGCCCAGTGCTTCTTTTACTTTAGTTTGCCATAGCAGGACACGTGCCAGATTGTTCTGAGACTTTTCTTTGTATAAAGGCAGCAGGGTGGGTGGGATTGTCATGTGTGTCAGACCTCTGGGTTGAGCCTGGCAGTGCCCCAGGGATGGGGGACGTGGGGATGGATCCCCTGGCTTGCCTCTGCTGAGTTTGTTTAGGGCCCGTACTCAGCTGGTGGGAAGCCAGGTGCCTGGCGTAGAGTGGCAGTGGGGACAGGGAGGGGGTGATGGGGGCTCCGAGACGGACCTTTCCTGGGAAGAAGCCCGGGGCTTGGCCCCGCTCCAGGGGGCTGCAGGGGCCTCTCCCTGCTGTCTGGGACTCCAGTCTCCGCAGCTGGTGTCTGAAGAAAATAAGACAGAGGCCTCCCTGCCCCGGGCCACCCCGCCCTGGCCCAACACGGGCTGCGGTTAGCAAGGACCCTGCCAAGATGGTTGGTTCCTCCGGGAGAGGCCTGTGCTGAGCGGGCCCGGGCTGGGGTGGGCTGGGAGCAGGGTGGTCCTGGGCCGAGACATGAAGAACGGAAGGCTGGGACCTTGCAGTCCCCCTTCCTTCTGGGGTTGCACAGTGGAGGCAGGCCTAGGGCCACAGAGCCTGAGGCACAGAGCACCTGAGGGGGCGGCTGTCAGAGCCCCAGGCTCCAAGGGTCAGAAATGGGAGGATGATCTGAGTCTCAGGACCCTTGAATGTGAGCCCAGAAGGGGCCCGCGTGGATACCCCTGCCACCACCCAACTTATGCATGAGGAGGCTGAAGACCAGGAGGCTGACTTAGCTTAAGCCTCATCTGGGCAGAAAACCTCCAGCCTTGTATGCAGGGTAAGGCCCAGGGAGGAAGGACCAAGGAGGGGGTGGAGGTGGGCAGCTCTTCTCCCATCGGCCTGCTCCACGCAGCTGTGCCGCCTCCCACGATCTCCATCTTTAGCCCTCAAATAAATCCCTCAACCTGACCCTCTTCCACTCCCTCCCCAAGACAGTGCTCTCTCCGCTGCCTCTCCCCCGGCTCATCTATCTTCCCGGAGAACCCAGGTCTCCCCTCTCCCCCGCCTCTTCCCCCGCGCTCACCTCCAGCCACCACCACGCACTCCGTCTCCCCCCACTCTGCTCCTCCCCTCAACCCCAGGCCCGCTTGCAGGACGCTGGGCTGCCTCCTTCCCCATCCATGTCCCTCCCAGCCCAGCCGCGCCTGCGTGTCACCTCCACCAGCACCTCTGGATCCCACCACGGGACCGAGTCCGCAGAGACTCAACGGCAACCCCCCGGTGGCGGACACGTCACCTTTTTCTAGCCTTCTCCCCGGCCTCAAAGAAAAGAAAGCAGCCATATATCTAGATGCCTCCAGTGGGCTTCTCCCCTCCCGCTGGCCTCCCCCCCAGAGAACCCTGGGGGGCTGAGGAAGGAGCGGAAAGACTGAGCTAAGCCTGCAGGAAATTAAACATGAAATGAAAACAAGCGCCTCTGATTCATTCTCTCATCCTGCCCCCAGTCCCCCATTCCAGACCACCGATAAAGGGGGATCCCGTTTCAGCGGCGCAGAGAGGAGACCCGACCTGCCCTTGGCTCCCAGTGGGCGGCCTGGGCCCGGAACCCAGGAGCCCCAGGAGGACAGGAAGCCCCAGGAGGCTCTGGGGCAGCGGCTGAGACTCCAGCCCGAGAGAGGGCCGGCTCCAGCGGGGGGGATCCAGGAGAGCGCTTCTCCTGCACCAGAGTCAAGACAGGAAACAGAGTGATGCTGAAAGAGATGCCAGCAGCGCTCTGTGTGTGTGTGTGACACTCATGCTTGTGTACTGGGATGAGCTGCAGCCTCACCCTCCCTCCTCACCCCCACCCTCCCCATACTAACATGGGCCACACACACCCCCCTTCTTTTCTGACCTCTTTATTCTAGCAAAAGACAGCAAGGAAGGTCAGGAGCTATAAAATAAACAAGTGTGAAGTACTCTAAAAACTCCGTGACAGCATTTCCCATCTAGCTCACCTGCTGCTCTCGGAGGCACCACCCCTGGGAAGAGGTCAGCACAGCTATTGGCCCCATTTTCCAGATGCAGAAACTGAGGCCAGTGGTTATGCCAGGCACTCCAGTGGGCCGAGCAGCCTCTGTGCTGCCGCATGGTGAATCCATCCAGGCCTCAGGCCCAGCTCCCTCCCCCTCCTCTGAGGAAGCTCCACGCTCTCAGCAAGGCTGCCAGGTGGTGTGCTGTCTGAGGTGTGCCCATGTGCACCTGAGTCAGTGGGTACGTGCACATCAAGCTGCCAGGAATCTCCCTCCAGGGAGCTCTGAGGTCTGCCCTTGACTCAGCTTGAAGCCCTTTCTGGCTTGGAAGCTGAGCCCTGCTCGCTACCCCTCTCCCACCCTCCCCTGTCCCCGTCGCCCCCTCCCCAGATCCCAAGTCACTGGCAGGAGTGACAGATCCCAAGGCGAGCTCCTGCCCGTGAGCCTTGGGAAAGTTCTCAGCCTGCCAGAAACGCTCCTGCAAAAGGAAAAGGACCCACCCCACCCCCACCCCCATGGCCAGAGACCCCAGCTCACACACCTGACTCAGAGCCCGCCCTCCCCATCCAGGCCACGCCAACACCCCACCCCCATGCTCAGTGATAGGTGGGCCTCCTCTCCTCCTCGGCATCAGGCTACTCTTCAGCCTGAGATTTTGCAGCAGCTGCCTCTCTTCGAGGCACCGTGGTGACCCCCTCCACCTGGCATTCGAGGCCCCCCACAATCTGGCTCCCACCTCCATGGTCCTTTCCCTCCCATCACTCCCCCAACTGGCAGCGTGGCCTCCTGAGGTCTCCTGAGTGTGCCCTGCTGTTTCTAAACTCAGCCTGGACTTCCGTCCCTCCAGCTAGCACTCGGAGCCCAGCCCCAGCCTTCCCTCCGCAAAGCCGTCCCTGACTGCCTCTGGAGCCCGACTGAACCCCTGTGCCCCAGAGAATCTTTAACCCAGGGTGTTCTGAGCCGGGAGACTGTTTCCAACAAAAGTCTGCACAGAGGATTCAGGAAGTGGGAATCCTGAACCTGGGCGGAGAGGTCCCAGGAAGCTCAGACCTTTTGGAAAATGAAGGCAAACCACATGTGTGTGATCGTCCAGGAGAATGATTTTCTGGGTGAGCATTCACAGCTCTTATCAGATTCTCCCCAGGAGTCTGTGGCCCCAGCGGATCAGGCCGCCCCATGTTGGGGTTGGTTAGATGACCGCTAAGATGACTAGTGGCGTGTGTTTTGTGTGTGTGACACTTGCCTGCTCTAGATTCTGAAGCTACTGGCCCAAGATCAGGCCCACATGATAAACTGGAATAAACTGCCTTCCAGGCTCTCAATGTCTATCATTCTAGATTGTAAACTCTTGAGGGTAAAGGCCGAGGTGGACACATTACCTGTAGCCCCATGGCCTCGACCCTACACTGCAACTGGTGAGACTCAAGGGGTAGGCTGGCACTGCCCGAAGGCGGGGCGTCCAGCTCCTGGCCTGACCCTGGTGACAAATGCTCTGTCCTGCAGGTCTGGTTCCAGAACCGGAGGGCCAAGTGGAGGAAGAGGGAGCGTTTTGGGCAGATGCAGCAGGTTCGAACCCACTTCTCCACGGCCTATGAGCTGCCCCTCCTCACCCGAGCGGAGAACTATGCCCAGGTAAGTGCCTGCCCCCAGCCGCTGGATCTGGCCCCCAGCCCCTCATGCTCTGAGAAGGGGCACCTTCCCTGGAAAGAGGACCCGGGGCCCATTCCAGGCATGTGCGTTTCTCCAGAATATGGGAGGCCCAGAGCTCCTTCTGTCCACCGTAAGTGTTGACCCAGCCTTGGCTGGACTTTAGGGAAGGGAAGGTCGGGGTGGTGAGAATAGCTTTTTCTTCTGCCATTTTGGCCACTTACGCTATGAGCATCAGAACCAAGGAAGCTTCGCTGAAGTCCAGGGGGACTCCAGGCCCCCGGGAGCCACTCAGAGTGTTTCCTAGGAGAGGGGTCCTGAAGTCTGGAGGCCTTGAGGCAAGGCTGGAATGAACATGGAATTCTTAGTCATCCCAGCTCCAGAGCTTTCTCACTACAGGCAAGTCACAAGCTCTCTGAGCCTCTCAGTTTCTTCACCTGTGAATTGGGCTTTATAAAAGCATCTGCCTCAAGTCTTTCATGAGGTTGTTGGAAGGTCTAAATTAGATTGTGCAAAAGTGCTTTGTGACTTATCCAGTTTCAGAAAGGGTGTTTTGCATGTTCGCAGCTCTCCCAGGCGTCTGTCCCATCTTCTCCCATCCCCACCAGAGCACCTTCGTCCACGGCTGTCAGTCAGTCCCTCGTTCTGGGGCATTTGAGTCCTCAGTGCGATGCAAAGGGACGAGAAGTAGTATGAGTGACATCCGGCAGCCAGGACACTTGGGGGGATGTATTTTTGGCTGAGTCCACTCCTGACACCCCTCAACCTGTCCCGCAGAGGCTGCCGGTTCCTCCCTCTCAGGCCTCGCTGTGGCCTGGCCTCCGCCTTCAGCTCCGAGCCTGGCCCCGCCCACCAGCAGCGAGCCAGGCCACAGGCTTTCCTAAGTCTCCTTTACCTCTCACTGTCCCGGGGCCACGAGAGCCCATGGTCCCTGGGCACCCCACAGGATCAGCTCTGCCCCTCCCCCTCCCAGGATTCACATGGAAGGGGTCAGGGTCAGGCCCCAGGGTGAGGCTGGGGAATGGGGGTGTCTTATGCACACACGCCATCTGTATCAGCTCCCGCCGCACTCTTTCATCTCCTTCTCCCCTCTCTCCTTCCTGCAGTCCAGCCTCCCTCTGTCCCCCAGAGGATGGCCCTGCAGCCCCATTCCTTGACCTTGATCTCTGCGGCCTAGGCTCACACGCCGGGGGCCATGCTCATCCCTCTCACAGCAGCACCACACATCACACGCCCCAGACCCTCTTGAGAGAGGGGATGGGGGAAGGCCAACCCATTCGCCACCTCCCAAACCAACTGGGGGCAATGTGACCAGGCCAGTCTGCAGGTAGTTCTTGTGTCATTGTGTGCCCCATGGGATCTGGGGCACAGTCCCCTCCTCACTCCTTTTTTTTTTTTTAATTTTTTTAATTTTTTATTTTATTTATTTATTTATGGCTGTGTTGGGTCTTCGTTTCTGTGCGAGGGCTTTCTCTAGTTGCGGCAAGTGGGGGCCACTCTTCATCGCGGTGTGCGGGCCTCTCACTATCGCGGCCTCTCTTGTTGCGGAGCACAGGCTCCAGACGCGCAGGCTCAGCAATTGTGGCTCACGGGCCTAGTTGCTCCGCGGCATGTGGGATCTTCCTAGACCAAGGCTCGAACCCATGTCCCCTGCATTGGCAGGCAGATTCTCAACCACTGCGCCACCAGGGAAGCCCCCTCACTCCTTTTAAATGCCTTCCCTGAATGCATTCCAAACACTGTCAGGGGGTGGGGTGGTGGGCAGGCCAGCAGAAGCTGCTCCAGGGCCACTGAGAAGCCCATTCGCGTGGCTGAGAGGTGCACCATCTCCTCCTGAGAGCTCATCCTGCTCGCCTGCCCCCCTGCCCGGGACACTTGGAGAGACGTAATTTTGGCTGAGTCCCCAGTTCTATCTCCCCATAAATGCTGAGAGGAAAACGGGTCCAGAGGTGGAAGCTGGGGAGGGAAGGGATTACAGCTGCACAGATAGAAGACAACATGTCCAGTGCAACCCCACCCACTGCCTGAGCACCTTCCATGGGCCCCCCACCTCACCCCACCCCCAGCCCGGCTCCATCCCTCCACTCACCACCTCCTGAGGCAGCCCTTTCAGTCCCGGAGTTACTTCTGAAGCCTCAAGGGCTCGAGCCCCTGGAAGCTCCACCACTACCCTTGACTTCTGAGAGAATTTAGGCCCCCGCGGTCCACCCCATCCCCTCCACACCACAACGTGCAAGCCCACAGCCCGTGTTCCCAACGCCAGAGCTCTCTGGGTTTACGTCAGCCCCCGTTTATCAAGTCTCGAGGGGGTGCCAGGCCTGGGGAAGAGCCAGAGGTGAGTGAGACAGACCCTGGGGGTCCACGGATGCAGAGACAAAGTCTGCACCTGCCTCTGAAGCTACGGGCTGCCCTCAGCTGGTGAGCTGTGTCCCCAGCACAGCCCTTTCACTAGACGCTTGATGAAATTTCAAGTTCAGTCTTTAAAACAGAACTTCTCTCTGCCGCTCGCTCGCCTGGCCCTGCGAACAGAGGAGCCAGAGCCTAAACCCCAAAGGCTCCTAAGGGGCTAGATGGCCATAAAGGTTTTGAGAGGCTCCCAAGTAAACGCTCAGGAATGGTTTCATCATCAGGGTGGGCTCGTAAGTGAGGAGTGGTCCTCCGTGGGGGAGGGGAAAGCCCCCGATGTGCTCCCCGCACCCCCGCCCCCGCCAGCCTGTGACATCTCTCCCTCCCCTCTCCCCAGATTCAGAACCCGTCCTGGATCAGCAACAACGGGGCTGCCTCACCGGTGCCAGCGTGTGTGGTCCCCTGTGACCCCGTGCCCGCCTGCATGTCCCCTCACGCTCACCCCCCCGGCTCTGGGGCCAGCGGCGTCACCGACTTCCTGGGTGTCTCTGGGGCTGGCAGCCACGTGGGCCAGACGCACATGGGCAGCCTGTTTGGAGCCGCGGGCCTCAACCCGGGCCTCAACGGCTACGAGCTCAACGGTGAGCCAGACCGCAAGACGTCGAGCATCGCGGCCCTCCGCATGAAGGCCAAGGAGCACAGCGCGGCCATCTCCTGGGCCACATGACAGGGCACCCCCGTCCCATCCCCGTGCCCTCGCCCACCTCGGGGCACTGGCCACGCCCATGCTTCCCAGGCCCCTAGCTCCCCACTCGACTTTCCTCTTAGGAACCTGGCCCGGGGCCGGGGGCCTGACCCTCAGCACTTTGCGCCGCTCCAAGTCTGAGGCCCCGTGGACTGTTGGGAGGGAGGGGGCAGCAGACACTGAGGCCGAGCCCCCTGCTCCCGGCCAGAGGCAGTGGAGGAAGCCAGGCGGCCGAGTTTTGCAGCTTTGCATCCATTATAAGCTGAAGACCCTTTCTCCCCACTCCTGCTTCCTCTGCCCTGCCCGGTTTGACCGTTGAGTCGAGGATAGATTCCCATGCAGACCCAGCAGTGGCCACAGTGCAGTCATGTCCGTCCTTCCCTCTGCTGCGTGGTCCCTTGGTCACCAGGCCAATGACTGTGTCTGAAGAACAGGCTGCCCTGCAGAGTCGGCCTCGGCCTTCCCATCTCCTTTTCTCTCCCTAAAAGCCCACGGCATCCCACCTCCTGGACCCAAGGCACCCACCTCGCCTTCACCCTGGATGGCGAGGAGTCCCCGCCCTGCTGTCCCCTGTGCTGGGCACACCCGGTGGGATTGGGCAGAGAGAGAGACGAGCTGGAGCTGAAGGACCCTGCTGCCACCCAGCAACGCTGGCCCCAGAGGATGCACAGCCGCCCTCGCACCCCGAGACCCTGGATCTGGGTGAACAGTGCAGGGGAGGATGCAGACCACCCACGGTACCCGTGATGCTGGAAGGAAGCTTCTAGGAGCAGGGAGGGCTGCAGGGAGGTGTCCAGGGGAGTGGGGGGCAGGGGCTCGTGCACACACGTCCGCTCTCCGGCCACCTGACATCCCGCCGCAGGCAGGATGACGGCGGCAGTGGGCAGGTCTGGGTAGCTTTTTCTCCATCCATTCAAGCCCCTCCAGGAGGACCTGGAGGTGCTTGTCCCTCCGCACGTCCCATTCTGGTCACTCACTGGGGCTGTGAGCAGTGTCCTGGTGTGGAAGGACTTACACCTCAGACACACCAGCGAGAGCCGGCGGGCCCGGTGGCAGAGGGTCAAGAGCAGCTGCAGGGTCTGCCAGAGGATGAGCGCACGCTCACGCAACCTCCAAGCAGCAGGTCAGCCCCTACACGGCCTAGGTGGCCTTCAGCAGTCTCCAGCGCCACCCCTGCCCAGAGCCTTCCACTCAGGCGGGGGCCATGCGTCCCTCTGGGCGTAGGGCAGAGAGCGCCTGCCCTTGCACTTCTGCCCTAGGGGATGGGAGACCCCAGCCCCTCACCCTGGCCTCCGGAAGGGCTCGTGGGGCTGAGCTCCTCTGGGTCACTTGCTCTGATCCAGACACAGAGGTCAGGATGCTCTCCGGAAGCAGATTTCCCTGCCTGCAGGGAGGGGCCTCCTTCTGCAGGGGTGCCACCTCTGCCTGATATGAGGCCTGCGGCTTGAGTTTTGGCTCCAGGGCCCAGCCGTCACCTAAGCTCGGGGCACAGGGTACCTGTCCTCCAAAGCAGGCCTTTCAGAGCCCTGGGAAGCCCCCTGGCAGGTAGCCCCTGGGGAGAAGGGCCTGCCTTTTCTCCTTTCTACGCCGATTCTGTCAGTGAGGAGGGCCAGGTCCACCAGGCCCAGGGGCCTGGACACAGGACAGCCTCTTGGGTGGGCAGGGAGGAGTGAGACCCTCCCCCTCGAGCTGCTTAGGTTTTCGGGGACATCGTGGTCTCCACCTCTGTCTCACGTTCTCATGTGCTCCAGAAACAAGACTGGGGAAGGAGCTGGCTTTGACCTCCCTTAACAAGAGTCAGACCTCTTTGTGAACCGTAGCTCTAAAGTTGACCTTCTAGAAGTGAAAAGGGTCTTGGATATTGAATTAAATGCTCTTGGAGGCTTGGCTTAGTGTTTCATACGTTTGAGGATCTTGGACTGACTCTTAGGAAGCCTTTTCCAGTTCTGAGGTTGGCGGAAACAACTCAAACTCCCAGAATCTAGAAAGAGGAAGGAAGAAATGGCCTCAGGCTGGAGACCATCCCCCAGTTCCTCCTTAAATGCCCTACTGGCTGGGAAGGACATGAGAGGAACTTTCACCAGAGGTATGTTCTCCCCTGGGAGAGAATCAAACAGAGAGAAAGAACTAGGATAGCCGCAGAGGAGGAGGGAAGGGAGAAAGAGGTCCCTATGTGGAATCTTCTGGAAGGGACCCCTGGCAATCAACTCCTCTATGTGTCTGCTTTCTGCCTGGGCCAGACCTAAGTCAGGCAACCCAAAGCTTGAGAAGAAAAAGCTTCTGATAGAAGAAGGCTCTGTGGCTCTGGCTGCCTGTCCCACCAACACAGTCAAGTATTTAGGATTAAAATGTTGGTGTAAAATGTCCCTCTGCATCTCCCCACAGGTAGCTTCCCAGCCCCAGGCCTGTCCTCACCCTGTCCCAGCCCTCAAGGGCCTGCCTGACACTCCGAGAATCCCAGAATCGCCCAGTGGGGAGGGATTAGAAACCCTCTAGTTAGCCCAATCCCTTCACAGTGGAGATGACCCTGGCCCCCAGGGGGGACGTGACGACCCTGAGCCGTGTTTCACTTGAGGCAGAGCTGAGCAAGGGGCTCTGATGGCCGGTGCTGTGCGGAGCTCCCCTGGTCAGGAGGCTGGGCCCAGGCCTTCTGCCTTGTCAGCTGCTGGGGCGGGAGGTGCCCCTGCAGCATCTCCCGTGATGACTAAGCAAGCTTGGGCGACTCTGAGGCTGGCGGCGTCCTCAGGAGCGAGGTTTCATGAAGGCAGGTGCAGAGGAGAGTGGACCCTCTCTGGGGGTCACTGCTAAGCCAGTAAGCTAAAAGAGGTGGGGTTTTCTTTGCTATTTGCCTAAGATCTCAACAGAGATGGCCACGCAAACCGGAAGTGATGGGTGGCTGGCAGGCCCATGGGCAGCCTTCCCACACTGCCAGCCTCTGATCCCTGCTGGGAACCAGTCTCGGCAGCCAAGGCTTGACACTACTAAGCTGCTGCTACCACCCTCAGATGCCCTCATTGCTCCCAGGGTGTGGGAGGAGAGGGCTCTGGGGACACACAGAGAGGCTTGTCCCCAAGTCTTCAACGGCACTTGGAAGACATGGGCTTTGGAACTTTCCTTGAATTCGTTCAACTATACTTGATTCTCAGCTCTCACCACCATGCCTCCAGCTTGGGGAAGCATGGTGGCCAAGTTAGTTCAAAGACACTGCAAGGGGGTGGGTGGCAATCCTGAGGTGGTTTCCCAGTGCCCATGGCTGCAGCCACGCTGGGCCCAGTGACAGTGTCCCCTCTGCCCTCACTCCCGCTGGGTGGGCAAGAGGAACTCTTCCAGGAAAACAACCACAAATCCTGCTTCCACAGTCGTTCCCTCTCAGGGCTGGACGCTCTGGGGCTTTGGGTCTGCATGATGGCCTGTCAGGTGCAAAAGCAAACAGGCCTAGTGGGAGTGAGGATGGCTGGCAAACAGGCCCCCAGGGTAATAATCCGTGATCATGAAAGAGAAAAACGGGAAGACAACAAACGCCCAACTTCTCAAAGTCACAGGGAGCCCACGTGACTTCCCTGAGGATGCTGGAGGGAGGGAAGGGTGTTCCAGTGAACAAAACATTACCTGCCCTTGCCCGGTCCCTTCTTCCCCTTCACTTACATACATAGAGCTAGGCCTTTATACTACTGATTTTGAAGGACAGTTTTCAATGTCTAATAGTCTGTTTGGTGTGCAGTGGTTGAAAAGAGAGCTGAGTGCTGGAAGGAACATGAACCTCAATCAATACTGACTGTTCTCCTTGTAAGATACCGTAACCCTGTATAAATGCAACTTTTCCTTTAGCTTGATGGCCTGGGGTGGAATATTAAAAATATATATGAAAAAGACATTAAAACTTCAGAAAAATGTATAAAAAAATGAGGTCGGTTCCATAAAGTTTTACTGCCTATACCACCATGTAACTACATTATAGCAAAATATTAAAAGAAACGTTCTTGCCTTTTAAAGTAAGTTATTGCACTTACATCTTTGGGGGAGGGGAGGACCGTTGATGAGAAGAGGACGTAGGGGCCCAGGCACGGGGCTAAATGAAGCACTGATGCCGCTGCGCGCGCCCAGCGCACCCTTGGCTGGGCACAGCCCAAACTGTCTGTTTGGTTGTTGTTTGCAATAAACTCCTTCTCCTTCCTCCTCTCAACTGGAACCTGTCTGTTTTGTTCCTGACTTGTGACAGATGAAATGTGATCGGAGGGGCCTCTGAAATCTCACGTTAATTGAAGTCGGCAAAAAATACTAACAGTGCCCTTTTGAACTGCTGACACAGTACAGAATGGATTACCAGGGCTAGATTAACAACAGGTGGCCGGCCAGGGCTCCTGCACAAAGAGGGGTGCGTGGCCTGCGAGGGGCTGGAGCGCCACCCCCCTCATCCCAGAGGACCTGCTTGCACAGCAGGCAAGCAGCAGAGGGGGGAAGGGGGGAAACGGGCTGCCCCCGCGTCTCCAGGGCGCTCATCATGGCCCCTCGATGTCACTGGTACCATCTGTGTTTCCAGGGTCTGTTCCGAAAGCAAGGGGCGAGCCAGGGCATGGAGGTCCAGGGCGGGGAGACCTGGCTACTTGGCATAAAGAGTGCAGGACAGGCTTCCAGGAGAGGCAGGTCCCCGTCCTGGCTCTATACTTAGTGGCTGAGAGAACTTGCAGGAGGTTTGGCTGGGTGATTTTTAAAGCAAAGCTCTAAATACAAATTATGAAGCAGGGGTGGGGGGCCCAGGTTCTGCTATGGAATAGATGCTTCCTTGCTTTCCAGCCTGAAGGTGACTCAAGGAAGAGGCAGTTACTCTCCAAGGGACCGCCCCCCCTCCCCATGCCGAGGGGGAGGCACCTTCGTTCGCCAAATGACCTGACTGACCCTCAGCTCTCACATCTGAAGGAGAGGAAGAAGCCTGTCGCTGCCCAGTTCACCAATGCGGGGGGAGGATTAAATGGAGATGACACATGCATGGACTTTGTAAGCTGATGTGGCAATGGTGACATGAGGGACCACGATTACTCCCGGGAGAAAAACATCTCCCTCCGGCTACCAGCTCTGAGTCCGACAGGAGACTCCTTTTCATCTTCTCTTTCCAACTATTTAAATGCTGCTTTCTTGGAGCCACATTTCAGATTCAGTACCTGTAGGGTAAGTTCTCGTTCAATATGGACCTAGATGGTTTTAGGTTGGCTTGAGCTGGGAACTTGTTTTTAAAAATGACCCTTTTCATCTGTTAGGGTCATGGTAGCTCTTGGACTCTCCACACCAAGTCACTGCCAAGTCCCAGGGTGGGAACAGAAGAAGAGGGAGAAAGGTCTTGTGCATGGGAAGCCGCCTGCCTTGCACCCCTGCTTAGCAACCCCAGTAACCTGGAGTCCAGATGAGCGCTGCTGCCAAAGGGCAGGATGGCTCGACAGGGTCATTTGGGCCTCCCTGGTGACTCACGTAACCCATCCCTGGGCCTTGTGCCTCCAAGGAGTGTCTCCGGGGAGGAGCAGGCCAGCAGGGCTTCCTTGAATATCTACTATAGCTCAGCCGTTCCCTGTCTGGCCGCCAGGACCACTCATTGCTCCCCAAACCATCTGGAGCCTTTCACTTGGCCACAGTAATGGACTTGCCATCTGTCTGCTTAGAATGCCTGTGCCCCGTCGCCAGCCCTCTCTACCGGGAGAACTCCTGTTCATCCTCTATGGCCTCCTCCAAATGATAATGTCCTCTGTGAAGATCTTTCTTAACACCATGCCTCACCCCAACTTCCACCCCCAGGCCAGTGGTTGCTCCTTCTTTGCTCCCACAGAACTGTTGATAATAGTATCTCAGCACAGAACACCGTGTGATTTACCTAAGTATCTGCCTGACCAGCCAGCCCACATGCCTACAAAGCTCCAAAAAAGGGCCAATTCCGTTCGCGTCTGAATGCCTCAGAAAATAGTACAGTGAGTAAGTGAGAGAACGAATGGGAAGGCGGGGGCGAGGAGAGGCTCTGTTTTGGTTTAGGATGGGAAGAGGAAGGCTAGAGATGGGCCTGGAGTGAACTCAGAGCCTCTGCTTGGCCGTGGACCCCGCCCACCCTGCTCCTCAAGGGGTCATGTGCATCCCTGAAGAGCCAAGGCCAGGACTGGAATCTTCGTTTAGTGTTCCCGGGGTTGGGCCAGCACAAGGCCAGCTCCCTAAGATGGCCTGAGAGGTCTTGGGTCCGAGCGTGCTCATCTCAGAGCTTTTCCACTTACCCTTGGGCTCAAACCCTTCCTCTCCCCAGAGTCATCCCTCCACAATCCTCACGCCCCTAAGCCTTCCACACCTCCACTCTACCTCAGGGGCGGTCTGTAGATGGCTTCTTTCCAACCTCCAGAGAAATTGCTCTTGCTGCCAGCTTCTCACCAATCCCATGGTCCCAGGTCTCGCTACAAGAACAACTGCCAACCTCAGGGCACCACAAGCTGGCTGGTCTGTGATTCAGCAGAAACCCTTGATTAGGCAGGTCGGGGTGACGCAGCAGTGGTGGTCTTTCTCCTCACACAGGCTCAGACTTGCGTGCTCAGCTGCTCAGGAACAAGAGGCCCTCCACAAACAACCCATCCCTCAAAATAGGGCCCAGAAGTGAGAAGATGCGTGCCAGCTCCAGAGACAATGGGGTGTGAGAGTTGACATTTTCCCAGGAATTCTGTGATTCCAAACAGATTTTGTTTTTTTAGCTCCACACAGACCAATAGGCTTTAGGAAGGGCAAACTTCCAAAAGGAGCTTCAGTCGATGACCCTGTGCACACCATGTGTTAAGGTGTTGCCTTAACTAGCTGGGAGTAAACCCACAGTGGGGCCCACATGAGATGCCCCCAGAGCCTTGGTCAGGGTGCAGTTCAGATAACCCAGGGGCTGCAGCGTTCTCGCCACACCTCCTGAGATTTCTCTTTTGGTTGCATCACAAGCCCCCCACCCCATCACTGCTCTGTCCTCTACCCACGATGGAGCTCTGTCATTTTTAGGCTCTGGGGGAATGGGAAGAGCTCCCTGTTGTTATGACATTGAGGCCAAGCTACATTATGGAGAGAGAGAGAGAGAATGAAAATAAATGAATGAGTATGTGTGTGTGTCGGGAGTACAAGGGAAGGAAGGGAAGAATGAAGCCCAAAGGCAGCCCACATCTCCTCTCTGAGATAGGTTTGAACAGAAAGGTCTGTCCAGAGGAGGGCATAGCAAAGCACAGGCCAGGAAGCTGTGTGGTGAAGTGAGAGACAGGAGAGCTGGATTTAAAAACTGACTTTTCGGGCTTCCCTGGTGGCGCAGTGGTTGAGAATCTGCCTGCCAATGCAGGGGACACGGGTTCGAGCCCTGGTTTGGGAAGATCCCACATGCCGAGGAGCAACTGGGCCCGTGAGCCACAATTACTGAGCCTGCGCGTCTGGAGCCTGTGCTCCGCAACAAGAGAGGCCGCGATAGTCAGAGGCCCGCGCAGCGCGATGAAGAGTGGCCCCCGCTTGCCACAACTAGAGAAAGCCCTCGCACAGAAACGAAGACCCAACACAGCCATAAATAAATAAAAATAAATAAATAAATTTATAAAAAAAAAAAAAAAAAAAAACTGACTTTTCAACTTATTAGCTTGGTTATCTTAGGCAAGCCATTAAAATCCTCTGATTTTCCATTTCTTCATCTGTAAAATGGGGACAACCAACTCTTTCCTGCTTATCTCATAGGAAGTGAGATAAGTAGTTATGAAGTCCAAAAGAGTCAAAATACTTGAAAATAGTGAAGAGCTGCAGAGACAGGAGGAATGATGCACTCTGATGGTTGGGAAGGGCTAACAGGGTTGACTTCTATCCAAATGGCTAAGGGCAGGATGCCAAAGGCTAAGGTACTGTTTCACAAAGGTGTGTCACCAGAATATAAAGCACTGAGATCCTCGATATTATATTTATGGGATTGGGAACGCGGGTGGTAAGCGATCTGGTGGTGAGTGGTGTATTGGTCTGCTTGGGCTGCCATAACAAAATAGCACACATTGGGTGGCTTAGACCATAGATGTTTATTTTCTCACAGTTCTAGGAAGTTAGAAGTCCATGATCAATATGCCTGCAGATTTGGTTTCTAGTGAGGCCTCTCTTCCCGGCTTGCAGACGGCCACCTTCTCACTGTGTCCTTACATGGCCTTTGCTCACGCAGAAAGGAAGATCTGGTGTTTCTTCCTTTTCTTATGAGGGTATCAGTCCTAATGAATTAAGATCCCACCCCATGACCTCACTTAAACTTTACTACCTCCTTAGAGGCCCTATCTCCTAATCCAGTCACACTGGGGGTTAGGGCTTCAGTATATGAATTTTAGTGTGGGGCGGGGAGATACGATTTGATCCGTAAAAAGCAGTGTGGCTGGTATGTGTTATATGGGTGAAGTGGCTGCTCTTCTCAACCCCATATCCCAAAGGATTTAAACATTTCCCAGCAAGTTCCCCAATGAGTCCAGCAACCACTCGGCTCAGTGCCTTGTCACTTACTACCTAGGCTACTGCTTAAGTAGTTACATCCCATTTCTGATCCCTGCCTGTTCCACTCCATCATTTGTGCCAACACGATGGTGTCAAAGACTAGCTCTGATCACGTCCCCAACCAGAACAATCATCTGAAAAGCCTTCACACTGCCCACAGACATTTTAGCTCTTTTGTTTAGCCCTAAACCGCTCTCCAGCCTCATCATTTCTACTGTCCCAACCTGGAGTCAGTGCTCCTACAAATCTAGGAGATCCAGTATACTTCCTCATCTTCTTGTTTCCTTTCACTCCCCCTCAGGTCAGAGTGCCTGCCTGACCTCCCAGCACACCCCTATCCATATAGTGTCCATCTCCACCTATTAATTCTCCAAAGCCCACCTCAAGTCTCACCCTCTTCACCAAGTCAGAAGTGACCACAGCAGGGAATGTGTGCAATTCACCCTTAATCGTTCAGTTGTATACAGTAGACAGGACTATAAGGGTCTTATCTCCTGTATTAACTTGATTATAAACTCCTCGAAGGCGGAAAAGCTATCTTCTTCACCTATTTATCTGTAACACCTGGTACAGTACTATAGCAAGCATTTAATAAATATCAGCCAGATGGCTGGCGAATCTGCCATCTACATCAAGAACACAACAGAAAACACTAAACTGAGGCAATGGAACTGGAGGTAGCCTAGACCTGAGGCCTAAGCCAACGTCCAGGTAACGGAGGGAAAAAGATGCTGGTCCATGACAAAGCCAAGGAACTGTGAAAGATGACAGTTTTTAACGACCATTGAAAAAATAGTCATCTTTATCGAGGTATTACTTATATAAAATGCACCAATCTTACATGTAGAGTTGGATGAGTCTGGACATGTGACCATCACCACAATCAAAATATAGAACATTCTCCTCACCCCAAAAAGTTCTCTTGTGCCTCATCCCAGCCAATCCCCAGCAACAGATGATGTTGATCTACTTTCTGTCACTCTAGATTAGTTTTGCCTGTTGTAAAACTTCTAATACGTGGATTGTATTTTTATTCATGAGCATGTTTGTGTGTATGTATAGTATGTATGTACAGTATGTACATTTTTGTGTCTGGCTTATTTGCTCACCTATTTTGGAAATGCATCCACGTCTCAGTAGTTCATTATTTTTATTGCTTAGATGTATTCCATTGTATGGATATACCACAATTTGTCTTTGCACTCATCTGTTGTTTAACATTTGAGTTTTTTCCAGGTTTTGGCTATTATGAATAAACCTGCCCTGAGCATCTGTGTACAAGTCTTTGTGTGGAAATATGTTTTCCATGTTCTTTTTTTTTTTTTTTTAACACAATGGTCTTCTATGTTTATTTTCCACACAAAGGCTTCCTCTGAATTCTTAAAATATTTTTTAAATTAATTTTTATTGGAGTATAGTTGCTTTACAATGTTGTGAGTTTCTGCTGTACAGCAAAGTGAATCAGTTATACATATACATCCACTCTTTTCTAGATTCTATTCCCATATATGTCATTACAGAGTATTGAGTAGCGTTCCCTGCACTATACAGAAGGTTCTTTTTTGTTTTTTTTATGTTTTTTTTTTTAAAGACATTGATGAATGGGTGTTGAATTTTGTCAAATTATCTTTTCTATATCTATTGAGATAATCATATGGTTATTCTCCTTTATTCTATTGCTATTGTGAATTATATTGATTTTCAAATATTAGACCAACCTTGCATTCTTTAGTCATGTTGTATCATCCTTTCTGTATGTTGATTTGGCTTACTAATTTTTTTTAAACGAATTTTGTGTCTATGCTCAGGAGGGCTATTGGTCTGCAGTTTTCTTTTCTTGTAATGCTTTTGTCTGGCTTTGGTATCAGGGTAATAATGGCCACATAAAATGAGTTGGCACATATTTCCATCTTCTATTTTCTGAAAAGAGCTTGTGTAAGATTAGTATTATTTCTTAATATGTGATAGAATTTGCCAGTAAAACTATGTGGACTTAGATTTTTCTTTGTGGAAAGTTTTAAACTACAAATTTGATTACTTTAACAGATATGTGGCTATTTAGATTTTCTATTTCTTCTTGAGGTAGTTTTTATCCCTTTGTGTCTTTCAAAGTTTGTGTCCATTTCATCTATGTTGTAGAATTTAACAGTATAAAGTTTTCATATGTACTTCCCTTTTAATATTTTTAGAATCTGTACCAATGCCCCTGTTTGATTTGTGATACTGGTAATTTATATATTCTTTCTTTTTTTCCTTGAACAGTCTAGAGTAGTTATTGATGTTTTTAAAGAACCAGCTTTTGTTTAATTGATTTTTCTCCATTGTTCATCCATTTTCTATTTTATTTATTTCCAAGCTTATCTTTATTCTTTCTTCTCTCACTTTGTATTTAATTTGCTCTTTTCAATTTTCTTAAGGTAGTCGCTTAATTGATTTTAGTTTTTTTTAAAAAAATATTTATTTATTTGGCTGCATTGGGTCTTAGTTGTGACACATGGGATCTTAGTTGCAGCACGTGGGATCTTTCATTGTAGTGCAGGAGCTCTCTAGTTGTGGCACATGGGCTCCAGAGCATGCAGGCTCAATAGTTGTGGCACAAGGCTCTCTAGTTGTGGCACACGGGCTCTAGAGCACACAGGCTTAGTTGCCCCGTGGCATGGGGGATCTTAGTTCCCCGACCATGGATCGAACTCATGTCCCCTGCGTTGGAAGGCAGATTCTTAACCCCTGGACCACCAAGGAAGTCCCTATTCTTTTCTAATATTAGCACTTCAAGTATAGATCTCCAAGTACTCCACCTGACACATTTAGATACATTGCTTTCATTTTCATTCAGCTAAAAATATTTTCTAATTTCTTTCTTTTTCTTTATTAACTGGTGCATTTAGAAATATGTTATTTCATTTCTAACTATTAGGGATTTCCCCAGATATCTGTTATTGACTTAATTCCACTGTGATCAGAGAACATACTTTTTGTGTGTGTGAGTATATTGGCATTTTGTTGATGAAAGATTAAAGCTTACAAAGATAGACACAAGCCTAATCAAACTCCTTGGTTCTTAAAATTATTTAAATGAGAAAAACAAATACCATTGATTAAGTCATTTGCCTCAGGTCTTACGGTGAAAGGCACAAGCCTCTAACCTCTGAGGCCAGACCTCTTTCTAGTATACCACACCATCTTTAAACCAGCATCAAGTGTTCATGAATTATACATCTGTTTATACTTCATCCAAACTTACTGTTTGCTTTAAACATTGTCTTGTCAGGAAACCTTCTCAAAGTCTCATTTTATCTCATAGCACATTCATCAAGGAATCTTCTATTCTAACCTAGGACTCGTTGGAATTCCACACACACTCCTCTCATCCTGAACCTTTTTTTATGTCCATTTTTATTGTATATGTATATATTCTTTTTTTAAATTTTATTCATTTATTTTTATACAGCAGGTTATTAGTTATCTGTTTTATACACATCAGTGTCTACATGTCAATCTCAATCTCCCAATTCATCCCACCACCGCCCACCTCTGCTTTCCCCCCTTGGTGTCCATACATTTGTTCTCTACATCTGTGTCTCTCTTTCTGCCTTGCAAACCAGTTCATCTGTACCATTTTTCTAGATTCCACATATATGCATTAATAGACAATATTTGTTTTTCTCTTTCTGACTTACTTCACACTGTATGACAGTCTCTAGGTCCATCCACGTCTCCACAAATGACCCAGTTTCATTCCTTTTTATGGCTGAGTAATATTCCATTGTACATAGGTACCACATCTTCTTTATCCATTTGTCTGTCGATGGGCATTTAGCTTGCTTCCATGACCTGGCTATTGTAAATAGTGCTGCAGTGAACAATGGGGTGCATGTGTCTTTTTGAATTATGGTTACAGAACATACATTTTTATGTTTTCATTTCCTCTAAAATTATTGAGATTTATTTTATGGTGCAACACATTGGTGGTGAATATTGTATGTGCACCTGAGAAGAATATGTATTCAGTTATTGGTGGATGAAGTGTTCCATAACTGTCAATTAAGCCAAAGTGGTTGATAGTGTTATTCAGGTCATCTATAGCTTTCTGATTTTTCTATCAACTTGTTCTATCAATTACTAAGAGAGGAGTGCTGAAATATCCAAATATAATTGTGGATTTTCTATTTCACTTTCAGTTGTCAGTTTTTACTTTATATATTTTGCAGCATTGTTATTTAGTTCCTACACACTTAGGATTACTTTTTTGTCTTCTTGATGAATTGACTCCTTTATCATTATATATTATTCCTCTTTCTCCCTGGAAATGTTCCTGTTTTGAAGTTTATTTTGTCCTTTATTGATAAAATCACTTCCAGTATCTTGTGATTCATATTTGTCTAGTATAATTTTTTCTTTTACCTCAACTGTATTTTACAATGTTTTCCTCGTAGATAGCATTTGGAATGATATCTCTGTCCTTTAAGTAGAATGTTTAGACCATTTACATTTAATGTAATTATTGACATGTTGGGGTTTACATCTACTGTCTTGCTTTTTGTGTTTCCCATCTGTTGTTTATTCTTTTCTCCATCAATTCAATCCTTTTTGATTGAATATTTTTATGGTATTCTATCTCCAATATTGCCTTATTAGCTATGCCTCTTTTAAAAATGTTTTTAGCTGTTGCTCCAGGGTTAACAATGTGTATCTCTAATTTATCAGTCTATCTTACAGATATCTTCCTCTTTTTCTTCCTAACTCACTGGCAACTCCTCAATCTCCTTTTCTGGTTCTTCCTTATCTTCTCTACCTGTAAATCAGGCCACAGTCCTTTTCTCTTCTCTACCAATTCTGACTCTCTGGGTAATCTCATCTAATCCTATGGTTTTAAATCCCAGCTATATATTCAGTCTTAACTTTTCCCTTGAGCTCTAGATATCTAACTGCTTAAGTAACACTACCCCTAGATGTCCAAAAACATCTCAAACTTAACACATCTGAAGTGGAGCTCTTGATTTTCCCTCTCATACTTCTCTGTCCTTACCCCTGCCCAGACTGCCATATTTCAGTTAATAGTATCACTCAGTTATAACAAAAACCTAGTAGTTAGCTGTGAATCCTCTACTGTCTTCATCTCCTATATCCAATTCATTAGTAAGTCCAATGGATTCTGCTCCCAGTATAACTCCTCACCATCTCTGTTGCTACCATCCTAGTCTAAGCCACTACCATCTCTCACTTGCACTCCTTAAAATAGCTTCCTGATTTCCTTTCTTCCATTATTGTTCCCTACTGCCTTTTCTTCACACAGTAGCTGAAATGATCTTTGGACAAAAATCCCATCCAGACTCCACTCCTCTGCTTAATACCTTCCAGTGTCTTCCCATTACACTCACAATAAAAATCCAGAACTCTTTTGTCTAACATGATGCCAACAAAATTTGGTGCTGGCCTACTTTTCTGGCATCATCTCTACCATGCTCTCCACACACAATATACTGCAGTCACACAGGAGTTCTTGCTGTTCTTAAAAACAAGCTGAGCTTTTTCCTGCCTGAGGGACTTTATGCTAGCTCTTCCCTCTGCCTGGTATCTCTATGGTCCACTCCTTCTCAACACTAAGATCTGTGTTTAAATGCCACTTCTGACCAACCCATCTTAAATATCTCCTCATGCCCAAGTCACTATCCATCTCCCCCTTACTCTGCTTTGTTTTCTTCATAGTATTTTTTACCATTTGAAATTCTATTCACTTACTCATTTTGGTTGTCTTCCTTCTTAGAATGTACCTTTGACAAGAGTAGGCACTTTGTTCAATGCAACATTAAGAACAGTATCTGGCACATAGTAAGTGTTCAATAAATATGAATCCATCACAATAGGCTTTTTATTTTTTAAAATAAAAGAATCTTTAGGAGTCAATAGACTAAAAACATATGAGTGAAAATTTACTTTCTCCTGGTTCCTTGTCTGAAAACTGCTTGTTAGATATAACTCTTTTCATTAATAGACTACAGCTTCTGGTTAGTCCACAGAAAGATTCCTCTACTGAGTGACTTACCAGGCTAATCCATCCTGAGAAGTAGATAATGATCTTTAGCCCAAGTTCTCATATACAATGCTGTGTCCTGCTCAGTCTCATTGGATACTTTTGATGAACTGTCAAAGCCTGAAGGAGCCAGAAATCACTCCTTAGGAAATCCTAACTCGGAACACTTCCTATTTCCCAGACGTCCACACAGCATATAATATGCTGCACTGGGCTGCCAGATGTTTCCTTTCTATCCCAGCATTGTCCCACGTCACCCTCTCCATTGAGATGGTGCAGCCATGGTACTAAAGGGAGCATCTATCTGTTATTAATGGATATTCATCTTATAACTTTTAAAGAAGGGCCAAGGTACAACTGGCAAATGGGAGATACTATGGGAAGAGGAAAAAAAAAATCCTTGCATCTTCCATGCTTTGGAGAAGATGGAGTCAATGGAATCTTCATTTGGTCAAGTTGTCAATATATCAAACCAATCTGGTGACAAGAACAAGGCTGTAAGGAGAGAAATTATTAGGACTATTAGGCCTATATCCAGAAAACAAGAACAGAGATTGGGCACAGGGTAGGCAGAAGGGAGGAGATGAAGGTAAGGCCCCTCAGGATCTACTAGAGAAAGACTATTGGAAATCCTATAGGAGCTGCTGCCACCAATACACAATTTTGGTTAATTACCTCAATTGTGGCTGTTATCCCCTGAATGAGAAACACAGCTTTACTTCTAAGCAGGCAGTGAGGCTGGCGGAAAGCTGAAACCTGAAAATCAGCAGATACAGGGCTGCATACAGCCCTTACTATGGAAATTAAGCCACATCCAAAACACAGCGGGAGGACTCCAAATAGCTTCAGACAGCACCAGGCACCGGATGGACGCGCTCCGGACTTGTCAAGAGGCCCCAGTCCCAAGTGCTCATGTCAATAACATAGGAAAATAAACATGGGGCTTATTTATAGCACAGGAAAGGGACTGGGGCAAAAGAACCACTCATTCAGTAATCCACCCTGACGGGGCCAGATAGGATCCAGACCCCCAAGCTCTCTGGTAACAGGGTGAGCAGAAATAGGGGCCGGAAAAGGGCTGGCTGCCAGCATCACCAGGTACAATCTGGCAAGGACCCTGGGTAAGGAGAGAGGAAGAGATCTGATACATCATTGCATCTCACCCACCCAGGTCTAAGTGCTCTTGCCATCTCCAATTTCTGGTTGAGGAAACTAAGGCATAGGAGTGGACTCCCTCAAGGCCAAGGAAGGCCCAGGGTTCAACTCAGAGGAAGGTGCTATGAGACGAGGAAATAAAACAAGGCTTGCATCCTCCAGGCACCGCAGAAGATGGTGTAAATGGAATCCTCATTTACAGCTGGGACTAAAATGTATGTTGTGGAGTCCTAGGCCACTGATGGGACTTGCACCATCTCACAGAGCTAAGAACTCCCGCTGGAAGTGGAGCTCCTGGAGATCAAGATTGTGTTTTATTCCACTCTATCTCCTGGACCCAGCAGAGGGGCTGGCAAAGAGTACATTTTGATGAATCAATGATTCATCAATTTCTAATTGATGAAACAATCAGAAAACTGAATGACTGAATACTACCTTACCTGGGTCAGTAACTAGTTGGTTGTTCTTCAGCTGTGATTACCAGAAAACCAGACATTCTTTGAGCTTCTTCTTAGGCATAGTAGTTAATGATAGAAGTTGCCAGCTGTAAATAAAAGCTCAAATAGATACACTGTGAGGGGAAGGCTCTGCAGAGTGGGTGGAGTGGCTGGAGGCTTGGGTCCAAGACCCACGGATTCCGGTCCCTGCTCCGTTGGCAGCTGTCACTCTATGTGCAGCTCCTGAGACGTTGGAGACGAGCTGGTGCTTTGCTGAGGAAACCTCTAGCAGACACAGCTGCCTGGTACCTCTCAAGAGTGACCCAGACATCCTACCCTTTCTTCGTCTTGGCCTGACAGCTCTGTGCCAGTCAGGAGGACTGGGAAGAAATGCAACCAGGGGCCCAACCAGTTGGGAGCTGAAGAAAGGAAAAAACTCTACCCTGAAAAGGCCGTAAATTTGAGGAAACCAAATGCCAGACACAGATGCTGGTGACTCAACAATTTCTTGAAAAGGAGAGAAGCCTGGAAAGCTGCGAGAGGGGACAAAACTGCCCAGCCACCTTCCCTGTGTTGCCAGCAATGGTGAGCCTGACATTGAAAAGCCGAGGCACAACACTGCCTGGACAGACCACACAACCCCTCCCTGGGAACCTGGACGTCACAAAGCCGGACGCGGGGGACCCCTGACAGTCCATTTAATAGAGGTGCAAGAGAGGCTGTGAGTTTAGCTTAGGATGTTCCCACCCTAAAGAGGGGAAAACCTTACAACTGAGAGCGGAGTCCGCCTGCCTACCTTTCCTCTGCCAGGAGCAGCTCAATGAGGCCTGTTCAGATCATCACACCAGGCCTACTTGGCAAATTGGAGCCAAAAGCTGCCCCCAGTTTTACTCAGAAGCAAACACTAGCCTAGGACAGGAGCCCCAGGGCTTGGGCCGGAGCTCTGGGGTGAGATGAGCAGTCAGACCCCAGGGTTCACATGCCTCCGGGCCCTGAGTGGAAAGCTCAAGTCACTTCCAAAGGCTTCCTGGACGGCAGCCGCCTACCAGCATGGCTGGCGCTCCTGCCAGGACTGCTCCTCAGGAAGTGGCTGAAGGGGCGAGGGGCCAGTGGGCATTCTCTGCCTCTGCCTCTCTGAGCCAGGGCTGCTCAGGAAATGGCCTGCTGTGGCTTCTGCTGCTGCAATAGAAGATGACCAAGAGAAATGGAAAAAGCAGCCTACCCCCAGGGATGCTACTGTCCCCAAAGCAAAGGAAACCCACCAGGCTCAGGGTGGCTGGATGATGGGGAACCTCCAACACCCAAAACCTCCACCCTCTTGGCTGGGTTCCCCCGGGATCCTGAGACTGCAGAGCCAGGAAGAATCCCCCCCAAACTGAACCACTTCCCAACACGTCTCTGCTTCATCTACTTCTTCTTCTTTTTTTTTTTTTTTTTAAGATTTATTATTTATTTATTTATTTTATTTACTTTTGGCTGCTTTGGGTCTTAGTTGTGGCACACGGGATCTTTCGTTGCGGCGTGGGCTTCTAGTTGTGACGTGCGGGTTTTCTCTTCTCTAGTTGTGGCGTGCAACCTCAGTAGTTGTGGCGTGCAGGCTTTGTTGCCCCACGGCATGTGGGATCTTAGTTCCCTGACCAGGGATCGAACCTGTGTCCCCTGAATTGTAAGGCGGATTCTTTACCACTGGACCACCAGGGAAGTCCCTGCTTCATCTACTTCTTAATTCTACCATCAAAGGGTCTTGGACTTGAACCCAGCAACCAGACCTTTAGAACTCCATGGCTAGAAGCCTGCTGCCTTTCAGTGGCAAGGATCCTCCAGTCAGGACTGTCCCAGGAGGAAGCCGGGATCACAGAGCTATTAGCAACCTCTTCAGCAAGTGAGAGCACGGAGGCTGCTGGCCTCTTCCAGCTCCCAGTCCTGGTCAGCACAGGCCAGGATGATGGTCACTTTTTCCAGAGGCAGCAGAGAAACTCCTAAAAACCACAAGCTGGAAGCACATAAGGCTTCAGCAGAGAAGCCAGAGTTCTGACCTTCATGACACTGAGTAAGAAGAGGAGACAGGATAGCATCATTTGCAGGAAAGAACCAGAGATTCTGAGAACAAAAGTTGATATCTTCCTCCTTAATTTTCCCAGAAAAGGAGGTTTTTGCCTAAACATGTGTGAGGCTTGATAAAATACATGAGATAAGAATATTAACAGCTATCTAATGTTAACCAACAAAAGTGTTTCCAACCTTGGCATTCCAAGTGGGCCAGCCCATCCTAATTAGATCCCTGGGGGCAAAGGCAAGTGACTTAGAGCACACATCTGGGCCAAGGCCAGGGCCAACTCAGGTTCATCGTCTGTACAGGCCGGTAGGATGCAATTCCTTAAAAAAGATTTCTTAAATCTAAAACCAGCTGTTGTCTGTTGTAGGCCAGAACATGACATTTTAATTAGCATTATTGTTTCGCTTCTAAAACCAGGCCCTATGACATCCCAAGGACAGATGATCCCCGCCACGGCTTATAGGTGAGGCTTGCTGGTGAGCAGTTCAGAAATACACCAACACAGGGGTTGAGTCCCTAGTCTCTGAATCCATGAATCACGATCACTTCCTATATTCCTGTCCTGAATTTCTGAATTTCCCCTGGTGACCTGCACCCCCTGTCTGTTCCTAGGAATAGAAGCTTTGAGGTTTGCTTCCAGTGCCTAGGATGTAATACTCATTCTATAGTAAAAAGTATTTTCTGCTATGTTGCAAGATCTAGCCCCCAATATTTCTGGGGGTAGTAAGGTACTTGAAATAGAGTTTTAATGCCCTTAGAAGTCCAATAACTCCTAAGAAGGTGAAAAAGGGCCACTAACTCAGTCCCCTGGGGCTCCCAATGACTTCAGATTGAAGCATTTCTCTTCCATAATCAAAGGGCAAATAAAGAGGGAGGGAGGGAGGGAGGATTAATTTACCCTCTGAGAGGGAGAACTGGATTAGAAACCAGCCACTAAGGTAGTGCAGTCGGTGGTGTGAACAGAGCAGAGTGCTATGTATTGAGGGTGAGATAACACATATGCAATGTCAGCACAGCTGCGGCTTTTAGCTGGGATTTAAATGTGAGGCTTCCTCCCCTTCCACCTGCCCCAAATCTTGGAAAACAAGCTAGAGAACCCCTGCAAAGGTAAGAGGTACTCACTGTGTCAGCTACCGGTATTTGGGTGTACAAGAGAAAACCCTTCCTCTTGGTTTCTATCATACCAGCCCCAGTACTACGAATAGGAGGCCAGAATGCCTTCCCATATCCCCTGCTGACGAGTATCTAATTATTCAAATCATTAGTATTGATTAAGCACCTGTGTTTGCAGCTGCAATACACGAATAAATCACAACTCCAGTGTTTGCATCTGCAAAATGAATGACCTGGAGATGCTATAACAGTCCGTGATTCTACCACTCCTTAATATGAAAGATGAGACTCTCAAGATTTCCACTCTCAATTTTGCTACTTCTGAAAGTTTTCTTTGGCCTCTCAAAGTCGATGAGAACACATCTGAAGTGACTCTTGTTAAAACTGCAAGTCTGAAAACTATAGCATGAGAACAGCTCAGCTTCGTGTCACTCGACAGAACAGTGCGTGGTGGTTTAGTGACTTGGACTGGCGCACAACTAGGTTTCAGTAATTATACCCATATTCCAAGCAAATTATTAGGTATTTTGTGTTCTGGGGACATATGTTATGGCTAAAGCCCAAACTGTGGCTAATCTTAATATTAGAGCCAGATAAATCTGTTTCGAATCCATAACATCTAACATTTGCCAGGGTAGATTTGTTCATCAACTGGGCTTAAAGACGTATAATTCACACATGTGCAGTATTACTAAATGCTGAAATGTAACGACTTAAATACACCAGCAACTATTGCAAAACAGTTGTTATAGCAGCACTTAACATTAGCCAGAACCTCTCTGGCTAATGTTAGGTTTATACCAAAAGAATGAGGGAAATTTTGGCATCCCCTTGGGGTGAGGGTCACAACTGCCTCAACTTTTACAACATGGTACCAGCAGAGCGACTCAGTGTATGGCTATGAGAGGCCTTCTGTTTTTCCTGGAGAGTATCTAGATCTAATCAGGAAGCACACAGATTCCTCTGGAGGTTTGGGGACACAACTTCTCTAAGAGCGTTTGTAGTCTGGGGCTCTTCCTCTGCTGGATGTACATGGCACCAGATACTCCTCCTGGCTACGTATCTTCCCAGACATGAGGAGGAGACTGGAGTTGAAGCCAGAAGATAGAGTTAAATACACACAAAAAGAAAGAGAGTTCCATAATCAATATTTAAGACATAGTAGGAAATGGAATAAAAAATAATTTTAATCATATCAAAAAGCCAAACCAAAGAGAGAGAGTTCATGGAACTTATAGGTCCCATCTCGGCAGCCGGTGCTCTTCTCTGGATGAGGCCAGTGCCCCATTGTCCCAAGGCATCAAATGTCACTAAGATGTTTGGATTTTGCACCAAATTCTGGGCATGGCTTTTCCTCTGAAGAACTCACTGATTTGAAATAAGGAAAAGTGAGAAACAGGTAGCTCTTACATGATTCTCCAAATCTGAAATGGGCTGGAGGTTTCTCAGCTGTCTTACAGCCAGTGAAGTTTCCTCTTAGACCTTGTATTGAGCTATAAACAAAGGACACCTGAGCTGGCCTTACCCCTGGAGCCTGCCCAAGGCTTCCATCTGGAGTTTTCAGAGAGAAGCCATCGAGAGCATCAGAGGATGCACGAGGCACTCAGATGTCCTCCCTGGGCTCTTGCTCTCGGGGAAGCAGGCTTGTGCAGGGATGTGCCAATCTCCCACTCTGAAATCTGGGCGTCAGAGTGCTGGGGGGACGTGTTCTCTTCCTCCGCCCGGGATTAGTGTTCAGACCTCCACCAGCAGCACATTTCATAAGCTGCCGATGTTGGGGAAGCTCTTCAGTTTCTCAGGAAAGTCATCCTTGTACAGGACGGGGTCAGCTCGGTGCTCCACCACCTTAAGAGGCATTGTCCCAAAGACAGAAGCAAACTTGTTGATGCACTCAGACCTGTGGGGTTTGGGGAGGGCAGTGGAGCAGATGAGAGGGACAGGGGGTAGGGAAAAGAGAAACCGTTTGAGAGGCTGAGAGATGAGAGCAAAATATCAATACATAGTCTTCAACATCTACAAGAGAAATGCAAGGATCCCCAGCATGCTCCCAGGTTCTTAACACGGTTGGGAGGGTGTGGATAAAGGAAGTGATCTGGGGGTACTTCAACTATTAGTTCAGCGGGAGAAGGGGAACCAGGGATGCTGTTTGGAGGCCAGGGGCCTGCAGAGGTCAGAATATCTTTTCCCCTCCCCCTCAAATTCCAGTCATTCTTCCAGCTTCGTAGAAGCGGGCCTCAAACCAAGGTGGATTAGCTGCCAACAATCCTTAACCCCATCCCTGCCAGCTAAAGAGAAGACAAAGGGTGGAAAGGCAAAAGGCACTTGGATCTGAGCTTCAGCCCACTCAAGTTTAAAAGGGAGAAGGGAAGATCTTACACATGGAGCGATGGAAGGCAGGAGGAGGCAATGGGGCACTGAACCTCAATTTCAAAGGACAAACACTTCAGTCATTCAACCCACATCTACTGCGGGCCTGTGAGTGGCAATCTCTGGGAATTATGGGTCAACTTCCATAAGCTCTTCCATGAAAGCTGAAGTTCACATAGGACAGCTTTCATAATTTTAGCCACTCCTGTGTTAGAACCGGCAGCAACAAAGCAACAAGCAACTTAGCACTGCTGGGGGAGGAGGCGGTTCAGCCCCCCCCCCCCCAGCACCGCCCCCAGCCTGGTGGGCAGCCCCCTCAGAGGGGAGCAAGTCAGACACGCTGGCGGGAAAGGGTTCTGGTCAATCAGGCCAACTGAGTGTGACAGCCGGCTAATGAGGACACTTCGGCATCAGACCCAAGGGGGAAAACAAGTCCGTAAAAACCACTTTCGAAGCTAAGGGGACCTCAAGGATGGATTTCAGAGAGGTCAGTATTCTCTCCCCTCAGTCAGGCCCACAGCACCTGAGAACGGGTTACCAGGTAGGGGCTGAATTTCAAGACACAGACCAGAAGGCTCTTCTGTCCTCAGAGATACTGTAAGCCTTGTTTCAACTTATTTTAATCAATAGCTTTTATTTGAGTCCTTTGAGCTTTAGCAAGAAATCAATAAACAAAGAAGCCAGTTACTATCAATTCTTTTCTCTTGCTTATTCTCTTGGTCAAAACGTGTTACTATTTCATTTTGAGCTCTTCCAGCTAATAAGATCACTGTGTCCATGACCACAAATCAACAGCAATTAACATTTATTCTATGCTCCAGGCTGTGTTACAAGTGCTTGACATGTATTAGTAACTCAATTCACCCTCACAACAACCCTATGAGGCAGGTCTACTATCCTTCCCACTGTACACTGGGAAGACAGAGGCACATCACAGAGAGGCTAAGAGACAGGACCAAAGGCCAAATAACTAGTAAGAGGCAGAACCAAACCCAGGCATTCTGGCTGCTGAGGCTAAAGTCTTCATTATGAGATGATACACGTTTATTTATTAACATAATTCTAGGGTCTAAAGGGAGGAGCTGGAAATTAACAACCGCTGAGCACCTATGACGTGTCAGCTAATTTACATACATGATCCCAATGATTCCTTTAAGGATCCCCCTCCGTATGGCCAAGGATTGGTGTATAGTAGCTTCCTGTTATGGTTTGAGAAATTCAGGCTAAGAGAGGCTAAGGGACTGCCCAAGGACCCCGAGCTGGAAAGTGGTGGAGCTGGGTTTCAAACCCAGTCTTGTGCTGGCAATAGAGCCCTTGCTCTTTCTATCAGACTCTACAATAACCCACAGGTCACTGAGTTTCCCTCCTGTTGGCAGTCTTTTGAGACTCAGGAGGTCGTAGTCCCAGGTACCAAATTGACAGGAAACTGGGGAAAAGACCGAGGGGTTTTAACAAAATGGTATGAAGCAAGCACTGGACAACAGCTTTTCTCTCCTTAAATCATGAGGTCAAGGCAGTGGCAGACTAAGTCAAATTTCCCCAAGGTCTTACTTTTGACAGTTGTTCTGCCTATAAACATGTACCGATTCTTCTAGTTTCCAGTTATTCTGCTTGTAGATGCTGGCCAGCAAAGCCCAGCCGTGCCCAGCAGAGGTGCCAGCGAGCATGTATTAAAGAAGAATCATGGTTCTTGGCAGAGGATAGGGGCTCTAGGGCCCCCTGGAGAGCACTGAGGACAATGTCTCCTCTGTAACTAGACCTGCCAACAGGGCCGGGCCACAGGCAAGAGGCCACTGGGGCTCAGGCCAGCTTGACTTGTTGACAGCTGCCCCGGCTAACCCAGTTTAGTGAGTCCTTCTTTCTCTCCACACAGCCTGCCCTGGAGAAGTGGCTGCTCATGCTGAACGGTAAAGGTCCTTAACTCTCCTGACAGGTATTGACTGTGTTTCCTACTTTCTTTTCATGCAGGGGATCTGGGTTGGGCAACAGGTTAGGGCAGATTAAGAGTTTGGCTGATTGCTGGTGGCCCACCTGAGCTGTTCTGTCCGGGGTCCAGCTATCATGTCAGTAACTGTTCCCCTGGGTTGGTTTTCTAATCAAGTACAGACAGGCTAAGAACTGCCAATGTCTATCTCCAAAGCGCTGGAAGTGTCTGGGGGAGAAAGGACTAACTAACTAAAACTAACTAAGTTTTCAGTTTTCCTTTCAAACACATACAATTACCTAAAGTAACCAGGAGCCTTCAGGATCAGTGCTGGGGAAATTGGAAAGCGAACTAACCTCGCCAGGCCCCGTGCTACAGGTTTTCATGTATTATTACTCCTTTCATCCCCAGCATATAACACACTGTTTGGTACAAAGATGCTCAGTAAATATTTGTTGAACCCCTGAATGCAACATGATAGATAGTTAATATATCTATTTTAAGAAATGAAAAGATTGGAAATTCAGGATAAGGTAAGTCAATTTCCTTAAGTTGGACAGCCAATAAGTGGCTAATTCATAATCTGAACAAAGACCGGCCTGAATCAAAACACAATGTTTGTTTCTTAAATCAACACCGTCTGTCTGCTGTACTGTCTTGACCTGGGTAAAGCTACTGGCCAAAATGAACAGTCACAAATTCTTCTGCTTCTTAAAGAACTAACAGCAGGTCCTGGAAATGGATGCTGTGTAGTAAAAGCCATTCTCCTCCACTACTGAGATTTCCGATCCCAGACCCCAAATATAAGGATAAACAAGCTTACTGAACCACAAAACTCAACACAAGGTCATAACATGCAGAGTGGTTAACTCCTTTCACCGTTTTGTGCAAAAATGTGGATTCTGCAAAGGCAACTATTTAAAAAATAAAACAAATGAACAATTCTGCAGTTGTAACTCCATCTCTTGGTCCACCCAACAGGGCTTAAATCACGTCTTCCTCCCTCCCAATCTAAGTGCCTTATTTAGTAATTCAGTCATTCATCCGAATAGTTTTGCTCTCAGTTTCTAATTAATTTCAAGATTGATTTCCTTCTGTTCCCTATCACATGTCTCAAAAGGGGAGCCTACATTCACTGACTCTACTTCCTCACTACCAGCTCACACTCTTTAGCCCCATCAACCTATGACATCATTTTTTCCAAAGTCACCAATGACCATTTAATTCCAAGACGGTTTCCTAGTCTGCATGTTCCTCGCTTCTCCCTGCTGCCGAGCACTGGAGACCCTGGCTCTCTCCTGGCCTCACCAGTGGCTGCTTCTCTCTTTTCAGTTACTCTTTCTGTCTCCTAAGTGTCCGAATTTCTCAAGATTCTGCCCTTGGCTTTTCTTCAATCAACTGCCATCTCTGGACAGATGTCTTCCAGATCTCCATCTTTGTTTTAATCTCTTTTCTAAAGTTCTAGTTTCATATTTCCAACTGCTTGCCCTGTATCTACACCTGCATATACAGAGGGCAAGACCCAAAACTCACCCGCCTGACTGCTGTCCAACTTCACACACGATTAAATCTCCTGGCCTCATTAATTATACTGTTAGGTCCAACATTCATCCCCTTCCCTCCCCTAACTGGTGTCCCTCCTAATTATATTTACACTGTTAAAGGTACTACCTTTCTTCCTGACTGTCTTGATCAACTGCTTCTCCATAACCTCCCCATACCTATTCAGTTGGAAATCAAGTGCCAGCTTTTTTCCTTTGGGGGGGAAAAAAAAATCCCTTGCAATTTAATTCATCCCTTCTTCTCCACACTCAACTTAGTTTAAGCCTTCTAACCGTTCTTCTTTCTTCTGTCTCTTCACCTTCATTCTGTTCTATGCACCACTTCTAAATCAGCCTCAAAACAACACTTTGATCAAGCTACTTCCCTATTCAAAAACCTTCTATGGCTTTACCAGAGCCTGGAGAAAAAAGCTCAACTCCTTAATTGGGCATCCAGGGCTCTCTGCAGTTTGGCACTAACGGGCCAGAATGCTATGCTCTTGCCAAAATGGATATCTTGACTGCTTGCCAAATGTACCTTGGACCATCCAGTTTCCCTGCCGAGGATCTCCTCTTCTTGCCCAGAGTTGCATCGGTTGGAATCCTAGTGACCTTTGAAGGCTCACTTCAAGTGCCACCTCTTACAAAATTATTCCTAATAATTGACCTAGCAAGAAGTCACTTCTCTTTCCTGTGATCAGGTATAATATTTTGAGCCTTCCTTATGACACTTACCACATATAGCTTTGGATTAAGTTTTACACACACACACACACACACACACACACACACGTATTAAGTATACATACATACACGTGTACCTGTTATTGTTAATTATAAACTCTGATAAAATCAAGCCTACCAACATCTGGGCAGTTGCCTATTCTATTTTCAAAAGCCTCTTCCCACGAGGAAGCTTCCACATTTCCCATAGTTACTTCCTTCAGTGTTTAATAATAATTATATCTAACTTAAATCTTTCCCACTGCATTTGTTATGATCTCAGCGGTGTTACAGAGGAGTTGTTTAGCTTTAGCATGAACTTTAAGGCCATTATTACGTCAACTTTTCTCCATATAATTCCTTTCTTGGACCCCATAACCCCACCATTTTAACTCAGCCCAATCAATAACTAATTGCTTAATGCTATGAAATTCTTCCCAGCACAGAATGGGGGTAGGTTTAAGTAACAACTTCATGTGCTCTAATAGAACTATAGTCGGGGTCTCTTCCAAATGGGCTATGACAGTTAATGTCACTGTCCTCGACTGGGTGATACTTGATACCAGTGACAGATATTTCCAAAATCACAATAATATGTTATTTCATATTGATGGTTGGTAAAAGTCATGTCATTTGGGTAAGACATTTATATATGAAAGAGATAAAGAGATTATTTAGAGAGTAAGAGTAAGAAGTAAGAGTAAGAAGGAGTAAAGCATTATAGAAGAATCCAGGCCAAGTGAAACAACTCGCTGTACAAAAAAATCCTCCAGGCTCGAAGGACTTTGATATAGCTGACAGATTTCAGAAATGAATGCCACAAGCAGAGGCAGATTTCAGAAATGAATGCTGCAAGCAGATACATATGAGACCTGTGGAAACTTGAACTAGATATCTCTTTCTAATGTCTTTCTCATGACATTCTCTGAATGCATTCTGGTCCCTTGACAATAGTGTTACTGGCTGTCAGAGCTTGCTGTCTTGTGTAAGGGGCTGCCTTTTGGAAGAATTAGGTTTGATTCAGGAGATTCGAAGCTTGGGGACCTTTGGGATACAAGTGAGAACTATTAGGTCTACTCTAAGATTATAAAGGTCTTAAGGGAAGACAGGCTTCTCCCACTTCTTTTATACTCACCTACAAGGCCCTGTATTACATCCACACAAAGGTGTGCTTATTGACTGACTGAATCAATATAAAGGGAGTATTTCAGAGCTGCCCTGCTTCTCTCTCTGTAATGTAAAGAGCTGTGCTTTCAATTCTGTTCTTGGTAGGTGTTTCAGTTGTGTCAGCAAAGGTAATTTGTCTCTAGTGGGTTTAGTTTAATTCTTTCTAATCAAACTTTCACTGTAACGTGGAGATATTACCCTGGAAAACAATCCAGTATTTCTTTGGAATTAACTCGCTTCCACTCGAATGACTGTGGATACTTAACTGCCTAGCCCACGCGGAGAATCTGGCTTCTGGAGCTTAAGGCCGGCTATTTTTTTAAGACCCTTCCAGCCATTACAAATTGAGTGAGTAGCATTCCAAATTAATTCTTTGGGTGACCTGGGCTTGAACTAACCCAATTCCCACGTGCAAAAGGAGGTGACTATGGCTACCAGCTGCTGTCCTTCTATCTGCAACAAAGTCCCATAAACAGGCCCAAGGCAGGAAATGGGGATCAGAGACTAGGGCAGACTTTTGGTTAGAGGCTCACTCACCTCTCCACCATGTGCGTCTGGTCTAGCGAAAGCCCATCGATGGCCGTGCACTCAGGACACTTGAATTTCTTTCGTGGTGTTACCTGCCAGAAGAGCGCAAAAATATACCTGGCTGTCAGTGCCACGGACAATAAAATCATGTTTGTGACACCACTCTGCACACTTCTGTTCTATAAGCTGAGATGCCCACTCCCACTCCATGCACACATGCACACACACATGCCTCACTATTCCTCCATTCAGTTCTGTCTGGCTCGGCCAACAGCAGAACTCACAAGGGCCCAATAAAAAAGGCTTGGAGGGCTTTTGCCTTCTGTAACTGGAAAGAAGTGGTGATGACAAGCTCCTTAATTCCTGTTTAATGACTGTTTTCTCACTGCCAAGGTCCTTGTATAAACACCATTTGTTCTTGCAGCCATAAGGGCGATGAAATACAGCTTCCCATAACTTTCACCGTAACCTTAGTTCCAATAGGCGCTCATTCTCCTTCTTCCAGCTAATGGCAAATGCTATGAGCAGCACCATGCTCTTGAAAATGCCAGGTTATTTTGCAATCCCGTTGAGTCAGGGAAAAGAATCCAATGGTCCTTTGCCCTCTGAATCCTTTTCCCTGACTCTCCCCACCATCCTCCCATACATTAAACTTCTAATTTTTTTTTAGCAAACTCAGGGGAGGCTGCTACCCTAACCTAGTGAAGATAAGTAACCAGTAGAGGGATGGGAGGGGAAAAAAGCTAGATAACTAAGACCAGGCTAAGAAGCATACAGACCCGAGGAATTACTGTCCAGAGTAAGCAGGCACAGCTAAGAGCATCTTGAAGCATGTCAAAAAGCAAATTTGGAAATAAGGGGAGTTCCTTTAAAACTAGTTTTGCAATTTACATTCTTTAATTTTCCCTGCAGTGAGCTGTTCATTGAGTCATTTAGAGAGCTGGGGGGTAGGGTAAAGATTGGGTCAAGTCTGAACACATAGTGACTTTTCCTCTTTCCTTAGTCACTTTGGTTTAATCTAGCTTGTCTCATCAATTAATAGCATGAGGAATCATTTGGGGATGCCATACCATGCGTCCAACATAAGCTTCCAGTACAGGAATCTGGCCTAGAAGCATTGCCCATTTTCACATATGGAATTCGAATCCAGAAGGAAAGAAAGGTCAAGATGATTCCACTGTTATACAGAAGTGTACTCTCCCTGCATTTCTAGGGATCTGATTTGAGCAAGATCTACATTTCAGGAACAGACATCTATTACACATACAAAGATCCCCATGTGATCTCAGCTTTTAATATGTTACAGGAAAGGTACTGTTACAAACTGGTAATCGCTATCTTAAAATAATGTTTAGGACAACTACAGTTATAATTGTACAAAGTGTACTATCTTCTCAGCATCTATTAAAAAAAAATCAGCTACCTTAAGAAAGATGTAAAAAAAAAAAAAAGTTAAAAAAAAAAAAAAAAGAAAGATGTAAACTGCATTCTTTAACTAAAAGAACTAGTTTCCAAGTCATGTTTGAGAATAAAATTATATTTTTTAAAAAACACGATTTGTAGATTGACCACCACAGCCTTTATCTCTGATACTGGAGGTTACAAACTATAACTAAAAAAACTGTATATTCAGACTATACTACAAAGCTACAGTAATCAAGACAGTATGGTATTGGCACAAAAACAGAAATATAGATCAATGGAACAGGATAGAAAGCCCAGAGACAAACCCACGCACATATGGTCACATGATCTTTGACAAAGAGGGCAAGAATATACAATGGAGAAAAGACAGCCTCTTCAATAAGTGGTGCTGGGAAAACTGGACAGCTACATGTAAAAGAATGAAATTAGAACACTCCCTAACACCATACACAAAAATAAACTCAAAATGGATTAAAGACCTAAATGTAAAGCCAGACACTATAAAACTCTTAGAGGAAAACATAGGCAGAACACTCTATGACATAAATCACAGCAAGATCCTTTTTGACCCACCTCCTAGAGAAATGGAAATAAAAACAAAAATAAACAAATGGGACCTAATGAAACTTAAAAGCTTTTGCACAGCAAAGGAAACCATAAACAAGATGAAAAGACAACCCTCAGAATGGGAGAAAATATTTGCAAACAAAGCAACGGACAAAGGATTAATCTCCAAAATATACAAGCAGTTCATGCAGCTCAATATCAAAAAAACAAACAACCCAATCAAAAAATGGGCAGAAGACCAAATAGACATTTCTCCAAAGAAGACATACAGACGGCCAACAAACACATGAAAAGATGCTCAACATCACTAATCATTAGAGAAATGCAAATCAAAAGCACAATGAGGTATATCACCTCATGCCAGTCAGAATGGCCATCATCAAAAGATCTAGAAACAGTAAATGCTGGAGAGGGTGTGGAGAAAAGGGAACCCTCCTGCACTGTTGGTGGGAATGTAAATTGATACAGCCACTATGGAGAACAGTATGGAGGTTCCTTAAAAAACTGAAAACAGAACTACCATACGACCCAGCAATCCCACTACTGGGCATATACCCTGAGAAAATCATAATTCAAAAAGGTACAGGTACCACAATGTTCATTGCAGCACTATTTTCAATAGCCAGGACATGGAAGCAACCTAAATGTTCATTGACAGATGAATGGATAAAGATGTGGCACATATATACAATGGAATATTACTCAGCTATAGAAAGGAATGAAACTGAGGTATTTGTAGTGAGGTGGATGGACCTACAGTCTGCCATACAGAGTGAAGTAAGTCAGAAAGAGAAAAACAAATACCGGATGCTAACACATATATATGGAATCTAAAAAAAAATGATATGGATGAACCTAGTAGCAGAGCAGGAATAAAGACACAGACATAGAGAACAGACTTGAGGACACAAGGGGGGAAGGGGAAGCTGGGATGAAGTGAGAGAGTAGCATTGACATATATACACAACCAAATGTAAAATGGATGGCTAGTGGGAAGCTGCTGCAGAGCACAGGGAGATCAGCTCGATGCTCTGTGACCACCTAGAGGGGTGGGATAGGGTGGGTGGGAGGGAGGCTCAAGAGGGAGGAGATATGGGGATACATGTATACATATAGCTGATTCACTTTGTTGTACAGCAGAAACTAACACAACATTTTAAAGCAATTATACTTCAATAAAGATGTGAAAACAAAAAGAAAAAAAAAACCGTATAAAAAATATGTTTAAATCATCAAAGCCTAGCTTCAATTTCACAATATGACAGCATCAATCATAGAATCTTAAAGCTAAAAGGGAGCTTAAAGTTCATCTATTCCAAGGCTTCATTTATAGTTATGAAAACTTCTGAGACTCAGAGAACCAGAAGCATGCCCCAGATTGCAAAGTAAGTTAGGGGCAGAGCTGGCCAAGGATGCCTCCTACCTTGATAACAGCTTTCCCTGTGACGTTAGCCACCAGGAAATTCATGGCAATATCTTCACAGTTCATATGAGCATCCACCCAGTTCTTGATGTCCCCAGGCATCTTGTAGGTGTACAGGTAATTAAAATACTGCCAGATGAGACAGAAAAGAAGACACATTCAAATAGCAGTTCCCTGTGGTTGATACACAAAGGGCAACTGAGCCATGGCAGGGGGACAAGCTTTCTCTCATAAGATTAGTCACAAGCCTGGATCAGTAGAAAGGGCAAAGGAAGTATTAGAATGGTTTTTGGTCAGGTGACCAAGTATCTTTAACACTGTCATTCTTTAAAAAATCACTTATTGTAAGCAGAGGTGTGTACGGTATGGTGTGAAGCCCTTGTAAGATGTAGGCCCTTTGGACTGATTAATATATCATATGTTTAATAAATATTGTTCAGAAACACACTACATACTGATCTTCACTAAATCCTTCCCCCGAGTCACAATGTTCAACCCTGTTTTCCACATTCTTTCTATAGACTGCAGATAGAAACAGATATATTAATGGTGGATTGACATTGCAGACATGTCCTTTTTAAAGTAAAACAAAATGAGGCAATTCTGAAACTACATAACCTATATGTATGAAATAGTACAGAAATTTGTGGGCTAAAACAAGGTATTTATCAGTCTACCACAAACCCCAAGAATTATAAACCTTATTTATTTATTTATTCTTTGCTAAGAACAAAAACTCATTTCTGGATCTAGAGCCCTGAAAAATATGAGGGCAGCAGTGCTGAGATAACAACAAGCAATCAATATAAATACAGCGAAGTCAAATTAACTGTGCTGAGCTGCACAGATGTTTTTCCTGACATCAGTTCCTTACGCCACTGCTGACAATTGACAAGTTATTACTGTTTAATTAAGCCACACACTTCCAGGGAGCACTCCATCATCAAACAGAATATTCTAAAGTCCAATGCATACCCTTCAATCTCTCCCTTTAATAAAAAAAAGAGTCAAAAACATAGTGACAATTCTAAGAGAAGAAATACAAAAGGCTAAAATATACACAAAAGGAATTTCAACCTCAATAGTTATCAAATCAAAGTGAAATCTATAAGATCCACTTTCACTTAGCAAAATAGCTAAGTTTGATTTTTTTAAAAATGTTTTTCATGCAAGGGAGGGTATGGTAAGATACTTTTGTATTTTGCTGGTAGGAATGTAAATTGGCACAAACTATATTGAAAACAACCAACAAATATATATATCAAAACCTCCCCCAAATGATCATAATTCTTCTTCTAGGAATCTATCATAATGATCCTAAGTACAAACGGGTACGAAAATGGATACTGATCATTATTTAAGCATTTGATATAAAGCATTATCTAGCAAAAAAATTAGATACAACCTAAATACCCAATGATAGAGAAACAGTTATACAAGATTTATGGAATATTAATATAATGGTATATTAGCAATTATGTTAAGAAGTTGTTTATGAAGAAATGTTAATGATATAAGAAAAAAACTCACAATATAATGCATGCAAAAAGCAAGCTAATGAGAATATTTACAACTGTCTGTACATGTGAATTAGTAAATAAAAGAGGCAAACTGGAAAAAACATCTAAAGTAGAACATTTTCCCAAAACTCGTGAAAATTAAGTTGGGCCAAATAAAATGAGTATCATACTCTTGGTTTGTCAACTCAGCCCCACTTGCCCCAAGCCTGCCCCCGACTTACCTTGTGATAAAAAGCTGCCCCCGTGAGCACCATGGACACCTCATTGGTCCACTCAGACTCATACTTCCACTTACTCATCTCATGGTCCCAGAGATGCAGGCGACCCGGGTAACCCACCAACCGGTCAGGAAATTCTCGCCAGACCTGAGGACAGAAACACATCAGCAATCAACTCCCAGTTCAGACAACAACCAAGCACAGTGCTCAGTTCTTTAAACAGTATCGATAGAGTCCCCACGTTCAAATCTTCACATACTAAGAGCAGAATGGGCTTCTGAAGATATTTGATCCAACAGATGCTAGTTCTTCTGCCAATATTCAAAGATAGATGTGATTCTAATATCCTCCAAAACTTCCCCGTGCTTGCTTGGAAATTTCGAGTAATGTAGAATAATAGCTTCCTGAATTGGGCCAAGGTAGGTAATCTCTTAACATGTGATTAATGAAACAGGTTCCACTCTTCATGAACACACAAATGAAGACTAAATGGAACCCTGATTTATAATAAATATTGATAATTGTGAAAGCTTACAAAGTCTCTGTTTCTAAAAAAAAAAAAAAAAATCTATCTGGAGCACAAAGACATTTTAATGTCCTTTTGGAAGCCTCAAGTATACAGAATTTGTCTAATTCTATAATCTGTAACATACTGAAAACAAAAACTTGATTTCCGCATTTGGAAAGGTTCTTAGATATAGCTTTGTTAAACAGAATTTGGTATATGAGGGGCGGGGTACTTCCAATACCTTTCCCCATGTACTTCCGTATAATTTAGTTTAACCTTTAAACCATTAACCATTAGTGAATACTGACAATTTACCAGATGTCCTGGTGCCGCTTCTCAGCACCACGAATCCTCATCCTTGACCAGACCTCTAAACAGCAGAGTTCCAGAGGGCCTACTCCTGGCCCCTATTCTCTTCTTTCAACTCTCCCCTCTAAGTAACATCTACTTTCAATCACTAAATACTGTCTCTACTCTGATGATCTCTAAATGTATGTCTGGCCTGGAACATTTCTGAGACTACCAACTACTTAATATCTTCAACTGGATAAACAACAGGCACCTCAAACTTAACATGTCCAAAGCATAACTCTTGATTCCATATCCTCAGAAAAGCCATTCTCTCTCAGTCTTTTCCATCTCAATAAGTCATCTAATCCAACTGCTCAAGCCAAAAGCTAAGAGTCAGCCTTTATTCCTTCCTTTCCCTCTTTCCCCACAACCAGTCCATTACCAAGTCTTACTGGCTTTACTTCTGATGTCCTCTTACCATTTCTACTACCACTCTCTCTAGCTCAAACCACCATCATTACTCATTACTAGATTACTGTAGGTTACTGGATTACTGTAACAGACTTCCAACTTACTTCTTTGCTTCCACTCTTGCCCCTCCAAACCATCATTTACAGAGCATCACTAAAAGGTCCATTCTTAAAAGAACAGTAGGGTATTCTATACAGGGTAATTCAATCAGTGGGCTCCATCCTATTAATTTATATATTTTTTCATTATGTATTTTTTCATTATATATTTACCCAACACCCCAGTGTCACTGAGTCCAGGAAGGATGCTTCATTGCTTTCCCAAAGGCAGAGCCAGTATACTAGTACTCCCCCTTTTTTTAGTTTGCTAGGGCTACTGTAAAAAGTAACACAAACTGAGTGGCTTAAAACAACAGAAATCTAGAAATCCAAAATCAAGGTGTTGGCAGGGCCATCGCACCCAGGGGAAGGAGCCTTCCTTGCCTCTTCCCAGCACCTGGGGGTTGGCTGTCAACCTCTGGCATTCCTTGGCTTGTAGACGCGTCGCTCCAAACCTCTGTCTTCACATAGTCTTCTTCCCTCTGTGTGTGTCTCTGTGCCCAAATTTTGCCTTTTTATAAAGATTCCAGTCAAACTGAATTAGGGCCTACCCTAATGATCTCATTTTAACTTAATTACCTCTGAAAAGACCCTATTTCCAAATAAGGTTACTAAGGGTTAGGATTTCGACATATCTGTTTTAGATATGTTCAATCCATAACATCCTCCCACAAAAATCTTTAAAAAACAAAAAATGGCTTCCTATTGACTAAGAATAATAACGAAACTCCTTAGCATGTTCTAAACGGCCTTCCTACTCTCCAATCTCTCTCGTACCACATTCTCCCACAATTCACTGGCTTCCTTGTTCTTTAACTGTGAGTAGACTAGACCTCAAGCCCTCTGCACCTGCTATTTCTTTGATGGAATGTTCCCCCAGCTCTTCAAAAGGCTGGTTCATGCTCATCAGTCAGGTCTCTGCTTAAATGTCACCTACTCTGAGATGTCTTTCCAGACCTTCCCATCCAAGATAAATGCCATCCCCCAACCAGCCATTCTTCATCACGCCCCCTCACCCCATGCTTTTCTTCACCAAACTTTCATTTCTTGAAATTGCACTGGTTATCTGTCTGCTCACTATCTCTTTTCCTCCCATAGAGTTTAAGCTCCATGAGGCAGAGACTCTGTCTTACTCACTGCGGCCTCCCAAGCACAAAGCACAGTGTCGACACATGACAGCATTCCATGCACACTTGTTGAATGCACGGGCGGGCAAAATCTCGGCAGGCGAAAAGCTGAGTATGAAAGAAGGGAACCAAAGATCCTTCCTCTCTTCTTCACAGCCAGAGCTAGTATACTTCTTAATTCAGAAAGGAAATCTGCAACAGTACTGATCACCAGCTACCATTCATAATAATGTGATAGCCTTTGTGCGAGAAGATCACAGTAATAACTCACCATCACTAAAGCACATGTTTTAAATTGCTTTTCCAGCAGCGGGTGAAGGGACATTTGCTGAGTCAGTACACTCTCTTGCCCAGTCCTTGTGATCATCTACATGCTTTTATGGGCTGTCTGACCAGGGTCTTGAACGTGGTCTGGAGCTGTGAAAAGAGGCTTCCTTCGTGCGGAACCAGCTCACCTAACAGGCCTCTCCAACCCACAACCTTGGCCTCGTTAACACCATGTTGTAACCAACAGAGTTAATCGGCCACAGGCATCATCATAATAGCTGTAGACAAATGAATCCATGTCAAACATTTCCTCAGATGTTTAATGCTGCTGCTGTGTTCTCTACTCTGGGGTTTGTGTTTCAGCAGATTAAAATAATATGATACTATTACAGTTTTATAGAGCCCAGAGCAACAACATAGGCTGTGGGCCATAACTTCTGTCTGGCCTGTGGGCCTGAACACACCCCACCAAGCGCACAGCCAGGTTCCTTTGCTTGGCACCAAGCACCTGCCTGTTCAAGTCACACCAGGACCGCAATCACCAATCCATCTCAACGGAATTAAAGAGATTTCTGAAGGGCTCCAAGCGCAGGTAACGACACTCAACACCAGTGATGGGCAAGGTGGAGGAGAGGGGGGCGGATGGGGGCATCCATTCAGTTGGCACCTCTGCTGGATGGAAGCTGCATTCCCCCTCCCTGTATTCGAGTCAACACAGCTCTCTAATCCGTGCAAAGGGAGGTCAAATCACTTTCCCAAGGGGTTTTTTTCAAGCCCCCATCTGCAGCAATAATAATAACACTGGATCAGTTTTAGGGTCAGAGGCTGTTGAGATTTCACTCCTCTTCCTGTTAGCTGAAGCCACTTACCAGACTCCTCTCCAGAGACACTTAATTTGGTAACACTGGGTCACAGAACGCTGAACTACGCTGCTCTGAAAGCATCAGAGGTGTCCCGCATCTCAGATGCCTTTGGAGCCTTCAGTGAGAGCTGTTCCTCAGGCGGGGCCTCTCTGCCCTTGACTTACTCCAGGCAGCTGGATGCAATCAAGATACCATCCTTGTCACTTCATCTATAACTCTGCAGCTGACTGCAGGATCAAAACGGAGTGGAACAGAAGGGGATGGGCCTTCTCTAACGGAGCCCGGGTGTAGTACGAAGTCGATTATGTATATAGTAAAGCATTTTCCCAGCCAGAAGAGCAAGAACTCGACTTCGACCCCTCCCCTTCCCTCCTCGCTACCCATCTCCCACTCTAATTCAACTCTTTTCTTTTTACTTCAGGGAAATGCTCCGGGGCCGGCCTTTTGTCATTACTAACAGATGCCTTTATATATTGTAGTGCAGGAATTTGAAACTTCACATTATATCCCTATAGTTCTAGCAATAGTGCTCCCAGAGCTATGTTCAAGTCACAAAGCCACCACTCAATTGTTTGCCTATTCTATTTAAGTCTTCCATATACAGTGTCATCTATTTTTAATTGCACACATCTTTTAAGACGGAGGCCCACGTCTGTTATAACAAACTCCATGCCTTGTAGGGGCTTAGCAGTAATTTGAATAGCCCTTACATTTGGGGCCTATTCTACATCACTATTCAAACAGAAATTGTAATAACCTAATACCATCCTAACTATTTCCTTCCATTCTAATTTTTATAATCTTGGTCCCAACCACCTCTTACCTGGATTATGGAAATATCCTCCTCTCTGGACTCCCAGCTGTGCTCACTTGTCTATTTTCAGTTAACTATCTACCCTTTTTTTTTTTTTCTTTTTCTTTTTTAAGCTTCCTGAGGTCTTTTGTGGCTTCCCATTACTAGAGGATGAAACTAAGATCTTCTACCTTTTCTTAAAAGGCACAGCAGCCAGCCTTGATTACTGCCTATAGAAAGTACACTGGGGACAAGGTTAACGTACATCCAGGCCTAGCTCTGCCACTGATGACTTGTGCCCCAGACCTACTCAAGTTGCCCTGCTTCCATTCTGCCCTCTGCAAAATGAGGGGTTGGATTAAATGACCTCTAATGAACTTTTAGACCTAAATTCTTATATCTTCTTCCTCACTGACCTATTTCCAAGGAAACTAATTCAGCAACTGTGATCAGTTGCTGGCCTGCATTATTTTACTTTGTTTGAAATGCCACACCCATACGGGTACCCAATAAATGTTCCTGAAAAGAGGATAATGCACTATATTCTAAGCCAGCTTAGAGAGTGCATATTAAACTCAGGGTGTGTGCTAACCACAGTCAGATTCAGGAAACAGACTGGGGGTGGGGTGGGGGAGGGAGAAGGTGAAACAACAGGTGGCGCCCATCTGGGATGTCCGATTAGGAGATCACGGGCTAGCTCCAGGAGGAAAGGAACTCTCTGAAGTGGCTGCTACAGTCATCACACTTTCAAAGGCATAGTTCCCACAGGGATATTGCTACTGGGTGAGAGGGATGCCACATGTATCAGGATTCATGAATCAAGAGATGGACTACGAAGTGGTGAGGGAAACGGGGGTCGGGGGGGTGGAGAGGGGGCAGAACGTGGACGCAAGGTACCCTGACTAGGCCAGGGTTCATTTCTGTCCTTGCACATGCCCCCTAGGTTTTGTTGATCCCTAACCATCAAAGTGGAACAGAATGCTATGACCCAGCCCAAGCCCTGCGGCCACATGCGAGGGTCAGTCGTGGCAGAGTTGCAAGGAACCCAGCTTGCAGACGCCTTTGAATTAGTGACCGTCCTTCCCGTCAGGACTGTCTTGCGTGCTGCCCAGATGGGAAAGGGGGAGCTGGCTGCGGTCCAATTTCTAGCTGGTTTCCACAGAGGAGCCAGTTATCGGATTCACTCTCAGCCCTCTGGGAACAAAGCTCACCTTTTATATTTGGAATTTCCTGAAATGAAGTGGAATGGAGGGACTGATTGGCTTCATTTTCAGCTCATGCTTTTAATTACAATGGTGGTTGGTAGTTTTTGTCAAGGGGGTGCTTTGCAAAAAGCCAAAGAGCTTTCACCCACGCCTGGGACACAATTAAATGCTAATGCTGGGCATCTAGAGCAAGGGAGCCCAAAGTTGTCATCTGGAGTGCCCTAATGCTGATTGGTTTTGACAAATACATGTACACGCTGCATTATGTATTAAGATTTACCTGTTAGATCACTTCAGTCTGCTCCAGAGACCTTCCCAACCCAAGGCGGGGTTCCGCTTAAAATTAGCCAAACAGGAAAAGCCCCATCATGGGAAGGCTCCTGGGGTTTTGGCAGCAATCCTATTTACCCCAGTCTGGCTGGAGGTTAGTGCCCTGGCGCTGGGGCACATGATTGCCACTCCTCTCAAGTCCTCTCTTCAGGCCTGGGGCAGTGATGAAGGTAGGGAGACAGACCAGGATTGGCCACAGCTGGTACAGGAGCATGTGCTATTAACCTTTCACGGGTACCACTGTTAGGAAGACACCACTGAAGAGGTGGCTCTAAGACATTTGCCATCTCACCAGACGGCAGAACCACAGGCCTTCGGTGGATGGTAAGAAGAGACTCACACTCCGGCAGTGTGAGCTGCGGACCGCTGCCCACGCTGACCCAGGGGTCACTTGGAAGGCGGAGATCATTTGGTCCAGTCCCCTCACTGGACAGATGGGAAAACTGAAGGCTGGAGAAGAAGCGCTGTCCAGAGATCACACTGCTAGGTCATGCCTAACTCCCCGTCCAGCCTCTGCTCACGAAGTCCTGCGATTTCCCGCTCTCCTGATTCTAGAAAGCACTTCCTCTCCCCACACTCAGGACCTCACTTGTCAAACAAAGAGGTCAGAGGACAGGGTTTAAAGTCACACTCAGTGTCAGTGTTCTCAGCTGTGTGCAGTTGCTGGCAGAGATGGTTAAGGGTCCTACACACATGCGAATGACCGAGGTGGGGAACAGAATGGGGGAGCGAGAGGCAGTGGGGAAAACGAAAAAACCTTTTGCTCCCCTCAGCATCCATCTTCTGAAAGCCGAAGGCTCTTCATGGACGTGGTTTCCATTGAGCAGAGAAAGCCACGTGCTCACACCGTTAAAAGAAGGAAGTCCCATCAGCTGTGTGGCAAACGAGTGAGACGCCACTTAGGACACCGAGGGCCTACTGGAAACTTGTAATCTGGGAGGCTCTGGGGCAGGGAAGGAAGGACAAGCAAAAAGCAGCTGAACAAAAGATTAAACTCAACTACTATTTTTCATGAGGCAATGAATCTCCTGAGAGATAATAAAGAAGGAAAGGAGAGACGTGAGTTTGAGGGGATGGGAGGAGGAAGAGATGGGTCAGGATCAGGTCACGGGCTTTCTAATTTTGCGCTCCTTAAGACCCACTAAACATGAAATCATTTTTATTTCCATAACCTCAACTCCAGTGGGGGTGATGCTGTTTCTAAGTCTGGTCCCAGGGGATTGTTTAATGAAGTTAAAAGAAGAATAGTGATCATAAACCAAATGGCTATTCCCTTTAAATCCTGCACGAGGTAGAAACAGAGACTTCAGCTTTTATAAATAACCATTACTGAGCCTTCAAAATTTCAACTTGATCTTGGTGAGGCTTGATTCGACTGACTGTAGACCAAAGATATCAGCTCTGTCCAGCAGGGAGGAAGTACCTCTCCTTACTTCACGTCACTGCTCTGCCCTATCACTCACAGATGCTACTGCAGAACTGGCCAGGTTTGTTTTCTTACTGTGCAAAGGGAGGAAATGGCACTGACCACAAACTGCAATCCTGGCTGACTCTGAAGCATAAATGTGGTTCCAGAATGATTCTTTAATGAGTTAATTAATCAGAATGCCCTATATGTGTGCTTAAACTCCATAATCTCTTGGTGGAAAATCAAGAAGCAGAGGAACTCTTTTTAAATTACTTATTTATTTGTATCCCATCTACTTCAAAAAAAAGATTTGGGATGGCCTACAACAAAAGGCAAAAACTAGAATAAAGTCCAAACTATCAAAACAGATGATGCCCTCAATAACATTTCTTTAAATATCCAGAGATTCCACCTATCTTAAAAATATTAATCCTGGACTTCCCTGGTGGCACAGTGGTTAAGAATCCGCCTGCCAATGCAGGGGACACGGGTTCGAGCCCCAATCTGGGAAGATCCCACATGCCGCAGAGCAACTAAGCCCATGCGCCACAACTGCTGAGCCTGTGCTCTAGAGCTGGGGGGCCACAACTACTGAAGCCCGCGTGCCTAGAGCCCGTGCTCCGCAACAAGAGAAGCCACCACAATGAGAAGCCCATGCACTGCAAGGAAGAGCAGCCCCCGCTCACTGCAACTAGAGAAGGCCCGCACGCAGCAATGAAGACCCAACACAGCCATAAATAAATAAATAAATAAATAAATTTATTTATTTATTTAAAAAATATTAATCCTGCTATCAAGTTCTAGAAAGGCAACCCAACAGCAAGCTGAAGTCACAGTCTAGGGATGGAGAGATTTGAGTGTTCCTATTTATTAATTCATTTACACATTCAACTCTTAGATACTTTCTGAGCTCCCACTATTTTTTAACTAAACATTTTATTTTGAGATAACTGTAGATTCAAAAGTAGTTGTAAGAAATAACGCAGAGGGAGCCTGTGTACTCTTTACCCAGTTCCTCCCAATGGTAACATCTTGCAAAACTATAGTGTGACATAACAACATGATATTAACACTGACACAGTCAAGATTCAGAGCATTTCCATCAGCATGAGGGTCCCTCCTGTTGCCCTCTTATAGACCCTCCCCATCCAGGTACCCTCTGACAACTGCTAATCTGTTCTCTATTTCTACAATTTCGTAATTTCAAGAAGGCTGTGTATCAATGGAATCATACAATATGTAACCTTTCGGGATTAGCTTTTTTTCACACAGCATAATTCCCCAGAGATTCATCTAAATTGCTCTTGTATATCAATAGTTTGGTCCTCTTCGTTGCTGAGTAGTATTCCATGGTGTGGATGGACCAGTTTGTTTAACCATTCACCCTCTAAAGGATATCTGGGCTAATTCATTTTTTGGCACTACAAACAAAGCTGCTACGAACATTCGCATCCAGGTTTTTGTGTGGGTGTAAATTTTACTGCCTCTGGAATAAATGCCCAAGTGCAACTGCTGTGTCATGTGGTAGTTGCATGCTTAGTTTTATAAGAAATGGCCAAAACTGTTTCTCCAGAGTGGCTGTACCATTCTACATTCCTACCAGTAATGTATGGAGAGATCCAGTTTCTCTGCATCTTCACCAGCACTTGGTGTTGTGACTATTTTTTAAAAAATTTTAGCCATTCTGATAGGTGTATATAATTCCAGTTTTAATCTTTAATGGTTAATGATGTCAAACATCTTTTCACGTGCTTTTTGCCATCTGTATATACTCTTCAGTGAAATAACTGCTCCTGTCCTTTGCGCATTTTCTAATTGGATTGTTTGTCTTTTGCTGTTGAGTTTTGAGAGTTATATATCCTAAATGCTACTCCTTTCTTGGATATGTTGTTTGCAAATATTTTCTCTCAGTCTGCAGCTTGTCTTTTAATCCTCTTCACAAGGCCTTTCACAGAGCGTAAGTTTTAAATGTTGACGAGGCCCAATTTATCAACTTTTCCTTTTATGAATCATGCTCTTCTTTGTCTAGCCCTAGATCCTGAAGATTTTTCTCCTTAAGTTTTTTTCCTGAAAGTTTCATAGTTTTACGTTTTATATGTTTAAGTCCATGATTCACTTCCAGTTAATTTTTCTGTAAGGTGTGAGGTTTAGGTCAAGGTTAAATTTTTGCCTCTGGATGTCCAATTTGTGTAGAACCATTCATTAACAGAGCTGTCTTTCCTCCACTGTATTGCGTTTGCACCTCTGGTCAAAAATCAGTTGCCCCCAACTATTTTTTAGGGACTGTCTTACACTTCAAAGAGTGAATACAAAAATAAAGGATATAACTTGTTACTAAGGAGCTTACCACTGAGAAAATCTAATGACATATGCATAAAAAGCTAGAGATGAAAGAAAGCAAGGGTGCAGGAAAAAGTCCAAAAAAAAGAGTTATGTCGGGGGTGGGAAAGCAGGGAATAAGGAAAAAGCTTCATGGATTTCATTTTAAGAGGATAAAGGAAAAGGAAGTTAAATTACAAAGTTAGGGCTGAGATCCCTATTGCCCCCAACCAGGTAAATAACTACTACAAAATTTTACTCTTTGCTCTCTGTTTAAGCAGGCCAGTAAGGAGAAAACCAGAATTCTCCCTCTGAGTACAAAATACAGAATCATTTAAACTTTGGAAAACTCCTTATAATTTAACTCATAGAAATTATATATTAAAAAATTCCACGTCCAATCACAGTAAGTTCACTCAATCAATAAATATTTACTGAGCACCCACTATGTGTCAAGCACTAGGCACAGAGCGGTAAACCAGGCAAACACAATCCTGTCTGAATGGACCAAGCTAAAAAGGGAGGTTTGTCAATCCAGCCCCAGATCTACGCCACGGATGTAATTAGTGGCCTCGGTTCTAAGAAGTTAGCCCCTTCCTGCCCCTTCCAGGGGCAGAGTGTCAACATGTGATCAGGACCTCTGCTCCATCCCTCAAGTCTTCAGCCCCGACTCCAGAGGCTGGATGGGAACCTAGAAATTTTGCTTTTAAAGGTTGACAAGTTTTGATCTAAAGCAGCCAACAGGTAGTAGCAAATATACCGCAATCACGATTAACCCTATGCACCAATTTTGGAGCAGCAAGAAATAAATCTGACCTAAGAGGTGAGTTGTAAATATCACACTGACTAGCTCACCTTGTTTTCTTGAGATTCGTTCTCCCAGGTGTGACATTTTTAAGGTTTGGGGACTACTCCGTTCCTTTAAAGTTTTCTTTCTTTCTATTCTTCCAAAACAGGGAATTGCTATGTCTAATGCAATAGCAACCACCAACCACTGTCTTAAACTCACGATTTTTGCAAGCAATTTTACAAGTGGCAATGAACGGTGCGGCTTCACACTTGGGCACCACACCACAGAATTCTGCTCCAAAAGCTGCAGGCTCTGCCCTCCTGAGAGAGCTGCAGGGGGAGTTCAGGGCCTGGATGCTGCCAGGATGGCTTTCATTTCCCCTGGTCCCATGCCAAGTCCTGCCCACACGCCTCCTTTAAGCACCCCTATGAAAATCAAGGCAGATAAGCAGCCCATGCAAGACAAATTCCCCCTATTCCCAAATCATAAACCAAATCCTGAAGCTCTGGATTCCTGGAGCGGCCAAAGCCTGTAATCGATCCCAAAGAGACAACAGGCAGGATTTGGAACAATAACCCGTAAACATATGGATCCTCTCAGGGCTGGAATACCATGGCAGTTATCTCCTTTTGAATGCGGGAGGGGAAGTATGCATTCTTTAAACCATCAAGTGTACCAACACCTCTTTAAAATAACTATCCCACATTACAAGCATTCATTCTTGAGGCACAGAACTCCGGGGCCAGGTGGGCCTGCCGGTGCTGCGGACAAGAAAGATGGCGAGGTGTGGCGGGGGGCACACAGGGCAGGGAGTGGGAAGGTCAGGAGCGCTCTTTCCTCACCAGCACCGCCTGACAAAATAAGCGCTTATGGAAAACTGCAAATCCAACTCACCTGACTTCCGTGGGATGGGAATCTTCGAGGAGGAGACACCCTTTAAAGGGGACACCTGATGTGCCAGCGGGCAGCAGGCTCCCTCCTCTTTGGGATAAGGAGCCTGAGTCCTGCATTTGATGTTGCATTAATGGCTAGGCAAACAAATTCTGAGCTTGCTGTTTTAATTTGCTCAGTGGGGAAGGAAAAAGTGTCACTCTATTGTAATTCCCAACTGGGTGCTTTTTTAAACCATCAGATGTTATTTCAATGTTCAGCAGACATATTCGATTTCCTTTCCTTAATATTTGTTTGACTTACCCTCCGATGGGGACTGGGTGCTTTAGAAAAGCTCCGAGAGGTCAAACCTCACTGCAGCTTCTCTCAGCACCTCCGTGGGCCCCGGCCTGCCACGCGGGGTCCGCTTTCAGCAGCTCGTGCTCAGAGCGGCACACATGAACTATTCTCCCTCCAGGCCCCTCGAGTCTGGGCGGTGTAAATCAGTGCAAGCTGGAGATAGGACAGACCTATCAGAGGGTTCAGGTCTCCCACAGGCTGGAAACAGGGAGCCTGAAGCGATGTGGAGAAGACCCCAGGGAGGTAATTCTCTAGGAAGAATGACTCCCCTCTGACCACAGTCTTCCTCATGCCTCCCGTGAGGGAAGCTCTGACTGTACCTCGTGGGCAGGACACTCACAGAACGAGCCGTTCGGCCTGCTCCCTCTTCTCAAAACAGCAGTCTCTATAAAGGCAACTCTTGATGTACTTAAGAAAAGTGAGAAAAATGGAAGTAAAGAGAGACAGATGTCCTTTCAAGAGTCCACACTACTGACCTGTATGATGGCCAGGCCCAGGAAAGAGACTCAGAGGGGAACTGTCACTCACTCAGATGTAATACACAAGGCTCAAAGAGAGCTTCCAGCCATCAGCTTCTTCAGATCCTAAACGAAGACGGCACCGCAAGTCCTAGACAATTTTTAGTGTTCAAAAAGCTCAGCTTTGACAAAATGGTTCTAGCTACTGTAAAGCTTCAGCGTAGACCCAGCACAAATGCTGACCCCGAACAGCTCTGACAAGGTTTGATTTTGCTCATGCCCAAAACAGGCCCGGCTCCTTGGGACAGCCGGTGCCTGCAGCCATGTGGACCGACACCTGTGCTGGCTCCACGGTACACTGCTGCTACAGTCTATCATCCAGAGAGGAGACGGAAACACCTGAATTCCCAGTCTTTCCAGGCAGCCACTGGGTCAGGCCACATGAAGGCTCAAGGATCTGAGACAGCTGAGAGGCCAAGGAACGGAAATCTATGGCGCTGGTTCCCACTGAAGGCCAAGGTACTTCCAATAGTTAGGTTATCTGCTGCAGGGATGCCCCTTGCATTTGGTGCCTCCCTTAGGGACGTTTCATTTTTATCAGTGTTGGCTATGAGAACCCAGTCTCTCGGTGCTCTAGGTGAAACCAAAGAGTGTTAAGCCTGTCGTAGGGCCCATGGCATGATGAGACAGGTGGTTCCACGTACCGTAAAGAAAACCCGCCCTGGAGTCCCAACAACCCTGAGCACAATTTCAGATCTAGGACTCTGGGACTTAAATCTAGAGAGGAAAGCAGCCAATTCCCTATCAGAAGGATCATAACCAAAAAGTCTGTGAGAAACAATCTTGAGACCCGGTCCAAGCCCCGGTATCTGTGGCACTTTCACTGGCAGACAGCTCAGAGAGGCACAAACAGAAGGACAGAGACAACCTATTTTCTTTTTTAAAAGTTACCCACTAGCTTTTTTAAAAAGGTTATTATTAAGTCTAATTCTAACATAGGTGTTTCCATCTTTCTGCTCTTCTAGTGAGAACAGAGAAAGTGGGATAGTTTATTTAGAATCACAGAATACATCACCTCTCCCCCTCTCCCTGGATGAATACATTTAGCTCTAAATTTTACTAATTCTGCTTAAAATGTAACTGTTATATAGAGTCTCAGCTCTGGAATTCTCCAGTTAGCCAAGCTCCCTCATTACCAATCAAATCTGAGCTATGACTGAGCCCACCTTTCCCTTCTTGGTTCTTCAATCCAGATGAACATTAAGCTTATAGGTTTTCCACTACCATTATCTAACTGGCTTTCCCTGTCTTCAGTCTGTCATCTCTAATTCATCCTGTGATCTGACTGTCTGGACCATATACCTCTTTGCAAACCTACGACACCTCTTCACCGCCTTCGACTTTTCAGCTGACCTCTTAGCCCATCCATCAGCTGGCGCTATGTGGCTGAACCAACTTAGCTTCCAACGTCAACCCAAACACAAGTTCCGCCTTCATCACATCAACTGGCCTGTGACTCCCCCGTGCGACCACACGTACCCAGCTCATTCTAACTTAGGTTGCCTTTCATCTTGGTGCTTCCTATAGCAGGAAAACCCACTCAGAGGTGGTTTCACGCTCTCATGAAAAAAAGTAGGGCATTCCAGGCTATTTTGCTGTCTTCTCATGATTCTTTACTTGCCATTACCTTGGGGAGTTGTGAACAAAATAAAACAAATAAATTATCATTATTTATTAGCACCCAAGAGGTTTCACCAGCCGCTACCACCTAGGGGACGCACAGGCAGTAAAAGAAAGGCATCAGCATTTTGTGCACCTAACAACATACAGTTGCTCTTAGTCAATTCCCATCCCCACATGAAGGACTGATTTTATAACCAGTATTATTAGCCAAGAGTGTTTCACATCTCTCAGGTGAAAAATGTTCAACACTTACGTGCTACTAATAATTTTTTATGGTTGGAAATGAGGATCAAAGTACGAAAGGAAAAATAAATTCCCGGGTTCGTACATCCAGCCGAGTCTGCATGGCTCATTTTCTGCCACATGTTTTAAACGGCCTCTCTTAAAGGCGGGGGAGGGGAGGAGGAACAAGTTGCATTTTATTTCCCAGCTCTTTAGGTCTGAAATAAAAGCAGACAGACTTGGGGGGAAAAAAAAAAATCAAACATTCAAGTAACACTATACACTGCTACTGTTCCCCCAGGAGCTCCTTGCAAATGAGTATCAAGAACTCAATAGATACTTTCCTGGTAAAATACATAAACAGATAAATAAATTATCCCAGGCTGAAAAGAATCTCCACATCTGGTAGCTCACTAGAGCTTGTCAAACAAGTCAGAAACACGGCAGGGCCAGAGAAGATCATTCTTTCGCTCCTGATTTCGGGGCTGGCGAGGGAACGTAACATTTCCCAAAGCTCTTTGCCTTCCAACAGGGAATATGGCCCATTCAAACAGGCAGGTGACCCCTATGTGTTCTTCCAATTAAATAAATAATGATACCCAGGCATTAGGTCTTGAATCCACATGTCTGTGTCCTCAAGTCACAGACACTAGAAGAAAAAAGGCCTTTCCTACAGGCTCTGGCCTTTCATTCCCAAGAACTTGCTAGGGCGTCCCTTAAAGGGTTGTATTCAACGTCCATTTAACACCTTACAGAAGTAACTTAACCTCTTCGCACCTCAGTTTTCTCAGCAATAAAGCATGAAGTGACAGGATGGTCTCCAGGGTCCCTTCTCGTTCTGATGCCGGGTTTCTTTAAAAACAGAGCTTTCTGCCTTGTCCGTGGACCCCAGTACAGTGCTAATAACGTTCCCTATGTGTGCTGTGGTTTCGCAGAAGCTGGCTGAGCACTGCTGTGGCTCCAGCAACTTCCTCCGGGAAAGGGATTCCGGAGGTCGTGACGGGTTTCAAGTTAACAGCCCAGGTAGACCTCCCCCCATCATTCCTCTTTCATCTCTGGGCTCTGAGGGGAGGCCACCTTTCTCTCTCATAGCTCGGGGAGGGTGCCATCTGCGAGCTGCCTTCAGACTCTGCTCCGTGTCCCTTCAGCAAGCTGTGGAGCCTGCTGCTTTAAAATGGTTTCTGTAAAGTGATGCTTCCAACCCTCTAACAAAAGCTCTGCTTTAAAATGCCCTCTCCTTGTGAGAAACATATGTCAGGCCCCAGAAGAGGCGTCAGCAGAAACACCATCAAAACAGACCCCGGGTCACCACGCTCTCCTCCGCTAAGGCAACGGCTGTGCTCTCCCTTTCACTCCTAAAAAGCTGTTGGCATTGCCTCCAAATACCCCTGGATCCTCACACAAGCAATCTCTCTGGGTTTCACAGTAAAGCAAAGGAGTTTGACACTTTTTACGCATACAAGTTGGATTCTTTTCCACATGAACCCATACCTTATACATTTGCCTGTACTTCTGATCCCTTAGATTCATTACACCTGAGGGATTTTAGGAAGTCATCTGGTCTATTCTTCAGCTCCAGGAAGGACTAGTAAAACCACCTTAGACACTGGAGGACCGCTGGCTGCCCCTTCCTGAAAAATTCCCAAATGGGGAGACGCCTCTGTCTCTCCAGATTTCTCTAAAAATGCTTTCGAGCCACAGTGAGAAATGTCTGCTGCATGGTTTGTCTTTGATTCTCACATATTAAATACTGTGTTTAAACTATTTTTTATTTAAACTAGGATAATGAATTTAACTACTACAAAACTAATAAAGGCTATAGACACACACACACACACACACACACACACACACACACACACACACACACAAAGCCAAACCAGAAGAAACGAAGATGCCTATTTTAGAGAAGAATAAGCAGGGGAATATTGTGGTTGTACTAAAAGTGCCAATGTACCTAACCTTACCTAATTGACCTAGTAAGATCATTAAATCTACAACTGCAGAATGTAGACTCTTTTTAGGGGCACACAGAACATTAACCAAAATAGACCTTTTACTGAGCCATATAGTCCCAACACATTTCAAAATGATGAAATCATATGGAGTATATTTTCTGACCACTGTGGAATCAAATCAGAACTCAATAAGAAAAAGGTAACTTTAAAAACTGACAAAAGTAAGCAATATACTTTTATATAACTATGGGTCAAAGAAGATATTACAAAAGAAACTAGAAAATATTTTAAACTTAAGGATAACGAAAACATGACAAATCAAAACTTGGGATGGTACCTAACGCAGTAATTAAGGAGAAATTTACAGCTTTAAATGCATATATTAGAAAAATAAATACTGAAATCACTGATCTAAGCTATCAAGTCAAAAGGTTAGAAAAATAACAGCAACTTAAACTCATGAAATTAGAGGAAGAGATTAATCAAGAAAAGAGTAGTTAATGAAATACAAAACAAATACACACTAAAGAAAAATCAACAAAATCAAAAGTTGATTCTTTGCAAAGAATATGACACTGATATACCTCTAACAAGGCTGATAAAGAAAAGAAGAGAAAACAAAAGTTATCAATATCAGGAATGAAAAAAAGCACACTAATCCAAATCTTATAAACTTTAAACAATAACAAGATAATATTATGATTTTATAGCAATGCATTTCACAATTTAAATTAAATGAACAGAGTCCTTGAAAAACACAGCTTATGGGCTTCCCTGGTGGCGCAGTGGTTGAGAATCTGCCTGCTAATGCGGGGGACACGGGTTCGAGCCCTGGTCTGGGAGGATCCCACATGCCGCGGAGCAACTGGGCCCGTGGGCCACAATTACTGAGCCTGTGCGTCTGGAGCCTGTGCTCCACAACAAGAGAGGCCGCGATAGTGAGAGGCCCGCGCACCTCGATGAAGAGTGGCCTCCACTTGCCGCAACTAGAGAAAGCCCTCGCACAGAAACGAAGACCCAACACAACCAAAAATAATAAATAAATAAATAAATAAATTTTAAAAAATATGGAACTCACCATCTTAAAAAACAAAACAAAAAACAAAAAAAACACAGCTTATCAAAACTAACACAAGAAGAGATAGAAAGCCTGAATAGTACTAGAGCCATTAAAGAAACTGGGTCTGTAATAAACATACTAGAGTGCTGGCTGAGGATAAAAGGATGTGGGATGAGCAGTGTAAGAAAGTCATAAATATCAACTATGGCTCATGAGCAAGCTGCAGAAGCAAGAATGTAGCAGCTACGCAGTTTTCTCGATTCCTTACCATATACACACCAATTTATTTGTCTCTTCTTTTCCAATTTGAGATAAGAATTATAGCTATGATATATTCTGTATACACAATGTATATAGTTTATATAACTTATTCTTCAGATGTCTGTAGTTTCCTCAGCCTCCTGAGTCTATAAGTTTAATGACCTTTGGCAAATTTTGGAAGCTTTCAGCTATTTCTTTAAATATTTTTTTCTGCCCCACATTCTTTCTCTTCTCCTTCTGGGACTCTGATGACACGAATGTTATATCTTTTGTGATTGTCCCACAGGTCCTTGAGGCTCTGTTCTTTTTTTTTTTTTCCAATCTATTTTCTCTGTGCTGTTTAGATTGGATAATTCCTATTGATTTATCCTCAAGTTCACCAGTTCTTTCCTGTTATCTCCATTCACCTATTGAGCCCACCCAGTGAGTTTTAAATTTTGGTTACTGCAATTTTCAGTACTCAAATTTCCATCTGGTTCTTCTTTATATCTTCTGTTTCTTTGCTGAGACTTTCTATTTTTCCATTTGTTTCAACGGTGCTCATAATTACTTATTAGAGGATTTTTTTATGATAGCAGTTTTAATATCCTGGTCGATAATTCCGACATCTGTGTCATTCTGGTGTTGGCAACTGTTGATTACCTTTTCTCATTAAAGTTGCAATTTTCCTGGTTCTTGGTATGAGGAGTAATTTTGGATTGTTCCCTGAGCATGCTGAGTGTTACTGTGAGATGCTGCTGCCTTTCACATTTTCTAGTTTAGCAGGGAGCTTAGGTTCAGAGTGCATGTCCGGATCCACTTTCGTGGGCTGTGGATTGAATATCAATTTAATTTTCAAAGGCTGTATCGTGCTATTCTGGTCTGCCTAATTTGTGTGCTACCCAGAGGCTAATTTGAAACCTGGGCAGTATTCTACCCTGTAGTTTCTTTCTCAAAGCTTTTGCCGTGTTGATTCTAGTCAGTTTCATGCATGGGCTGATTTGAAGGGAGAGGGGTGACAGTGTGCCCAGGAGGAATCCCTCCTTCCCATAACCTTCCCTCCACTCTCGAGTTGGGAAGGGATGAGGTGCTGTCTCTTTGCTGTCTGTTGCTTGGTGCAGGCTGGGGATGGTGGACAGGACACCGCCCCCCAGCCCCCAGTCTCTGCAGCTGCGTCTTCCCTAACATTCACTTCATGGAGCACATGGAAGGTCAACTGGGTTCCACCCCACAGTCTCCAGAGTGGAGAGGGGACAGGGGAGGAGTGCCGTCTCTGCTCCTGTCTCCTGGTAGTGCAGGGTGGGAACGGCCAGCAGGGCTCTGAACGACAATCCCCACAGTCACAGCATCTAGTTGGCAGGGGTACATATGGCTTCTTTCATGGTGTTTGCCTGGTGTACAGTAGGTATAGTCAAAAGGGTTCCATCAGCAGGGCTGCCCTCTTCCCAGTCCTTACAAGAGAAAGTGGGTTTTTCTTTGTTTTTTTGTTTTTTCGTTTGTATGCTCGTTATCTGTGCCTATGAGTGTCATGGCCTTCTGCAGCACTGAGGCTGGGGTATACAGGAGAGAGGGAAGGAGGGAGGAAGGAAGGAAAAAAAAAAAAAAAATCCAAGGGAACTCACTGCTGGAGTATCCCTTAAGTCCTGAGGACCCTAGCCAGTCTGTCTTCTTTTTCTAGGAATAGGGTGGAACGTGCTTGCTCAATCTTGTCCAGAATTGGAAGCCTATAATTTATTCATTAAGTTACAGAATACTAAGTAGAATTGTGACAAAATTAAAGAAAGAATAAATAATTAACCAGAGACTGATATTATGACTACTGGGACTCTGTGTCTCACCTTCTAGGGGAGGGAATGCAAGGCCTTTACATGTATAAAGGACAGCTGCTGCATCCTTCTTAGTGAAAAGAATGCAGTTGTTACTGTTGCTGCATGGAAGTTCAAATATGTGTAGAAGGGTCTGTATGGATGCTTTGGAGTAGCCAAAGGGGTAGACTGCACTGGTTATAAAGCTGCTGACTTGTAGCCCCAAGCCCTGCTTCTAAATTCTGCCTTGTGATGCTAGGGCTGAGACTCTGCAAACATCTCACGTTTGTTATAGGTGGTCTACCAACAGGGTGCACTAGAGAGAGACTGGAAAACTAGAGAAAAGGAGAAGGGAATTACTTCCTGTTTTGCCTGCTTTTCCCGACAGTGTGGCATTTCACCCCAGCAGCAGAATGTGGTTCTAGCCTCTTCCGGCAGAGCCAGCCTTACCCTGACCCCTCAGAAGTTCTAGCAATAGCCAGCCAGTGGCCCCTCCTCAGAGGTTTAAGGCCCAGCCCTGGGGGTGACGGGGTGGGGTTGGGGGGGGTGTCTCTTCCAAGCTTCTAGGTTCTAATAAACCCAGCCTCTTCCCTCTCTTCCTTTGTTCCTCCCATCCTAGGAGCAGTGGACACTCCCTGGAGTTATTCTCTTTATACTTTCAGTAGCCCCTTTTTGCCCTCTCAGCTCTCTAATACCTCTATTAGAAAATTTCATATACTAAATCCATTCTGTTGAAACAATTAGTATAGATTCTGTTTTCCTGACTGATATGGATTCTTATTTGTTAATATTAGAATATGAAACAAAATGTTCAGGTGTTTTTACCTTCACCAAAGAGAGGTTTCAAACAAATGGGTTTGAATGGCACAGAGGCAGAAATAGGACAGTTACATAATGAAATCTTCCCAGGTGGCATGGTATGGGGAAAATAGCACCAGAATGAGTTATATGCCCTTATTAAGTGCCACTTACTAACTGGGTGATATTGGATAAGTCATTTATGGGCTTCATATAGTTTATGGATGGGCCTTATCTATAATTAAAAGTGAGCAAACTAGATTATCTCTAAGTGTATCTCCAACCTGAAACTATCACTTTATTTTCAAGAAATCACCAGTAAAACCATCCGGGCCTGGATTTTTCCTCGTAGGAAGATTTTGATAACAACTTCAATTTCTTTAATAGAGGGTACATATTCTGTTTAATTTTATGTAAGTTGTAATTTTCAAAGAATTTTTACATTTCATATAAATTTTCATAATATTCTTTTAATGCCTGTAGGATCTATAGTGACAACACTTCCTTAATCCCTTTTCATTCCTGATAGTGATAATTTGTGGGGTTTTTTTTTGTTGTTTGTTTTGTTTTTTAATTTTTTTTAACATCTTTATTGGAATATAATTGCTTTACAGTGGTGTGTTAGTTTCTGCTTTATAACAAAGTGTATCAGCTATACATGTACATATATCCCCATATCTCCTCCCTCTTGCATCTCCCTCCCACCCTCTCTATCCTACCCCTCTAGGTGGTCACAAAGCACCCAGCTGATCTCCCTGTGCTATGCGGCTGCTTCCCACTAGCTATCTATTTTACATTTGGTAGTATATATAAGTCCATACACATATGTTTTTATTTCTTTTGGAAGCTGGGTCATATGAAAAGTATAACATTTTTTTAACTTTATGAGAACCTGCTAAACATTTTTCCAACCTGGTTGTACCATTTAGCATTTTTACCAATACATATGAGAGTTCTAAGTTGCTCCACAGTCTAACCAACGTGTGGCACTATCAGTATTTTAAATTTTATTTCATCATTCTAGTGGGTATATAGTGGTAACTCATTGTGCTTTTACTTTAGAATTGCCCTAATGACTATGAGGTGGAGAGTTTTTTCGTATGTTAGTTTACATCTCTATATCTTCTTTTACGAAGTAACTGTTCAAATCTTCTGCCCATTTTTAACTGACTTGTTTTCTTATTATAGAGGTATGAGAGTTCTTTATATATTTTGAAAATACTTTTCCCAGTCTATGACTTGCCTTTTTATTTTCTTAGAAGTGTCTTTTTAAGTGTTAATTTTGATGAAGTCCAATTTGGTTTCTTTTATAAACCGTGCTATTTGTCTCTTACTTAAAGAAATAAAAAACATTGCTTAGCTCAGGTACACTAGAACTTTTTCCACTGTTTTCTTTAAGAAGCTTTATAATTTTAGTTCCTGCATTTAGGGCTAGGATCCATTCTGAACTGACATATGGATATCAAATTACTCCAGCACCATTTAGTGAAAAGCCTGTCCCACCGCTATTGAACTGACTTGGGTCTTTTGCTGAAAACTGATTGATGACACGTGTGGTCTATTTCTGGACTCTATTCTATTTCATTGATCTACACGTCTAAGTTTACACCAGTACCACAGAGTCCTGATTACTGTAGCTTTACAGAAGTCTTAAAATAAGGTAGTCCTGCAATTTTGTCCTTCTTTCTTAAAATTGCTTTGGCTTTTTCAGGCCCATTGTGTTTCCATTTCAATTTTAGAACTAGCTTGTCAATTTTAACTTTTTTAAAAGCCTTCTGGGATTTTGACTGGGCTTGCTTTGAATCTATAATTCAGTTTGGGGAGAACTTACACCTTAATAATAGTGAGTCTTTGGATTCAGACGTATGATACATCTTTCTGTTTGTGAAGTTGTTCGATTTCTCTCAGCAATGTTTTGTGGTTTGCACTGAACCTATGTGGCCCCCCTTTTAATACATTTTTCAAGCTGACCCTCCCTACCCCTTCTCCAGGCAGCCACCCATCTTTTTTTTTTTTTTATAAATTTATTTATTCATTTATTTATTTATTTATATTTGGCTGTGTTGGGTCTTCGTTTCTGTGCGAGGGCTTTCTCCAGTTGCGGCGAGCGGGGGCCTCTCTTCATCGCGGTGCGCGGGCCTCTCACTGTCGTGGCCTCTCCCGTTGCGGAGCACAAGCTCCAGACGCGCAAGCTCAGTAGTTGTGGCTCACGGGCTTGGTTGCTCTGCGGCATGTGGGATCTTCCCAGACCAGGGCTCGAACCCGTGTCCCCTGCATTGGCAGGCAGATTCTTAACCACTGCGCCACCAGGGAAGCCCAGCCACCCATCTTTTGATCACTAAAGATTAGTTTGTATTTTCTATAAATGAAATCATAAAATACGTTCTCTTTTTCATCTTGCTTCACTCACTCGGCATAATTATTTTTAAATACATCCATGTTGTTGTATGTATCAATAGCTCACCAATTTATTACTGAGTAGTATTCTATTGTATGGATATACAACAATTAGTTTATTCATTCAACTTTTGATAGACTTTGGGTTTTGTTTTGTTTTTTTCCCTCCAGTTTTTGGCTTTTACAAATAAAAGCTGCAAGTACAAATACTAATACCTGTATTAGCGTACAAGTATTTGTGTATACATATGCTCTTATTTCTCTGGGGTGAATCTCTGTGAGAAGAATGGCGGGGTCACACGGTAGATATATGTTTAACATTTTAAACTCCAAGCTGCTTTCTAAAATGGCCGTATCCAGATTATGGATCACAGTGAAGTGGAAAGGCATGCAGGCCAGAATAATCTGTCTCCTACCTTTCATATGCATGCTGGTAATGAAGATTTATTCATTCATCAAATATTACTGAGTAACTGATGAATGGATTGAACTGGGTTAGGCAAAGAGGATACAGCAATGAACAAGACAGCCATGAGCCATGGTTCTGCCCCTATGGGGCTTACATTCCAGAAGAAAAACAGACACTAAACAACACACTTCACAATTATTTGCTTACAAAGAGGTAGAGTGCTCTAGTCTGGAGACTTTCTGAAAGCTTCTTTTGATCTGAGTGCTGAAGGATGAATAGCAGTCAACAAGATAGATATAATCCTAACACACTGTGATAACTGTGACAAAGAAGTAGTTCTGGGCTCCGACATAACTCTCCTAGGACATAAATTTTTGTTAACTGATTTGTTTATTCACTTAATCCGTCAAGCTTGCTTGAAAATAATCCTAGCCTTTGGCATAAAAAAACAGGATTTAGGAGCACCATCTTCTTCTGTCTTCCGATTCAACACAAAACTGGGTACCCTCTCCAGAAGAGAATTGTCCCTTCTGAATGATGGAAACAACCACCAACTTTCCTCATGAATCAGCGGAATCATGAGAATGACAGCAGCAGTCGTGGTAGCAGCAGCTAATGTGGTATCTCATAAAGAGCATAAGAGCATATTGCCCACCACCCAGAACGGGCACTTCCTGAGCGCTGCCCATGTGGTGGTGCTACACAATCTCATCTAATGTACGTGACAACCCAATGAAGCAGATACTGTTAGTGCCATTTTATATAAGAATAAACTGCAACCCAGAGAGATTACATAAGTTGTCCATGGTGACAGAGTAGAAACTTGGGCCCCGTACTGTCCTAACTTTGTTCATTATATTAATTACTATACAAGAAATAACTTTACAAAGTTACCCTAAAGCACTAGTGGTAGGGATGCCTGAAAAATATATTAGTTTTCCTTAGCGGCAAGGTAATTTAGTGATGGACAAGTGATACGCTGATGGTTCTGAGGACTACTTTTGAGGACCAGTAGTCTCTGACATGGTAAAAATCCTCAGGGAAGACAGTATAGTGTCACACAAACTTGAATTTAAACCCCAACTCTTCCACTTATTTAGCTGCGTGACTGTAGGCAAGTTATCTTAACCTTGCTTAGTCTCAGTAAAGAAGGAGAAAAACAATAACTGCCTTGCAGGTTTGGGAAAAGATCATTAATGCATGTAAACACCCAGTAAATTGACAGGAACATAGTAAGTTGTATATAGATAGTAGTTAGGAAAGTTGTTCCTTTCATAGCATCTGGAGAAGATCCCAATTACTGGAGATGAGGGGTTTCCCTGCCCCCTACTCCTCTGATACACATTACTTCTTTAGAGGTAATGTGGAGTAAACACAGGGCATCAGAGGAAATAGGTGAAGATTCAAGCTCAGTCCCTCCCGGTTTTGCACTTCCCCTCATCAACACATTTTTTGCTGCTTGAAACGAACTCAAGGTTGAAAGAGATCCCAAGTTTCAATATTCATGAGATCCCAAGATTTCAACTTAAGGTTGAAAGGAATTCATCTAGTCTATCTTCCTTTTATTAGGCTTCATTTAGACCAATTGAAATATCAAAGAGGTAGCACTCTGTCCATCTTGGCTACATCATCTGGAATGTTCCCTTTTTCAACTTTCTTTCTACCACAAAAATAAACACATGGGTGTAGTTTGAAGCCATTACATGCAATGGAGAGAGAAAACACTGGCAGAAAAACTGGTTTTGCCATGAGTTGTCTACTTATTACTTAGAGGAGTAAGTAGGTAATTTGCTTTTTTAAAAAATGGGAATGACAGTGTATGAAAAATCATCCAACACCCTAGACGTGATGATACGAAAGAAAGAGACCAATATGAACAGAAATAAGTCCAGAAAGATGAGTGTATGTTTTACTAGCTAGTCTCATACCTTTCACTGGCCAGTAATGACATCGACCAAGGTATCACACACCAGCCTATTTCACAATTTCTTTTATACGCAATGGATATATAAATATATTTTATATATATAGTAAAAACCTGGGAAAACTTGAGCTTTTAATTTTTGGTGGTGGCAGTGGTAGGGGGATTCCTATTTCTTCCCCTTAAAATCCACTTCTGATTTAAGGCTTAGAAAGTAAATTTCTATAATAAATACATGTACCACACATTGCTTCATTAGATAAAATTTCATGATTTCTTAGAACCTCAAACTTAACAAATCCTAAAAATGGTTACCTCTCTCCCAAAGACAGGACGACTACAGGCGATAAACTTGCCCGCTCTCCCCTGTGCCAGCTGTAGCTAATTGATTTGTACACTCTGTTTTGCTTGGGTCTGATACCACCATTACACCCCCGCAGCCGCAGGCCTCAGCCTGTCGCCATCACGCATCTCGCGTACATCCTCCCTGACAGGACTCATCAATTCCTACTGCTTTTCACCAGGCCTCAGCTCTGGCACTTTCCCCTGGGGAGACCTTTACTGGTCTCCATACTTAACCCCTGAACCCAGTCTAATCCATCAGCCACATCGAATGAATGGTGATAGAGAATGTTTCTCCCCAAAGACAGGCAGCCAGCCTCTCCACTTAAAACTCAGAAAGAAAGCCATCAACAGGGTCTGCTTTCTGTTTGTCAGTGTCGCCAGTTTCTTCGCTTATTGATGTTTTTATTGTTGCTGTGCCCAGCTGCTTGAGTCGGGGAAGTGGTATTCAAGGAGACATCAATTAAAGTGCTTGTTAAACGCCATAGATGCTCTTTTGAAAATGTCCCCTGGGACTCTCCCTGGGAGTTCCCAAAACTGGTGGATGGCACAGTTGTCATTTTGGAATAGGGTTTCCCCAAAGTTCTAAAGAACAGCTTCATAACCTACACTCCTACGCACAGCTTTTGGACGCTACTAGAATTTAGAAATTATGACTTTACAGAATGAAATATAACACTCTTTATTAGGAAAGACAAACAATAATGGGCAACAAATATCAAAATTGTAAATGCACTGTTTGAAACCTCCTTACCTCATAACCGAACTGCAGCTCATCAGAGGTCAGCATAATGATATCGTCGTCAATAGCCAGAACGGCCTCCGTCTCGATTTCATCGTAAGGGAAGAAACGGTTACTCAACTTGTTTTCAGCAGTTCTTACAACTTTTAATGGAACCCGGATTTTGGGCCACAGAGAATCTGGAAAAAGAAAAACCAAGGTATTTATTACTCTCCTAACTTCTGTGAGGAGATAAACTGGTGAAAGCATCGCATCACAAATGAGATGGAAGAATCAACTCACACCCAGGACTCTCATGAAATCCACACGCACAGCTGTGCAAGGAGAAACTCTTATAGGTGCGTTTTTATAATATCTTACATTGTAAATATTTCTATCCTCTCTACATCCTTACAACACTCTGATTCTCAATGTTGTCTTAACCAGGATCCACAAAGCGGCTTCAACTCACAATTGAGAGACAGAGGAGCAAAATGACTTGATGAAGGTCACGGTGATGAGAGGACGAATGGGCTCTGGACCGCCTCATTCTCAGGCCCGTGGTTTGAACACCAGGACTCTACCACCTCTGCACAATCCTTCCAGGTAGGTACACCCTAGCTCAAAACCTGCCTGCAGCTCTGCTGGGAAATACACGTGCTGAAGACAAAAGCGCCCGCCCCCGCCACGCCATCACCAACAGCTCCCAAGGCTGCCAAATCTACCCTCACAGAACTGTGGCCCTGAATGAGTTCAGCTTTCCTAACTTAGCACCTTACCGCCTCGACAGCCCTGCTCTCCTGACTCACTGGGTTTGGTTTCTCATCATGACCAATTTACAGAGTAAATATCGAATATCTAGGTCCAATTACATGGGATTTTCTGGCATACTGAAGAAACACAAACTCATGACTTGCCTTACATTTTTCCCATTCTACTTTGAAATGACTGAAGCAATTTAACCTCAGGTTCCTTATTTTAAAGTGTTGTGTTTAGCATAGCGTGAAATTAATACTTCTTCAGTACAGGACCCACGTCCACAGACCTCAGTGTTCTTTACAGAGGGCAGTTTGTTCTTCACGCAACATTTATCAAATGAGAACAGAAAAGGTATCATACTGCTTCCAAAAACCCAACACGTAATTGTGGGAAGGTCTAGTTTTTGTTGAGTCTTGAAGCCCCAAAATGCCTGTGGCCACTCCAAAGTCACCATACTGAAGGAGAAGTGTGACAGAGGGAAAATCAGGAGGGAAAAAACCTGTCTTAACTGACTGCAGGTAAAATCTCTTACGCATAATTTACAATACATCCATGTAACACGCTGGGGTGCTCCAAGGGTCTTAGAAGAGGCACCCCCAAGGGCAGCTTCCCAGCAGGTTCGGTAGACACCCCAACATACTTCCCAGTGAGGCCGACAGCTCCTCTGCAGGCAGCTTTCCAGCAAGTTCTGCAGATACCTTCAACAGCAACTCAGTGAACTGAAGCCCTCGACAGTACCCCGGCTGTCCTGATAACACCCCCTGGACGACTTCCCGTTGAATTCCATGGGTACCCAAGGGGGCTGCTGGTTTCTTGTTTGCCAGTCTTGGCCTGTGGCACCTGAGAACCTTCACCATGCACTGGGCTGCAGCCACACTGTCTCCAACCAGGCCTGAATCCCAGACCTAGCTGGGGAAGAGGCCCTCCCAAGTTTATTTCCTGTAATCCTTAGAGAGCTCTTTTTTACCGTTTAGTCACCAATCTCCTATTCCTAGTTAGTAATTCTTTATATTAAACTTTTCCTGTTCAAGTTATTGTGTGGTTTCTGTCTCCCACCTGGACCTTGACTAACACACTAGGGATATCAGAAGGATTATCAGATGAAAGGGCAATTGTTTTCTATGGCCTCTGAAGTTAGAACCATGACCAATGGCTGGGTGGAAGTTACAGGGAGATTGATTTAAACTCTAAATAGGTAAGAATTTTCTGATGCAATGAAATGCCTTCAGCAACACAATGTGCACTTTTATTTGAAATGTACTAACTTTAGAGACCAAACAAGATGCCTCTGAGGTCCTAGGACTGTATGGACAGTAACATTTCACAGAAAGCACAGTCTCTGGAAAGAGCTTCGAATCTCAGGTGTATCCCTTACCAGCTCTGTGATCTTGAACAAGTCAGTCACTTTCTACCTGTTTCTCTGACTATGAAGATGGAACAGGAGCACCGTCTTCACATAAGAGAAGGTGTGAGGATGCACAGTAACGCGTTTAGCAGCACGGTGCCCGGCACCCGGCAGACATCCACTAAGTGCCAGCTGTGCTTTCCCTTGAAAGTCTGAGTCTGTTTACAGACCAAAGGATTTTTTTGAACCTTAGGTAGTGGTGGCAAAGTGGTACACGTCAGATCTGGTATATTACTCCGACAATCCAGGGGCGTGTCCTCAGCATGTATCTTCAATGTCTACTTGGAGATGAACAGAATCCCTGCCATTAATCCTCTGGAACTGAGAAAACCTAACACACTAGCAGAACAAAAGAACGTGGAACTTTGTTTTCTTTTGTTTTAATTTATTTATTTTATTTATTTCTGGTTGTGTAGGGTCTTTGTTTCTGTGCGAGGGCTTTCTCTAGTTGCGGCAAGTGGGGGTCACTCTTCATCGCGGTGCGCGGGCCTTTCACTACCGCGGCCTCTCTTGTTGCGGAGCACAGGCTCAGTAATTGTGGCTCATGGGCCTAGGTGCTCTGCGGCATGTGGGATCTTCCCAGACCAGGGCTCGAACCCGTGTCCCCTGCATTGGCAGGCAGATTCTCAACCACTGCGCCACCAGGGAAGCCCAAGAACATGGAACTTTTGCCATGTTAATTTCACAAGGCAACAAACAGCCCCTCTTTCTGCAACACGTATAGAAAACAGGCTAGCTGCTTGGGTTAAGTGTAGACGTTTCTCCACCCTGGATGACATCGGGACTTGCACTTGGGGAGTGTGCACAGCATGTTCGACAGCTTTCCACATTCTTCGCCTCCATATATCCTAAAATTACTTGAGACAATGTCCGTAAAGAACTAACCTGCCTCTAGAAAGACTTTGATGGGGAAGTTTTAGAGGGTGATGAAGCCCAAAGAGGATGATACGGGGTGCAGATGGGAATGCAGAATGAATCATGGCTTTTTTGGAAATGCGATTACCTCTTCCTGTTCTGAGTTGGGCCTGGATAGCCAAAAGCAGCTTTGGCAAAAGGAGTCTCCATCTCAATGGTCCAGCTGTCTACGAACCATCGTTACTACAAGACAGGACTTCAGGTAGAATTCCCAGTTTCTTGTTTTCACATTTTCAAATAAAATAGGCCTCTAAGAAAGGGAACTACCTTTCTCTCGGGCTTTAGCATCCCTTCTGTGGAATACAGGGATAAGAGGGCAGCAATCAAAGAATAAGCATTATAATTACTCCCTGCCCTAAAGCAGATAATTTTGATATGGGATTTTGATTCCGTTTAAAAAAATAGGGGGACTTCCCTGGTGGTGCAGTGGCTAAGAATCTGCCTGCCAATGCAGGGGACATGGGTTCGAGCCCTGGTCCAGGAAGATCCCACATGCCGCAGAGCAACTAAGCCCATGTGCCACAACTACTGAGCCTGCGCTCTCGAGTCCGCAAGCCACAACTACTGAGCCCCCATGCCACAACTACTGAACCCCGCGCGCCTAGAGCCCATGCTCCGCAACAAGAGAAGCCACCGCAATGAGAAGCCCGCGCACCGCAACAAAGAGTAGCCCCCGCTCGTCGCAACTAGAGAAAGCCTGCACATCGCAACGAAGACCCAATGCAGCCAATAAATAAATTAATTAATTAAAAAATAGGACAGGAGCATGAGGTAGGAAAGAAAAATATAGGTGAGAAAGAATAGAGGTTTGTTTTGTTTTGTTTTCTTTCTTTCCGTTAGTATTTTCAAAAGAATAGATTTACTCTTCTGCCTCTCCTTGAGCCCCTGATAAGGACCTGGTTCATCTGCATAATCCCAAATTAGAGAACTGACAAAGCATGATGATTTTCTGAGCGCTAATTGGCAATCTGAATAGATACAGTGGGGCCTAGTGCACAGCGCATGAGCTTTGGATCCAGAGAGACCTGTCTTCATGTCTGGCTCTGCCATTTTGCAGCTCTGTGATTGAGGCAAATTACTCAACTAATCTAAGTTTCACTTTTGTAAAATGGGAAGAATAACAGCTTCCTTGCAGGTCTGTCATAAGGAGTAGAGATAATACGTGTAAAGCACTTAGCACAGTTCCTATTCCTTGGATATAAAAGGTACTCAGTACGTGGTTATAATAACGCTGCATCATTCTCATCTTCACAAATGGATTCTTGTAAAGTCTATGAACTTCACCTCCCCTCTGACAACTTGGAAGAGGTGTAGACAGAAGAATATGGGGTGACTCCTTAGGGTGCAGAAGGAAACAGTGTCACAGCTAGAAACCTTCAGGCTCTTGCTCCACTGCTTATCCCAGATGGGCTCTTTTTCTTTACGTCTTAAAATTCTAAATGGAACCACATGAATTATAGCTTGTGTCTCATCCTGTGAATCTGTAGCTGGCAAACAGAAATGTCACCTTCCATTCACACAAAGTAGTCTGAAAAATAAGATTTCTCAAAAACATTGCCAAATTTATGAAAAACAAACCGCTGAGCCAGCTGACCTGATAACTTTAGTTTTGAGCTTTAGTCCAGCTTGAAGGAGAAAAAGAACTCCTCGTGTTAAGGATTTTTTAAAAATGAGTACCGATTAACAGTTTTCTCCAAGTTGAATGACAAGAGCCACGTGAGCAAGAATTCTCCAACTCTGCAAAGGCACTACACAAGGTTCAGGTTGCCTGACGATGACCCAAAGCCCATCCTGGCAATCACTGTCACAAACACAACCACAGATCCACAAAATAAACGATCAGATTATCTCCATACAAATCTTGAGCCCCCTCCAGGAGTGCTGGAGCTGCCTGGTGTACAGCTGGTCCCCATGACCCTCACTCCCCAGGTCCCAGAATTCAGCTCGAAGGAAGAGAGCTGCTGCTTCTACTTCTCGCTTGCCTCTTCCGAGGTGACCATCCTGAAATGCTCAGCCAATCCCATCCTGCCTATTAAGAACTATGAAAGTCCCAATCTGAAGCTGGGGTCAGGATGGGGGGCGGTTCCTTGAGATCAACTCAAATTTAAAACTGAAATCAAATAAAACAGAAGGCTGAGTTAAACCTATCTGAAATGTACAATGTAACAGCTTTCTTCAGACTGGGGCAAGGGGCCAAGCCTAACAACCTTTATATCCATCAAGCCTGGAAACTAAAGAGCCGGGGAGAAGGAAGGCAGTGGCTTGCCTTTTCTTCTGACAGAGCTCAAAACCAACGTGACAAAAGCTCGCTGGAAATTTCTATTGCCTAGTCTAAGTATTTACTTAAACTTCAAATCCAGCAATTTAGACTTAAATGTAACCAAAAAGAAAAAAGTATTTGGTTGGGTTGGAGAGTGAAAAAAAAAAAAAAAGGCGTGGGGGGGCAATTTCTGCCTACACTAACCCTCCCAGCAGCAGGCATGTTAGCCACAATATTTATTCTAGTAAATGTAGAGAGAGCAGAAAACATCACTTTTGCCTCTAGTATTTCAAAGCCTTGGACTTGCTTTTTAAAAAATATATATGTTACTAATGTTGTACATGAAAAATCAGATGCCTCTGCTGGCACGAGGGCCAGAGCTGACAGCCGCATTCACCAACTGAACCAACACCCCACAGAAGATTAAAAATTGTTCATGTTCTCCCCAGACAACCACATCACCAGAGCCGGAGCCCTGACCTAAAAGCCACTGTTAGAAAAAAGCTGGTCCAGTCCCTAACCGTGTCAAAATTAGGGCCTCATCAGTTGAGGGCTCTCTTTCCTCTCTAGAGCCAAAATATTTCAAAAATAAACTAAACTCTTGGTCATAGAATTAACCACTACACTTTAGTAGCGTGTACCAAAAATTAAAACCTAACACCCAGCTCCAAAACCTAGGTTTGTGCTCTTGCTTTTAGTTATGCCAACATAGGGGCTTAGACCAAGAAGGAAGAAAAAGATTTCTCCTTTCTCGTAATTTGTAATGATACTTGCCCCAAAGAAGTGACTCAGATTTACAATAAATGATTCACCTTAAGCCCAAAGTGGCTAACGAAGGTTTCTAAGGAGAAGCCTCTTTTGCATTTAGCCCCAGAACTGCCTACCTGGGCAGGAGGGCGGGGTGGGGGTGGAGGCCCTCTGAAAGCTGGTGGCCTCCGTGTGCAGGAGCGTGACTGCAGCAGGACACGGAGTTGTTCCGCGTCCCACGAGGGACACGCAGCCTTCCTTGTGAAAACACGACCTCTCCTTTATAAATGAAGAGACGAATCAGCAACGCAGGACCTCCGATCCCCCTCACTCTGGTGGACCAGGGTCTCCCACAACCATCCCTGCGCTGCTCCTTTTGTCCCGTCCTCCTCCCTTCCTCCCTCTTAGATGGCACCTGGTGCCAACACCTTCCTTTTTCTTCTACCCCTTTCTTCCTCCTTTATTGAGAGTCAAAAAAAAAAGAAAATCCAGAAATGTTGGGAGGAAAAAAACCTTGGCATAAAAGATAGTTAATAATAATAATACAAAAGGCAGTGTGCTTTAGGGCATACCATGGGCATACTATTCATTTAAAATAGCTACTTTGTTTACTAAACTGTGGCTCTCTGAATATAAAAAGTAAGTATTGATTCTCTCAGAGAACAAAAGTCCCACCAAGTAAAAATTTTTAAATGTCTCAGGAGGACATTTAAATCCTGATTTGCCTCACAGACAGACATACGTTCTTCTCCCAGCCTAGACTATGGATCTGCTACCGGGAGTTTCCAGGGTTGACTATCCTGACTTCAGTATAACCAATTAAACAAGAACAGCCATAAAAAGTGCAGATACTACTGTCACGCAATAAACTAGACCTTATCGGTGATAGTGGCGCACATTACAAACTTCAAACTCATTCCTTGCTCTAATCCATCAGAAACTTCCTGGCTTTAATAGGCTATAAAGGGCAGGAGCTTTGAAGTCTCTGGGATTAGGATCAGTAATAGACGGACTGAATGAGAAACAAAATGCAGGTGGAACGTACTCTATGCGTCCTGAATTAAAAACAAATCCAATGAATCAAACAGCCCTCAACCCTAGCTGCCAGATTACGGGGGTGGCCAAGGCAAGCAACAGAGCCATTAAGGATGAGCGGGTGGGCACTTCCAGAGAGGGCTCACTTTAAGGAACTGATTCCAGCCTGGGAGGGCGTGCCTTGCTAACTTTCCCCACTGGAGGTGAGGCCGTCCTTTTTGAAGAAGAGCACAGTATCAGAGCCCAGATAAGGAAGGAGAAAACTAATGCCTTTTAAACTGAGTTTTCATGTAAACAAATCAGCTGAGATGGCTGAGGGAAGCTGAGATCTGTTTTCCCAAGGCTGATGGCCTTTGATCCTATTGATTCCTAAGCCCTCAAACACTTGCGGCTACAGAGCATGCCATGGGCTTAGAGTTAAAGGGGCCACCCTAGAACAAGAATGAGATGACTGAGAAAACTGGGGTCATGCTGTCTCAGAAATGGCATTACTGTTGACAGAGCAGGAAAATTCATTTTAAACCAAAGGATGCAAATCATTTGGCCATCCAAATATCGACCCAGCTGAGGGGTTCGCTAACGCCCAAACCAGGCCTCTCCTGAATGCACTGTCTCTCCTCCCTTCTTACCTTCTGGGGGGTTTTTATTCTGATTATTCCAGACGACCAGCAGCTTGGATAAACTGGGCACCTTGGACACTTCGGTGATGACCCGGAAGAGGCTCTCCACTCGGTCGTAGGTGAGGACGATGGCCGTGAAACCTTGAGACTGTGGGGGGATCAGCGGGAGGAAGAGCGGGTTGCTCACACTGCCCCATTTCTGCAAGAGAACAGATTAATGTGGGTCACAGAGGGATCTAGGAACAGTGAGACTGATCTCTTTCCCAGCGTCACCAATAAACCTGACCATGGGAGACGTGACGGCCTTTACGTGACCAACCCAAGAGCCAAGCAACTGTTCAAAGTCTCTCCCTCCTCAACATGTGTGCTGATGCTCTTTAATTAAGTTTGGCTCTGATACCCCTGAACAAGGAGCAGAGAATTTTTGCAGCTGGGAAGAGATTTCTAGTCAAACATGGCAGATTAAACACATGCATTTATCTTCATTCCCTCCCCAAACCCACTAAAGTGGGTTAATAGATATATATAGATATAAATATAAAAGTACAGCTAATAGATATAAATCTACCCAGACAATGAAATGGGAGCAGAGACAGCAGCTGATGAGCAGCATGAACATGTTTCTGAAAGACTGAAAGGGGCTGGAGAAGTGATGGCAGCGCAGGAGAGTGAGAGCTGAAACCCAAGTACCAAAAGGTGGGCGGAAGGCGGGGGGAGCAACAAGGCAAGCGAGCCCCAACTGTAGCCCCACAAAGGCTCAGGGCTTATGCTCAGTGGGCCCTTGTGAGTAAGAGGAGGGGCTTGAAAACAGGAGGACTAATGAAAATATGTGTAAGGAGCAGCGACGGACCCAGGGCATAAGCCTCCCCATCACCTACCCACTCAGCCAGAAAACTACTCTTCTTCCCTGCCCGAGCTAGAGAAGGGAGGTTTATTCTCTGAGGAAACTGAAGCTCTAGACATGGAAACACAGGCACAGATGAGAGAAAAATGCAATTAAAGCCTATATTTTGAATGATGAGCTCTATGGCCTTCTGCCTCCTCCAGTTCCCAAAACATAGGCGGTCATGTGGTTTACTTGCCACTCCATGATCTTACAGCAAAGCTCCACCATCTTACAGCGAAGTTCCATCACCTTACAGTGAAGCCCTCGGGCAACAAGCTTCCCTTAAACAAAAAACTTCTGATCGGGTTTTTAGTGCTTCCCTCTTAATCACAAACAGATAGATCCTAGAATCAGACATTTCAAGAATATCTTCAGCATGAACAACAGAAACCAAATGAACAAAGAGAAAAACAGGAACTCAGAGGAAACAGAGACAATAGAAGCAGCAGAAGGAAATTTAAACAACATCAACAACACATCATATCCTCTGAGAGAGATGTTTTCATCCATGAAATATGAATAAATTGCTATTTTTATTTTAAAAGATCTATCAAAGATAGGAAAGAACCCTTGAACATTAAAAATATGATAGCTTAATTTTTTTTTAAGGCAGTATTGAAAGATAAAGGTGATGACATATTGCAGTCTGGCGAACAAAAAGAGATGAAAAACAGGACAGAAAAGATGAGAAAATCCAGGAGGTCCAACATCCACCTAATAGGAGGCTCCTGAAAAAGAAAACACAGAATATGGAAGAAACAAAACTATCAAAGAAATTAAGTTCTAAGAACAGAAGACATGAGATGCAAATTTTCAGATTGAAAGGACCAAATAAGTAGTGAGTACACTGAATTTTAAAAACATAAAAAGATAAAACAACAACAACTAAAAAAACCAATGAAACAAAAACCATATCAAAGCCCATCACTTCTGAACACTGGGAATAAAGAGTCAGAGTAAATGAAATGTGTGAATCTAGGTGATGAGCATGTGAGTTCACTGTACAATTCTCACAACTTATCTGTAAGTCTAAATTTTTTTCAAAATAAGGTTTAAAAAGTAATGAGTAAAATGAATAAAATTCAATTTCTTTGCTACCATTAAAATATTGTCATTTTTAATGCAGCAATGTAAACAAAAATATTTTTGTATTGATAATAGGGAACGACTGATAAGCATTCTTATATTTTCAATCTGCTTTACTGAGATATAATTAAGTATACAGTGGGTTTTGGTATATCACACTGTTAAATTTTAAAAACTGGTAAAATATAACATGAAATTTGCCATTCTAACCATCTCTAAGTGTACAATTCAGTGGCATTAATTACACTCACATTCATATGTTAACATGTGAAAAGCCCAGGACCTACTTCATCTTCCCCAAGAGGAGGCTGAATATGAAATGACCTATCTGTTATTCTGGCTGCTTACACTCCCTAGGGTCTTCCATACTCTGGGATTCCCAAGGTCCCCCCATTAACCTCATCCATATCACTGATGGACACCCATCACCACGTGTATGACAACAGCTGTGTGCCAGATGTAACAGTGTGGGACAGGAAATGTACACAAACACATGGAATACACATGGATGGGAACTCAAGGAGACTGAACGGGATTCCTGGAGTCCTAATGTAATCAGGATATTAAAGCCAAAATGTCCACAACAGGCCATGATTAGATTTCACAACCAAGAGACACAATAGGAAAGGCTATCTTCTTAATGCTGACTTTTTGTTTCCATGACATCATGCTTTGGCATTAAGCTGTAGTCTTAGGAAGGTGCCTGGATTTCAGTGTTTGTAGCCTGCATCTAATTACCTTTGTAGGAACACCTTTTCATTTTATACTCCTATCTTATTTTTCATAGCTTCCTGACTTGCATGGAAACTGAGGTCAGGAAGTAGCCCTGTGCTTAAGTCACAATTACTCCCCAAGGTTCATGGTCTCTCTGCCATCACCATCCCAGCCCACTCATCTACTCCTCCCGACATAATACTCGTATGCTTGAAAATCACCATTTTAAATGGAAAAGAAAAAAAAAAAGATTTTTTAAAGAAGCGTGTAAAATAATTTAACGTGTGATGTCGAAATAGTCAAGATTTACTGAGCACTGAACTGTTAGGCACTGTGCTTTACATAAATTATCTCATTTGAGCCTCACAACAATCCCAAGATAGCTAGCTATTATTCTCATTTTACAGATGATGAAACTGTAGGATTAAACATAGTGAATGATGTCTAATCATGTGCTTTACCAGTCCAAAAAGGAAGGAAGAAATAGTGAATGACGCTCAAGGTTACATAACCTGTTAGTGACAGAAGTGGGAAAGAGCCCAGGCCGTCTGACTCCAGAACACCAGGATGTGGTGGTTCTCGGCCCTTCCCCACACCCTCCAACTCTGAGTCCGGGGTAAGCATCCCCATTTATAGACTCTGGAAACTGGAACTGTGGGAAACTCCAGAGTTTATTACTTCCAGCTCTCTCTGAGACAAAAATGCTGGAGGTTTTCTTCATCCTTGATAATCAAATCTGGGCCAATAAGTAAGGGCCCACCCAAACACTACGATTTCACAGGGTACATGGAATAAAAAAACACACCAAATATATAACACTGACACAAAGGGAACACATAAATTTAAAACGGTAAACACACCTCTTACACAGAAGGAAAAACTATTAAACCTCCAACAAAATGAAGTCTGTTCTTTGGGAGAAGTGGGGAATGCCAGCACACTTGCATGACTCTATGACATTAAAAGGAGAGGAAAATTCCCTGAGAGATGCAAAGCTTGGTTTCAGAAAATGAATCTCTTGGAATTTAAACTGAGGCACCCCTGCTGAAAGGCATCACAGCTCTGGTTTCACGGCGCTGCCAGGGAGAAGGAACGGAGTCTCTGGCAAGACAACAGATCTGGTCTCATCCCTTATGCCAGCTCCCTTCGGGAAATGGATGGTTATGGGTTGGGGGAGGAGACAAAGGAACGGGTGGGTGGGAAATAGACAGTAACTCGTCTTCGGTGCTCAATCTTTCCACACCACTCACTTGCATACCAAACAGGGCCTGAAGACTGGAGAAGCAGAAAAGGCAGCATACTGGGGAGACAGGGCATGTAAAGGAACATAACAAGTTCTGAAATCTTGCCAACACTTTCCCATAAAATACAGGCTTTGAGATGAACATGGAGACAACAGAGAAGCTGCTGAGGATACATTTACTATGTTACAAGCTTGACACTTTACTGCAGGATATGCCACCAAGGTTGACGCAGAAGACTTCAGAAGTGAATCAGCACGTTTGGGGTCAGTTTCAGAATCACACGTCCTTAATCTGAACCCAGGTTCTTTCACTGACCAGCTGTGTGACCTGGCTAAATTACTTAACCTCTCTTGCACCTCAGTTTCTGAATCTGTAAGATCATGATAATAATACTACTTTTCTAGGTAGTATTACTTAACACAATAATTACTTATTAACATGTCTTTATTATTTCTTAACAATCTAGAGGTTGTTAATGAAAGTAAATAGGTAATAAATGTAAAGTACCTGACACATACAAACATTTGATAAAGGTAGCCAATAGATGATCTTGTGGGAATAGCAATTTCTCTGGGATTTATTTTTTGCAGGTCTCAAAAGAGGGGTGGGGGTAGGCTAAGTGATCGTGAGGTATCTTCCAGCACCAAGATTTTAAACGAAACCCTTCTTCCTCTCTACCTTTACCTTACCATGCTTTGGGGTCCTGGTTTACTTGGATTCTCTACCTCTACTTCTTCCTTTCCAAATATACTGTTTTTGTTTTCACAATTTTCTCTTTTCCTACCTATTCATTATATTTTAACTATCTTGAAAGCTCCATGAAAAAAAAGGAGCCATAACTGTTATTAACACCCAGCATCTAGCACGGTGCTTGGTGCGACTGAAGAAAAACTTGTTTAAAAATGATTAAGTTAAGCCCAAATGGTCTGGGTTGTGTTCTTTCTGTCCTCTTTGTGTGTGGGTGTGAACAGTTAATGTACATTCAAATGAGTGACATCACGAGCTCTGAAATGATTTCCAACTTAGTTCATGCATTTAAAAATACTCACCACCCATCTTATTGTGCTAAGTATTCTGAAGAAGTGTAGGATTAGGATATTTAATAGAGAGTTTGAATCTGGATGCTGCCATTTACTGTGCTGTGTAAAGCCTCTCCTGTGAGTATTAGTTTCCTCACCTGTAAAATGGAGAGCATGACAGTACCTGCCTCTTAAGGTGATGACGATTAAATGAGATTATGCACATAAGCACTCAGCGGAGGGCTCAACACAGAAATCCATGAATGGTAGCTGAAAGCAAACACAAAAAACTTCTAGCTCGCTCCAATTCATATTCTTGTCTGCTAAAACAATGGTATTAGCAGCTCAGCAATCATTCCCACCAATATGGTTTCTGGTGCTCACTCATTCAGTCAACATTTCCTGAGCACAAACTATAAGCCTAGAATAGTATTAAAGATGCAAAGATGAACAAACTCCTTCCCCTCAAAAAGTTCATCATCTGGTAGGGAAGACAGCTAGGTAAAAAGACAAATTATAATGCAAATAACAAGTACTAAAACAAGGTCCTAAAGTCCCGTGGGCACACGAAGGTCCATACCGTCACCTCCATCTCCCTGGAGGAGGCGAGGAGAGGACCAAGTAGGAGGGTGCTGGCCAAAGAAGCCAAAGCGCAAACTGAGCAGCACGTCCTAAGACCTGCTTCCAAGACCGGGACAGATTCCACCAGGGCCAGGGCTGGGAGGAGGAAGGAAGGACAGCAGAGACGAGAGACCTCAGAGTCAGGCAGGCTAAAGCCACATCATGAAAAGACCATATGACAGAAGTTTCTTTTTAAGTCTCATGATTGGCCTTCTGTTGATTTCTTTTGAAACTTTCTTTTTCCTGAGTATTGTTTTACTGATAAATTAACACAGCTACCTTCATGTTCTATCTCAAAAGGTCAGAAATAGGAAACGCTGACCTGCAGCTGGGCTTCTGTGCCGGGTGCTTCTCCCTCCCCAAACATAATCCCGTTTGCCTTTGGAGCCCAGGGACAGCGTGGAGAAAGGCAGCTTTAATTGGGGTGCACGCCTTCACGCAGACACTCCACTCCGCTGGGGTAAGGTCAACAAACCAACCCACAGAAAAAAAAAAAAAAACAACATACTGGAGAAGGACATTTCAAAAACAGCATTTAGTCACCTCTGAAATACCTTTAAGAACTGACCCCCTGCTGGCTGACCACAGAGAGTGTCTACAGTCTGGGACCTCCTGACCCCACTTTCTGCAGGAAATCAAGCAAATTTAAACCTCCATAATTTACTCAAGACTCTGACTTCTGCCAGGGAAAAAGCAAACGATGCTGGCAATTAACTCTGTTGCCTGATTAAATCTCCATCATGGCAAGATGGGGCATGAAACCAGGCACCCGGCAATAGAGACCAGAGGAAAAGGCAAAACCCAGCTACCGCAGCTGTACCTCGGAACCCTGGTTCTCAGATAGGCTCAGTGAAACTGTTCACTCCAAGGTGAGAGGAGATACCAAGAGGAGAAGTGTGTGTCCTTCTGACAGAGCACTGGCATTGAGCCCAAATACCTCCGTCATCTCACGCCCCCCCCTTCCCAGCTTCACTCCTCACTCTTACAACAAATACTCATCATGGAAGCTGAGAGATCCAGACTGTTAACGTAATCCACGAGAGCCACGACAACTGTCAGGCCACCATGCCCGCTTTCGAGGAGTTCTCTCCTATCACATCACTTATTCTGGAAAGCCCTGGTGAATGAAGTAGTAGTGAACAGACAAACCAGCAAGACGGAGATGTGGGTTCAGGTGTCAGGATCCCCTGAAAGAGAAGCCTTGGGAGACCAGGCTTAACGTCAACTACCAGTTCAAAGGGGTCTTCTCCTTCAAGAAAGGGATTCAATCTCAACTAACTGGGAGTGCCTTTGGCAGTCTCACACAGAGGAAGCTGTCTGGGCCCTTCCTGCAATCCTGTTTTGCTTCCTTAGTAGAAAGGCCATGGGAGTCATAGCTGAGCCTAACCAAAACCATTCCAGCCAAGGTTCCCTACCATACAGAAAGTGGAGGAAGCTGGTGAGCACATTGCTACCCATTCTGAAATGTTCTTGCTGGAACTACTGGAAGATCATAAAACCAAGACTGAGGAAGACCACGTTCTAATACCAACAAAAGGACTCTTTCAACCTAAAGCAACCAAATTCCAGACAGGAGGAGTCAAGCTCAAAGCAGCATAATCCAAAATTTAACCCTATCGCTCACCAGAGCAGACAGTGTCACTATGTATAACTGCATGTGACAAGAGGAGAATTAAGCAGATATTTGAGTCAACCCATACTTGATTTAAATGAAGGTGTAACGCCAGAGCAGAAAAGTGACAAGTCAGAGGAGAAAGGAAAAGAGGAGAGGACAGGCCTGTTACACAGAAGCTTTCGAGCCCCTGGTTGTGAGTAGCCTTACCTATCCCTACCTTGATAGAAAGGGCAGTTTTCTTGGTTGTTTTGAAGTTATCAACTCTTACCTCAATGTGGTTTCAATTATGAATTACCAGACTAAAAGGGGGGGGGGGGAGAAAGCTTTGATTTATTCTTTTTTGCTCCAATTATGCATGATGTGTTTCCACTGAAGACTTTGAAAAGTATTTCATCATGCCTCTCATCCTGAAGTGGTCAAAGGGCAAAACCAAAAGGAGTTAACCCGTTCATTTCTCCTCTAGGTTCAAACAGATTCCCTATCAACGGATTAGGGCAAGGCCTTTGAAGCAGAGAGAGCAATGAAAGGGTTAAGCATTAGCATCATATTACTAACGTGCATAAGGGTGGTGTCCCCTGTCCAAAACAGTGAGATGATATTTATGTTAATGGGTGCTGGGAGATCTGAAAGGGGCAATCAGTAACGTGGCCCAAGTTGCCTTAACCATTAAACCTCTCCAGCTCCACTCTGCAGCACAGCACTCCACTGGGCGTGCGCTGACTTGGGAAGCTGGAGAAATACAGAGACCTAAGGATGTCTTCCAGCAGGCTCTCTTACATTGCGAGAGAAAAGATTTGGGGACAAGCCTGAAGTCTACTTGCTGCACTGTGTCTTTGATTCATCCTACCCATAAAAAATAACTGATTGTTCCGAAAAACAAGGAGAACACTGATGGCTAAATCTCACTGACTTTACATTAAACAGACACAGGAAAGATGAAGAAAATCAAAGGCTAGAAATCCCCTTAGTGCTGTAGACACAACCAAGGGAGACAGTGAATTAAAAACTTAGGATTCCTACAATTTATTTACAGTAATGTACTCGTAAATAAGTTTTCTATATGGTGGCACTGGAATGCATCTAACCACATCTGGGTGGAATGGAGTAACAGGTATGGTGACCCTCTAACATCCAAAGAAACTGAGCCACAGAGACTAACTCAGGGTCATAGAAGCAAGCCAAATCTTTTTTTACTGTTAGTCTCTTTTTCCTCTAGATGTGTTTAAGATCTTCTTTTTCTTTGGTGCACTGCAGTTTCATTGTGACTTTCCCGCTTGTGGTTTGTTGGTCTTCTTCGATCTGAGGTCTGGTATCACTCAACAGTTCTGGAAAATTCTTAGCTATTATTCTTTCAAAAGTGCCTGTTTCCATTCGCTCTCTCTCCTCCTTCTGGAACTCTGATTAGACGTATGTTGTACCTTGTTCCTCTGTTCCCCACGTCACTACTCTTTCATATTTTCCATCTCTTTGGGCTGCATTCTGAACAATTTCTTTGAATCTAATAATCTAATCTAATCTAATAATCTGAAGTTCTTGCAGCTGTGTTTCTGCTGGTTCTCACTCTGATGTAGTAAAAACCTATGGTTTTTTTACTGCGAGCTGCTCATTTTCCATAGACACTTTATTTTTAAGAATTATTTGAGACCTGGATTGAAGATGAGCTCCTCCAGAGAGGATCTGTGTCTACTTCTGCTGGTCCCTATCAACTCAGGGCCACCTTCAATGAAATTCTCCTCTTAAGGTTTATTCGGACCACACTTGTAGTATGAACTTGGACCACAAACCATGTGAAGGTGGCTTCTGAATGCAGTGCTCAACACCAGGGTCAATACAGACTTATTCTTCTTTACCCTTACACTGAAGAGGCTCTTTTAGTTTCCTGGCTTCATCCAGGAAGCTCTTGACAGATTCTCCAACTTGCACAGGCCACAGGCTTTCAACCCTGCTCCCTTATCCCCTACTTCAGACAGTTACCAGGCAGGGAGCTCCAGGTCATCAAACTCTGCAAAATCTCTGCAGCAAAAGCCAGCTTTGGCCCCCACTCACCTCCCAGGACACCTAATTTCACTTTGTTTAGGGTCTACAAATATCTTACTTTCATACCAGCTTAGCAACAGGCTTTATCATACTTCATTCAGTATTTTCGTTGTTCAGTTGGGAAGGTCATTTAGCATATCTAATCCACCATGAAGCCAGTGACAGAAATCTTTCTATATTTACACTAATAATCTAATTAGGTGCTATTGTGTTTCCTGTTTAATTTGAGGGCCAAGTCTGTGTGCAAGATAAAAAAAATTATTGTGAAACCATGGCAGTGTATTATAATAGATGGAATGATGGACTGAGAATCTCTGCATCAGGCAAGTCACCACACTTCTTCAGACCTCCATTTCCTCATTTATAAAATGGGATGATGGGGACATAGATCTTAAAAATAAATAAGACTCACTTTCTTCATCTGTAAGAATGGAGCCAACAGAATGCTACTTTTGGGTTGTAAGGATTAAACGACAGAAAGCACACAATAGAGCCTATCTGGGTACAAAAAAACACCCTCTGTAAATTTCAATTTTCCCCTCCAAAGTCCCATCCAATTCTAGAATGTATGTTTCCATGTGATAAAGCATTACACTAGCAGCATTACATTAATGCCACTTACAAAATGCTTCCACATATATTATTTCATTAATATCTCATAATAATCCTGTGAAATAAGTAATATCCCATTTTACAGATAAGGATAACAAATTTCAAAGAGATAAGAAAGCACAATGTTAAGCTAATAAATGGTCTTGAACTCAGGTTGATTCCAAAATGTCCTTTTCAATGACCCTGATTAGTAATTGGTAATCAGTCACTAACTGCTACACTATTCTTTTGAAGCTATTAATATCCCTAAACCCAGTCCTACAGATGAGGAAATTGCTGCAAAGAGAGATTCGGTAAGTAACCTCAATTTACTCGGATCATCACCAGGAAAGAAGGGATTAAAACTTGCAGTTCAGGAATTTCTGAGCTAGAGTTAGTTTTCTGAAGGCTCACAGGTTAAACCCATCTGAATGCCTCTCTGAAAATTCCAGTTACTATCTGAGTTCTAGCTTCTTAACTTTTTTCTTTATATAGCACTGAAATTCACATTTGGCCCAGTGCCCACCCTTCTTCTATAAAGCCAAACTACTGTCAAGAAGAGCAGGAAGGGTTGCCCCTGATTGCTTTTCAGGTGGTAGAGGAAAAGTTGACATTTCATCCTCCTCTTGCTTGGAAAGGAAGCCAATCATTTATAAGAACCCTCGTCTGGCTGTGGCTTCCATCAGTGGGATGGACAGAAGCCAGTTAAATGGCTCAGCCTAAGCCATATTGAAAGAAGCTGGAATGAGGAAAGAGTGGATTCCATATGTTGATGCTTTTAATAATTCATGAGTTATATCAGTCTGCAAGTAATAAATTTCACTAAACATATCTATGGTAAGATGGTTTAAGATACTGTCAAATCAATTAAATGGGTGAATATAATAAAGTAGGCACAAATATAACACATCATTGATTTTACTGGTTCATAATCTTATATGTTAAAAATAACGGTTCAGCTGTTTGATAGCAAAAAACGTGGATTATTCTTAGACACAGTCTTCAAACACACTCTCCCCATCCCTGGATCTGTTACTTAACAAGTACACTGAAAACACTTAAAAGAAATACTTCAGTGAAAAAACTAGAAACGTATCTGATTCAACTCAACAAGGCTAATCTATAATCCAAAGTGTTCAAGAATGCTAATGGTGGCTCAAACTACTACTTCTCATGAGAGGTGAAACAGATCTACAGTTTCATCTGACCATCCCATACCTGAAACAGTCACAGTTTGAAAGAGAGGCCCGTTCTCTGGCCTGGGCACAAAAATGTTTGCTGGTGGCCCACTGACTGTATTTTAGAGGTCAGCTATGGTATGGAGGAAGACTTCACTAGCTTGGTAAACAGAAACTCTTGGGAAAGATTAAGTTACAGCTTGTGGCATCCGAGCTCAAAGCACCCACACACTTAAGACCAAGGAAACCAAAGCTTTCATACAGTTTTGAGCTGACAGGAGTGTAACACCACCATTAAAGTTGATACAAAGCGGGAAGAGCAACCTCTAAAATGCAGTCATTTCTTAATTCTTAACTTCTCTGGAATTCCAATAAGGTCCATGTTTTGTCTACTATGTTTTATCTCTGCTTCCTCCTGGGCCGGTGGGGGGACAGGGGAGGGCATATGAACCCACAGGGCGAAAAGAATAGGCAAGGAGACACCGGTGGACAGGAGTTCAATACATTTGGGGAGGTGAAACAGATGGAGTCTCTTGCTAGATGACACACAGAAATGTAGAATAAAATATAACAAAAGTCTTTTTAAATATTCAGGAAATGGGAAATCGCCAGGAACCTAAAATGAAGAAAAACTACGAATAAGAGCTGAAGGCAGAGGGGCTCGTTAACACCGCAGTACCCTGGGGAGGGCAGGGGCTGTTGCTGGGCTTAGTAATGCAGGGGTGTGGGTTTTCACACCCATACCGGAAGAGGGACATGGCTTTGGGCACAGGAAGGAAGGAAACTAGCAATGAGACTTACACATCAAGCCAGAATCCTTAAAGGCCTGCACAATCAGTGAGAAGGTAGTCCAGAAAGTCACCCCTAGTATGTGGAGACAACAGAAAAACATTCATCCTTTTCAACCTGAGTTTGGGCACAGTGGGTGCTTTCCACAGGGGTTAGCCCTCACGTAGGTTTGGGGTTTAAATGGACTCTCCCTGTGTAGTATGGAAACCTCTTACCAAGAAATTAATGTTAAAAAGTGATTTATCTCTGTGATACTTCTGGAACACCTGGCAGAAGCAAAAAAAAAACAAGAACAAACCAACTCTCTGGAGAAATACTCCCTTACCCCAGGTGGCAAAGATTTCCACAGAAAATCTTACCAGAGATGAACTCACATTTCAAAATTATAAAACATATAAGGAAACAATGCAACAAGAGCAACAGGCAGTAGACAAATGACAGGATTAGACCTTATAAGAAATTTTAAAATTGGATTACTGGAGAATATAAAGTGAGTATCTCAAATAATTAAGGTATAAAAGAGTGAACTGAAAACATATGCGGAAAAAAAGAGATACTATGAAAAAAAGATCAGACAGATTTGAAAAATAATTACAGCTTCTAGAAATAACTATTGAAATTTAAATCTCAATGGATGGGTAAAAAAACACATTGGACACAGCTAAAGAGCAAAATAGATGTGAAAAAATTATCCAGCATGTAGCACAAAGAGTTAAAAATGTGTAAAACATGAGGGGAAAAAACAAACAAACAAACAAACCTGAGAGACACAACAACAGAATGAAAGAGGTCTAACATACACTTAATAGGATTCCAAGAGGAAGGATTGGCGAGAATGACAGATATGTAATATTCAAAGAGAAAATGACTCAATTTTCCAACACTGATTAAAGACATGAACTCCAGGTTAAAGAAGAAAAATCACTCTCAAAAGCAGATAGAGAATGGGAATAGAAAATCACCATTTGGCAACAATTATACCAACTGATTCAGGCAAGAAGTCATCAGTGGATGCTAAAACTAGTGGGTGAAAGTTTGAGGAGTAACAGGATATTTACACAGTCTCAAAGTATTTCCCCACAAGACACGTTAAAAGAAAGGGGTAACTTCCCATTGGAGAAACCTGTGAGCGAAGTTACCATCACTACTGACGGGACAAATTGACATCATGTGTCCTCCAATGTGATACACTGAGAACCAATGTTACTGTTGTGATATTCCTGTCAAAAATGCATAATTTAAATTTCTATAATTTGGAACATGATGCATAATTTGACACAAAAGCATCAGACAAACCCAAATCAAGGGACATATTCTAAAATAACTGACATGTTCTCTTTGAAAAGGCCAATGCCATGCAAGACAAAGAAAAGACTTGAGAAGCTGTTCCAAAGGAGGCTAAAGAGACATGACAACTGAATGCAATGCATGGTCTGGAATCTTCTTTTGCTATAACGGACGTTATGAGGATAACTGGCAAAAATCTACATAAGGTCTATAAATTAAATAATAATGTTGTATCACTGTTTATTTCCAAGTGATTTTGGTAACCGTACTATGATTCCATGAGAAATATTTAGGGGTAAAGGTACATCATACCTGCAACTTCCAAATGGTTCAGGAAAAGACATATATAAATATGAATACACACACACACACAGATAGAAGAATAAAGGAAACGTGGTAAAATATTAACATTTGAGGAATATGAGTGAAGGGTGCACAGGAACTCTGTACTATTTTGGGAATTTTAAGTCTGAAATCATGTCACAATAAAAAGTTAAAAAAATAGAGAATTTTAGGTCTGTTTAAGCAAACAAACAAAAGGCAGATAGGGGAACATAAGCTACCAAGCAAAACATAAGAAGCTAAACCTTCCAAGGATGATGATAAGAAGATTCAGAAATTGGAGGTACTAGGTGTCCAGGAAGGAGGGACTCTAAAAACAAGAATAAGAAACAGTTGGTTCCAAAATCCCTTAAACTTATACGCACAGGCAGGCCAACCCCCTACCTGTCCTCCCTACCCTCTGCCCCTTTAGCAGGAGAAGGATGTTTATTCTCTGGGGAAAATGAATTAGAGAGATTCCATACCCAGAGACATGAGGCACAGAAGGCAGGGTAAGGCACCACACTGAATACAGCAGATTAAGTGATCATCGATCAAATGAAGGATGAGAACCCATCTCCTTCCCCCACTCAGCTCCCCACGTGCATGCAGCCCAGACTTATCCATCCTCTCCCTCCTCCCAAGGGCAGAAAGATTATTCTCTGGATCAGTGAACCAATCCAACAGAAATAACCCATGAATACCAACAATCAGGTCCCCATCCTCATAACCTCAGTAAAGCCCATAAGGTGACAAGCCTATCCATGTATGCAGAGCTTCCAATCAGCTTTCAGTGCCTCTATCTTAAATAAGAGTAGACTGCTGAAAACCATCAGGTATTTGAAGAAAGTTTCCAATATGAAAGGTAGAAAATAAAGACCTGAAAAAGGAGTTCAAAGGAAACAAACAATACAGGGAGCTAAAGACAAATAAAAACAAAACCACAAATATCTTCAGAGAGAGAAAGTACAGTATCCTTAAAACAAGAATAGGAAGATATAAAAAAAGATTAATTAGAAGTCAAGAAAAAACTCTAAGAAATTAAAAGTGAACAAAATTTTAAAAATCAAAAGAAAGGTTAGAAGATAAAATTGAGAAAATACCCAAGAAATTAAAACAAAAGTCCATTAAGACAGAAAGAAATGATAAACAGGAAAGCAAAGATAAGAAAAATAAGTATCAATCTAGCATATTCATCATCTAGGTACCCAAGTTCCATAAAGAAAAAAACGAAAACAGAGGAAAAAAAGAATCAAAGATATACAACATGAAAATTTCCTTATAAAGGGCCCAAACCAGTATCCAATGAACAAAAAAACCACTCATACCAAGGCACACCATCATAAAGTTTCAGAACACAGGATTTCCCAAGAAGATAAAAAATTTCACATAAAAGGATCAGGAATTAGAATGACACCTCAGTTTTTTGAGATTAAAACGGGAAGCTTAGAGGACAATGAAGCAATGTCTTCAAAATTCTGAAGAAAAGCTACCACAACCAGAATTTTACACTAGCTCAACTATTAATCAATGTGAAATAGAATAAATGCACTTTCAGACATGCAAGGTGACAGCAAATTTATCCCCCAATAGTCCCCTTTCTGGGGAAACTACTGGAAAAAATAACCCTAAAAAGAGAAAGATGTTAGAACTTGGAAACAAAGAATCCAACAAAGAAGAGAAAAGAAGGGAATTCCGAGCATCATGGTGAACAGAGAATTTAGGCTGACCTCTGTATAGGAGACCTAGAGAGCAATCAATCCACACTGGAGCTGCAGGTGCAGGGCTATGGGAGAGAAGGGTGGAGGGAGGCAGGGAGGGAAAGAAAGGGGGAAGGAGGGAGGAAATCCTATAGTTTACTTGTGCTTGATCATTTCACTCTTTTGGTGGAAAATTTAGTAACAACCAGTGATAGGAACGTGGAAAACTAGGAAGGGAAAAAAAAAAAGGCAGTTATGTATTCACTTCCTGGAAAATAAAAAGTTATACATAATCGTGTTTTACTACTTGGTTCCGTTGACAGCAACATTTATATAGTCCTAATAACGCAACAATAAACACTGCTGTAATGAAAAATGATGATACCGCCCCACTGGTAAGATGAGAAAGAAGAGAAATGTGCAGAGGAAGAGGCAAGAACAGGAAACAAAGCACTAACTCTAAGGAAGTAAAAAGATAATGTCTGTGATTGAGAAATCAAAAATAGCACTATCAGCATTTTATGAGGAGATAGGAAAATAAATACCAGAGGAAAGCTGACAGAGTTGAAAGAAGCTGCCCCTTGGGAACAGGCCTTAATTTTAGTTACATGTTTTATTTTACTATCTGAATTTTTAAACCATACATGTGTTAAGCCATACTATTTTTTTAAAGTATTTACAAAATTAAGCAATATAGCTGAGATACAAAAGAGAACCAAAAATCAAGAATCAACCTCCAGCTAGAGTAATGTGGAAATTTTTCTACTCTGCAGCTATAATGACCCATTTATTAGAAAACTACACTCAAATATTAATTGATAGGTATGTAAACAGTATAGGATGTTAGAAATGGAAACAGAATTCATTATCCTGATGTTGTGATACACAACAACTCATTTTCCTGGTAAACTCTTAAGCAGACTCACAGGAGAATGAAAGTGGCCCCAGAAACAAGGGGAAAGGGAATCTGGTGTGCTAGTAAGTGATAGCTGGTGCATGAAGGATGACTTTGCCAAAACACTCAATATGTCCTCAATTCATCTACTGCCAGATCAAGCTCCCACAGACTTCGAGAAACTACTCCACTCGCTGCCCTCCTATATGTGACATAAGGAAGCAGTCAGTTGTTGACTCACGAAAGCCAGAGTCATAAAAGTGAACTCTACAAAAACCGCAGATGTAGCCCTGCATCCAGGGAAACCGTGCGTGTGGCTCACCCACTGCCATGACTGGAGTCGCCGTGCAGGTGTGTGCTACTCAGGTACACTAGTCTCCCTCTACGAGGAAGGATGCTCTGATTGACACGATCCTCTCTGCAACACCCCCGAGTTTGTCTCTTCACGTGCCTTACTTATCCTCCCCACCTGGATCTGACTTGTGATCTCATCTTTTCCATTTTCTAACTGACCATCAGAACTGGCCAAGCTCTTGGCTTGGGGTTCCGGGTCCAGCTCTTGGGATCTTCCTGCATCTCTCCATTCGCAGACCCAACTCAGCTTTCTTTAATCCATGACCTGAGACTTGCTAGCTTGTTTCCAGAGAAGCAACTACAGATACGAAACAATTCAATGGCAAAGGCTGCTCAAGGAAAGGCTTGGAGTTGAGGGCAGTAGAGTGGAACGCTTGTGCGACTGTGATCCTGTAAATGTGGTGCCTCTAAAAACAAAAGACTCCGAAAGCTTAAACTTACTTAAAATTCAAGCTAAGATTTCTAAATTCCATACATACTTTAGTCATATCTGGGCAGTGGGAGGAAGAAGGGGAGAATAGGCCAAGAAGGCCTCCTGGGGGGCAGGAGAGACATTCAAATTCCAGAGAAACATTCCACAACCTGGAAGTTAAAGGGCATGGAGTTGAGTTAAACAGACTGCTAACCGGGTATCTTTTCAACTCAGAGTTCTGTTTCGTGCATCTGAGCTGGCACTTCTTCGGCCTGCAGAGTGATTTATAGCTTGTTAGTATTTACAGCTGAGTGATATTTTCAGCGGCTTGTACAACCACAACCTTTGTGAATGAGGGCCGCTGTCTGAACTTCTAAGTACCGGTAGCCCTGAGTTCTTCATGTAGCTGAGACAGATGTGGGCTGAACCCAGGCCCTGGATGCTTCTAATCTAAGCCCCAGGGGTACAGAAGAGGGACTGGATGGGGAGAGAGGGAGAGCTTTCTCCAGGCAGTGAGTCAGGACACAACCTGTGAATCAACCCCACAACAATGTATAGTCCCCGGACCAGCAGCATCAACACTGCTTGGGAACTTGCTAGAAAGGCAAATTCTAGGACCTCACCAAGACTTACTCGGAAACTAGGTGTGGAGTGGCAGGCATCTGTGTTTTCATGAGCCTTTCAGGAGTTTCTGATGTATACTGATATTGGAGAACCACTTCCCCAAGAACTAGGGGCTACAGCAAGCTCTGCTGCACTGTGCCCACAGCTCTGACCCCTGCTCCTCATGGGTGATGACTGCCAGTCAGGTAAGTGCTCGTACACAACCCTCCCACTTACCAAGCCTTCCCTGCCTGCCTCCGAAAGCTGGATTTGGACTGATGCTGACAGGATGTCTAGGTAAGTATATAATCCTCGTCTGAGGCCTTGCTTGCAGCTAAGTCACCGTGCTGGCTACATTTCATAGGAACAAGCTCTTATTTTCAACCTTATTCTTATGCTAGGTTCGACAATCCATTTTAAGTTACTTCCCCATTTTTCTCATCAATTTTGTCAACAGCCATGGGACCCCAGCTGTCTCTCCTTCCTGTTCTAGATCTGGGATGGTCAATGCCGAAAAGAAAAAAAAATCTGTGGTATCTTTACTAGTGTTATCTATGAGAGCAAATTTGAACAAAGCTGTCTGTCAAAAGGGACTGGGTAAATAAAATTAGGACATGCTGATAAGGTGGAGTATAATCTTTCTAATCACACTGTAGAAAAATAACATGGGAAACTACTTCACTCTACAACATGATTTTAGGACTACCTTACGTTTAGTTTTTAAAAATTGACACTGAGAGGATATACGGTTTTGTTGGCACATGCCAGAAATCCAAAAATTCACAGCTCTCGGCCCACTCCATCCCCGCATCACATTTAATGCTCACTTGCTTCAGTCTCTGTCCTCCAGACATGCTCACATCTGGCAGAGAACCAGAGGTAAGGTGGGGGAGGGTGCCCGAGGAGATCCCCAGCCACACAGGCTAGGCCCAGATGTAGGGACCAGGCCTGCCAAGGGGCAAGACCAGAAATGACACAGACATTTAGAAGCAATACAGGTGTGGAGTATTTGGGGGGATGATAAAGTTTTGCTGATACTTGCAAAAAAAAGGGAGAAAAATGAAAGCATGGAGAGACTAAAAAGATAGTAAAATGTAGGCATCCTTGACAGGAGGAGCTAAGAAAATTAACGATAAAAACAAACATGTCATCCCTCATAAAGAACCTTAATTTGGTGAGAAATTCCTTCCAAAGAGAAGATTCAAAACAAAGGGCTGATCTCTCCAGACCTGACAGCCATGCAACTTTAAAGGTGTGCTCCAGAGTTACTTTCTCAAACTTTTTCAAGTTCTGAGAGTGTAGCGCAACGTGGATAACGTAATCGGCCCCCTCTCTGGTTACAGAAGAGAATGGCAAAGCATCTGCCGACACCAGCACTTGGTTTCTGCAAGGCTACCCCTCGCTGTCTCCATCATTCACACACATAGGCCCTTTTTTTGTTTTACATTAAACTAAGGCAGCAGCATCAGGCCAAAACAGGGCTCTCTACTCTCACCCCTCCTCTCCAGCTGAGCAAGCTCAGCGCATGGCTGGAGGCCCTGACAGCAGATCTTTGAAAGAACCAGACCGTCCCTTGATTTACTGACCAAGATCCACACCTACTCCCACCTCGGGGTGTCTGATATTGTAATTTGATGGAATCTAGAGGGGAGACTCCCCTGAAGGTTGGGCTCATAGTAATCACATGTAGGGTAGGTTAAGTATTTCTGAAAGGAAGGAGGAAAGTTAACTGTAAATAAATCAACGTTACTCAGGCTGCCTGTCAGTTGCTTTCACTAAAGATGCAGAAATGTACAACCCACAGCTTTAAATCAGGGCTCTCAACACCGGAACTCCTAGAAATGTGGTAAACACTAAATTTCCCTAAAAAGGATTATTTAAGAGAGAGTTAAAGGAAAAAATTAAGAATATATTTTCCAGTTGCATATCCAGATCTATGCTTTTTATACTTGTGTTCTTTCCCAAATTAGAGTCCAGCACTTTGATCGTTTTGTCCTAAATTAAAATACATCTATTTCAAAACTATAAAATTTCATATACTATTTTCTCCTAGTCTATATTCTTATGAAAGACAGAGACCAAAATCCCAACCATTTATTCTTATACACTTTTCTTAGACCTTTAGCTCAAAGTACAGAATAAAGTCCTACTGTTTCCACATTTTCTGGCTGCGTCATGACCATCCCATCTGTATGAATTCTCCTACAGAGGAACAGATGTGACATTCTTTATCTCAAGCTTGTACCATATACTCACAAGAGTGGAAACGTTTCAGCCCAGAGGAGGCTTAATGGCTCCCATAAAACTCTATAAGTAACTCAAGATACTCTGCAGGTAGAAGACCTGGGTTCTTGCTTGTTTACACAACTTGCCCATTATATGACCTTGGACGAGTCATCAGGCTCTGTGAACCTCACTGTGTCTCCTTTAGAGATGAACAAGAATCTATCACTTTCCCCACCTTCCCAACAGGGTGAAGGTCAAATAAAATAATGGCTGTCACAACAGCATGTGAGTGAGCCTTGGATGGCTCAAGTCCTGGGATCCCCATCTTCCTTCCTCCCTCCCTCCTTCCTTCCTTTATGTATCAAGGGCTTCCTGTCTGAATTAAATCATCCTAGGTATTATGAGGAATACCAGGATAACTCAGAAATTCCCTTAAGAAGCTTAAAACTTTACAGGAAATTATACTTCTATGCATGTTAAGTGATAGGAAAGAAACAGACAATATGCTTTAAGAGTTACAAGAAGGAAAGATTACTTCGTGCTTAGTTAGGGGTCCAGGAAAACCTCATGGAGGAAGGGGTATATAAGCAGGCCCCTGATATCCAGATAAAATGTGGATGACCAGAGACAATGGTGAAGAGAGGCATCTCAGTGAAAGGACTAACAGTCACAAGGGCACAGGGAAGGAAAAGCATAGAGCAAACACAGAAAGGACAAAGTTGTGCTGCCAGAGATCTAGTGCTCCCTGAAAGGCAACAGAAGGAAATAAAGCTAGAAAGGCAGCCTGGAGCTGGACTGTGGAAGGTCCTGCAGTCAGACTGAGTTTGTATGCCAACACCGCCCTTGCCCATGACGCCCGTGCGCCCACACTCCACATCTGGATAAACGACACCATGTTCCTCACTCTTCCTGAACTGCCCCCCGCCAGTTACTCAGTGATCCCTAATATCACTCACATTTGTCCTGCATTAATTCTCACCTGGGTTCCTGAAACAGCCTCCTGCCTCTAGTCTCAACCTCCTACAACGGATCCATCCTCCACACTGTTGTCAGACTGACCCGAAACGCAATCTCACCACATGATTCCTGTGTAAATACTTCAGTGATCTCCCATCACCCACAGATAACATTCCAGAACCTTCCATAAGATGCCAGGTGTGGGCTTCCCTGGTGGCACAGTGGTTAAGAATCTGCCTGCCAATGCAGGAGACGTGGGCTGGAGCCCTGGTCCAGGAAGATCTCACATGCCACGGAGCAACTAAGCCCGCGCATCACAACTAATGAGCCTGCACTCTAGAGCTCACGAGCCACAACTACTGAGCCCGCGTGACACAACTACTGAAGCCCGCACGACACAACTACTGAAGCCCGCACGCCTAGAGCCCGTGCTCCGCAACAAGAGAAGCCACCGCAATGAGAAGCCCACGCACCACGACAAAGAGTAGCACCCGCTCACCACAACTAGAGAAAGCCCGCGCGCAGCAACGAAGACCCAACGCAGCCAAAAATAATAAATAAAAAATAATAATTAAAAAAAAAGATGCCAGGTGTTTGGTGTCCTGGGCCCTCTGCAGGCTCCACCTTCTGCTTCTCCCTCACAAGCCCCCTTCACTCTTGCCACACTGACCCCCTCGAAGTTCCTGAAACCGCCATGCTCTCTTGTCCCTCTGACTTCTGAATTTGCTGGTCCTTCTGGATGGAACCTAACTTCCCCCCCTTTCCCTGACTAGAAACACCTGCCCTTCTCCTTTTAACACTCAGATCATCATTTACCATTGTTCTGGAACTACTAGCCAAGGTAATTAGATCAAAGATAATAAAAGGTTCAAATATTGAAAAAAGGAAGCGAAATTAGCATTTGTAAATATGATTGCATATCTAGAAGACACAACAGAATCAACTTCTAAAAAGTGAAACAATTACAGAATTCAGTAAAAGAGTATTTCAAAATTTATGTTCAAAAGCCAGTAATATGTCTTCACACAAAAGTTAGAAACTACAATGTCAGAGAGTACATATTCCTTTATCAGAGCATAAGAAAGATAAAATACCTAAGAAAAAAATTTTCAGGACTTGTGAAGGACCTATATAAAGAAAACTTTAAAATTCTACCAGAAAGACAAATCTTGCTTCCAGATAGCAAGATCTACTGCAATGTAAATCCCCAAGGCATGGATTTTTCTCTGCTTTGTTGACTGACATATTTCAAGTCCCAAGAACACTGCCTGGAACATATCAGGCACTCAGGAAGTACCCACTGAATGAATAAATGCCTAAAACTATCTAAAAATTCAATGTGACCAATCGAAATACAGACAGGATTTATATTTGTATTCTGGGAGAAAGTGACAGAGATGTCAACCTCCACTTGAGCAAAAATTCAAGTACTCAGGGTTACTGAAGGCATGGAGAACCAGAATAACCAAAATGTTTCTGGTGGAACTATAAACTGGTACAGTCTTTTGAAAGGGCCATTTGTTAATATCTATCAACATTCAAAATGTGTTTATTCTTTCAGCAATTTCTCAGCTGGAATTAATTCTGTAGATACACTCACACATTTATGTGCAAACACATAGGAAAGGATGTCCCTTGTATTACTGTTAGAAAATAGATTTGCATATAAGATACACCTGAACAATGGAATAGTATACAGCCATCCTTAAATCTGAGGTATACCTATATAGAATGAAATGGAAGTAAGCCCATGATCTATTAGTAAAGTAAAAAAGGAAAGGTACAGAATACTATGTATAGTATGATCCCATTTGGGTTCTAAAATTATATAGTTAGGTGTATATAGGAATAGAAACATTCTGGAAGGTTACCTTTGGCAACAGATTCAAGGGAAGAGACAGACAGAAGGAAACTTTACCTCAAGCAAGACAGAAAGGTGTCTGCTGTTGTTTTGCTTTTACCGTTTTACTTCCTCCCAGGCACCCTCGCTTCAGGAAGTGTCCTGCCCACCCCCATCCAGGAGCGCCGCCTGCCCCACCCCGTACACTAGGGTGCACAGAACTACTCATACAATACCCTTCCTCGCTGGCTTCCCAAGTTAGTGGAGAGTTCCTCTGAGGGCAGGGCCTGCTTTCCTTTTCTGCTTTCTCAGCACATGGCAGACTGCCTGGCACACAGGAACCACTTAATAAAGGCGGGAGGAAGGAAGGCAGGAAGGAGGGAGGGAGGGAAGGAGGGCCCCACATGAAGATTAACCAGGTGGCAGCACACAGGACTATCTAGAGAAGGTAGAGTCAGGAGACAAGGACGGCCGGCCAGAAAGAGAGCAACGATTCAGTCTGACGTGGAGAAGACCCTAGTGCTCTCAGGTGGAGGCCTCGGGGTCTGTGAGCCAGACGGCAGGTGTTCTCCAGCTTCAGGCACTTTCAGTGAGAAAGAAGCCGTGGCCGCTGACACACTCCCTGCAAGGCCACAAGTGCCTCGTGACTCCTGCAAGCAAGGACGAAGCCCTGTGAGCAGCTTCCGACCACACCATCTCGCTGCTGGAAATACCCAGGGGCCTCAGCCAAAGTCCTGAGCAATCCCTAATGCCTCTCGATCACTTTTGCTGATGATGTTCCTCACAAGGGGTCTGAATGTTAACTGACATAATCCACGGAAAGCACTTAGCATAAAGCACAAGAGGAAGTGCTCAAAATATAAGCTGTTATTATTAAGTTGCTTACAGAATCCTTTCAAGAGTTCAAAGCACCACAACTGCAAAAGTCATCAGAAGTCTTCCATTTCCAACAAGACCCAGGCCTCCCCATTTATTTCTGTAATAAATAAACATACTGTCTTCCTAAGCACATTTAAAATAAACTGGAAGCTGCTGCTTCGGTATTTCTTACTTTTGTCATCATTTCAAAATTCAGCTGGTCCTATCGGCCCCAAGTCTTACGGCACACTCCCATCTTAGAAAGCTCGAATTTAAATAACCTTTACAAATTCAGTACATTTTCCATCATCCCATCCTGATAGCTGGCCCAGGCCTGATGTGGCTCGCCCCGGAATTCATTTACCACGGAGGGAGGGTCATTCCAGTCTTCATAGGAGATGGCGGCGTATGGGTAGATCCGGTCATTGATGATCTGCAGGGTGGCCAGGGCAATGGCTTTGATTGACTGGAAGTACGCTTCCCAGAACCACCGTGCCTGTGAAGAAAACCACACTGTGTGAAGTGAGCAAAGAAAGTGAAGAACTAGATGCTCCGTCACAGCCAACTCTGGGTCTGGGTAATTGCCTTACTCCCGAAGAAGAGGGAGACCAAGGCAAAGGCTCCCTGCTGTTCAAGCCAGCTCCATCAGAGTGGGCATCAAGGCAGTCAAAATAGCACGTGAGCACGTGACATGCACACTGGATTCAATTTAGGTTTAAGAGAAACTACGTGATATTTAAGACGAAATATCAGCGTGTTTAACCAGAGCAAGTTTAGAGTCTTTTTTGATATAACATACATAAAGTGCACAGATCTTACGGGTACAACTCAATGAATTTCTACCTTCAGTACTCTTATAACTACTACCCAGATAAAGATATAGAACATTCCACACCCCAGTCAGAACCTCACCCCTCAAAAAGTAATCATTATTCTGATTTCTATTAGCCCACTACTGAATTTCATATTAATGGCATCGAACAGTATTTACTCTTTTGCTCAACACTGTTAATACTAAAATCAGGTTTTGGTGTCAAGTTATGCTGGCCTCATAGAAGGAGTTGAAAAAGTTCTATTCCTTGACAAATTTTATGCAAGGTTGGCATTACTTCTTCCTTGAAAGACTGAGAATTCATCAAAAAAGCCATCTGGGCTAGGTGTTTTTTTGGTGTGTAAAGGTTTTAAATCATGGATTAATTTTCTTTCATAGCCATAAGATTATGCACATTTTCATGTCAGTTTTGCAGGTAGTATTTTTCAAGGAATATGTTCACTTTACCTAAATTGTTAAATTTATTGGACTAAATGTGTGTCAATGCCTATTTAATGCCTATAGAACCTGTAGCAATACACCTCCTTTCATTCCTGATATTGATAATCTGTGTTTTCTCTTTGTACTTGATCAGTCTTACTGGATGTTTATCAATTTTATTATCTTTTCAAAAAACCAATGTTTGGTTTTGCTGATTTTCTTTACCTTACATTTTTTTTCTATTTTGTCCCTTTCTGCTCTTATCTTTACTTTCTTCTGTTTTGGGGGACTTTAATTCATCCTGCATTTAGCTTCTTGAGGTTGAAGTTTAGATATTTCAATCTTTCTTCTTTTTTAATACATACATGTAAAGCTATAAATTTACTTCTATGCACTATTTTAAATGCATCCCACACATTTATATATCATTTTCGTTATAATTTAGGTGAAAAATGTTTTTAATTTCCATTGTGATAGTTTCTTTAATCCATGGGTCATTTAGAAGTATGCTGTTTAATTTCCAAACATTTTGGGATTTTCTATTTATCTTTCTGTTACTGATTTCTACTTTGCACTGTAGTCAGAAAACACACATGTTATTTCAAAACTTGGCAATTTATTTAAACTTGATTTATGGCCCAGTACATAGCTTATTTTTGTAAATGATCTATGTGCACTTTAAAAAAAGAGAATTTTGCCATTGATGAGTGTAATGTTTCACCACTGTCAAGTACAGTAAGTTGATTTTAAGTACTGTTTCAATATTCTTTATCTTTATTGATTTTTCTCTGCCTGTGTGCATGTGCATGTACATATGTGTGCGTGTGTTTACTTCCAAAACTTTTACTTTCAAATTTGTGCCCTCAAAGCTTGTCTCAGGATTGTCTCTTATGAAAAGGATATAAATGGCTTTTAATATTTTATCCTATTCAAAAGTCTTTGGCTTCCAATTGTACATATAGTCCATTTACGCTTAATGTAATTTCTGATACGGCTGAGTTTAAGTGTATGCTCATTCTATTTGTTTCATCGAGGTTCACAGATATACCTCAGTGTGGCCCTTTGTATTTAGCCCACTTAGGATTGGAGAGCTTCTCCAATCTATGATTTGATGTCTCTCCCTGTTTTTAGAAAACTCTCAGTCAATATTTTTTTTAAATATTGGTTCTGTCACACTCCTCTTCTTCTAGGACTCCAAATACACATGTACGTAAAATGTTTTCACCATGTCCCATATGTCTCTTATTCTCTTTTCTGTATTTTTCCTCTCTGTGCTTCAATCTGGGTATTTTCTACTAGTTTTTCTTCTGGTCCAATAATCCTTTATCCTTTTTTTGTGTGTGTCTAAACTGCTATTAAACCAATGTACTGAATTCTTACTTTCCCTTCTTATATTTTTCAGTTGCAGAATTTCCATTTGACTTTTTAAAAGAAGATTTCAAAACTTTGTTGAAATCCTCCTTCTTTTCTTCTATATTATTGAACATTGTTCGTTCCTGACTGATAACCCCAGTATCTGAATAACCTGTAACTCTCTTTCTATCATCTGTTTTTACTCTTCATTTTGGTCATTTGGTTTCAATTTCTAGCATGCATCTTAATTTTTTATTGGATGCCAACATTCTGTATTAAAAAACTGTAGAGGTTCTGGATGATCCAGATTATCTTCCTCCTAAGAATGTAACATATTCTTCTGGCAGGCACAGAGAATGCAGTCAGACCACTATAATCCCGTCAGGGGTTGGTTTTAAGTTTTGTCAGGGCCACCTTTTTTCAGCTTGCCCTTACTCTGAAGGTGTGGCCTTCTGGGCCTTCAATTAAAGCCTGGAGTATTTACCAGGATCCCTCCATCTTGCCCAGCCTTGAACATTGATCTTTATCTCATCAGTACTATACACGGTTGCTGAAATAGCTACAGAGCTTGTTAGGCTCCTAGTTGTTTCTTTCTGCAGGGATTCTCAGAGTCTTGTTCTGATCATGTGCACCTCAGAAGTTGGCAAACACCTTAAGGGAAGATTGCATGCCCATTTTTTGCTATATCCCCGTGGTTCCCTTTCTCCTGGGATTTTGTCCTTCAAATCCCAGATACTTTGGAAGCCCCTAACTCCAACCTGTCAGCCCTGTGGGACTGCTGTTTTCTGCAAAGCCTCCATACCCTGGGCTGTGAATTAGGAAGCACCCTCGGGGAAGGAGCCAGAGTGAACAAGTAGCTCCCCTCAGTGTGCTCCTGTCTCTCAGGAATTGTCCCTCAAGTCCTGACTGCATGGGCTGCTCTCTGAACTGTTGTTTCATCTACTTTAATAAGCTCTTATACTTCTTTTTCTTTTATTGACCAGAGGGTTACTCCCAAACCAGCTACTGTGTCAGAGTCTTCTGAAAGAAGACAGTTTCTTATCCAAGCAGAGTTTAAACTCGGTTCCTAATGAAAGCATGATGCTGGTGTAGACGACCTCTCCAGCTTCATTTGGCCTATGAGTCCACTCAAAATCAGAGACTGTTAGGACTTACGCAAGGGGGCGAACATTTCCAAGTTTAGCATGAGGAACTGGAAGCGTAACCTAAATAGGTGGAGGAAAGAGACACTTTCTAGTCCAGACTTACTGACTTTGGTTCTGTTTCCTGGGCAAGTCCTCTATTCATTAGTTAAAGCCAAGGATAACTTCTGAGTTATAGGACGACTGTTGTTTCCACTAACATTAAGAAGAAGGCGAAGCATCCCAATGAGAATTTCTCCTACTCAAAGAAAATCAGAAACAGATTTAGCTTCCAAGGGCATCTGACTTAAGCTGTCCTGTGGTCTGCCATCTGGGTACAGCCTGGGGGCCTGCTGGCTGCCTGCTGCTGCTTCTTAGATACACTCCACTCACTCCAATCTCCTTCCTGCTCAGTCATCTTGCTGCTTTCCCTCCCATCATCCAGCCAAAATATCCACAGTTCATGAGACCTAAAAGAATCCATCTTCTCTGTGAGACCTTTACTGAGGTTGAGCGCCCCCAACATCAACAATCTTCTCTTACTGTGAAACACCACAGCATTTACAGCCTTTACCTTATATGTCAGGTCTCTTATATTCTGTTCTATCACTGATTTGCTGCTATTTCAGATGATCACATTTCTCTCTCCAGCTAGACTGTGAATTCCTTTGGTGTGGAAACTGGCATTCTTTTATTAGTATCCCTGCAAATGTTAGAATGTTTTCCCTGTTGCAAAGCACTTTTGTACCCATGGTCTCATTTGCTCTTTATTACCAGTTTGTCACTTATTTGGGGCAGATGCAAATCTCACTTTATATGTGAGGAAACTGAGACACAAAGCTGTTAAGTGGCAGTGTCACCACTCATGAATCCTAACTCTAAAGTCAGACCTTTTCCTACCCCATTCTAGAGTATTAAGAGTACCAGCACACAGTAAGTTTTAGGAAATGGTCCTCTACCAAGGAACTGAAAGGAGTAAAAATTCACTGAGAAGCGTGAGCCCACACATAAACACACACAGCTTAAATATTTACCTCCTTTTCTACCCAAATGGGTCCATCATCGTAGGTTCTTTTATTTTAAATCACACCACACTCAAACTTAAGCATCCCAAAGCTTTACGTTCACACTGAATCACAGCAGAGACAGCAGCATTTGGGATTTATAGGAAACAATGATTGGTAACAAATCCACCTAGAATACCAGCCAACTGCACAAGTGTAGGACAGAGCTTCTGATTTAAGATGTCTCAAATCATCTAGCCCTGTCCACCAAATTACAATTTCTCTCAGAAAGGAAGCAAGCTTTGCCAATAATCATAGTTCAAGTGTCTCAGCCTGAGGATAAGTGAACTTTGCAGGCTTAATTATTTCTGCAGGACCTCTTTAACACCTTGAAATGTTTAGAAGGCGTAATTTACAGCCCCTCCAGGACTCAGCATCAGCCACTTTTCGGCAGAGAGGAAGGAGTTTTCACCTATGCTGGCAACACATGAAAGCACCAGTGTTCCCATCCAGTGAGCAAATGCAAATGCTTATTATGTTTTGAGGGTTTTTTTCCCCCTAAAACAGGGGCCACACTTATCTCTATCTGAAAAGTTTAAATGAGGGATTCTTCCACAGCTCTGCAAATTCCCTAGGCACTCTACACTGTGGATCTACACAACTGAAAGGTAAGTCACATATGAAATGGTCATAACAATAACCTTCGACAAAGCATTTAGCTTTTCTTCATTAAACAGATACCACGGTAATTTTGTAAAACGTGCATATTTCAAAGCATAAGAACTACAAAGTTCCTATGATGCTTTCAAATATTAGAATCATAAAGCAAAGGGCAAGGATTGGGCCAACTTAAAACTAACTTAAGCAAATAAATACTTCAAATTGAAACTGCTACTTTGGTTTAATTTCTTTGATTTTCAGTAACATAAAGCCAACAGGATTAGCAATGACAAGTGTTTAAAGGAAGCCCGCACAGTATGGGCAGAAAGAGCCACGGCGATGAGTACCTTGCACAATTTTAAGTGACTTAACCCCTCTGCTTTTTGCATCTATGAGATGGAGACCACACCGCCTTTCTCGTGGAGCTGAAGATCCAGTGAGATGAGGGTTGTAACGCCCCTTGCCCAGTGCCAATGCAGAACAGACAATCAGAACATGTTAGCTCTCTGCTCAACACTTGCATCCATCCTATCCCCTCAGGGTCTTTGTCACTTATGTTAGAATACACTCAGCACTGTTTTGGGGTGGAAAGGGAGGAAGGGGAAGAGGAGAGACAGAATGGGATCTCAACATTACACTCCATTCATCTCAATTCTTGAAGCCAGTAAAGAAATCCAACTGGTCACAGAACAGAGTTAGATATAATAAAAATAAATCAAGTACGAGTGTGACAGACCTTTATACTGAAAAGTACAGCAACTAATGACATGCCCCTTCTACCTGAATCTCTAAGCTTCCAAGGAAGAGGCCAGCACTCCTCTGGAAACTGTGAGGGTGGGAACACATCTGGTTTTGCTCACGACTGGTCTTGCAGCCCCTAGCACAGTGCCTGTCAAGGAGTGGGCAGTCAAACGTTTGTTGAAAGAACAAATCCATCTCCCTCACAGGCATCACATGCATCTCACGGGACTTTCTAAATCTTCCAAGTACCAGCCCATGACCTTAAAGGGGGAAGACCATCATTTAATAATAATGACCGCATCTTGTATACAGAATTTTAAAAGGTAAAAGATGGGGGAAATGGATTTGAGGGGGAAAAAGGAAAATTTGTTTCTGGGTGAAACAGCAAGGCAGCAATGGGATTATAAGTTTCCCTTATATTACGCACGTAAAGACCACGAGAGAGAGAAACGGTTGTTAAAACTATGCCACGCCAGTCTGTTCCTAGTGGACAGGCTGTCCAACCATTCAAAGACTATACAGAAGGACAAGAACCCCAGGATCCCTAGTGGTCCAAGAGCATCTGCCTCCCAAAGCAGTGACGGCTTTCCAGTGCCCTTCATTCAGTCAGCAGCCAACTGTGCAATGCCCTTTCCATCAGAACCCCCTGAATGTGACCCACGTCAACAGGCTTCATTTTAGTACACTGAAGGACTTTCCTAATGAAAACCACAAAACAAAATGATAAACCAGCCAGCTAAGCCTCTGTCCCAAATCCCAAGAGGTAGCACTGTCCAAACACCCGACAACGACATGTAGCTGTGGATCAGCAGGTGCCCCAATTCTGCTCTATTTCCCCACCCCCCCCCCCCCACGCACTGGTTGGTCACAACATAAAGGATCTGCTTCTGCTTAGGATGCAGAAAGCCACAAGGGAACATGGAATCCACCATAACAATGAGAAAATGGCACCAGATACCCCACTATCACCATAACTTGTCTTGGGCCAATCGGAGAGCTATGGTCATAAGGCAATCAGGGAAACCAAATTCCAAAGAGTGACATCAGGAGCAATGGGACACTCTAACTATTTCAGCTTTGGAAAAGCACAGAAGGTAGGGGTGGCTACCGTAAAAGCAGCCTCAAAAAACAGCTAAAATTTTAACAAATTCCTCAAACTAAGTATGGGCTAGTAGGGCAGTTTGGAAGTTCTAGACATAAGCAGGACACCCTCCCACCAGCAACTCAGAGGGACACTGCCCTGGTAGCAGGGGCAGAAGCAAAAGCCATCTGCCCCGGAAGGACAACCAGGTAAACTCGCTCAGATCAGGCTCCTACACAGATATAGCGCAGAGGTCAGCTACCACCAAGGGAGGGGCAGGAAACTCCCTCCAACCTCAGACGCCCACAGACAGAGGGCAGACTTTAGCTGCCCAGGGGGAGGAGCAGGAATGCTGAGAAAGCCCCACCTCCAAGGCCCCAGCAAGCAAGCCTGCCAGACTGCGGCTGGACCAGGGGAACAGAACCCTACTGCTCCACCACGAGCCCGGCACCACACACAAGCAAGGGAAGTCTACCCACCGACGGAAGCAAGGCCTCCTGTGTGGCACAGGTGGGCAGGGCCTGCTGAAAGTGGAGGGTGAGGCTGGAACTCTGAGAAAAACCTTAGTACCTTGTGCCCCACACAAGAACAAGGTGACCACCAGCAGCATCTGAAGTGTGTGGTGCTGGAGGTAAGTCTAGCAATGGACAAACCCAAACCCACCTTGATTACACGCTAGATTGAGTCAACCTCCCATGCTAACGGCTCACAGAAGAAGAGGTCTGCCCATTTCTGGACACGACATTTACTTTAGGTCTCCTGTTTTTCTAACACACAATGTCCATCATTCAATCAACATTTATCGGAAACAAAATGCAAAAGAAAACAATCCACTGTCAAAACATAAAGCCACCAGCAGAACCAGACCCAAAGATGACCAAGATGTTGGAACTACTACATGGGGACTTTAAACCAACTATAATTAATACGTTGAACGAACTAGTAAAAAAGGCAGACCACTTGCATGAACAGATGGCAGATGGGAGTATTCAGTAGAGAGATGAAAACTATAATAAAAGAGCCAAATGAAAATGCTAGAAGTAAAAAACATAGTATCATAGAATTTCTTCAATTGGTTTATCAGCACAGTAGGTATAGCAAAGGAAAGAAATACTGTAGTGAACTTGAAAATAAAAAAGAAATTATCCAAACCAAAATGCAAAGAGAAAAAGAGTATAAGAAAACAGAACAGAGCACCCAAGAACTGTAGAACCATATCTAATGTTCTTACAGTAGCTGTAACTGGAGTTCCAGAAGAGGGGTAGGAAACAAGGCAACAGATACATCTAAAGAAATAATGGCTAAGAATTTTCTAAAATTAATGAAAAACAATAAAACAGACTGAATAAGTGCAGAGAACCAAGACAGAGTAAATAAAGCATTCGCCTTCTCCCTCGGGAAGCTTAAGAAACAGCTGCATCGTTAAAGATGCAAAAACACTTCTGCCTCTGAGCAACCTGGGAGATTCAAGAGATCTGAGTACAGGAGATTTTCTCTCAGCTTACTACACTGACAGAACCATATATCTCAGGTGAGGGCTGGAAAATATTTCCACGCCTCATGGATTAATTTTTCAAAGCTGTGTCTGAAGATGAATCTGAAAACTTCCAAAGGGATTCTAAGTCTTTCCAAGCACCAATGCACCACAGGCTGATGAGTTCCTTTTCATTTGTTTGCTGTGACAAATGGAACCAATGAGCATTCCTACTATTGCTCCAAAGCCTCCTATGCAGCAAACCCTGCAGGGTTACACTGGCTCTCTTCCTCGCTACCTTCCCGTACAGATGAGAGGGCAAGAGCAGGGAGCGCAGTGCCCTTCTTGCCTAACCTCACACCAGCCTGGAGGCAGCAGAGACAGGCTCGAACAACCTCCACCTGGCAGCCAAAGCCACGCATTGGTGAGGTCAAATGATAATCCGAGCATCCTGATTCCTAGTTGAGAACTACTGCAAGACTGGCTTTTTGTTTATTCTTTTGCTTACCCCATTTTTATAAACATAAGAGTTACAAGACAACGTACTTAAAATTAGGGGGAAAAAATATCAACAAAGCCCCTCAGGGGCACTTCTCATGGACTGAAGGTTTTATAAAAATGTACTAGGCCTGTGTTGTCCGTTTTTCTAGAGGCGAAGAGGAAGTTCACTAACATTTGATACCTTTACTCAATGATTCAACAAACTAATAAAAAGGATTTACCGCCTTTAAAATAGAGATTTCTGAAGCAGAAAAGGTTAATATATCAGGAATTTATCAGCACTCCATTTTTTTCTTTACTTAAAATATTTACTTTGTTAATTACATTTAAAATACCTTACTCCATAAAATGAGAGTGCTTTTTTTCATTCCCGTACTCATGAAGCTACTTTACTCGCCCTCTCCGCGTGCATCTTCCACCTAAAAGTCCCTGATGCCCCTGCAGGCACTTTTCCATCATCTAGCGCAGTGTTCCCAGGCCCATCATCTCAATTACTTGATCACAGCACCTGAGGAAGCCACATATACAACTCACTGAACTTTCCTCAAAGCCAGAGACATCTGTTCACATAACAGTAGCAGAGTTCATTCCACAATTTTTTGGTAGGTGTAAAATTTTTTTATTTCTTTACCATGCAAACTTGTAGTTGCTTTCTTTTTAACTTTTCATTTTGAAATAATTTTAGAGAACAGTTGCAATGGTAGTACAGAGAGTTCCCGAACACCCTCACCCAGCTTCTCCCAATGTTAACATCTTGTATCACCACGGTACAACGATCAAAACTAAGACGTTAACATTTAGTTAATTCTATTAACTCAGCTACAGACTTCTGTTTTCTTTTTGGACTTTCCCAGTTTTCTTCTAAGGTCACTTTTCTGTCCCAGGATCTAATCCAGGACACTGCATTGCATTTGGTTATCATGCTTCCTTAGTTTCCTCCCATCTGTGACAGCTTCTCCATCTTTCCTTGCAGTTCATGACCTTGACACTTTTGCCTAGTGTGGTCAGGAATTTTGCAGAATGTCCCTCAATCTGGGTTGGTTTATTAGACTGGGGTTATGGATTTTGGAGAATACTACGGAGCTGATTTGCTTTTCTCTTTACTTCATATCGGGGGACCCATGGTATCACCATGACTTATTACAGGGGAAGTTCACCTTGATCCCCTGGTTAAGGTGGTGTTTGCCAGGTTTCTCCACTGTAAAGTTACCATCCCCATTTCATAATCTATGCGTTAGAAGCAAGTCACTATATTCGTACTGTATTCAAAGGGAGGATAATTAAGCTCCACCTCCTGGAGGAGGGAGTATCAAAGAATTTAGCACACCATTTTTAGCATTGTTTAAAAGGATTAAAAACTATGAAATTCTATTCACCGAGTATTATATATATATGTTAGCTGCTCTATGTATACACAGTACAGGATTTTATTAAAATCCTTAAGCCTATGGGGATTTGTGGCTTATGGAAATATTAAAACTTTTCTTTCCTCAATAATTTCACTAAATAAAAAATCTGACATTTGCCTTAAATGTTAAGTTGAAGACTGATAACATATCTCGTCTATTGAAAAGAGAAAAGCATACAGCCAGTTTTTATTAAAAATCTTAAGAGACTGGGCTTCTCTCGTGGTGCAGTGGTTAAGAATCCGCCTGCCAATGCAGGGGACAGGGGTTCGAGCCCTGGTCCAGGAAGATCCCACATGCCGCAGAGCAACTAAGCCCATGCACCAAAACTACTGAGCCTGTGCTCTAGAGCCCGCGTGTCACAACTACTGAAGCCCGCGCACCTAGAGCCCATTCTCCACAACGAGAAGCCACCACAATGAGAAGCCCGCGCACCGCAACGAAGAGTAGCCCCCGCTCACGACAACTAGAGAAAGCCCACCGCAGCAACGAAGACCAAACGCAGCCAAAAAAAACTAAAATAAATTAAAAACAACAACAACAACAAAAATCTTAGGAGATGAAATCTACTAAGACCTCAAATATTTCTAAATTTCAATTGCTTCTAGTCTCATATTTTAACTTTACTCTGATATATACACAGAATTACCATCCAAAAATAAAGCACCCAATTTGATAATCTGGAAAAGAATGAAAGAGCCATAAGGAAACTAGTAGAAGCAATAAGAAAACAGAAAAAGAAAGGAATTTGAAAAGAAATCCAAGAGCTTTCCATTGATTGGCTATTAAGAAAATCCTAGAGAGTCAACTAAAAACCTATCAGAGCAAATAAGGAAGTTCAGTAAAGTGGCCAGCTACAAAATAGTGTTTAAAATAAATAAAACAAAAAACCAAAACTCTTATATCCCAGCAATACCCAGTGAGATTGTGTACACACACACACACACACACACACACACATTAATGGCAGAGTTCATCCCACTACCCCAACTTCTCACAGTCCAGATTACTATTAGTCCTCCTGACAGATGTTAGTTGCTTCCCCAGCATCCATTACCTTCCTTATCTTTACTAACAAAACCAGCTTAAAATACTAAATTTTCCACCCTCTTGTGCAGCAATGGATGACCATGTGACACAGTACTGGTACAGCCCCTGGGTATGTGAGTTTTCCTAACTAAAAAGATGAAGTCATTTAAGGGTAAGCCTTTTGGTTTTTTCCTTTGGCCTTCTCCCTCTGCTTGCCTGGAATGCAGACATGATTGGCTGGAATTGAAGCAGACGTATTGTAACTGAAAAGACAAAAAGCCAGCATGCTGATGGTGATGGAGCAGAAACAGAGAAAGAAGCCTGCTTCTCTGATGGCATCACTGAATCACTACACTTGCCCTGGATGGATTACCTACTTCCAGGTTTCTTTTAATGTGAGACATACAAACCCTGACTTCTTTAGCTATGGTTAGTGGAGTTTTCTTCTATATTTAGTTACATATCCTCCTGATACTGTCTTCTTATGTGAAGACCATAATATAGCCTTCATTTCCCTAAACACAAAAGCAATCATTATTTGCAGATGATAGGATTTTATATCTGGAAGACTCAAGAGAATCAGCTAGAAATATGCGAACTAATTACAGAATCCAGGAAGGTGGATAATTGCAAAACACACATAATAAAATTAGTTTAATTCCATCTCTAGTTATGTTACAGAAGGTCACAAAAGACCACCAGACCACCACGTGTGCCATGACAAGAAAACGAGACAAAGTGTTTCAGCCAAAATTCAAATTTTCCTTAGAGCCAAAGAGTTTGTATTCTAACCTTGCTATAACACCTCTTATTAGTTTAGTAGTTTGTAGATTCCTTTGGCTTTTCTGAATACACAATCATGTCATCTCCAAATGAAGACAGTTTTCCTTTTTCTTTGCCAATTTTTATGCCTTTTATTTATTTTTATTTTGCACTGTCTAGGACCTTCAGTATAATACTGAGCACAAGTGGAGAGAGTAGACATCCTTGACATGATCCCAATTTTAGGAGAAGGCGTTCAGTACTTAACCAGTAAGTATAATGTTAGCTATAAGTTTTTCATAAATATCCTTTATCATGTTACAGGAGTTCCTTTCTATTCCTCATTTAGCTGAGAGTTCTTCTCAAGAATGATTGCTGAATTGTATCAAATGATTTTTTCCTACATTTTTAAGATGATCAGGTAGGTTTTTCTCCTTCATTTTGTTAATGTGAGAAGGTACATTAATTAAATTTTTAATGTTAAACCAATCTTATATTCCTGACCTCATTTAGTTATGATAGATATCTCTTTTTATATACTGCTATGTTCGACTTATATTTTTTTGTTTAGGATTTATGCAGTCACATTAATGTGGGATAGCTGCCTGACACAAATGATTATAAGATGCACCATTATTTTATATAACACTAAGAAAGAAAAAGCTTCCAATCAAGATATGATACAATGCTAAAACAATATCAATTTTAACACAATCTGACATCAGAGATTTTGAAGTGTGAAAAAATAAGGGTCTGAGAATCAGTTAAACATGGTATATACTTTTTCACTTGACCCTCACAACAATCCTATATGAAAAGAGATAATCCTACAGACAAGAAAACAGGCTCAGAAAGATTAACAGTAACTTGCTCATGGTCCCAAAGCTGATAAGTGAAGATCCAGAACACAAAGCCATTTTGTCTAGCTCTGAAGTCCATGTTCTTTTCATCATGGTACTGATGAAAACACAAACTGCCTTAAAGGATAAATCCAGAGCTGCAGCTAGGCTTTGAATCAGGTTGGGTTTAACCTATTAAGGCTTTTCTCCACCACAGAGTTCTCTGAACAACATTAAACAGAACTTGATTCACAAACACCTCACTAAGGCAGTATCATTAATAATACCACATGTTCAAATATTTAACAATGATTAAATGATTCCAAAGTGTATGAATGTGATGTTTCCCAGGGAAACCAGGAATTGTGCTGCATCATTAGCAAAGTGAGTATCAACTGGAGGATGGCCGGCAACTTAGAATCTTATTGGTGACACCAACTTTAAAACATGTAGTAGAAAAAGCACTAGAGTAGGACAGATCTGCTTCTACTTTGGGTTCTGCCATTAAACAGTAAATAAATGTTGACAAGTCATTTAACTTTCTGGATCTCAATCTTCATACCTTAAAATTAAAACAGGATTACATGTCTTAAGGACTCTTCCACACTTGAAATTCAGTGATTCTCCAGCCAGATGTCTGTCTCCTCAACTCAAAAACTGAACGTCTCCCAGTACTCCAAGACTCATCTTCTCTGCCTGACATTCAAGGTCCTCCACAATCTGTGGTAAGGGAAATACCCAACACCAGCCCGCTCTAGCCATCCTGTCCCACCTAAAGGTGGGGTGGGTGGTGATAAAACAAAACAAGAACAAGCAAACAAACAAAAAACTGAGAAGCCCTGGGGAAGTTCAAAGTTCAGGGACACAAGCTCACCACTAGACTAGTTCTCTAGTCCTGTGATTAGACTGAGACCTAATCACAGGACTAGAGAACACTTCCCTGTGCTTCCCCTACACCTGACCATCACACCACTAAAAGCCTATTTACCAGAGTTCCTTTCACTCAGTACATTACGACCAGAACTCAAGAAAAATACAACACATGCTTAAAGGCAATGGCAGGGATACTGGAATTATCAGACCAGAAATTTAAAACTATGATTAATAGGCTAAGAGTTCTAATGGAAAAAAAAGACAACATGCAAGAACAGATGAATAATGTGAGCAGAGGGAGAGAAATTCTAAGAAAGAATCAAAAAGAAATGCTATAGATCAAAAGCACTGTAACAGAAATGAAGCATGCCTTTGATGGGCTCATTAGTAGACTGGACATGGCTAAGGAAAGAATCTCTGAGCTTGATGATAATGACAACAGAAACTTCCAAAACTGCAAAGCAAAGAGAAAAAAGACAGGGGGAAAAAAAAAACAGAACAAAATATCCAAGGACCATGCTATAAAAGGGGCAACATACACATACAAATACCAGAAGAAGAAAAACAAGAAAGGAAGGGAAGCAATATTTGAAGCAGTAATGACTGAGAATTTCCTCAAATTAATGTCAGATACCAAACCACAGATCCAGGAAACACGGAGAACACCAAGTAGGATAAATACCAAAACACCACACCTATGCATATCATATTGAAACTTCAGAAAATCAAATATTAAAAGAATTCCTGAAAGAAGCCAGAGGGAAAAAACACCTTACCTATAGAGTAGCAAAGGTAACAATTACAGCTGACTTCTTCTCAGAAACCACACAAGCAAGAAGAGAGTGAAGTGACACGTATAAAGTGTTAAGAGAAAAAACCCATCAACATAGAATTTTATACCCTGGGAAATTACCCTTCAAGAGTGAAGGAGAAATGAAGAATTTCTCAAACAAAAATTGAGAAAATTTGTTGCCAGTAGTCCTGTCTTGCAAGAAATGTTAAAAAAAGTTCTTCAGACAGAAGGAAAATGATGAGGGTCAGAAAAAGATGCACATAAAGAAAGGAAGAGCATCAGAGAGGGAATAAGTGAAGGTAAAATTAAAACTTTCACTTTTCTTATTCTTAATTGATCTAACAGATAACAATCTATTCAAAATAATAATAGCAACAAATTTATTTGATTATGTATATATATGTATACGTGAAATGAATGACAGCAGTGATACGAGGGACAAGAGGAAGAATTAGGATTATTTTGCTAATATAAGGAAGGTACTTCCACTATCCCTGAAGCAGGGATATTTGAAAATGGATTTGGATTTGATATAAATGTATAGTGCAAACTCTAGGCCGACCACTAAAAAAGTATTGAAAAAGAAGTGTAATTCACATGCTAAGAAAGTAGAGAAAATGGAATCATATAAAACACACAATTAAAACCACAAAAGACATAAAATGTGTCGAAGACAAAAACAAGAACAAAGAACAAAACCAACAAATAGAAAATAGTAACAAATATGGTCAATGTTAATCCAACTATATCAATAATCACTTTAAATGTTAATGGTCTAAGTACATCAATTAAAAGCTTGTCAGAGTGGATCAAAAAACAAGACCCAACTGTATGTTGTCTATAAGAAACCCACTTTAAATACAAAGACACATATAAACTAAAAGTAAAGGGATGGAGAAAGATATAGCATGCTAACACTAATCCAAAGACAGTGGGAGTAGCTATATTAATTTCAGACAGAACAGACTTCAGAACAAGGAAAATTACAAGGTATCAAGAGTGGCATTACATAATGATAAAAAGGTCAATACTCCAAGGAAGACATAACAATCCTCGATGTGTACGCAACTAACAAAAGAGCATCAAAATACATGAGGAAAAAACTGACAGAACCTCAAAGAGAAAGAGATGAATCCACTACTAGAGCTGGAGATTTCAACACCCATCTATCAGAAGTGGACAGATCCAGCAGGCAGAAAATCAGTAAGGACATAGTTGAACTTATTAACAGCACCAAATAATCGCCATCTATAGACTATTTCATCCAACAATAGCAGATTATACATTCTTCTCAAGCTCACAAGTAACATTCACCAAGACAGACCTCATTCTGGGCCATAAAACATACTTGAACAAACGTGAAAGAATAGAAATCATATGATGTCTGCACTCAGATCACAATGGAATTAAATTAGAAGTAGTGACATGGGGCTTCCCTGGTGGAGCAGTGGTTAAGAATCCGCCTGCCAATGCAGGGGACACGGGTTCGAGCCCTGATCTGGGAAGATCCCACATGCCGCGGAGCAACTAAGCCCGTGAGCCACAACTACTGAGCCTGTGCTCTAGAGCCCGCGAGCCACAACTACTGAGCCTGCGTGCCACAACTACTGAAGCCCGCATGCCTAGAGCCCGTGCTCCGCAACAAGAGAAGCCACTGCAATGAGAAGCCCGGGCACCGCAAGAAAGAGCAGCCCCTGCTCGACGTAACTAAAGAAAGCCGCATGCAGCAACGAAGACCCAATGTAGCCAAAAATAAATAAATAAACAAATGTATTTTAAAAAAAAAGAAATAGTGACATGGAGGAAATAAGTCATTATACATTTGTTAAAACCCATAGAATGTACAACACCAAGAGGGAACCCTAATGTAGACTATGGACTTTGAGAGATAAGGATGTGTCAGTGTAGGTTCAACTGTAACAAATGAACCACTGTGGTGCGTTGTTATGCAGGAGGCTGTGGGAACAGGGGGTATAGGGGAACTCTCTCTACATTTTGCTTAATTTTGCTGTGAACCTAAAACTGCTCTGAAAAATAAAATTTAGTAATTAAAAAAAAAATCCTACCTGTACTTCATTTTATCTCAAAATTACACTGAGGCCCTTTTTAAAATTCATCTGACAATTTTTACACAAGAGTTAGCATCTATTCTCTGCCCCACTGTTATCTCATGGGGGCAAAAAACCCATCTTCCCAGCTAGATTAAAAACTCTTTGATGGCCCACAGTACAAAGCAAAACTTACCAGGCCCCACTCAAGGGCAAGGATTCAAAAACTCAGCCCCTAAATACTACAGATTTAGGGCGGTGGGTTTCTGCGGGTTCTCACCGCCTCTTTCCACTGGTATCCTGCAGTTCCTCTAGCGTAAGACCCAACTATCTTGGGAAACTGGAACAGACTAAGGTGATAAATCGCCATCCTCAATGTTTCATTTTACCCAACAGCAGCAACAAAGCAGGACTAGACTTGGCTTAACCAGTAGGGTCTCTATTTTCAGCTGTGTGGCTGCAGAAGAACAGCTGAGAACCTTTTTGAACATTAAATGCAGCCACTGCCCAGTGCAAGATCTAATGTGTCACACCTAATGAACAAATTTTTGCTCTTCTCCTAGGATCTCACACAGATCCCGATAATTCTTGCTAGGAAATCATCTCTCCTAGGATTTAATCTCAGTTTTATTTTTACCTTATCCCATATTCCCAGCCTTCTAAAAATATATTAGAATTTGGAATCCACAGTAGGTTTGTTGTTGTTTTGTCTTGTTTAAAATAGTCTCTACCCAGCTGGCACATAGGTGGTGAAAAGAAAAATAAAATCACCTTAATACTTGCAACTGTAGTTATAAAACTCTGCCACACAAAATGGGCCCTTTCTTCTCCTTCTCACCCTTCTCGGGACTTTGAGAACTTGCTCACAGCCTTTCCCCTAGGCTGGCTGTAGAGTACTTGCTCCTTTAAATCTAGCTTTCTCCACTCCTAGCATTTTTGTTAACCATCTCTCAACTTCCCCCAATTTAATCCCGTTTTCCTGGCGCTGAGATGAAGTGGTCTTTACACAGTCTTCCAGGCCACGTCCCCCCAGCATGCTCCCAAGGACTGCTGAAGACCTCCCAACACCAGCAGCAGCCCCAGCCCCGTAGGAATAGTTGAATACGTAACAACTTCCATTTGTGCAGCTTATTTCTAGGAGTTCTAGACCTTATTCTTATATCTAAAACCATGAGTCACTCAAAGGTTAGGAAAACAAGCAAGTACATGGACCAGTACTCAAATCCTATTTTGAAACAGAGCTGGCTGGAAAATTCCCCAAAGCCCATATGTAGGCCCATGTCATCCATTTCAAAGCAAAGATTTCCTTCTATTCATCTCCATCCTCAGTATTTATATTTATGGGGAGTGATTAAAGAATTAACATGCAGTTAGTTCCATGTGTAGTTACCAGAGAAAATAGCTCCAGCCATTTTTTGATCCTTAAGAATCAAGAAAATGTAAGGAGGAGGTCTGAATGATGAGGCCCAGGACAATATTAATGCTTTCTGATGGCAAGATAGTGTGCTCGGTTGAGTTCACAACAGTTTTTTGGTTTTTTTTTTTAAATGTTTTTTGTTTTTTGTGTTTTTTTTAATTTATTTATTTATTTATTTTTACTTTTGGCTGTGTTGGGTCTTCGTTTCTGTACGAGGGCTCTCTACTTGCGGCAAGCGGGGGCCACTCTTCATCGCAGTGCGCGGGCCTCTCGCTATCGCGGCCTCTCTTGTTGCGGAGCACAGGCTCCAGACGCGCAGGCTCAGTAATTGTGGCCCACGGGCCCAGCTGCTCCGTGGCATGTGGGATCCTCCCAGACCAGGGCTCGAACCCGTGTCCCCTGCATTGGCAGGCAGACTCTCAACCACTGCGCCACCAGGGAAGCCCCACAACAGTTTTTAATTAGACAAGGTGTTTTTTCCCAAAGACTAATACATATTTACAGGTTCTTTATAAGCTCACATGGCATCATGTAATATGGTTGATTCCTATAAAGAGTTTAAAAACCTGAGCTGCCATCAGAGGAAGGATACAGAGAAAGAATTAGAACATGGGACAAAGAGAGGCAAGTGAAGAATGGGGATTTCAAATTTCTTTCTCTCTCTAAGTCATGCAACAGGATTTAGAATGGGAGAAGTAAACTTGCAATTAGGTGGAAAACAGAAAATAAAGGCAAAGAGAAGCAACCTATAAACCATCACCAATACAGGAATGTCCCGAAAGACATACTTATCTCAGTGTAAAAGGCAAATGCCCCTGGAGAAAAGGTGAGAAAAGTGAACTTTTTAATCATATGCCACAAATTCTTCCCAGTCCCAAGCCTGCCACTAAAGCTTTGTGACTACAGGCCATCTACTAGCCTCTAAGGTTCACTGCCCCCTTCATAAGAATGAGAATAACAACTACCTCATCGGGTTCTCATGAGGAAGTTCCCAACACAGTACCAGACACAGCAGTTAACATAAATATTAATTCTCCCCTTCCCTTTGTCAACTGGAAAGTGTAAGCTCATGACCATACTCACGACGACAAAACTAGACAGTAGTAAAACCAGGCCTGTCTCTTCTGATACCTGGGTACCTGCTAAAAACTCAACCTTTACTCTGAAGCAGAAAAAGACCCTGCCAGAGTGTCCTTTCTGCTAAGGATTATCAGTAATGTTCTATCTGAATTCTAGAAAAGCAGAGGAACTCAACGGAGATCATTTGCTCCTTTTCTAAGCTAAAGGCATCATAAGTAGAAGGCACTTTCTACTCAATATTCTTAGAATGAGAGGTTTGATTTCTTGCCAAAGAAGCTACACTGAAGTCATCTAATATTCACAGGTCCCTGGATTTGCCTCTCAACACTAAAGCTTTCACTCTTGTTCCTTAGTCTGGAAGCCAAGCAGATGTGGGGGAGCAATCCATGCTACTTCTATCTCTTCTTGCAAGATCTAGTTTTTCCAGAAGATAGAATGGATCAAGAAGACAGGGAAGAGTGCAGCTGGGCTATCTTAAAAGTAGGGCTCATCCAACCTGGAAGCACTGGAGCTGAACATATAAGCCCTGTGATACTTTCCCTAGACCATCTTCACCATTGATTCAGCTCCCAGACACGAAAGATGGCTTAATTTGCGTGTTTTAGCCTTATTTGAAAGAAAAATTCTTTCAAAAATAGATGCTACTTGGGGCAAGCCAGGAGAGAAAGGGGTAAAAGAGCTTCAAAGTAGGGAGGGACTCCGTGAATACTTGTAGGGTGTGCTCAAATGTTACGATCTCCCGTCCTATGGGAAGCAAGAAGGGACAGGGGAGGAAAAGGGGGCAGCCTGAGTTGTGTTTCTTGACGTGTGACAGGCAGCTCCTGAAATAGAAAGCCATAGGTTTCAAGTCTCAGGGGTATCACCTTCAAATATGTCAGGGTTCTAAGGGTGGATCAGTTTTCCCAACTGCTGACACCCTGCTGTGAGGAGAGATCCCAAGCAAAACACAAGCCTCTGACTGGGAGCCTTTGAGGTGGCAGGAGCCATGAGGAGTTCAAAGGCAAGGCCGGCCAATGGCTTGTACCTCCAAGAGCCGTGGGGGTGAAAGGTTACTAAAGCAGGAGCCACTGACCAATAAAACTGTGTTTGGTCAAACCTTCTCAGCAAAGAGACTAGAGATTCATTTCTCCCGTGCCCCGTTTCGGAGTTATCCATGCCTCTGAATCCCACTGTTCCCTAGGTCAGATCAGGGAGCTTCTTTAGTGATTAGCAGCTGACAAGCCCTGCCTCCTGGTTGGGTCCATGGACTAGCTAAAAGGTGGATTGGAAACCTTTAATCAGGATCTGTCATCAAAAATAAATAAATAAGAGCACGACTTGGGTCAACTAGTTGTAAAGGAATCTGCCTGGGGTGAGATTTCCCGTGTTTGCTATGCTAAAATCAGGAGAAAGCATAAGTTTGTTTGACCAGAGAAGGTAAATATAAAGCAAGTCTCACTGCAACAGACACACTTGAAAGGCCTACCCCTTTTAATTAAGACACACACACAAATACAATGTGTGAAGGGACTGAGGACGGAACTTGAAGGCTCGTTTCATCCCACGTCATGCCACATTAGGGCCATGTTCCCTCTTCCATCTGCTTCCCATGTAGTAACAATTCCAGAGAAGGCCGAGGAGCTAGTTTTTGGCAGGTTCTTTTTTTCTGGCTGTGGATACTAACTAACTCAGCAGTCAGGTCCCATGGGAGCCCTTCCACTGTCCCCACACATTCCCAGAGGAAGAGGAGTTGAGAATACCGTGGGCCCAATGCCGCTTATCGCTGTGCCAGCTGACCAGAGGCACGTGGGCCCTCTATAAGCTGCTTGCGTCTGGGAAGCTCCTTCTTCTGATTACATGTTATTAAGACAAGCTCTCCTGTTGATCCTGAGTGGAAACTCCAATGTACGTTCCCTAAATTGGGACTTTGAACAGAGGGAGAAGTTTGAAATAGCTACACTTGCTATGTCAGTGGTTCTCACTTTTTTTCCCCTGCTCTTTCTTACCTGGACGATGACATACACCTATGAGTAAGAATAACTGAGGTTCATCAAGGCAAGGACTCTCAAGAGAAATTCATGTCCCCATTCCCCACCCCAGAAAACATTTAAGAATCTGAGTGGGAGCCAGAGGGTTGAGAGAATTCAACCCTCAGTCTGCGGCTTCAAACAAAAACTCAAAGATCCCTCTGTGCTTTGTGACCACCTAGAGGGGTGGGATAGGGAGGGTGGGAGGGAGGGAGATGCAAGAGGGAAGAGATATGGAAACATATGTATATGTATAACTGATTCACTTTGTTATAAAGCAGAAACTAACACACCATTGTAAAGCAATTTTACTCCAATAAAGATGTTAAAAAAAAAAAAAGATCCCTGTAAAATACAAATGATATAAGATCATCAAAACCTGGCCAAATTAACATGAAAATTAAAAATACTTCAATACATATATGGACTTCAGATACTTGAAGACAAACCACTTGCTCCGTTTAATAAAAAGTATTGGATTCTGAAAGATAATAAGTGACCTGCTCACCTCCTATTAAAGCCTTATCAAAATGGGAAATAAGTGCACATTTAAATACAACAAATTAGCCTTTAAGTTACAAGGAGAGAGATAACTGTATTGCCAGAAATGGTTTATATGGAGCTACTTCTGTACCAGTCCTGGTCTGATTCAGTATTAAAGGTCTTTAAGTCAAATTGAATGTAATAAATATACATGATTGTTGTCTTACATTCTGAAGAACAGTAGCATGGAATTACAAGATTAATTGTGTTATTGTAAAATAATCATGCAACTCCAAACTCTCTCAACCTCTTCAATGCTGAGGGAGATAGAAAAATATATAAAAATATATAATAATCTATATTAAGATTTATAAATATAGACAGAAATCTAATGGATCAGTTTGACCCTTACTGAAGACCTGACAGTAGTGAATTCTTTACCAAATGTATCAACACTTGATAATTTACAAGTTACTGTTTTGTAAACAAACTTAGATATTTTTCTAAGTAGGTATATAATGAATTCAAACCTGCACTATGTTTCCTGTAATGAGCAATTATTTCTCAGAAATGCTTCACAAATAGTCCCATCCTGTAGGAAACCAGCCCCAAAAAGTCAGACAATCCTTATATAGGCTGCAAATTAATATTTAACACTTTTATTAGCGAGGCCATTTCCGGAAGCAATGCCCCATATCGTGGACTCGTTACAAGGGATTAACCAACCCATGGTTAACTCTAGAGACAGCTCTCCAACCGGCGCCCAAAGAGGAAACTGACCATTCCACATACCCACACCCCTTGCAAAGGCTGTATGATGAAGACTGTTCATCATCATATATTTACTGAGAATTTCCAATCTATTATTTGTTAAATATTTTTAGTAAGTTTATTAAAACTGTACCATAAGCAATAACATCCAGTTCAGTAAACTTCTTAACTAATTATAGGATATCAATTTGTCAGAAATGTACAAAAAAGTAGTTCTGTTGCTTTGGAGTTTGGGGCATTTTATTTTGTTTTATTGCTCGTTTGGTTTTTATACCTAATTACTCTCCCCACAGGAGCTACATGAGTAATAAAACAAACCAGTATTTTTTATTGTTTGCTCAATGAAAATCATCAATCCTAGATCAACAGCTATATAATTTGACTAACGTACTACAAAAATTCCTTGCTTTTGCCTCAACCTCAAGTTAAGTGACTATTTTAACTTGAACACACTTGCAAAAGTACTCATGTCCAAAACTATTTGAAGAAGGAAAAATAATGTGTTTGTGCCAAAAGGGTGCCAAGCGGTTAAAAATATATGTCCACTGGATTTTGCTTATCTCTACTACCCTCTTCCTAAAAGCTTTAGTTAGGAGGAGAAGAGCAGACAGATATAAAGTAGATTATGGGGGCATAATGCACCCAGCCAGCCGTCTGGAATCAAGGCTGGAAAGCTGAAAGCAGAAGGAGGGTGAGGATGTACTTTCTGCAATGCCTGGAAAAACATTCTGGTCAGGAGATGCCAGAGGTTTTGAGGCTCCATCAAGCCACTGGCCTGGATCCAGGTAATGGTTTTTCCTTGCCCTCAGCTGTCTGCTGCTAGGGTTCTCCAGCAAAGAGAGAAAGGGAAAGTGGTGGAAGAGAAGGAGGAGCAGCTTCCAGCCCACCTCTCTGCAACTGAGAGGGTAAAAAGGGCCAAGCACTGCAGGCTGACATTTACAGAGGGCCTGGCGCTTCCACAAAGCAGTCTGGGAGGATTACTGCGCGTTAGCAACCTGGTCTAAAAGGGGCAGTGAAGCAGACTGATGAAAGTCCGTTTACGTTCGGTAACAGTGACGCTGTGGGCACACAGGCAGCGCGCTGGAGCTGGCAGAGACGTGGGAGCAGAGGTCTAGCCCGTCAGGTGGCCTTTAGGAAAAAAGCTACATGGTAAAGCTTGCTCCCTTAGCCCTTCAGGGCTGCCCAACTCGCTTGCTGAAGCCTGAAAGCACAAACTGCCAGCAGAACGGCATTTCTAATCAGGGGATAAAAATAAAAGCCCTTGGAAAACCCTCCCTTGCCTAATCCTGGCTGCCCTGCCCCCACCAACCCGGAGGAGCAAGGTATCCGGCCAAGGGCGAAGTTCCGGACCTGCAGAGGTTAATTATCTTGCTAGTCTTTTACCTCCAGATCACCGCTGTGCTACCCAATCCCTTCTGCCTGGCATTTTTCTTCAATTTTAATATCAGGAGTTTCACACGCCTGCCAGAGCTCCTGGACTCGGCAAAAGGGCCCATATACCTGTCAGCAAACTGATAAGAACTTTAAAATGACTCCGCAGGGCCTCTTTATAAAGAAGAGCCAAAGAAGCCCATAAAGAAAGAGGGCAGGGGCCACGGAAACCAGCCGCTCACACTGTTTTAACGTGGCATTAAAATGAGCTGCAGATTTATGGCAGTGTTTTAGCCCCTGGCCCAAGTCATCTGGGGATGAAGCGCTGGTCTCCGCTCTCCAGCGGGATTTCAAATATGGGATGGAGCTGACTGGAAAGGGATGGGGGAAGGGCGGCAGAGGCAGCAGGAGGAGGAGAGGAGAGGGGAGGGGAAGCAGCAGAGAACAAGGAAAACCATATTCTTTCATTCTCCTTTCAGTAGGAGGTGAACAACAGCTATTCCTAAGAGATATCTGACCGGTCCTCTTAAAATCACATAAAAATATCCTTTATTTTTAGTACATACCTAGTAAAACTCTAGTTCTTCAACTGTTCACCACCCAAATGTCAATTCTGATTTTGACTTTTCTCTTTAAGCTTATTTTTTAATCTTCTAGTTCAAAAAAATGAATAAATGATCTAGCAGAGAACAAGCTAAAAGGGGGGGAGGTAGGGTGGGCGGAGACTCAGTACAAAAACTTTTCTCATTGGAAAGGGGAAAAAGTAATAGTACTTTATCCAAATATGCCAATGAATTTTTTTTCTTTAAGGCCAGCTAGAGACCCACCGATTTTCATAAGCCATCCTGATCCTAACAGAAAAACAGGAGGTGAACCTGCCTCCATGCCAAGATGCAGAAAGTACACCAGACCCACAGGAATAAGTTCTGTTTCAAGTTTCCAAGCCCAGAAGCAAATGCATAATACATCCACGTTGGTAACTCACTGTGGCTCCTGAAGGCCAAGCTCCATACCAGGAGGCTCCTGCCAGTGTTCAAACACAGACCCAGGGGCTTCCCTGGTGGCGCAATGGTTGAGAATCTGCCTGCCAATGCAGGGGACACGGGTTCGAGCCCTGGTCTGGGAAGATCCCACATGCCGCGGAGCAACTAGGCCCGTGAGCCACAATTACTGAGCCTGCGCGTCTGGAGCCTGTGCTCCGCAACAAGAGAGGCCGCGATAGTGAGAGGCCAGTGCACCGCAATGAAGAGTGGCCCCCGCTTGCCGCAACTGGAGAAAGCCCTCGCACAGAAACGAAGACCCAACACAGCCATAAATAAATAAATAAATAAAATTAAAAAACAAAAAACAAAAAAAAACACAGACCCAGGCGGAGCGCTCCCAGATGATGGCCAGCAGGCAGACCCAAATCTAGATGCTTTAAGTAAATGATTTCATTTAATCAACACAATTGCTCTATCGTATTATTACCCCCAGGTCTGAGATAAGAAAATCGATGCTTGGCAAAGTTAAGTAATCTGCCTACACTCACGAAGCTGATAGACAGACACCACAGCTTGGGATGCAAATTCAGGTCTCTCCGAGTCAAAAGCCCATGTGGTTTCCACTACCAACATTTCTCAAACTTTCTGGACTGGGACCCACACTAAGAAACATACAAATACATTTTATACTGCAACTCACCACGTGCATTCATACAAAAGAAACAAAGGTTTCAGGAAATATTTACCCTGGCTATGTAATAATCTAGTATCTTTCTATTATCTTTCATTTTTAAAAAATAAAATGCCAGTCAAGACCCACTGAATTGACTTCACGATCTACTAATGAATCATGAGACCCTCAGTTTGGAAAATACTGCAGTACCCAATGTCTCCCTTTCCCCAAAAAAATCATCGGCTGGAAACAGAAAACCTGGGTTCAAGGGTAGGCTCAGCTCTGACCCTAGCAATTCATTCTCAAGATCACTTGAACTCTAGGGTTTATACATCATTTATAAAATAGGAGAAAAGGGTTGAATAATTTCTAAGGTCCCTTCCAGCTCTTTGATTTTTTTCCCTCAATCTCCTTAATTGATACTGCTTTCCCCTCTCATCACACATCCTTTCATTACTCTCCACTTGTCACTGACCTTCCCTTCCTTCTAATTCCCTGCAACGTTCTCTGCTACTGGTATTCCAAGTCCCCCCCCTCGGGCTGCTCCATCTGACCTACCGAGTCTTTCCCACAGAAGCCAACCTCTGGGAGAAGGTCAGTACCTCTTGGAGCATCCTCTCTCCCTACTCGAGGCCAGCCAGTCGTGAAGCCCCCTCACCTCCTGATCCGTTCCTGACTCTCCACAGTACGACTGAGTGACAGCACTTCTGGCCTCTTCATTCATATACTACTGAAAGTACTCTCCCCAGCACCCTGATGGCCTTTCTTATAGACAGGATCTGTGTCCCTCCCTCCCTTTTCAAAAATCTCCCTCAGTGTGCCTATACAATTCTAGGAACAAAGCAGGTACTCAATACGTATTTATTTGACGGGTTTGCATTATGAAATCAAGGACTCTAATTCTCGTAGATTTAGAGAATATTTAGGTGGGCTGCTCCAGGAAAAGTCGCCAAACCAATTAAAACTGGCATCACAATACAATAAGCGAGCATTTACAGACAGAGCTCCATCTACTACCCATGATGCTCGCCATGGACAAGGTACGCCCAGGTTGCCAAGGAAAGCAGCTTTATGGTCTCTCCATCTGGACTGTGAGGATTTAAATCTCAGAAGCTATACAAAATAACTGCAAATCAGCCCATACCTTAAAGACAGGAAAATTTATTTACAGGCCCTAGTGCACTATAAATTTGAGACAGTTCTATTAAAATGCTTTTCTTGGCTTCCCATCAGATACTTGGCAAGAGTCTTTTTCCAATAAGGTTCTTAATACTAAAGTTGAAAAAAAGAAAAGTTAAACACATAAAAATGCTCTTCCTTAAGAGTTTCGATTAAATGAGTCCTTATTTTATCCTACTTTAAACATACATTGACCGGTCTCCTTCCCAATATGGATTTATACATTCAGGAAAACTCCAACAGAGTATACAGTGCTACTGAAACAAAATTATGAAACTCAAAATATCCCATAATCACACTCTTCCCCAAGGCTCTCCCACTGGCCAAAGAGCCTGACTTTGTATCAGACCATGGTTGTCTGTTTCACAGGGAGAACTCCAGGGATCAGGTCAGTGTGTTTGTTGAAGGGTAAGTGATCCAGTAGCTTTTTTTAGGGCAAGTACAAAACCAGGGATGGGGAAATAGAGCTTGGAGTGACATGTTGGGACTGGAGAGCGGGGGGTTGGGGGGGGTGTAGGAGGGGTAGGAAGGGAAGCAGGGAACACTTGGCATTTTTTAAAAGCCCTGAGAGTTCAGTTTATGTATATTAAAAATTTTTCAATTTCACAGTGGGGGGGATAAGAGTGACAGACATTATAATATTGATCCTGGAAATGAGAAGTGAAATCTTTTCCACATTCTTCATAACATATTTCCAGGGATGTGTCCAGTCCCAAATGTCTCAAGCAACCAGGTTTTGGAGAAGACTATCCAATAAGCAGTTAGCTTGAATTACTGGGAAGGGCATCCTCATTTTCAGCCTCGATCCAGGCCACAAAGCTCTATAATCTGAATAAAGTTGTGGGCAGCAAAAGAGTATGTTCCCTGTCTGTCCCTTACACATATTGTGTGGTCTCGGGAGGATCACTTTACATTTCTTTTCTTCAGTTTCCTCACATTAAAAAATTCGGATTACTCCTCTTGCTGCCTATCTCACTAGTCTGTTTACAGAGTTTGCTTTGTAAATTGTGTGTGTTTTGCGGAGGGGGGGGGGCGGGGGCGAGCAGGGGTAGGGAGGGAGGGAGAAAGGGACACAGACTGCTGTGTAGCTATCAATGGACACAACAGTCAAGCCACCAGCACAGGGAACCCTCAGAGAACACATCCCTCTGGACTGCTGAGGCTTCTAGATATCCGAGGGTTTACACCTTTAAGTGACTCACAAAACCTTTTTAAAAAATAAAAACAAATATTTTAGATAGAAAACTTTATAAAATATTTTACATGAAAGCCAATATTTTAAAAATATATATATGCTAAACAAAATTTAAACCTTCACTTAAAGACTGCAGGGCATCACCAAGAAGAGCCATTTCTGTATTTCCTCAGTTTTTTTTTTTTGTTTTTTGTTTTTTTTATAAATTTATTTATTTTATTTTATTTTATTTTGGCTGCGTTGGGTCTTCATTGATGCGTGCGGGCTTTCTCTAGTTGCGGCGAGCGGGGGCTACTCTTCGTTGCGGTGAGCGCACTTCTCACTGCGGTGGCTTCTCTTGTTGCGGAGCACAGGCTCTAGGCGCGCGCGGGCTTCAGTATTTGCAGCACCTGGGCTCAGTAGTTGTGGCTCACGGGCTCTAGAGCGCAGGCTCAGTAGCTGTGGCACGCAGGCTTAGTTGCTCCGCGGCATGTGGGATCTTCCCGGACTAGGGCTTGAACCCATGTCCTCTGCATTGGCAGGCGGATTCTTAACCACTGTGCCACCAGGGAAGTCCCTTTCCTCAGTTTTAAGATGCCCCATCAAAGACATCTTCAAGGGGATGAAATAGAAACTATATTCAATGTTCAAAGTGATAGTAAGACTCATTTGGATGCCAGAAATCCAAAATATGAAAAACATAGAACACATGCACACTTCTTTGATCCGAGGAATTCCGCCATCTTACAATGACACACCCATATCGTGAAGTGCACACAGCGGTCTGCGTATATCCAAAGTGCTGAGAGTTCTATTTTTAAAATAGCTTTTCCGTCTTCTCTATTCATGCCTGACTGGCACATGACCCATCTCACAGACCCTCAGGTGTAGCCTTTCTCTCTTTCAAACGTCACTTTTAAACTACTATGGCTATGGAAAGCGGATAATTCAATGTGCTGAAATGGCGTGTAAACAGGATAAAATCGCAGCCTCCTGTCGGAGCTCTCCCCTGAATAAAATGCATGAGCTCTGGTGGACGCACACACACTTACTGTTCTGTGGTCTCTTCTGCTCTCTCCTCCGGCATAGCTACACCTAACTACAGTCCTGCTAGGTGAGGGTACCACAGTTTCTTCATTGGAAGTGTTCTTTTTCCTAATCAGCCCATTATACCTTCAAGTACTCCTCCATAGCACAAATATTTGGTAGGCTTAGTAGGAAAATATGAAGGCAGACTGAGATGGGTCAGTGTAATGGATTGAAAAGAAACGGATATTTTAACTTAGCCAAGCGTTAAAGGAGAGATAGAGCAAAGAAGATGCTGAATGTTTCTGCCACCTCAAAGGCTCCTAGTCAATTGAGTACAAAGAAGAGTTCAAAGGCAAGGCAGGCTCCTGACTTCCACCTCCTAGTGTGGCTGAGGTTAGAGGTCACTGCTGGTGGAGCCACTGACCAATAAAAGAATGTTTGGAAACTCCGTGCAACAGATAAACTGGGGATCCGTTTACGCCTTCCTCCCTATCCACACAAACACTTCTAACTATACAGTCCAGTGTCTATTCAGCCCTCCAATACCCCAGATTGCTTTCCTTTCCACTGTGATTCAAAGGGAGACTGGGGATGTGAATGTTCCATTTGACTATAGAAAAATACTTGGTTGCATACTTCTTCCTGGTTTCCAACGTGAGAAAGATGGTTGACGGGACTCCCCATCTTTAAGGCTTACATCAAATGCTACCTCCCCAATAAAGCTGTCCCTAACAGCTTGGACCCGTACTTCCTCCCATTTCAGACCCCTAACATCCTTTGGAAAACCTGCACCATCTTCTCAGCTTTCTTCAGGCTTATACCCACATATCCCCAAGATGGCTGTTAGGCCTCTGTGGGTGGGGATCACAGGTTGCTGATCATCTCCCATCATCTCCCCTTGGGAAAAAAACATAATTAGGGCTGCACTGAATTAATTAACTAGTTAATTTAGCTCATAGGACAATAAAAGGCTGACTGATAAGTTGGCTTTATACTGCTGCAACTATTAACCTCTAATTGAAGGAACTGGTTTTTAACTTAACCACAAAAAACCCCGTAAGCCACCCCAGCTCTTTCAATGCCACATATGCCAGTACTGCTGGCTGTCTGCCTTTAGGGGTAGACAACACAGATGCAGGTTGTACTTCAAAAATCTTACCTTGACCCCAGCTCTTACTTCAGGGTCTAGCCCTGCATTTAACGTTATGGCTGCTTCACTAGCGCATCTAAGGTCAGGTGGAAAACTTAATTAGGTTTCCTTGTCAGGCAGAATATCTTTCTCTCTTGGTACAGCCTAACTCCGGAGTCATGTTAAGGATTTTCACCATGTATTCAGTGATCAGATTATAGCCCCTGAACTCTAAGCTGCAAAAGGTTACTGCAGTACCTTCGTCACCAAGATCCCACCCCACATCTCTGGGGTCAATTCAGAAACTCTGGCTCTATTCCATCACAGGAGAGCAGAATCCTGTGCTAAGTGCAGGAAGGAGCGGGTCTCGAGAGAGCGGCTCTGAGGACAATGTCAATGTAGCTCACAGCACTTAGGACTTCTTGGAAACAAATACTCAAAAGGAAAAATGAGTCACTTAAAAGTGGATGGAGCCCTCTGCTGGCTACAACTGTCCACGCAGGCCCTTGAGCCGGTTCTGAGCTGCTGAGCAAGAAAATCAGACCCTCTGTTCCTCGGTCTCAGCTCATTCTAACATGATCAACCAGGGGTTCCAAGGTATCAGCTACTGATGCAACAGGTTTTCCCCTAAAAGTTTATGCCTGTCTTACAAGAAGACTCAAATTTGACCTCCCTAAAGAGAATTCACTAAGGTGTAAAAACTTTCCAGAACCAAGTGTGTGCTATTTTTTCAGTTACTCCTGCCAAGGTCAGATTACATCAATGGAGGGTATACAGAAGGCAAAATGACAAGCATATTCTGGAAAGAACAAAAGAACTGTCTCTAATCTTAGAGAGATGATTAACTATCAATAGAAAAGTGGTTCCCAATCACAGAAATTTTGCTCCTAGGGGGGCATTTGGCAACGTCTAGAGACATTGCCGGTTGTCACAATTTGGGAGACAGGTGTACTGTTGGCATCTGGCAGCTGAACTTATTCATCCTTTATAACTATCTGGGAATTGCTTCAACCAGATAATCTCACCTCTAGTTGAGATCAGTCCAGTCTAGAAATGTGAGGTTGGGAGAAGAAAAGAGGTCATTTTGGGGATGTAGAATATTCAGAGAAAGGGGAGCAGGACTAAACGGGGCATGGCAGCAGAGTGTGTCAGAAGGTCTGAAAATAGCACAGAGAAAAGAGGCATCAGCAAGCAGAAGGGAGATTTAGAACGGGAGGCAGGAAAGTACCAAGACTGCCTTTATTCTGCAAGTTGACATAATGTAGGTTATTCACCACCAGAGACAGTAACTAGCCCTCATGACAGGAGGTGGTCATGGGAAAGAGATGACCACTTAATTATTAATGTTGTCAAGGACAAGAGTTTCACAGCGTTTTTTAACAGCTGAATGGAACATGAGAGATGATCTAGCCAATGCCTTGATTTCATAAATGAGGAAAGGAAAGTCCAAGGAGCTTTGGTAACTTGTCACAGTTGTATAATTAATAGGGACAGACCCAGGGCTCAAACTCGAGTCTTTTGACTCCAAGTGTGTCTCTTTAAACCAAAATAACCTAAAAGCACACTGTTTTAAGTAACCTTTAGTCATTCCATCTCAACGGTTCTATGATTCCGAGCCTGTCACCGAAAACGCCGGCCAGGCTCGTCTCAGACCTGTGGTTCCCAAACCAAGCTCCCGGAAAACAAGGGCATTCTGTGAGCTGACAGTGGGCGCTCTGCTTGGGAACTAAGTGATTCTCTTTCCAACACGAAGGTGGCCAGGGGGAGACGGTAACTGGACAGAACTTGCTCACTTTTACCTACCCAGTGTTTTCTTAGCCTTTTAGACTAAATCTAGAAAAAGATGATATCTGATTTAGCAGATGATTCTCTATTTAATTATGTTAACAAATCAAGATGTCATAAAAAGAAGCACAAAGAGCATAAACACCAGCGCCCTTCAAGGAGCATTTTCTTCTACATGAGTTGTAAGAATCACAGGTTTAGATCAAGAATGTAGAGATCTCTAGACTGATTTTCTAATTCACTAAAACTCAGACGAGGTCAGGAGTTAAGTAACAAATGGGGAAGCCCAGAAACTTAAAATGAACACGGGTGTGCTATGAAAAAACTTCAGGGAGGCTAAACTCAACCTGTGATTTGTTTTCAAATCAGAACACCAAAATGTTTTACAGATGAGGATACTGAGGTCCAGAGAAGGCAGATCCTTGGCCAAGGGCACAGAGTTAGTAACTGGGCAAGCTGGCATTCAACACAGGCAGTCTGGGCTAAGAACCTACAGACTCAATTACTGTGTGATGTGCCATCTCTGTGGTTTAAGAAGCTCGGTACCAAAATAAAGAGGTGGACTGACCACATTCACTAACTCCCTCCTAAAACCCTAAAATGACAATTAAGGGGAATTTCTAAAAATTAAGGCATAATCACTGAAAGATAAAGAGAACGGGGGAGGAGATAATAGCAACAAAATGTGGAAGCGGAAAAGCAGAAGGAAAGGTGGTAGCTGACGCTATAGGCCCAAGAGAGCGCATCCTACATCAGCTGAGAAAAATCTGAGTTCCGCTGCAGAAACTCAGGGGAAAAGGCAGTGCTCAGAGCAGGAGGACAGATGGAAAATGTATTTAGGAAGCAGTTAGAAGCCCAGAATTCCTCCCCATTCCACACAGCTGGGTGGCTGCCCTGCCTTCGCCCAGACAGAGGCCTGAGGCTCGTTCCTGGGACAAGGTTAGACACAGGGGGGCATGGGGCAGTTACATCCTCAACGCTGAGAGCCCTCCAAACCTCTTCTCCAGCTCAGCACCTACATAGATAATTTTGATAGAAATAAAAACTTGTTAAAATCCATTAAAAAAAAAAAAAGAATTGGAGAAAACCATAATCTGAAAGGATACATGCACCCGAATATTCACTGCGGCTCTGTTTACAATAGCCAAGACATGGAAGTAACCTAAATGTCCATCAACAGATGAACGGATAAAGAAGATGTGGTGCATATGTACAATGGAATATTACTCAGCCATGAAAAAGAATGAAGTAATGCCATTTGCAGCAACATGGATGGACCCAGAGATGATCATACTAAGTGAAGTAAGTCAGACAGAGAAAGACAAATATCATATGATATCACTTATATGTGGAATCTAAAAAAATGGTACAAATGAACTTATTTACAAAACAGAAATAGAGGGACTTCGCTGGCCGTCCAGTGGTTAAGACTCTGTGCTTCCAATGCAGGGCGCGTTCAGTCCCTGGTTAGGGAACTAAGATCCTACATGCTGCGCTGCGTGCCACACGGCGCAGCCAAAAAAATTAATTAATTAAATAAAATAGAGCGGATATAGGTATATGTATAACTGATTCACTGTACAGTAGAAACTAACACAACATTGTAAATCAACTATGCGCCAATAAAAATTAAAAAAAAAAAAAGAAAGGAAAACAAGAAATAGAAACAACATTCACAGTACCAATACTGGGATAGTCTTTTTTCAGTTTTTAACTTGTTTCACATTTAAGCCCAACTAAACTTCTTTTGGGAGAGAGAAAGGGCAGCAGGACTAGACAGGACACGTGGTGGATGCGTTAGACAGCGGAGAGCAGCCCAGGGGAAGGGCCATCAGAAGGCGGACGAGAGACCTGGGCGGGGAAGAGGGAGGGTGTACGTGTTCTGGGGAGAGGAGGGCACCTCTGAGTCACGAGGGCCGCCAAAGGGGGATCCAGGCCAGCTGGCACCGAGACACTCTCGAGGGCAAAGCTCCTCAGAAGCACCACCCGGAAACGTGCTGGCTTCCACAGCCGTCTCAGTCACCAGAACCCTCACCTGCCGTGTAAACCACCTTCCAGAGAGGGGCAGCTCTGCGTCCTGAACATACCGCTGAGGTGTGACCCTAGCGTCACAGCAGGCTTATTACCTCAGGAGCATTTCTGAATCTCTGATAGTTATTATTCCAAACCTTACCTGATGCAACTCCCTAACACTGCTTTCCTCTTTTAAGTTTGGTTGGTCTACGCAGTGGAGGAAATAAATCCCACTCCCCCACTCAGCAGCCGTCGCTCTGTACCCAAGCAGCCAAGGCCACCCTTTCACGTCACCCACGTCCCCGCCCCAACAGGGCTGCCTGGCCCCTTACCTGTCTCTGCATTTCTTCAATCTGTCTTTGGGGGATGCTCTGCAGAATACTGTACACATGTGGCATCTTTTCTTCTGGCACAGCCACCGATGCTCTAGAGACAAGAGCAAAACAACTGATGGGCGCGCAGCCCTGTCCACAAGCGCTGCTACGTACATTTCTTGTTTAATTCTCACAAGCAGAAGCAACAACACCTCAAACCACCCGCAGCCCCACAGTCCTTGCAGTGAGTAGTCCCTCTTCCTTGCCCCTTTCTCAGGGCCGGCCAGCTCAGAGGAGCTCCCACCAGCTCCATCTCTCGGCTCCCCATCACCACTCCATTCATCTCCCCTCCTCCGTCCACTCCCCACTGTGCTTCAGCCGCACAGGTACCCTCTCAGTCTCCTGAACATACCACACTCTGCCTAATCACAAGGGCTTTGCGTGTCCAATTCTGCCTACCTGGTACTCTTCTTCACTCTTCACTGCCCGCTCTGAATTAACAATGACTCTTCTCCTTTAGCTATATTCCCCAATCCATTCATTTATTCAGCATATATTTATGGAACCCCTACGATGTGCTAGGTCCTGGCAATACAGCAGTGAACAAATCAGACATGCAAGGAAGGCCAGGGAGTGAGAGGACCAGGGGAATACCCGAGGGAGAGCATTCCAGAAGGAACAATAAGCAAAAGGCCCTGAGGAAGCAGGGTGTCGGGAATGTTCCAGCAACAGCAAGGAGGCCAGTGTGGCAGGAGCACAGTAAAGAAGGTGGAGAATACCAGGCGATGAAGAGAAACAGGGGAGGGAGGGTCACAGCAAAGCCTCTGGGGTCTCCCTGGCCATTTAAGGACTTACGCTTTCATTGAGACAGAAAACCACAGAAGGTGTCAGGAAAGCACGGCATGATCTGGTTATGTTCCAACAGGATCATTCTGCCTGAAGTGTTAGAACAAACTACAGAAAGCAGGAGCGGAAGCAGGGAGAACAGCTGGGGCCCACTGCATGGTCCAGGCAAGGGATGCTAAGAGGGAGGAGGTGATGAAAGTGACGAGGGAGTGGAGCCAGCAGGAGGACGTGCCGCCAGATTAGAGATGGTGGGTAAGGGAGAGAGGGCTCGATGACGACTTACCCTTCATGGATTCAGCAGAGTTGGTCATTATATTTGTCTAAGTTAATTTATTAAAATCTGAAACCCCCTCCGCCCACTAGCCTAGTCCATTAGGATGGAACCACGTCTGGTCCCACTCACCAGCATATCCCAAGCACCTGGTATATTGCCTAGCACAACTGCACTTAATAAATACTTGTTAAATAAGTAAATGATTTCTACCATACAGATGGGAAAACTGAGGCTCAAAAAGATTAAATGATTGGCAAGATCACAAAGCTAGCCAGTAATAGAGCTGGTTATCTGAACCCCAGCCTTTTGGCTTCAAATCCAGAGCCCTTCCACCACTTATCCATAATTACAACTACCCAAGCACATCTAGATCCTCGTAGGAATGAATATCTTCTCAGACTCAGCTCAGGGTCACCGCCTCTGAGAAGCCCTACCCAACCCCACAGCCAGCAAGGGTATGTGTCTCTTCCTCCCTCTCCAAGCATCCCATCCAGCCAGGGCTGCATCTCAGCTCTGCATCTGGTAATCACTGGCTTACTTGTCTATCTCCCACCACTGGACTAAGAGCTTCTCAGAGGCAAGACCTGACTTGATCATCTTTGTACCCCCATACCCAACACAGTAGCTGGCAAAGAGAGGGCGCTCAATACGTATTTCCACAGATGAATAAGTGACTGCAAGTGGCTCATCACTTCTCCAGGACACAGAGAATCACACACCCTCCTCCTCCAGGCTGAACTAGGCTCCCTCCCCGTTCTGGGTTTCCATAGCCCCCCTGCATGCATCTGTTACAGCGTTTATCATACAATATTATAATTGTTGGTTTGTCTTCCCCACTGATTCTCACCTCCTTAAGAGCAGAGCCTGTATTATTCACGGTAGGCTTTCCAGTAAATGTGAGATAAATCAATGTACACATGAATGAATGCTACTTAAATTGTTCAAATACCTGTGGTGACCAGGCTTGAACATGATATCAAAAAAGGTGGGAGAGGAGAAAGCAATTAAGCATTTGAGGCAAAGACAAGCCTGAGAGGTATGTACAAACAGAACTCATTTTCAAAAACCTTTAACCTCCAAAGTCCTGGGGAAATGAAACAACAAGAGACGAGCAGACTATTCCATGAAGCACAGCACTGACAGTCATATCCAGGCAGGACCCGCGCGTGTCCATCTGTCCACTGGGAGTGTTTCTAAGCTTTCACCCATGTGCAGGCGCTCCGCCTCCAGCCAGTACTTTATGCAAATTCAACAGACTCTAGAGCAGTGGTTCTCAACTCTGGCTACAAATCAGAATGGCCCATGGAGCTTCAAAAGTCCTGAGGACAAGGCCCAGGTATGTGTTTAAAAGTTCTTCAGGTGAGTACACTCTACAGTCACAGCTGAGAACCACTGCTCTAGGTCAAGGGTAAACAGCCAGATGGTAAATATTGTAGGTTTTGCAGGCCATGTAATCTCTGTCATTTTAAACTACAGTACTCAACTCTACCACTGTCACTCAAAAGCAGCCAAAGATCATGTGTAAATGAATGGGTATGCTGTGATTCAATAAAACTTTATTTACAAACACTGGCAGCCTGCCATATTTGGCCCAAAGGCCTGTTGGCCAACCTCGGCTCCAGGCCAACGGACTAACTCTCCTTACGGAAAATAAAGCAAAAACAGTCTGAAGGAGTAGTTCTCCTTCAGTAGTTCTCCAACCTAGCTGTGCGTTACAATCGCTGGGGGGACTTTTAAAATCCAATCCATGCAGGACTCCTGGTGTAAAGTTTATCAGAAGGTAACACCCACCTCTTCCAGTCAAGAACTTCAGAGAAAGGCAAAATGTAGGAGTCTGCAATGATAACTGGGACACAGCCGGCCCGCAATACGTCACTCAACACCGCCTGGCCCAGCCGAGCTCCTCGAAGGACCACACAAAAAGTAGCCTCCTGCAGGAATACAGGCAGAGGGAGGGATTACATACCAGTTTCGCTGATCTACTTACTCTGATCCCCGCAGACCACCAAGTTCTCTCAAGGGCTGAAGCCAAGCAACACCAAAAATGCTAAAAGGTAACAGGTCACACCAGTAAGACTGAAAAGCTTAAGTGGCTGCGACGTTCCGGTTTTCCACTCTTCGGTGTCAGAGCAAGGCCTCCATTGCGGGCATTCTGAAAATGTTCACAACCCATGTCTAGGTCTTCCTCTGGACACTCAACAACGTGACTTTGCAAGAGTTGGATTCTTTCAGTCCTAGTGTGCTGTGTACACACACTGTGGCACAGTGGCTGCACAGCACTCAGAATATTTACCTCCGCCTACCTTGTTATAGAATTATTTGGTCTGGGCCTATCAGTCTCCGTAGAGGACCCCCTAAATAAAAGTATCAAATCTCCTTTTATCTTTCTATTCCCCATGGCATCTAGCAGTGTGCTTTGCATATAGAAGACATTCATTTCATGAATGCAATGCCTTAGAAAACATATTAAGACAGATATGTTCTATTTAGAAACAATCCATTGAACAAAAAGCAACATCTCAAAAAATTTCTTCCTCGTTCACTCCCTCAAACTTGTACTCGATGTGGGACACGTTTGGGAAAGTGAGAGATGTACAGAAGAAGAAACAGCTGCAATAGGTCAACCAAAATAAGAAAAGACCCCATCTCTAATACTCAGTTTCTCCCAGTTTTTGTCTCTTCAGGAGGAAAAAAAGTTAAAAAACAAAAACACTGTTTAAGCTTTAAAGCTAGAGAAAAGGAAAGTTCAGAAAAAATATGAAGAAACTCAACATGCCAAATTCCTCCGGGGATAAACCAGAAAACAGCAAGAGTGGAAAAAGGGCATCAGTCATGGTGGAGGTGCAGGTGGACAGCTCAGCTGGCCCCAAAGAGTCAGTGTCCAGATGTGGACACACGTGCTGATAACCATTTTTCCTGTCTAGACAAAGGTTACTATAAATACTCCTGCTCACATCACCACTGTTATCAGTCAGACATTCCAGAGGAGATGCAGCACTTTTTGAGAGAAAGTATTTTAACAATCTCAGCATGGGCCAGTTCTCTTTGGAGATTTAAAAAAAAAAAAAAAAAAAAATCACACCAGCTCCTTGATATTTCTCCTTGAACTAACCTGTCTGTATTTTAAATATTTAAGTGAACAAAACTCAATTTCTCCTTTCCTAGCCTCCAGGCCCTTGGAGTGTGAAATATCCTGCTTATAAAACATCCCCAAAAGGACTACTCTGCTTCTGGTTATGGAAGACCTGCCACTTCCACAATACCAGTAGGACATGCTAAGGGCGGCAAAAACACCACGAGACAAAACGGTAACAAAAAATAGAAACCTCCCACTCAGGAAAGGCTGACCATGGCCTTGTGGGCTGGCACAGTCAGAGGATACAAGCTGCACCTTAGAGAAGGAAGTTTCTCTGGGCTGGATTATGAATACAGTGATAAAAGCAAAATACATATGCCTGCTTTGTCTACGTGGCTTTTTGTAAATCTATGGGATTTGTGCTTTTGCAGTAAGATGAATATTTGAAAGGAGCAGGAACGCTCATAGGCCAAGCAGCTTTGCACAAACAGTACACAGATGCCAAAGCTCCTGGAGGTCCACGGCTGCAGTGAAGAGCAGTTGTGTCTTCCTCTCCCCTTGGGGAGCTCTGCTAGCTGAACGTGGGGAACACCTGTCTGTTGGGGTCAGTTTCACCTCGCGGATGTGACCTGTGCCGAGCCCCGAGAGAGGTGCCGGGTGGCACTCACCTGCAGCACCTGCGGGTAATCGAAGACCTGGTGCTTGTGGCAGCGCTTTCGGGCGGCGGGGATGCCCTCGGAGAGGTTGGTGCACTTGTCCAGGACCAACGCCGCTTCTCCGTGTCTGGCCTGGAGGGCGGCCAGCTCCTCTCTGTACTCGGGATGCAGAGCCATCTGGGATGACAGGAGGAAGTACCGCCGTGGCCTACGAAGGACAAAACGAGGGACTGGGACCTTGCAGCCACTGTGCGAGTCAAGGTGAGACCAACTTTGATATTAAACTTGCGGCAACAAGCATTTTCTCACCCTTCTTTATTCACATCCTTGACTTTTTGGGAAATTATACTCTGGGGCATTGATGAGTACTTAAAATATTATACAATCTAAGAAAGCAATCTATGACTCATTTACATGCTGAAGCATCATGCCGTCATTAAAGATTTCATTTGGGAAAAGTTCTTAATGTTTTGAGGAAATGCTTATAATATGCTGAGCTAAGGGAACATGCTTCACGTGTGTGTGTACGTATATGTGTAAAGACAGAAACTGACTGACTGGTTGGTTATTTGGAAGAACATCAAATGTTATCATTAGTTCTATATGAGTTCTCTGCTCTGAAAAGGAACTGAGAGCGGGCTGCATCCTTCAAACAGGAAAACAAGGGGTCTTAATGGACAGCAGTGGCTGTGAAAGCAGAAGAGGTGAAAGACTGCTTCCGGCTGTTGAGTGGCACCCTATGCCACTCAACATCCCCATCCTCAAGGCCACATGGACTCAGGAAGACCAAATTGGTCATTGAGAACAAGTGGAAAAAACCATCTTCACCAAGGGATGGAACCAGTCTTAACATCTGGATAGCAAGGATGCTTACAAGAAAATGGAGTGAAAGAAGGATTTCCAAGAATCTAGCGCCATTTAAATCTCCACGAGAGACAAAACGTGAGCACAAGTGAGTAAGCCAGGAGCTGGGGGGAAGACTCTGGGGAGACCAGATGGTAAGTAATTCCCTCCCGCAGGCAGACAGGTTACAGAGCATAAACACGACATGGGCTGAGGGACCAGCAGGGATCACTGTAGAAGAAAGGAAGAATATAAAGCAGGTTCCAGAGGAAATGAAACCCCCATCAGACTTAGAAGCAGGACTCACTTAAATCTACCTCAAACTGGTACAGACCAGGGAAAATACTGAAGATACACCTCTCTGGGTACTGCCACCAGGGAAGATAACAGGAAGCGATGCATAAGGAACGACCCAAAGGCTACAGTCTGAACCCCACTCCCCACCCCACCGCTTTTCTTCTTGCTTTGGGAGAAAGAAAGGGTGATCGTTTTATTTTTCCATTGTTTCTCAGGCTTATCTGGAGGGTCCAGCTGGAGAACACCGTATGCATCCACCCATGGCCAAAAAGAATAATCATTCTCTAACGGAGAAGGTGCCACCTTCCCAAGCGCTAAGCTTCATGCCCAAAAGACACAGAGCAGTGATGGAGAAGGTGAACCCTCTCCCTGCCAGCGGTTCAGCCAACAGAGCAGCACTCACCACAGCTGTGCACGGCTCTCAAATCCTCAGAACCATTTCTTCTGGTCATTTCTTTCCACAGCTGAACTAAAAGCAGAGGGTACTGCCCACACCACAGGGAGGAAAGAAAGGGACAAGCAGATTCCCTAGAACTTCGCTGTCCAACAGCTGTTAGCCACGTGAGACCATTTAAATCTATTAAAATTTAAAATCCAGTTCCTCAGTCACATTAGCCACATTTCAAGTGCTCAACAGCCATAGGTGGCCAGTGGGCACCTGACAGCACAAATACAGATCATCTCCTCACCGAAAGTTCTGTTCGAGAAAGCTGCCCTGGACGGCAGCACAGACCCAGAGCCCGGGGTAGAGGCAGGCAGAGGTTAAGAGAGACGCGGAGGGCTTCCCTGGTGGCGCAGTGGTTGGGAATCTGCCTGCCAATGCAGGGGACACGGGTTCGAGCCCTGGTCTGGGAGGATCCCACGTGCCGGGGAGCAACTGGGCCCGTGAGCCACAACTGCTGAGCCTGCGCGTCTGGAGCCTGTGCTCCGCAACAGGAGAGGCCGCGATAGTGAGAGGCCCGCGCACCGCGATGAGGAGTGGCCCCTGCTTGCCGCAACTAGAGAAAGCCCTCGCACAGAAATGAAGACCCAACACAGCTAAAATAAATAAATAAATAAATTTATAAAAAAAAAAAAAAAAAAAAAGAGAGAGACGCGGAACAGCAGCCCGTCAGGAAGACAGCGCGGATCAGCTGTATCGACTGGTTTCTCTCATCCTGGGCAACTTCCCCCTAAATTACGTTTTATTGAACAATACACTGTATATTTACAGCCAAAAGTATTCCTTCTAGCCACTGAAGCAGACTCTTGAATTCTACTCCCAGCCCTGAGCCTCAATCATTTTTCTTTTGTAAAAGCATTAATTTTCAGAGGGATGACTTATGACGGGAAGATCACATACAGGGAACACTCTCAGATCATCTCAAAGTGAAGACCATCTCCATTCAAAGTATTTCTGTAATCAAACTTGTCTGTTTAAACAGGAGGAAGATTTACAGTCAAACTCTCAAGACAAGCATGGAGACCACCTTAACAATTAAAGCCATTTGAAAATGAAATGAACTGTCTTGTGAGGTGCTGAGTTCTTTTTATTACAAATCAGAAAACTTTTCATTAAGAAGTAATAGCAAAAGGTATACATTAAGTTAGAGCTGAACGGCCTCTAAAGGTCTTTCCAACTCCCAAGACACTGGTTCTACGGTGGATGTCATGGAGCACTGGGACTTGCTGGATATTTCTGGAGATTCTCTATTTAAGTAACATAAAACTGGAGCTCCGGGCTGCTAAGAACAAGAATAGACATGCTGGTATCCAAGGGGGTGTCCATGCAGGAGGATGCAGAGCGCTGGAGTCCTGGAGGGAAGAGGGTGCTTCTGCACAGCGGGGGTGGCCCGCCCACAGGGAATGCTGAAGTCTTAGTGGTGGTAGAGCTTCTACTTGGGAGAAGAGCAGGGAGGTGGCCTGGCACAGAGTACGAGATCCCTAAAAGAGTGACAGGGGAAGGGGCAGAGGTAGTTATGGCCTCCCAGCATGGGATGCTGAGACCAGGTGAGGTTAGGAGGGCATCCGGGCAGCCCAGGAGAGTGTTAGAGGCCGGGCAGGCTGAAAGGGAGGGGGAGGGTGATGGCAAGAGTAGCATCACTCCAGTTGGGGGCGGGGGGTGGGGGTCAGACACAAGAAAGGTGAGGAGGGTATCTGTCCTGGGGTGATGGGGGGGGAGCAGGACCACTACATGAGGGTCAGAGTCTGAGTGGGCGTGGAGAGGGCATCTGTGCAGTGAGGGGGCAGTGGCAACAATGCGACAGAATTCTGGTCACATACAAGAGGGTCGATCAAATAAGATACTGAGGATGAGGGGAGCCAGATTTCTCACTGTCAGAGAAGGGAATTACAAATATGTAAAGAGAGGGAATTCCCTGGCAGTCCAGTGGTTAGGACTCCGCGCTTTCACTGCCGACGGACCAGGTTTGATACCTGGTTGGGGAACTAGGATCCCGCAAGAGGCGCAGTGAAAATTATATATATATATATATATATACGGAAAGAGAGAAAACCAGAATGCCCCTGCGGTGTTGGATGGAATTGAAGATACCGATACGAATGCATGGTTTTCAATACATGTAGACACATAGAGAGAGACAGAGAGAGAGAGAGAGAGAGAGAGAGAGAGAGAGAGAGAGGGGGGGGGGAGAGAGAGAGAGAGAGAGGGAGAGATCCACCTATATAGACAGAGAAATAAATACAGATGCTAACGTGTGGTGCTCAAAGAAACTCTTGAGTAAAGAAAGACTCTGGGTTGGATTTCACTGTTAAGAACACAGTTCTATTTTTAGACACTCAGCCACCAGGCTCCCTGGGTCCCCACCTACCACTACCATTTTCTACATAAATGTGCAGATGTGAACAAGAGTCTAAAAATGTTCCCCCTGCCTGCATGCTGGCTCTCCCTGACCTGGCAGATGGCTGGTTGATGGAGCAGGCCCATTTTAGTTTTAAGCAAACAAAATCTTAAGGTGGATTTGTTTTTCTTTCAAGGACTAAAATTACCAGCTATGACTTTCATGTTTCCTCCCAGCAGTGCTGATATCGAAGCTTAAGTAAAATCATGCTGAGAACTCAAAGTCTCCCTCAATAGTAACAGTTGTAAACTCCCAATTTAGTTCCTTTTAGAGAGAAAATGACAAGAATTCCAGCTGAGGCCAACACAGCTGTGAGAAGAAGCTATCAATAGCAGCAGTCCTCAGCTTCCCATTGAAAAATACTGAGAGAGATTTAAAATAAAAACAAAGCTCTTACTACTCTATGCAGCCCTCAAGAGATGTGGGAATTCCCTTAAAAAGCAACTCTCACAAAGAGCAACAGATCCCAAATGTTGCCGGGAGGTCACCCACACTGCCTCCTCCCAAGTCCCTAGAAAGTGTGATGAGTCTGGAGCCTGTCTTTGCTTTGCTTTGCTTTTTTCCCCCTTTTTTTCAGACGGAGAGGAGTGTTGTTTGTAAAAGAAACACCACAACTGCAGGGCCAGACTGCAAAACCGGTGGGGAAATGGAGAGGGCGGGTCCAATTCGGCCGTAGAAATCCACCCCTTGGCCAGCAGGGGGAGGACCACGCCCATCGCAGCCTTTAGTGTCCTTCTGCTGCCCTTGAAGACAGAGCGCTACTCTATCTAGTTACTGAACCTCAGAAGTTTAGAAATCAACTGCAGCCTTAAGCCATCTAAAGATCTTAATTTCAGCCTATACATAAAAATTAGAGATTACGTTACCAAGAAAATACCACCGAGAGAACAGCCTGTAAATCTTTGAAACTACTCTTTGAAGGTAATTACTGTTCAGAGTGGTTTGCTCTCCTTTGTTTCATCTTCACTGAATCTTTTCCTTTCGGTATGTTTTCTTCCCTGGATTAAGTCTGAAGGGAACTGACAGTCCTAAACCAATATAAGAGAGCTAGGGACGTCCCTGGTAGCGCAGTGGTTAAGAATCCGCCTGCCAATGCAGGGGACATGGGTTCGAGCCCTGGTCCGGGAAGATCCCACATGCCACGGAGCAACTAAGCCCGTGCGCCACAACTACTGAGCCTGCGCTCTAGAGCCTGTGAGCCTCAACTACTGAGTCCACGTGCCACAACTACTGAAGCCCGCGCACCTAGAGCCCGTGCTCTGCAACAAGAGAAGCCACCGCAATGAGAAGCCCGCGCACAACAACGAACAGTAGCCCCCGCTCACCACAACTAGAGAAAGCCCGCATGCAGCAACGAAGACCCAACACAGCCAAAAATAAATAAATAAATAAATAAATTTATTTTAAAAAAGAGAGAGCTAGATTATACTCAAGAGATTACATGATAAAGAGAGTTTCGTCCGAGCAGTCTTAAGAGGCCCACAGGCAGCTGAGCCGGCCTGCCAGACTCGCTCCTCACCTGCTCACCCTGTCTCGCCCAGGCTTTCTCGGCCGCAGCACTGCCGACATTTGGACCCAATGATTCTTTGTAGTGAGGGGCTGCCCTGGGCATCGTAGAGATTTAGCGGCATCACCGGCCCCCACCCGCTAGATGCCTGCAGCACCTTGTGCAGAACAGAGTTAACACAGCCTGACGGCTCTCTTTTTCGAAAGGCTGGCCCTTGGCTGGTGCGTGGAACTTCGATTTGGGGGGAGAACTATAAGAATGGCTCACTGGGCCCAAACTGTACAAACAACAGGGTTTATGCTGAACACCGGCTTTCCTTCTGGGAGCCTGAAATTACGCACAGCACGTGCCACGCAAAGACTGCCCATGCGATTCGTTCCCAAAAAAAACCCTGGGCACTGAATCTCTGACGAGCTTAGCTGGTGGGCAGCATTTCACATGGTTGTCACAACTCGGTGCTGGGGGAAGGAAGCCCCTCCTGTGTGATGCCGAGGGGAGAACACCCTTGGAAGCTTGCCCCTGGTTTCCCTGGACTTCACCCCGTGTGCCTTTGCTCTCTGGGGACTGTGATTTACATCCCTTTGCTGTAATAAACCAGAGCCACGAGTATGACTACACACTGAGTCCTGTGGGTCCTCCTGCAAATCATCAAAATTGGAGGTGGTCTTGGGGACCACTGACACACCCCCTCAGTCACAACAGTCAAAAATGGCTGCACAGATTGCCAAATGTCCCCGTGGAGGGGCAAAATCAACCTCCCTCCCCTGCTGAGAACCACCAGCCTGGGCACACTTGGCCCAAATAGGCCTGCAATAAAAGTTTGATTTTAAACTGAAGTGAACAGAACTAAATTGACTTAAATAATCTCCAGAACAACAGGAAAAGAAAAGGGAAAAGAAACAAGCTTTTAAAAAGAAAAAACGTTTAAAATCACACAATTGATTTCAAGTAAATGCTCACAGAAGCAGCAAGCAGAGGAGTAAACCTTTCTTCAATTTCAAATGACTTTTCTCTATTCATTAGAGTTATTCAAAGCTAGTGCTACATAAATATGCCAAATTCAGATCCTAGGTACATGAGAGAAACCTGTACTGCCCCAAGGGGTACCAGCTGGGCTCACACAGATCACCCTTTCTCAACTTATGGAAATCCAGCCTCAAAACACGGCATTGAACTATATCAGTTCCTCCAGTCTACAAATTCTCTATAGATTTATTTTTGTGCTTTCATCTTGATGATGATCAAAAAAATTAGTATAGGCAAATCTTTGCTCATATTTAATGATGTATACTACTAAAAAATTTTCAATGTCCAAGCTTGTATTTGATGGGCTAATGAGAGGAGAAGGAAGACTTAAAATGTAATAATGCAAAGCAAGTACACAAGGGTAAAATCTAAGTGATGGGTATACAGGTGTTCACCATAAAATTCTTTTAACTTTGCTGTCTGCTTGAAGATTTTCATAAAAATGTTGGGGAAAAAATACAAATCATGCACCTGTACCAGATGAAGATAATAATGTCAGTATATTATAACAATATACTACATAAAGGGAAGCTTCCTAGTGGTTCAAACAGAAAAAGTGGCAGGAAGAAGTACATCATCACCCAGCATGCAAAGTACAGGCATGCTAAATGCAGAAGTCCCATAATTAACGCCATATTCACCTTGAGAGATGCAATTCAGTTTTAAAGAAAAAGCCTCAGCTGTGACATTATGTTAATCTGACTGTTATTAGTTTTGTAGATTTGTCTGTATTTAATTTGTAAATTTGTTTTAGTTTTGTACTTGTCTAAGTACAAAGCAGCTTAGATTTTTTTTTACTTGTACTTATTCAAGTTGCCCTACTTAAAAAAGCAATTAAAATGCAAGGGATCTTGAATAGCCAAAAACAAACAAAAATAAAACCCCTGAAAAGGAAGAACAAAGTTGGAGGACTTACATTTACCACTTACTACAAAACTGCAGCAATCAAGACAGTGTGGTAGTGGCATTAGGACAGACATATAGACCAATGGAATACAATTGAGACTTCAGAAATAAACCTATATATCTACAGCCAGCTGATTTTCAACAAGGGTGCCAAGATCATTCAATGGGAAAAGAACAGTCTTTTCAACAAGTATGGATAAGACAACTGGATATCCACAAGGAAAAGAATGAGGGAGGACCCCTACCTCATACCATATACAAAAATTAACTCAAAATAGATCAAAAACCAAAATGTAAGAGCTAAAACTAGAAAATGCTTACTAGAAAACACAGGTGCAAATCTTTGTGGCCTTGATTAGACAACGGTTTCTCAAGTATGTCACCAAAAATGCAAGCAACCAAAGGAAAAATAGAAGCTTCATCCAAATTAGGAGCTTTTGTGTATCAAAGGACACTATCAAAAAAGTGAAAAGACAACCTACAGAATGGGAGAAAACATCTGCAAATCATATATCTAATAAGGATCTAGTATCCAAAATGTACAAGAATTCTTACAACTCAACAATAAAAACACAACCCAATTTGAAAATGGGCAAATGATTTGAATAGACATTTCTCCAAACACAGTATATAAATTTTCATAGCCAATAAGAACATGGAAAGGTACTCAGCATTACTAATTAGAGAAATGCAAATCAAAACCACAATGATACCTCTTCACATCTGCTGGGATGGCTAGAAGAAAAGACAGGTAATAACAAGTCTTGGCAAGGTTGTGGAGATATTGGAACCCTCCCTCATACCTTGCTGGTGGGAATGTAAAATGGTACAGCTGCTTCAGAAAACATTCTGGCAGCTCCTCAAAAAGTTAAACATAGAGTGAACATATGACCCGGCAATTCCACTCCTCAGTATATACCCGAGAAGTGAAAACATATGTTTACATAAAAGCTTGTACATGAATGTTCATAGCAGTATTATTCACAATGGCTAAAAAAATGGAAACAACCCAAATGTCCCTCAACTGAAGAATCGATAAACAAATGTGGTATATCCATATGATGAAATATTGAGTCAAAAAAGGAATGAAGTATTGGTTCTATTCTATAAAATGGATAAACCTTGAAATCACTATGCTAAGTGAAAGGAGGTAGACACAAAAAGTCACATATTGTATGACTACATTTATATAAAATGTCCAGAATAGGCAAATCCATAGAGACAGAAGGCAAATTGGTGGTTGTTGCTAGGAACAGGGGGCGTGAAGTTTGGGGGCAGGGATAGAGTGACTGCTGGAAGGCAGTGGGTTTATTTTGGGGATTCTGGAATTAGACAGCAGTGATTAGACGACAGTTGTACCAGTTTGTGAATATACCAGAAAACACCGAATTGTACACTTTGAGTGACTTTTATGGAATATGAATTATATCTCAATTGAAAAATAATAAAATAAATTAAGTCAACTCTGGGAGTCCACTAACAGAGGAAAATCCACAAAGATGATCTAAGCAGCAAGTTCATGAACCATTCAGTCTTTTTTTTTGCACTTGCCTAATGGTAGAAAAAAAAATATTTCAAGCTCTCCTGGGCTTTATACATTGTCTATAAAAAGTTGCTATGCCTAAAGGAAGTTCCAGAATTTGGTTCTGGGCCACACGGGAACACATATACAGGAGTGAAATGTCTTCTCTTTGGGAAAGTTCCCTTACTTCTCAAAGAACCCATAAAAGCTTCTAAGGGGAAGTTTGGGATGCTTCAATAATGGTTCTAATGTTCTGTGAGCAAACTATTTCCTTGAGACTCATTTCTGACACCAAATGCTATGGGTGAGTTTGTAGATCTCAACCAGCACGTATAACATTTCTGGTGTGGCAATGTACAAATCAGTCACCTTCATATTATACATGAGCACTTGTCACAAAAGCAAAGGATACTATTATCATCATGTTTGTTTAAAGCTCACTGATATGCTCATCATGAATTAGCACAATTTTTAAACAGGCTACAGGAAAAAAAAAAGAATTAGATAAAATACCCTGCACATCCATACCGTCAGCCCTTCTCATTTCCTCGCTCACATATCAGAAATATGACCCAATTATGTGCCAGGCACAGGGGACATGGCAGTTCAAAACAAGACCTGGCTGAAGCTTACAAAATCAAAGATCCAAAACAGATAAGGTTGAAGCAAGTCGTTACAAGGGCATAATGAGGGTAACTAGGAGGAGTGCCATTCCAGGGGCCAGAAAGTGCCCCCTGACTAAGTGGTATTCAAGTTGAAACCTACAGGACAAGCAGGTCATTAGTCTGATGAAAATGAGGAAAAGGATTTCCAGACAATGGAGAGTGTTTACAGCCCAGAAAAACTGAGAGAGCAAAGCTTATTCTAAGAACTCAAAAAAAAAAAAAAAAAAAGAAAAAAAAAGCTAGAGATGGAGACAGTGGTCATGTAGTCGAGGGTCTTGAAAGACATTTTAAGGAGTCTGGGCTTCCCAAGAACAATGTGATGCCAACAATCAAACTGGAGAACAGCGAGACCAGAGGCAGAAGACCAAAGAGGAAGCCGTTTCAGCAATCCAAAGGAAGGACGTCAGTCACCTGGTGTAGGGTGGGTGCAGAGAGACAGAGAGGTAGACAGATCTAGAAAATATTGAATACGTAGGATGTAGAATCAATAGGACTTCTTATTCTGATACAGGAAGTAAGGGAGAGGAAAGAATTGACGACACCACATAGATTTCTGATTTGGGAAGCCTGGTAGACAGCACTGAAAACTGACTGAGAGAGAGAGAGAGAACTGAAGGATCAATAAAGTTGGGGTGAGGCAGGGATATGGTAGACTCAAAGATCCTGGCCTGTAATCGATGCTTTGGCTCTCGCCAGCATCTCCCAGCACACCGTGTTGTGCCGAATGCTCCTCACCCTGGTCCTTTCTCTGGAAGGTCCACCTCGGCTGACAGCGGACTATAGACAGGAATGCTGACATCGTAGCCTTGCCGGTAAGTCCATGTAGAAAAGCCACCACCAGCCAACAGAGCCCTGAAAGCAAAGGATTTTGTCAAATGATGAGAAAGAGAGAAGGTCTCCATTCTGATAAGCTCTGTGGAAAGGGGTAATTGAATATTCATAACAATATCAACCACAGCTAATGTTTACCAAGTCCGTTTTCTATAAAGACACTGTGCTAAATGTTGTACCATCACACCTCCTGGACATTAGCTGCATCCTATTCCTGAGTCACCACCCTTCCTCTGGGGTCCTAAGTAGTCTTTCCCTACTTTCCATGTTTTAAAATACATCACAGCCAGGAGGACTCCCTTTGAACAGCCCCTCTGCCACCTCATTCAGATCCCATTCACCTCTCCCAAAAGTCATACCCAAGTCTTAAACACACTTACAATAACAGCAATAATAATAGGTCTGTACAGGACAACTGGCTGGGGAAGTCACTTACCAACCCCACTGACTGGAATCTCAGGGGACAATGGACAAAGAAAGCAGTGGTGACAGCAAAGTAGCACATCTCATGCTGCCTACACCCCAGCCTCTCTCCAATTCCCGCCCCGAGCAGTTCTTTCCACTGTCGTCCCAGAGCTACGTGTGCGTCATGTAACCTCTACCAGCTCTCACCATCCATTCCAGCTACTCAGTCTTATTAACCCAATTCCGTCTACAGGAAGCAGAATCCAGAACTGGACCTTTAGTGCTTCTCTTGCAGTCTGTATGCACGAGCTTTTATTCTCCTTAGTTAGAAAGCCAAGAAGACTCTGTTTTAATTGGATCCAGCAAGTCTTACAATGACACTTCATCAGAAAGGAAGCAGGTGTATATCACACCAACTTCCACGGTTATTCTGTCCCTGGGGCTGCAAACCCATCAAATCACTTACTGGGGCAGAGTGATGCCAGTTCCATGCACTGCACAGTCTGAGCCAAAGTGTATGAACTGAAAAGTCACATTTTGTGCCATCTTGATTGCTACCAATCCCCTCCCTGCCCTGATGACAGCCTACGTTTCCTTCTAACATGACCAGTTTAAGTTCAAAGATTTTCAAACCACCCCTGGAAATCCCAATCTGTTTGTTTAAGCTTTAGGAAACCAAGAATTGGTCAGGGAGGTAACGTGCAGGCTAAAAACCTCTCCAGCTGCCAATACACTATGTAAGACTCAATGACTAGCCTTCGTATCAACATACGGTCTTATTTTTCTTGACTGGCATTCAGCAGTGAATCTGTCCAATGTGAATTTGGGTGGGTTCCATGACCATGATGGCAAGCAGACTGCATGGGTCCCCACAACCTATGTGCAGAGAAGCAAACACTGATCCAACACACAGGCACCAAGCAGTCCAGGTAAGCCAGGGTAGTGGGTGATGAGGTAATTACACCCACACCCCAGAGGACAGGCGCATGTGTATGCGGTGAGAAAGGAAGCAGGTGTACATGACGCCAACTTTTACTGTTACTCTGTCGCTGGAGCCCCAGGGGTAAGGGAGGGGGTTAAGCACTGGTAGGAGGAAAGCATGCAACCCGAAGCATGTGTCCTGCCACAGATCACACATGTGCAATCTGGTGTGTGATCTCAGGAAGAGTCGCCACTGCAATTAGTCAAACAAGCCTCACACTGGCCCTGCTGCTGACAAGACTTCAACTCGAAGTCGCTGCGTCCTCTTCTGCCAAGCTTTCCCTAACATTATAATGGAGAAAAAATTGTAAGCCTCCCTTGTTTTACAGAACACGTGTTTTACATTGACTGAAAAGTAAATTTCTGAGAAGCACATTCTGTTTTCCCATTATGTATCCCCAAATCAGAGATCCGTTCCAAAGCCGCAAGAGACTGAATACAAACCGTGCAGCTAAGAAAGCATTACTATGACGACCACACTCACACCAGGCCAGGTGTTCTGTCACTGGAAGTGTCACCAGCATCTTCAGCACTTTCCGGGACTTCCTGACTCGGGGACATCACCGACCCTCCTCCTCTCAGCCTGGCCCTGTGGACTCAGCATCCCTACCCTGGGTCTTTCCCAGACGCTCTCACAGCTCGCCTCCTCCCATGTGAGTATTCACAGAGCCTGAACACAGTTCATCTGCAAGTGTATCTTTTACTTCCTTTTAATCAGGCCTGCAAATTCCTCAAATATAAAGCTTCACGTTTTAGGTTTTGCAAAAAAAGAAACTGACCAATTCTATTGATTATCCTTATTTGTTTACTGACTCAAACTGTAAAAAAAAAAATTACGAGACAAGTATGTTTGAGCAATGGCTAGATATTTGGTGAATATCTGGTGATATTAAAGAACTACTGTTAATTTTTTTAGGTATGATAATAGTACTGTAGTTATATTTTTTAAAAAGCTCTTATGCAGAGCCTCAAATGAAATGTTTACAGATGTAATGATATAACATCTGGGATTTGCTTCTAGATAATCTAGTGGGGAGTAGGTAGGAATACAGATAAATCAAGTTGACAATATCAAAGCTGGACAGTGGGTATGTGGGGCTCACTGAACTAGTTTCTCTTCTTTTATATAAGTTTAAAAGTTTCCGTAAGAAGTTTAAATAAATATACACCCATACGAAAGCAGAAATTTGTGAGAGATACGTGCAAAGAAACGATAACAAAAATCTAAGGTAGTAATAAAATTACAGAATGTGTCTGAGAAAACAAAGATCAGTAAAGTCAGACATTGAAGAGGTATAATTTGCTGTCATCTGAGTTAAAATAAAATGAGTATGTGACTATATATATGTTTGACTATAAATCCATCGAATAAAGACTTGAAAAATACACAGTGTTTGATAACAGTGATTACCTCTCAGTAAGACAGTAAAAAGAGAGGAGGATTTGAAAGCATACTTTTACATTTTACTCTTTGTACCCTTGCATATTGTTCCAATCTTGTACCAAGAAGGTATATGTGTATCATGCATAGGATTTTTAAAATCTGAAAGAGAAAAACAGATCCAAACAGCATAAAATATGTATTTTCTGAGCTGACATTTGCTTCAGTCCTGGTCCTTGCATTTCCCTGAGTCAAGTAATTCTTAAATAATCACACCTAGGACTTTAGATTTCAGGGGGATCTTAGAAACAGTCTAATCTAGCCTGTCTGTTTTCTAATTTCTGAATAATCAGATGTGCAGCTCCTGCTAAAACCATTCTACACTCCTGGTTCTTGCCTCCTCTGAATCCAGAAGCAAGGACAAAGGATAAGAAAAATTAACAAACAAATCTACTATCCTTACCCCAACCAGAAGACCACCTAGGCTTCAAAATGATATTTCCCACATGGAAAGATAAAGGAGGACTATACGATGATTCATTACTTGCTACAGGATTGCCTATAATCACTTACAAAAAATACATGCACAGGGAAAACGATTTAACCTTCCTGATCCTTAACACCTAAGAACCAGCAAGAACTTAAACTCTCTCCTGATCACTTGACACTTTGCTGCAGAGGAATGAAACCCCTTTTAACGTGTGCACTTGATAAAAATAAAATCCTTCTCCCGTGCAGATACATATACCAAAATGTCAGCAAAAGTGAAATGTCCCAAACAGAAATAAGCCCTTCTCAAAACAAACCCAGAACAGCAGGTGAAGACATCGCACTCCTCACAGCTCTTTCCCTTCCCTTCTCTATCCTCTAAAGTATTTCACTTACCCAGAACAACCAAATGCATAAAACAGTAGCCCACTCAGGAACACCGGGGCTGAGAGCCAAATCAGGGATCACCTTGTGTTTAGCTGGTTTCTACAGAATTTGTGTGGCCTGACTGCCCTCTATCGTCCAAAATGGTTTCTACACCAAAGTTGAGGAATGGTCCTTGGGTGTGTCTTTTCTAGTGATAATTGTATTTCCAGATAGAAACTCAACACTGACTCTAGATAATCACTTAAAGCAAAGAGGGCTTAGATTTAATCTTCTGGGGAAAAGCAGTACTAAGTGTAGATTTTCGTAACTGACAATGCTGGCCTCCCACAGCTGGCCTCACCTTTTTCAGTAACAATGATTTTTTAAGAGTTAAACATCAACTGTAATAAAGTTGGTTATAAATGAGTTCATATGTGAACTTACAATAATCCTCTACCTTGAGTATTGCCCCGGACCCTCATGTTGGGCCCAAACCTTCTGCTCTCTTCAGAGCCTTGAACCAAGTGATAGGAGAGGAACCTTAAGCGACACCTCCCTCCTGAGTTTTCCAGGAAGTGGTGCAGTCAATGCACAAAAGGGCCAATACACAGTAAGCGAGCTCCAACTGCAATCGTGCTGTCATGGCCGCCCCACACCGCATCTGCCTGTTTGGAAGTTTTATTAGGAAGGAAGGAAAGAAGCCCACTGATTGAAACAACAGAGAGTAAATGGTACTCAGAGTGCCCTCATTCCCCGACGTTACAGGCTCCAATTACACATCCACGCCCTCTCCCCTCAGCAGCTGCGACTCTACTTCTGGCAAATGCTCCCAAATGCAGAGAAAGCTGACACAGCCAGTGATGAACCAGGCCCTGGGGGGGTTGGAGGAGAAGTTATGCTCAGGAGAGCACAACCCAGACTAAGGAGACAAGACAAACTTTTAAGATGCCCCGCTGGAACCTAAGCTCCAACTGGTTTCCCCCAACAGACTTAGGCAGGTCTGATGCTTCTAGGTCTTGAGGAGGAAAAGGCCTAGGACAATTGTCCACTTTAACAAACAATTCTGGTTACAAAGTATGTCCCAGTGGGCTTAGAAATATCATTTCACATGAACGAAAGGGTCTTGCATTTACTTAATCCTCAGAACCCTATCACGGGGACAGCCCCAAATATACCTACCTGTCTCTGGGGACATCCAGGGCCGTGTTATAATCTGGGGGACCTCCAGGCAACATGTTGAACAGGAGGTGATTGGTTCCTCGATCCCACCTATTAAGAAATTACACATGTAGGAGAATTCACACATCAACTATGAAGAAACAAAGACAAGTCAGTTTCTGGATGACAAGTAGTCTCCCCAGCCCATAACAGGGCCTCTTCTCAGGAGTGCCTGGAGATTCCAACAGTGCATCAGGCACTGGCCTGGCTCCTTCAAAGGAAAGCTGGGGGATGTGCACTCCAAGCTTGTCCGCTACAGAACTGCTTATGCTAATGAAAACCTGAACGCTAACCGAGTGTTCACCATTGGGTTACAGAAACAAAAAATAAATAAAATACAGAAGGCCGGTTAAATACATTAGGGAACATGTGCAAAATGCAATACTATAGAGCCCTTAAAATCATGTAGAACCGACAGATGAAGATGAAATTATCTGGAAATACATTCATGATAAATGAAGGGAAAAAGGCAGCAAGAGAGCGTGTTTTGCCGTGTGATCCCATTCTGGACAAAAAATGTTATATACACATGCATGGGTATATATACTTTATAAAAAAATGTATACATATATGCCTATGTATATGTTTTATACAAAAATGACTGAAAAGTAACAGCAAAATATTAATGATTATCTCTTAGAGGCAGGCTTATGGAATGAACCTTACTTTCTTCTTTTTGCTCACCTGTATTTTCAGACTTTTTATAGTGAATGTATATTATGTGAGTAATAAAGAAGGGAAAAAAGTGCTTAAATTTAAAAGGAAAAGCATGGGAAGCATCCTTAGCTTCTAAACGTTAAGAGGCTGGGAACCCACAGCAGTGGCACAGGAGGGTGGTGCGGAGGCCAGGTGCCCAAAGCACCGGTCCTCCTACGGGTCAGTCGCTCATCCACTCACCCCCATATGAGATAAGAGACAAGCAGCCAGCCGGACACCAGCTCAAGAGAACCACTGGCTCTGCCCCTCCTTCCCTCTAGCTCCTGGAAGACCTGCTACGATACCTGGAGAGCTGGGCCAGCGCCTGCGCCGTCTCCTTCACGCGGAGCGCGTTCTGGTTGAGCAGGTCGATGGACGGGATGAACAGGCAGGCCCGGGTGATGTCCTCAGTGTAGTAGTCGCTGTCTGAGACGGCCGTGAGCAGCTCGTTGTACTCCTGGGAGATGGTGCTGCTCACTGGGACACCCGCATCATCCACATACTTTTTCAGAGAGTAAATGTACACCTTGATCTTGTTCTTGGGGTTGAAGCCACAGCGGTAGACGTCGAAACATGTGTGCATTCTGCAGCTGAGGTCACCACGCTCGGGGACGGGGCTGTCGGCCGGCAGCCGGACCACCGGCACGTCGCGGATGCTGCGCTTCTGCACGCTCCAGTCGCTCGAGGACTCGATGGAGTGCGGCCAGAACTGAAACATGCCCGTGGCGATGAGGCCCAGCAGGACGATGGAGAAGAGGGTGATGTAGTAGATGCGGTGCTTGGTCTTCATTCTCGGGATGAGGGCAGGACCCCGGATGTTGTACTTGACCGAGGCACACATAATGACCCAGAGAGCCTCTTCCTCACACTCCTAGTTACCAGGGGAGAAGAGAGAAAAATGAAGTTTTTAGAGTGGCAGATGACACTTGAAAGGACTGTTCAACTCTGAATCTACCTCTTTCCCTTAAGTGGTCTGATGAAATAATGAAAAGGGATTTTTGACCTGTCTTATAAATAAATAAATAAATGTGTACATATGAGAATATGCTATATATTTACTATTTAATATTACATACTTAATATAAATACTGTTAACATAATGTAGAAATATTACTATATTCTATAAATATATATTCTCTGAAAGCATAAGCTGGTAAATGCGTGGGACCTAGGAAGAGGGGTACTGACCAAGCAAGAAAAATCAAAAGTGGAACAGCTGAAGACAGTTGTTTTATTTTGCTTTCAAATACTTGCCTAACATAAACTGATACTTCATCTGGACAAACTGATGTTTCCTTCATTATACTAAAGCCTGTTTTCATTCATTCAACCCTCAAAGAGGACCTAAACAAAGAAGAAAGTGAAAACCTACCTTAGAGGAATTTATATGCTAATGAGACACAAAACTGTAACAAAATGTGGAATGTAAAAACACCACTAAGAAAATATCAAGAAAAGGCCAAGGGGTATTAGAGAAGATTAATCTTTAAATAAAATATATATTGATGTTTTATAATAAAGGGATAGTTGACACATTTAGATGGAAGGGAGAAATGAAGAAACAGGGAAGGAGGAAAGGAGAGGTGGAGGGAGGAAAAGAAAGGCCAATGAGGTAGATCCATTTCTAAAGATTGATGCCAACAATTCTTCCCACTGGTGAAGGTGCACGCCACTTGTCCAATCAAAAGGTGGAATCTCTTTCCCTTCCTCCTGAATTCGGGCTAGCCTTGTGACTTGTCTGACCAAAAGAACGTGGCAGAAGTGAGATTCTGGGGTTTCTGAGTCCAAGACTTAAGAGACCCTGTAGCCGATGGAAGCCAGCTGCCACGTTATAAGGAAGCTGAGCTCCCAGCTTAGGGCAACCTCAGGAAGACCCCAGGGGAAACTATGTGGAGCAAACATGAACCAGCCCCACCAAGCTCTGTAGCGATGGCAGAATCCTGAGCAAATACATGATTGCTGTTGCTGTGGTTGTTTGTAAGTTGTGAGGTGGTTTGTTATGTAGCAATAGATAAATGAAAGAGCCAATAAGCATCATTGACAGATATAAAGAAAATCCTTAGTCCTCAGCTGAAAATGCAGAGTTCCCCTGTAGACCACAAATTAAGATCCTTACTCAACAAGCCCCCGATACCTGATGCCTAGCTACCGTGTGGGGAGGGTAAAGCCTTGAGTGTGACTGCATCATCTGGCACAGACATATTACTGCAACAAGAGACTTTAGGACTTCAGCATTCCACATGTCAAAATCCCAATCTTCAAAATGGCCTCATTCAGAAAAGCTATTAATATAAAGGGAAATAACGGAAAAGCTCATAGACCATCTTAAGGTTTATCAACCATTTTCACTATGGCTAAACGTTGTTCTCCCCAGTCATGCCCACACTGTAAGACTGCTTCCTTCCTAGCCAGCAGGGTCTCGTCAAGCCTTGAATGTTGCAATCATTATCAGCTTTTTGGGTAAAATGTGCTGGATGGTCATGAATGATTTCAACTTGTATCTCTCTGAGACCATAATCTGGAACATATCAAGAAATGTGCTTGTCATGGACTAATGTATGAAAGTTCATACATTTTAAGCTTAAAGATTATCATCTTTGGGGTATATACATTAGCCATTCAATATATACTAATGGATTCCATGACAGAAATGCAGGCACAAGAGCTATTTCACTTTTTCTGTCATTCTAACGATGAACAGGATGTTCCTAGCCTGCCCCCAACCCCTACTTACCACCAAGTCCACCCTATCCTTTTCCTTCCCTCCATGTATCCCTCCTGGAGCTAGAAAAGAGGAGGTCTTGGGACAAATGCACGCAAGGAACTGCACTCTTCATATACCCCATGTCAGAACTGCCCAACAGGCTCTCAAGGTGTACCTATATCCTGAATCAGTGGTTCTCAAACACCCAAATGCTAAGAATCACACAGGGAGAGCTTGTTAAAACACAGAGTCTTTGGCCCCAGCACTGGAGGGTTGTATTAGTAGGTCTAAAATAAGGTCACAGAATCTGTCGATTTAGCAAGCCCCTTGCATGTTTATTTTATGCAGCTAGGTTTGAAATGTTCACTAATGTTAGACAAACTACCTTTTAACACAGTAGTTTTTTTCTTTTTTAATTTATTTTATTTATTTATTTTTGGCTGTGTTGGGTCTTTGTTGCTGCACGCGGACTTTCTCTAGTTGCGGCAAGCAGGGGCTACTCTTCATTGCAGTGCGGTGGCTTCTCTTGTTGCAGAGCACGGGCTCTAGGCGTGTGGGCTTCAGTAGTTGTGGCACGCAGGCTCAGTAGCTGTGGCACACGGGATTAGTTGCTCCACAGCATGTGCCATCTTCCCAGACCAGGGCTCGAACCCGTGTCCCTGCATTGGCAGGCGGATTCTTAACCACTGCGCCACCAGGGCACAGTAGCTTTTAAAACTTTTTTTTTTTTTTTTTTTTTAAAACTAAAACCTATAAGACAACATTTTATATTATGACCCAATACAGACATAGATATGTATGTATAATATCTGAAATAAAACAAATATTTCACAAAACACTGTTTTCACAAAACAATGTTTAACCTTAGTACGTAGTATTAGCCACAGAACATGTGACGAACACTGTGTTCTACTAGCCTATTGCTTTTTAAAAATACTGGCCATAACCTACTAGAGCAATAATCCACAAAGGTAGTATCCACATATGAGCTTTACAATTTTCATGAGCTCCAGATTATGAAAAAAGACATTACCACAACAAAATAAATCCAAAGATAATAGAAGGAATTAAGTAATAAATAAAAGCACAGAAATTAATTAATTAAAAACCAAATAGGATCAACAAAACTAAACTTTTTTTAAAAAAGACTAAAGAAATTGACATTTGACATAATTCTGGTAAGATTAATCAAGATAAAGAGAAAATAAAGAACAAATAAATACCTAGAATGAAAAGGAGCCCATAACTCTAAATACTACATGTATTTAAAAGATGAGATGGTATCAATGAACTTATGCCAAAATATTTGAAAATTAAATGAAATGGAGAAATTCTTTAAAAATATACCTTATTAAAACAATCTCAATGAGAAATAGCAAACCTGGAAAGCTCTATAACATTAAAGAAACTGAATCGAAAGTTTAAAAAATCTTCCTATAAAGAAAATTCCAGATCCAAAAGATTTTCCAAGTTCTACCAAACAGTCAAGAAACAATAATTCCAATTTTACACAAATTATCCCAAAGTTTGGAAAAAAGAAGAAACATTTCCTGACCTACTTTAGGAGGCTAGTATAACACTAATACCAAAAATCTTAGACCAGTGATTCTCAGAATACAGTCTGGGGGCTCCAGGGGGTCCCCAAGACCCTTTCAAAGGATCTGAACTATTTTTTATAATAATGCTGACATTATTTTTTCACCTTCATTTGCCAGAGGCTACAAGATGTGTGATAATGCAAAGACTGAAGGCAGAAGTAGACACAAAAATCCAGCTGTCTGTTAAGTTTTTCCAAACATAATGAAATATATCAACTCACAGATTCAAGATGCTCAACTCCAAGTACAATATATACAAAAAAAACCAAAAACAAGACAAAAACCAACTAGATATGTCAAAGTAAAACCACTAAAAAGAAAGCCAAAGAAAAATATTAAAAGCAGCCAGAGGGGAGGAAATCTATTCAAGGCAGATTAAAGAGCTATATGTAACAGGCAAAACTGTAAGATATTTAGAACACAAAAGAGAATATCTGTGAATTCCAGGCAGAGAATGATTTCCAAAATAAAATGCAAAAAATGCAAATCACAAAAAGATAAAATAATAAATTCGGTGTTACAATTAAGAATTTTTATTCATCAAAAGACATCATAAGGAAGTAAAAGGACAAGCTATAAACTAGAAGATATTCGCAATACATGTAACCGATAAGGACTAACTAGCAACCAGAATAAAGAGCTCCTACAAAGTAATAAGAAACAAACAAAAAAGCCAAAACAGACAAAAAACAGAAAACTAAAGACTTAAACAAGAATGTCACAGAAGTGGCAACAAAATGGCACATAAACATCTGAAAAGATGTTTAGTCTAATTAATGGACAGGAAAAGTATGGCAGTAAAACAACAAGACATCTTCTACCCACCAGCATGGCAGAATGTCGGCATCAAACACCACCAAGTGCTGGTGGTGACCTGGAGCCACAGGAACTCCAAGAGCAGGAGCATGACCTGGCTCCACAGTCCCAAGGGGGCATCAGGAGGGCTGGAAAGAAGAGAGGCTGACACCCACTATGTTAGACTCCTAGGCATCACATTTTGCTTCCTACCTGTCACAGTTTGAGTCCCCCCGTAATTAACCCCCAAAAAAGAACCAGAGACAAGGATGGGGGTGCAGGTAGTTTTACTTGGGAGCTAGAGAACAGAGCAAGGAGAGAGAGACAGAGAACCAGGGAAAGCCAGTAGGAGTGTGTTATTAAGCTGGGTAACAGGGGCTCTTTAGGAACCCTCTGAAGAACCATGCAGACTACACCATGTCCCTCAGAAGGAGGACAGGCCAGGTCATTTATCTGCAAACTCCTATCCACCATTGCTTGCAGGTTGCCTGGTATTATTATCAGCTCTGACCCTGTACTTAACAGCCCTCAGAAGGTCTGGACATTCTCCTTTCCTCGATGTACCACAAGTCTGATAAAGACCTACAGTTCCCTGGAGGAAGGACTCGGGAACATCTGTCTATACTTTCAGGGATGTTGCAAAGTTCTTCTTCAAAGAGATCCAGCCTCCCCCTCAATCCATGGGATACAGGTCTGAGAGCTGACACACATCTGAAAACTAGGTGATAGTGATTCTTCCACTGCAGCAGCTGACATCAGCCTTCTACTTGCCATCTGTTGATTTTTTTTTTTTTCTGGTTATACAGTGAAACAATACCCTACTTGGCTGCCCATCTATACTGTCAATAGGAATGCCAGGCTCTATTAGCATCACAGTGGGTCCAGACACACTGGTTTTGAGTCAAGCCTCACTGCTTGTTATGGATAGTGTGTCTACCTTGCCTCTGATGGTTAGTGCCACCACCTGGCTTCTGCCATTTCAGAATCCTATCATCCTCATTGATACTTGGGAACCCAGCTCCATGGTCAAATCTCATAAAGTCAATCCTGGCCTATGGAGGAGAATCGACATTGAGCTTCTCAAACGTGCTGGTCCCCTCCCTGTGGTTCCATATCACCAGAGGGAAGGGAGAACGCCCTCCTGGGAACATGGGCAGGAGATGCACCTCTGGCCTCAACTAATAAATCTATTTCAAATCTCCACCTCCCTGAACCTTCGGACCCCTACCGTAATATTCTGCCAACACAGCTCTGGCAACTTTACCTCATTTACTCCAGATTAGGGTTTCTCAAGCTCAGAACTACTGACATTTTGGGCCAAATGATTCTTTTCTGTGGGGAGCTGCTCTGTACAATGCAGAACGTTTAGTAGCATCCCTGGACTCTAATCCAGAGGAGCCAGAAGCAAGCCCTAGTTGTGACAACTAAAAATACACCCAGACATTGCCAAATATCCCCTGGGGAGGCAAACTGGCCCCCCAGTTGAGAACCAACGGTATCACGGTCACATCCAAGGTTCCAGGCGGCTGCCCAGCAGCACATCGGGACCAGCTTGCCCCTGCAAGGCCACGGAGTCCTGACTCAGGAGAGAACCCTCCCAAGAGTCACTCCCACCTGGCTTCACGTCCACCGCTACCCCACTTTTGGTCTGACACCCTCAAGATTCACTCCCATGTGTTCCTCCGGTTCCTGCTGGTCCCCACGAGCCAGGTCCTGCAGCTCTTCCAGTACAACAGCTATCACCCCAGCAGCAGGGGCTGTACGTCCCCACATAGGCAATGCTGAGATCTGAGGGCAGGGGATGGGCAATGTTGAGGAGGAGAAGCACTACCTTGCAAGGTATCCACCTCCAGGGAGGGCTTTGCATAGCGTCAGGGAAGGAGCGCTTCTTCTCAGCAATGGAGAGAGATGCTTCTGCTGGCCCAGAGGATCTAGGAAATCTGGGAGTTCAGTCCTCAGAGCCTCCACGCAAAAGCTCCATCCTAAGACTCAGGGTCCCACTTCTTCCCTGTCATGGCCCTGACTTCAGCAGAAGCAGCCTGTCAAGGCTGTGCACTCAGCTTCCTTTGCAGTTCAGCCATAATTACAATTAAATTCTGGGCCTGATTTTCAACACAGTCTGCCCTCCAGCTGCAGGAAACGCTGCCATGGAGTTCTATCTTTCACAATGCGTCCCGAGTTGATATCTGGCTGATCTGAGCCTGATTGCACCTAAGGCCTCTAAGGAGATAACAAGAGCCAACCAACTCCACCAGCGTCATCATGACCATGGTCCACACGCTGCTCGAGCGCTAGAGTTCCTATGCCAGCCAATGCTTTCCTTTCTGCCTGAACCTCATCCCAACCCTCCACTGGTCAGTCTGACTATTCAGGGACGCTAGAGGGCACCAGGGGTTATCAACGCCTCACCTACCCCCAGCAAAGGGGTCCTGGCTGCCACCTGAGGGTAAGCGATTCCAATCTCACAACGCTATTCTCAGGACCTGCTTTCTAGAGCCACCTCCAGTACCAACCGCCTTAGTTTATGTTCTGCCAAACTAAAAACGGCTCGGGTGCAAGTAGCTTGCAGAAGACGAATCCAGAAAGCCAGAGGGAGGGAGTAAGGAGAGGAGTTGGAGAAGAACGGAAAGCCACGAGGGTGTATTACTGAGCTGGCTGCCATACTGAGCTGGGCAGATGGGGCTCAATCCGTCTAGGGTCCCTCTGAAAAATGCACCTGAGAACTGTCCCTTTCAAGGACATTCATCCACCGAAGCCTATCCATCCCGCGCCCGCTCACCCCCCACCCACCTGAGGGCTGTTCCCAGGGATACAAACTCACGTTTCTGAGGTTTGCCTACACTGGATAAGCGAGCGTCCACAAGTCTGTGCTGAACAGCTGAGAGAGATGGCGAGCACTTGAGGTGGCATAAAAACTCTTAATAAAAAAAGAAATGAGGGGAAAAGCCTTAAGTGAAAAAGAAACCAGCCCCTAACTAAGTCGAGCTTTAGAGACCGAGAACTCTCGGTGAACGTCCTTGTACCTTTTACAGGCTTCATTACGGCACTTGCCAGATTGTAGTAATTGGTTATGTAATTGCAAGTCTCTCTTCTACTGGTCGTCATTTTCTTGTAATCAGAGTTTTTCATCTCTGCTCAGTATTCCCAGCATCTAATATCATGTCTAGAACACATTCCATGTAAACATAAATGTTTGTTGAATGAAGGAGTGTCTCTGTACTTCCCAGTTCCGTCAGCACACACACTGTTCAAGGTCCAAGTTTTGAGTAATTATATGGTGATGAACTCTGATCATTTTCTTTCTTAAATTAGAGTTTCCAAAGGGGGAGAAAATGGCCAGGTAATTTCACAGATGGAATTTTCTGTACCGACCATTGACCACCCTCCTCTCTCCTAACACTGAGCTTCCCCAAGAGGACAAACCAAAAGGAATCTTCTATTAATGAATGTTTTTCCATATAATACCACAACCTGTGTCAAAATAAGAATTTCACAACCAGCCCTACAAACTTTAGCCTCCTCAAAGGACATCAAATCTGTCCCTGCAAAACACTGGAATCATCCGGCTAGATGTCAGGCACTGAATCACTGGAAAAATCTTTCAACCTCACTCTACTGTCAAGATGAGATGCATTTTCTGTTCCTGGAATTACTTATTCCTAAATCTTGCCTGAATAACCTTTCCTTAGTGCTTCAGGCTATGTCCAATCCACTTAGTCCAAAGTTTTCAGTCACAATCTCTCATCTTCTTAACCTTTTTACAGAAGCCCTCACAGCTGAACTCTTGGGGCTGCTGCTACCCTGTAACTTAATTCACCTGTTCCTGAAAACAAAGGAACCAAATATTGGCCGAAGCAGGAAAATCTGCAATTCACTGCCTTACCTGATAGGATCCTTTACGATTAAAGTTATGTTATAGCTAACCACCCCTAAAAATGATTGCAAATTTAAAAAATAAAAACCTGTGCCCCTTTGTGGGAATTATACTATAATTAACACAGTGCATATAACTAAGGAACTATTGACAATAACTAAACTTTACTGCAGACCTACTACATGCCAGGATCTGTTTTAAGTATTCTGCGTTAACTTAGTCTTCCTAACAGTGCCATGTGACAATCTATGATTATCCTCATTTTACAGACAGGGAAAGTGTAACAAGGAAGGCTAAGCAACTTGCCCAATGTCACACAACTAGAAAATGCCAATGCTAGGATTTGGAGAATGGCAATCTGGCTCTGGAGCCTGCGCTCTTTAATTAACCCCCATGTGAAGCTGCCTCCCCTAATTACCCTTAAAAGCCTGAATTAGATACACCTTTTTCATTCCTCAATTAACCAGCATAATTTGACAGACGCAAATCTATCCATTTACACCAGCATTTGCAACCAGATGGCTTAAGTCAGCGGCAGTGAGGAGTGATAGAAATTGAGCCATGTAGTTTATTACTGTAAATAGCCTTTGAGCTCTGAAATTTACAAACTAAGTCCAGCTTAAGTCCTCAGGGCACTCAACTGACTTAGAACAAGAATTTAAATGGATGTATTTCTATTTCAAGACATCTTCAGACAGATAAATCAAGGACCCTTCTAGATTAGCACTTCCCAATAAGTTACACCAAGTAATTTTAACCTCAAAACTGTATACACGTATCTGGTTCCCGCCGCCAGTAAGTAAAACTCCAAGTGCCTCTGAGCTTCACGTAGATGCCTAGAGCCCGGACACCGCTGGCCACCCTCCTCACCAGAGCACCCAGTCCTGCCCAGGGCATCTGGTACCGCACGGGACGCCACTGGCCAAGGCAGAGCCCAGAGCTGAAAAATCCCAGTGGGAGAAAGCAGATCCCTGTGGCTCGCGGGAAGGAGCTGGCAGCGGAGAGAGGTCACGGCAGAGGGTGGGGCCTTCGGAAAAGGAAGCCACAGGATCCCGGGAAAAAGGAAAGGTGCGGACGGGGAATAGAAGTGGGCAAGGAAACAGGTGGGAAACCAACATGCGGGGCGGGTCGGGTGACGAAGGAGAAGGCGGGGCGGAAATCAAAGCGCACCCAAAGCGGGAAATCAGCGGGAGTGGCGCCGGCCTCTTGCAGCCCTCGGACCTCCGCGCGGCCCGCGCTTCCCCGGCGATTCGGCCCCGACTCCGCCGCGGCCCGGGGAGGCCCGAGCCCTCACCGGGGTCCAGCCCGGCCCTTCCGCGCCGCGCTTACCTCGGCCACGGCTGCCTCCCGCTCGGCCCCGTGTTCGGTCACCGGCTCATGCCGCGGGGCACTGGCCACAGCCGCCCGGGTGGGACTGCGCGAAGCTGCCGGTCGCCGACGCCTGCGCCGGGTCTGCGGGAGCGAGCTGGGAGCACTGAGCCGGCTGGGCTCGGCGGCCTGACACCCAGCGCACTGCGCATGCGGGAGCGGTCCGTGCCCGCGCCCCCTGCTGGACAGGAGGAGTCAAGACACCGCTTAGGGTTTCTCCCGGGAAAGCGGGCGAAGCTCAGGCTCCGCAGTGAAATCCATAGACACGCAGCCTCGTTCGTAATTAAAGAAACTGCAAACCGAAACGAGGCCCCATGCTTCACTTACAAAACTGTTATAAAACTGACAAAAATGTAAACGTTTTAGTATAATCGGTATTCATGCGCGTGCAACATTCCTGAAAGGGAATTTGGCAGTTATCCATTAAACGTAAAATGCAGGTAACTTTCCCCAACAATCCCTCTGTATGGAGTTTACCCTATGGATATTCTCAACGACGTTTATCAAAAATATTCATTACAGTACTGTTTCTAATAATAGCGAAAACCCGGACACAACCAAAATAAATTATGGAAAATTTGATATTAATCAAAATAATTAGAATGTAATAATGAGAGAATGCATATGTATGTTGGTATGGAAAAAATCTCAAAGACATGTTAATATGAAAACATGGTTTAAAACAGTAGACGAGTATGATCCTTTTTATGTAATAAAATATACATATATATGTATGCAGAAACAGAAGACAGAAAATATATATGTAGATGCTTAGATTCAGGCATTTATATATAACATTTTTTCTGTAAATAATTCAAGAAGCAATAAACAGTTTTAGAGGGATTAATTGTGGAGGTAGAAATGGGGGAGAAAAACTTTCATTTTCATTTTGTTTCTGTATTATTTACATGATCTAGCCTCCTACATGCACAGCAAAACCCCTGTCATAAGACAGTCAGTGGAGTCTAAAAAATTCAATCAAAATGCAGAGTGATGTTATTGAGAAGTTAATGAAATGACCCCACTGAGCCTATGCAGTTTACAGACAATGGCTGCAGAATCCAAATCCATCTGGTCTCAGCTGTACCTCAGCACCATCTGGTGGAAGTTGTCACTTAGAACTTAAATATTCATAGGGATGATTCTGAGTCTAGAGACCCACTGGGGCTTCCAGCAGCAACAGTGATTCCAAGAATACTCTTGTGAGTTAATGCCTGCTTAACACAGATCCAGAGGGATTGGGACGAGAATATTCTGGAGACAGGAAAACACATTCTGCTTCCCCACATCTAAGAGGGCATTTGCTCTGCTCTTCAAATCCACAACCCGCCCAAAAAAACGATAAGAAATTTTAGCACACATACACCACATTTGAGAAATGGATAAGTGGAAAGCATTTTCACTTTCTTCTTTGTCTTTCCCTGCAAACATTTTAAATGAATTATTTTTTCATTAAATGAGGACTTTCTGTGTTAAAGACCCGTTAGGCATAGCCTTTGAAGAACCTATCTTATTCACTTTTTATAACCCTAAACATGCATAGTGCCTGGCACATAGAAAGTGCCTCAATGAGTAGTTGTTTTTTGTTTTTTTTTTTAATAATTAATTAATTAATTAATTATTTTTGGCTGCACTGGGTCTTTGTTGCTGCGCACAGGCTTTCTCTAGTTGTAGCGAGCGGGGGCTACTCTTTGTTGCAGTGCACGGGCTTCTCATTGCGGTGGCTTCTCTTGTTGTGGAGCATGGGCTCCAGGCGTGCGGGCCTCAGTAGTTGTGGTTTGCGGGCTCTAGGGCGCGGGCTCAGTAGTTGCGGCGCACGGGCCTAGTTGCTCTGAGGCATGTGGGATCTTCCTGGACCAGGGCTCGAACCTGTGTCCCCTGCATTGGAAGGCGGATTCTTAACCACTGCTCCACCAGGGAAGCCCTCAATGAGTAGTTTTTGAATGAATAAAGGGTGCCCAGACGCTGGGAGGAGCTCAATAGAAAGAAAACAAATGCACAAGTAAGATTCACCAAAGCAGAGGATGGAGAGTGGCATAGGAAAATATAAACAAAATGCTACAGTAGGGGTCCCCAACCCCGGGCCGGTACTGGTTGCCACCAGTCCATAGAAAAACTGTCTTCCACAAAACTGGTCCCTGGTGCCAAAAAGGTTGGGGACCGCTGTGCTACAGGGTTCAAAAGAGAAAGCAATCACATCCAACTGGAAAGATGTAGGAAGACCTCATGCAAGAGTTGACATTTTTGCTGGTCCTGGAGGACAGTTAGGATTTTGACAAATAGAGGATGAAGAGGGCATTCCAAGCAGAGAAAAAAAAAAGCATGAGCAAAGGCACAGCTGTGAGAAAGAAGGAGAAGCAGTCAGAAAGAGCAAGTGTCTTTTAAACCAGCATGATTCAAACGGTGGGGCTACATTTCTAGGGGTAGAAACCATGCAAGGAATTGGAGGTGAGAAAGTATAGAAGCTGTGATAGTAGAAGTTACGTGACGCTAAAGCAGCTGAGAGAGACTGCAGAGAAGAATGAGAAAGAAAACTGTGGGCCAGGACCTGAAGTCTCAGAAGGTAGAAAAGTCCTTGGGGTCGGTGGTTAGAAGAGAGACTGCAGAAAGACGTTTCATTACTTGCTCTGAAGGTACAGGACAAAGCAAAGACCGTGCAGAGTCCCGTGTACCCAGTGAGCCAGGAGAAGTGCAAGTGAGCGTTAAAAAGGGTGTGGTTTTCAAGGAAAGTGGCATCATCAGCCACTTTTTTGAAAGTGAGTTTACAGTGAGGAGCAATTGCTAGTGTGGAGATGAATGCCAGCTTTACCACTTCCTTTACACGATAGCGGTCTGTAAGTATGGAGAAAGGTATCTTCCCCAAGAAGAAAGACTCCGTGAAAGAACTGTTCTGTGGTGTTTCACGTTGGGTCAGCTTATACGACACTGGCAGGCAGCCTGGTGGACCAGAAAACACCTATCAACACCAGAGCAAATATAATGAACACTCTCTCAAATGGATGCTGAGCTCACAAAAGAAGTAAAGAAAATATACAAGGAGCCAAAAATGAAGGTGAAGTGAGAAAATTGAGTGTTGAAGGTACAATTTGGGCATACAAGATGGGAAGATGTGGAGAAAACCATGTAAAGCTAGGCTATTGAGATGGAAGACTAGAAAAAGTTGCTCAACATCAGTAACAAACCAAAAAAGAAACTTGTCTGTCTTGTCCAGAGAATGGAAAAAGAAGAGTCTCTGCTGAGAATCTTTAATTTCAAGCTTCACAACAAGGTGGGATTTGAATGCATACTGCCAGCATGGTCCAGGAAGTTCCCCACCTAAAGAGTAACTTGAAGCAAAGGAAACATAAGTCCCCTCTGGAGGGTCATGCCCTCAAGGCAAGCTGCCCAGGATTCTGACAAATATAAGCTCACAATCTGGAATTACAAAGCACATGAAGAATAAACCAGTCAGCAGAAACCACAAACAGCAGAAATTTAACCTGCAGAAACTACAGATTACTGGATAATGAGAAATAGATATAAAATAAGTAAGTTTATGGCGCTCAAAGACTTAAAAGATGGAACTGTAAATATTAGAAAGAAACAAGATGGTTTTTTTCCCCAAAGACGGAAGAGATTGAAAAAGTACTAAATATAAAAATTGAGATTAAAAATTCAATGCATAAGTTAAACCATAGATTAGATACAATTAATACACTGAGATATAGATCTGAATAAATTACCCAGAATGTAGATTGAAGAAAAAACAAGGAGATGGAATATAGGACAGGGAGGTTGAAAGAGAGGGAGAATAAAGGAAGAAAACCCAGGATGTATCCAGAAGCAGGGAACAGAGAAAATGCAGTAGAAGCAGTTTCCAAGGATACAGTTGCTAAGAATCTTCCATTATTGGACAGAGATGATCACCTGTAATGGATGCACAATAAGACTAACAGTGGGCTTCTCAACAAAAACAAAAAACAGAAGTCATAACATACTGGTAAAAGTGCCAAAAGAAGCTAGCAGTCAATTTCAACTGTATACCTAGTGAAATCATCCTTCAAGAATACGAAAGAAAGAAACACATTTTCAGACAAACACTGATAGAAAGAATTTACCATCAGTAAACCCTAACAGAATTTCTTAAGAGATGTATTTCAGGAAAAAGAATATTAAAACCAGAAGAAAGTACTGAGATGAAGTAAAGAAGTAATGAAATTGATAAACTCATAGGTAAATCAAAACAAATACTGACTGTATAAACCTATAAAAATAAAAACAACAAATTTGGAGATTAAAAACTAGGGGCTTCCCTGGTGGCGCAGTGGTTGAGAATCTGCCTGCCAATGCAGGGGACACGGATTCGAGCCCTGGTCTGGGAGGATCCCACATGCCGCGGAGCAACTGGGCCCGTGAGCCACAACTACTGAGCCTGTGCGTCTGGAGCCTGTGCTCCGCAACAAGAGAGGCCGCGATAGTGAGAGGCCCGCGCACCGTGATGAAGAGTGGCCCCCGCTCGCCGCAACTAGAGAAAGCCCTCGCACAGAAACAAAGACCCAACACAGCCAAAAATAAATAAATAAATTTTAAAAAAAACAAACAAAAAAAACTAGGCATCACCCCCATGTTCACTGCAGCATTATTCACACTAGTCAAGATATGGAAAGGCTTTGTGACCACCTAGAGGGGTGGGATAGGGAGGGTGGGAGGGAGGGAGACACAAGAGGGAAGAGATATGGGAACATATGTATATGTATAACTGATTCATTTTGTTATAAATTAGAAACTAACACACCATTGTAAAGCAATTATACTCCAATAAAGATGTTTAAAAAAAAAAAAAGATATGGAAACAACCTAAGTATCTATGGACAGATGAATGGAATATTATTCAGCCATGAAAAGAAGGAAATCCTGCCATTTGTGACAACATGGGTGGACCTCGAGGGCATTTTGCTAAGTGAAATAAGAGAAATACAAATACCATATGATCTTTCTTATATGTGGACTCTAAAAAACAAAACAAACACACAAAAAAACCTGGCTTATAGACACAGGGAAGAGAATGGTAGTTGCCAGAGGTGGAAGAAATGGGTGAAGGGGGTGAAAGGTAAAAAAAAAGGAAAGAATTTTGCAGCAAATACCCATATATCTACTGTCTATATTATGCAATTAATATTTTACAGTACTTGTCACATGTCTGTCTATCCATTTGCTGATCCATCATTTTTTTTGCTACATTTCAAAATAAGTTGCAGATATCAGCAGTTACATCTGAATATTTTATTGAATGCATATCATTAACTAGAGATCAATATTTTGCAGTTCCTTTTTTCTTATGAGATAAAATTTATGTACAATAAGGTGCATATATTTTGTACTTTTTCTTTAAATTAGGGAATAACAATAGCTTTGGCAGATGAGGGGGGAAAAGTAATGGCAGAAGAAAGGAGCAAAAAATAATGATTTTCCCTTTATACAAAAATTATAGGTCCCATGTACTCATATAAACACCTAAAAAAAAAAAGAAATTAACAAATTAGAAAACAAAAGTACAATAGAAAGAATTAACAAAAGTAATAGTTCATTGTGAAAAACTAGTAAAATTGATAAAACCAATACAAGACTGTTCATGACAAAAATAAAAGTAGAGAGAGCAAAAGTTCCCACTATTAGGAATGAAAAGGGTATATTACTACATAGAGAAAAAAGAAAAGAATGTAGTACTGATACATGTAAATGTAAATGTAAATGAACCCTAAAACATGAACCTGAGCAAAATAACCCAGACACAAAAGTGAACAACTATATGATTCCTTTGGGAAATTTTATGCATGGAGCTAGAACTCAGAGTGGTGGTTGCCTGTAGGAGATTGGGAGACTTACATAAGAGCTTGAAGGAACTTTCTGCAGCAATGGAACTGTTCCACATCATGATGGGGATAGGATATTAGTTATACAGATGTATATATATGTCAAGGACATTGAATCTTACAATTAAGATCTGCCCAATTCACTGTAGGCAAACTTTACTTCAGTTTTTAAAAATTAATTGAATGCAATGTTTTAGCAGAAGCTCAAAAGACATCTGAGACCAGTACTAGACCTAGATGGTATCTGTAACTCTCCTAGGTACTTGCCCTAAATAGAATTTTTAAATTTATTTCTTTTTTACTCTATACAGCTTTCATGTGGTTTTAAAAACAAAAAGCATTAAAACAAACCCAGGAGAACCAAAAAAGTGAAAGAGTAAAAATTCTCACTCCTGTCCTTGTTTCCCATCCTCCCAGTTTCCTTACCCCATAGGCAACTACTATTCTCAGTTTCTTTTGAACTCTTTTTCAGACTCTTTATGGGAAAACAAATGCCCTAAATTTTGACTTAGGGTGATGGAGTCTGAGAAAACATGGTGTCAAACATTAAATATCCTGTTGAGAGTCTTGAAGCCTTAGAACTGTTGTTAGAAATGTTCACATCAGAACTGGAGGTTCTATTGACCAGGTCTTCGACCAAACTGGGGTTGTCATGACTTTTCAAAGCACAATTTCCAGAGGAAGAAAAAAACAACTACAACAACAAAGAGGCATTAACTAAAATACTAGCCAACAATATGGCAGGAGATGAAAATAAAGGAGTGAGAGTTAAATATTCTAAGGTCATTTCCATGTTCAGGAGGAGAATAAAGAAAATGATAAAGTGAATGTTAATAAATGAAGAGTATCTGGCAAAATAAATACTCATTTCCAGATATATAAAGAACTCCTACAAATCTGAGGCTTAAACAAATATTTTTTAAATGAATGAAATAAAATGAAAAGGAGGCAACAGAAAAACATACTCTCTTTTCTGTGTCTGGAAGTGGTTGGTGAGGAGGTGATGTTTGGAGCTTCTGTAGCCATATTGAGACAATGAGGAAATAAGCTTGAAGGGGAAAAGCCAACCCACTAAGGATGGCAGAGTGGACAGATGAATAGAACCTGGGTTCCCCTGGATGGGCAGATGATTGAGGTAAGGCCTGCTGGCCTCCTATGGCAGGAGAGAAATGAATGCTGAGGAAGAAAGGGTGTCTATCCTGCTAATACCCTGTAGGTGTCTGCTACAAGGACCATGTAACCTGGAGCTGCCTGGAAGCCATCTTGCCACCATCTGAATGGAGCATGTCTGAAAATGAAGCCACACAGAGGAAAAGAGAAGGAGGGAACACAAAATCTGATGGCTGTAGTAACTGGCAGAGCAGAAAGGTGAGCAGAGAAGATGTGAGGTGGGTGTAGGGTATGTCCAGTCCATGCTCCAGAAAGGGAGACATATGGAACACGGCCATTCAGCAAAGCACAAGCCAGCTCTACTCAAACCAATGAGCTCAGTTCAGATCCAGATTCCTAGTTCAGTCAGCCTCTGCTAGGAAACCTGCTTGGATTCCCCCTAAGGGAGAGCTAGGAGTCATCCTTCTAAAAATTCTAGATGGAATTCATCACATGGGTCCTTCACAGGGGACCCTCAACAACAGTGGCAGCGTCACAACAGAGGTCTCTGGAGAGGACGTGTAGGGCCCTCAACGTGGCCATTCTGTTCTGACCTCCGGAAAAGCGGCAGGCATTCCAGTAAAGCAAATCCTGGCATCAACGTATCCTGGAAGTGGGAGTAGAAACGAGTGCTACTTAGCCAATGATATTGAAAAATAATGAAAGGTGAAACGATGACAGCATGAAGCCTGGTTCTCAGGACTGGAAAAGTCAAAGACTCCTTTGGGACTCTGGTTTGGTGGACTGGAAAGATTGTGAACCAAACCAACCTGAACTTGAATCCTGGCTCTGATACTTTTTAGCTATGTAACTTCAGAAACATCATTTCATCTGTTTGAGACTCAGTTTCCTCATCTCTAAAATGAGGGCTAACAATGCCAGCTTCCCACGGTGGTTAGAGTTAGAAATGATGCATGTAAATTACCCAGCACAGTGTCTGGCACGTACAAGGTATTCAAGAAAAGACAGGGAGGAAGGAGGAATGAATGAAAGGCGGAAAGAGGAAGACAAATCCTAACCCAGCGAGCATGGTTTATAGAAAGTAAACGCTGATTTCACCAACATGCTCTAAAGAGAAGAACGAGGAAAGAGATAGCTTTTCCAAACAGGAGTGTCGGGGCCTGAGAAGGGGCCTCAGCCCACAGCTTTAAGGCTGGTTCAGAAAGCTCCTTTGGGCTCTGAAATAAAGCACCCCTGGGGACGGGGTGAGCGGCCCTTTCATGCTTAAGGTGGAAAGGCCAGCCTGGGTCAGAGCTTGTCCCCATTGCAGCCTCCATTCAGGGCCCCATCATCTCCCAGCACAGTCTAAGTCGCTCTGGTTTGGAATCAGCAGTAAAGGCAGCTCTTTCCCAGGAAGAAGAGCATCCCGGAGATAGAGTCGCCCCTCCTGACTCCCGCCGGGGACCCGTTCACCTCGTCCCACGCGGGGGCTGTTCTCATGTCCCAGGTCTCAGGTCCCAGGTGTGCTGTAGGCCCACACATCCTATGTGCAGGAGAGTAATCTGAACATACAGAAGTAATTCCTTTCTCCTTGTAGAAATTACCACTCTTTTTTCTTTTGGGGGCAAACTCTCTCTTCCGTGTGTTGCTCCTTTGACTTGTTTCCCTAGCAACAAAGACAGAAGAATGAAGGCAGACAGGCAGACGGGCACAGGTTGTTTCTTTTCCTGTCCTGGGGGGCTGAGGGCTGTGGTGAGAAGCAGTCAGGACTCCTCCTCTGTCCCGTAAATGACTCACAGCAGAGGCTTTTAGTTTTTCCCGGTTTTGTTTAATAGCCGGGGAGGGGAATGGACCACGACTTAAGGCGTGTCTCGCTGCCACCGGGAGAGGAAGGAGCAGTTCTTCTTCAAGGTCAAGGCCAAGAAGGGTATCTGGCAAATGGCTCATCCACCATCAGTCTTCACAGTGGCTGCCAGGCCCCGTGGCCACAAGACAACGACCGGCTCACCTGTGCGGACCCCTCGGCTCCTAGGTCTAGCAGGAAGGGGCGTCTTCTGCCACCTGGGATTTGCCCTCAAGCACCCGCCGGACCCTCTGCATCCCTGGGATGTGAGAAGGGGAAGTAAGGGTCAGCACTGATGCTGGGTGGGTGGGGACGAGCAAGCTCAGGCTGCTGGGGCCACAGGTGAGGCCAGAAGAGGGAGGGCAGAACGAAGGACGCAGTTAGGAGGTGAGGCCGCTCACCCAGGCGAAGCCGGTGGGTCTTGTCAGAGAAAACCAAGCGGAACCAGCCAGGCTCTTTGCACTCGAAGGCTTGGCCAAAGGACAGCAGCACCTTGTTATCCAAAAAGCGGCGCCAGAGCAGCATCTCCTCCTCAAAGGTGGCCGCGGGCAGGTACTGGGAGGGTGAAAGGCGCTCAGGATGCAGAATGAGACCCCCTGCCCTTGCCTGCTGGAGGGAGCTTTAACACTGCCCCCACCACCTGCATTACCTTCCTCAAGTCGACCCAGATGAAGAAGCCGGCCCCACGGCTCAAGAAGGGGATCCCCAGGGCCTGGAGCTCTTCCGAGACATAGATGTGAGCAGCCTTGAGCCGGGCATGGTTTTCCGGCAGGTACACTTGGTTGATCCAGTCTGTTTGGGTGAAAGAGAAGCCAGAAGATAAACCTCGCCATCAACCCTCCGCTCTGTCCCAAGAGTCTAAATGCTGGAAAGAAAAAGGCCGTGAGCTGCCAAAGCTGGGTGAGCCCCTCCTGTAGCTGGTTGATTGGGGGCAATGGGAATATTCAGTGAAAAGCACCTTAAATCCAGATACTTGGCCCTGAGGGCTCCAGGGCCTGCATGCCATTCTCAGGAGCCCAGACACAAAGTCCCTCGGGACTCAGACCCTCAACAGAGGTGTACCCGCTTACATAGTGACAATTCCGAGTCACCCAGGCGGAAGCTCAGATCCCAGTGTGGCCACTGACTAGATGTGAGGCCTTGGGCAACTTCACCTCCTTGATCCCCATTGTTTTAACTGACCTTTGTTTTTAGTGTCCAGTTCGATGAATTTTAACACATGCATAGATTTGTGTAACCCCCATGACAGGCAGGATACTGAATGGTTCCCTCACCCCGAAGAACACCCTTGTGCTCTCTGTTTGAAGTCACAACACCCCCTTCCCTGTAATCGCTGGTCTGTTCTCCGTCACTGTAGTTTTGCCTTTTCCAGAATGTCACATAAGTAGAATCATACAGTAATGTAATCTTTTGAGACTGGTTTCTTTCACTCAGCACAATGCCTTTGAGATGGGTCTGTGTCCTCATGGATTTTATTGCAGTGTAGTATTCCAGTGTGTGGGTGAACCACAGTCTGTTTCCCCATTCATCTGTGGAAGGACATTTGGGTTGTTTCCAGTTTGGGGTGATTATGCATCAAGCAGCTATAAACATTCATGGAGAGGTTTTTGTGTGACCATAAGGGCAAATATCTAGGAGTAGGATTTCTGGGCCATTTGGTAAGTGTGTGTTGAATTTTATAAGCAACTGCTCAGTTGTTTTCCAAAGTGGCTGTTCCATCTTAACATTCCCACTGGCAGTGTGTGAGAGTTCCAGCTGCTCCACATCTTCACGAACACATGATACTATCACTATCTTTTTAAATTTAGCTATTATAGCAGGTGTGTAGTACCCGGTCTTGATTTTCCTCATCTATAAAATAATGGGGAAAATACAGGAACACCTGCTTCCTAGGATTCTGGGGAGGGACAAATGAGATTGAGAGCATCTTGCAGGGCTCAATGAATGGTGGCAATTACAGGTAACCTTTGCTATCTAAACTCACTATCTGAACCCAGGAATAGAATAGACCTGCACAGAAAGAGACACTTCCATTATAACTATCTTCCCTTAGTAGCTTCTGCTCTTTTTCAAAGGCTCACAGCTAATAATAATGAGTTCATATTGATTAAGTGCCTATTGTATGCCAGGTGCTATTCTAATTGAATGACAAATTACACCAACCCTACAAGACAGGTACCATTATGATCCCTGTTTTGCAGAAGAGGAAACTGAGGCTCAGGGAGGTGAAGGAATAGACCACATAGCCGGGACGTGACCGAGTAGGATATGAACGCAGTTTGGGCTCAGAGCTGGCACTCTCAAACACCACCCTAAATTCATCTCATGGGAGAAGCATCCATGACCCCTGGCCAGTCCCAGTCTGACTACAACCCTCCCCCCATCCTCAGGTGGCCAGGCCCAGGCAGTCACCACGGTCCCGGAGCAGCTGTGCCATCTGATACTGGACCAAGCCACTGAGGCCGTGATAGCGGCAGAGGGAGGATACCGCAGTGGCCACGTCCTGGTTTTCTGTGTACAGCGTGCCAAAGCGGAGCCCAGACATCCCGAAGTCCTGCAGGAGAAAGGCACTGTGGGAGGTGGCCAGCCCTCCCAGAGGAAGCCGGTTCCACCCACCTCTCTGCCCTCTCACCTCCCCCGACACCCCCAAGGCCAGCCAGGAACCCACCTTGCTGGTCGCCCACATCACGTGGGTCCTCTGGGGGTCAGGCAGCCTGCGGAGAGCACAGGGTGGGAACAGAGGCAACGCAGACCCGTGGGAGTTCACATGTTTGGTTGAACAAATGAGGAGACGGATGAATCTGGTTTCATCTCTTGAATCACCAATTCCTATACATCCTTCAGAGCAGGGGTCAGCCAACTACAGCCTGCTGCCTGTTCTTATAAACGAACCTCTACGGGGGCACAGCCACACTCTCCCACCTGCGTACTGCCCATGGCTGATTTTGTGCTACAATGGCAGAGCTGAGTGAGTGACCATATGGCCTGTAAAGCGTAACATATTTGCCATCTGATCCAAAAATATTTGCCAGCCCCTGATGTAGAGCATAGATCAAGCATCACTTCCTCAAGCAGACCGTCTCTGACCCCCTCCCAGTAGACCAGGCCAGTTGGGTACCCCAAGCAGATCCTCTGTTGGCTCTCCAGATGTCTGCTTTTTTTTTTTTTTTTTAACTTTGGGTTTTGTTTTTTTTTTAAATTTATTTATTTATTTATGGCTGTGTTGGGTCTTCATTTCTGTGCGAGGGCTTTCTCTAGTTGCGGCAAGTGGGGGCCACTCTTCATCGCGGCGCGCGGGCCTCTCATTGTCGCGGCCTCTCTTGTTGCGGAGCACAGGCTCCAGACGCGCAGGCTCAGTAATTGTGGCTCACGGGCCTAGTTGCTCCGCGGCATGTGGGATCTTCCCAAACCAGGGCTCGAACCCGTGTCCCCTGCATTGGCAGGCAGATTCTCAACCACTGCGCCACCAGGGAAGCCCCAGATGTCTGCTTTTCAATAATCAAATGATTAGCTGTGTATCTAGTTGCTAAAAGTTTTGGGGGTTTTTTTTGTTGTTTTTTTTTTCCAGCTAGAAATACAAGTTCCACATAAGAAGGGTCTATGTCTTTCTTGTTCACTGATGTATCTCCATCACAGCATAGTGTCTGGCCCACAGGAAGCGACAAATCCCTATTTCTCTGAGTCTCACGCTCCTAATCCATAAGCAAAGGGGAGGAACAACCTACGTGCCATCCACCTGGCAGAGCTTTGTGAGGACTGGCTGAGCAGAGCAAAGGAAAGTGTTCGGGAACCACTGACTGAAAGCACCCACCTTGGCCAGGCAGGATAATCACCACTTGCATGAGTTATCTCACAACAAGAGGTCCTGATGAGGAATATGGAGCTGACAAGCTACCGCCAGCTGGAAGACTTTAGGAGGAGCCAAAAGGAGGGAGGAGACGCCAGCCCTTAATATGTTCTACCAACCTCTCAGAAACCCTCGCACAGGAAACTATCTTGACTGAGAGATGCGTGCGCCGCCAGAAAGGGCCTTGAATTGGACCAAGTATGGGCACAAGCAAGATGATGGACCAGAGACAACCTGGAAAGCTAACCCCATTACCTTAAAACCTGAGACTGCGAGCCACGTGGCAGAGCAGTTCTCCAGGGTTCCCTTACCCTCCTGCTCTCCACCCAGGTGCCCCTTCCCAATAAAGTCTCTTGCTTTGTCAGTACGTGTGTCTCCTCAGACAATTCATTTCGGAGTGTTAGACAAGAGCCCACTCTCAGGCCCTGGAAGGGGTCCCCCTTCCGGTAACAAAAGGACTCAGCAGGGCTGAAAGATCTGAACGAATATTAGGAACTGTCAGAATCCCTAAATGCCAGATGTGTAGATTTTCCAGATGATCCGATCCAACTGTTTCCAAAGGTGTTCTGGCCACATATTCTTGACTCAAACTAAATCTAATGAAAAAGCTCCGATAGCTGGAAGGGCTTGGCACATGCAGGGGGCCCCAGAAGTATTTGCTGAATGAATGAGTGAATGAGTGAATGAATGAAAATGGAGCCACTCTGGAGATGAAGGAAACAGCAGAGGATGCCCATTTCCCACCCTCCCAACCTTCCCTCAAGGAATCCTAAGACCACTCCTTGGAGCTTTCAGAACCACCACAGAACAATTTGAAAACCACTGATTGGCCCAGCCTCCCTTCTTCTCGTTAGGGGACCTGAGGACAGTAGGATTAGCTGGAAGGGAGAGGAACTGTCCTGGGTGGGAGGAGGGGCGCAGGACTGGCAGAGTCCGCTCACCTTTCCAGGCTCAGGACACTGTGGTACCCAACCGACTCCTCAAACACGGACAGCATGTAGACCTCATCCACCATCACGTGCAGCTCGTGCCTGGAGGGCAGGTCGGGGGGAGGAGAGAGCTTGGCTGGTAGGCCAAATGCATCCCCCAGGGTTGGATGGCAGTGAATCAGAAATCCAGAAGGACCACGGTCTAGCCCAGGGTTACCAAACTTGTTTTTTCCAGGAACACCCTTCTTTTGTCTATTTCTTTCAAACAGACAACAAGCCGTGCACACACAAAGCAGATGACAGTGGGGATTCTGAAGCACTGTGGGGGGAGGGGGGAGGCGGAGTCCTGGGGCACCTCCACCGAGGGCCACAGTTAAGTGCAAGACAGACCCAGATTCACGGCTGGCTCCACCCCTCACTCTAAGCCTCAGTAAATGGGATAATGACAGTATCTGTACCTAATAGGGTCGTTGGGAGGATTACATGAGCTAGAGCATGTAAGGTGCTTAGCAGGGGGCCTGGCCCCTAGAGTGGGCAATAAATGGCAGCTGCTGTTATAAAAAGAAAGAGAGAACTAGCATCCCACCAACCCCTACCCCCTGACTCCACTGCCAGGAAGGGCCAAAGCAGGTAGAAACCCACAGTGGGGTAAAGAGGGTAGCAGGACCTGCACCAAAGCTCACACCAGAACCCTGATCTGTAACATGCTTTACGGGGTGAGCGTGGGGTGCCTCACCTCTCGGCAAACTCCAGGTACTCCTGCAGCTCTCCTGGGGAATAGACGTCACCCAGAGGGTTCTGGGGGTTGATGAGGATGAGGCCTTTGACCTTCACACCCTGAAACCATCAGTGGGACAGGAGACCCTCAGCTCCTCCCCAAGGCCACACGGACCCACTGGGCAGGATCCCAGGGAAATGTGTTCACCACCCAACACGAAACGAGTAAGGGCAAAGAATTATATCTGCAGCATCGTATCAGCTATAAAAGAAAACAAATGCAGAGAACAAAGCTCAGAGAGAAATATGCCCAAACGCCAGTAGAAGTTGCCTTTGTTGGTAGAATTATGGGTGGCGGTTTGTGCTTTTAAAATTCCCACAGTGGGCATATATGGATTTTATGACCAAGGTTAAAAAAAAAAAAACAGATTGATAGATTTCTGAAAAGTGGACTAGACAGGAAGCACAGGAGGGCTGCTGGTCTACGCCTTTCTTCAGGAGGCCTCAGATCCCCTCAGAGTGAGGGGGACCACCTCCTCAAATCACCAGAGAGACTGCTGAACCGCAGACTTCTAAGCTCCATGCTTGACCTGCTGAGTCACAATCGGGAGAAGTGGGGGGTAGTATTTTTAATCAAGCTCTCTAGTTGATTCTTTGTACACTGAGAGTCTCAGTCTTTCTCTAGCAGGAAGCCCTCCATGGGCAGGCTCATGCTTGACCCCCAGAACGGTTCCATGCTACCACCCTACCCCCCGTCCCCATCACGGAGTGCCACCACTACTCCCAGGAGATCAGCCACAGGAAGGGGGTCCATGCCCTGCTCAGGCACACCCACTTCCAGCCTTGGGTTTAATTTGATCCCCAGACCTCAGAATTAGCTCCTTCCAGTGCCATCTCGAGCTTCTCCACTGTGAGCTGGAAGGGGCGTGTCTCCAGCCCAGTGACCTGGAAGAAGAGCCACAAAAGCCACCAGCCAAATTCAGTGACCCTCCCCCCCCAGACCTGGACTCTGGGGCCTCTCCTACCCCTGTCGTCTCCAGCCTCCTCTTAGAACAGTCTCAGAAAAACACAGGGGGGTCACTCCCCTCTCACTGCCACCCACCCCATCACATCAGGGACACCCTCACGGCTCTTAGGTTTGGGGAAGAGCCCCCTGAGGTCCTCTGATTGGGGTCCGCGGGCTTCCATGTTGAAGTCTGCTCTGCCCCATTCTCACCCCACCATTCCGGTGTGGTCTCCCTGGGCTGCCCTTGGCTTTTGCATCGACCCCAGGGATCTCAGAGGTGGAAGATAGGGTGTCCCCAGGGCACCCAGGCAAGGGCAACCATGGCCAACACAAGGCTCCACTCTCCTTTCAGCCATAACCCCAGAGGCCTCGGCATGGACTTCCTCTCATGTCTACCCTCAAATTCAGACAGAGGAACATCTTGGCCTACAGGAAGGCCCAGGTCCAACCTGGGGTCCCAGGAACTCTTACCTCACTGTCCAGATAGACACAGACCAGTCGGACATTGCCATAGAGATACACATGCTGCGTGATGGCTCCGTAGTAAGGGGCAGGGATCAGGAAAGCCTCTGGGGGCAGGAGTGGGCCAGGGCCCGTCACCCTCTGGCCGGAACACCCAGACCCCCATCCACTGACCCCACGCCTCTCCAAGCCTTCAGTGTGCTTGGGGAACACCTGGGGAACATGCTCCCTCTCTCAATTCCCAAAACTCTTTCTAAAGCTGGGATCCACTGAGATCAGTCCCTTTTCGAATCATTACTAGCTACCATTTATCGGGCACTTAATATGTGTGGGGATCTGTGCTAAATATTTATTTTTGAATCTCGTTTGAGCCTCACAATCACTCTGTGGAGTAAGTCCTATTATTATCCTCACTTTACTGATGAGGAAACTGAAGCTTAGATCCCTCGGAAGCACACGACATGCTGGGTCAGTGCAAGCTCAGACTTGGCACAGGAGTCGAAGCTGCAGGGTGATGATCTGGGTTTGACAAATGGGAAAACTTGACAATACATAGAACTGCCCAGAGACAGAATGTGCTGCTTCTGGAGGAGTGAATGCTCCCCTGCTGGGGGCACTGAAGCCAAAGGCTGACACCGCTCGGTGGGGAGGGGGTGTCATGCAGAAGACTCCCGCTGTGGACACAGGGGCTGATGAGATGACGCCCAAGGTCCGCTCTAAGGCAGAGGTAAAGGTGCTCCTCCAGCTCTGAAGAGGGTGCATCAGTCAAGCTGCCCCCTTCCCAGCTTTCCCTTCAGCACAACCCCACCCCCGCCTCGCATCTCTGGAAGGGGCAGACTTTGCCCCACATGTTCCCTCCCCTGGTCACAGGGATTGGGCCAGAGGTAGACAAATGACCCCAGGAGCCAATGCACTGTCTGGCCAGACACCCGTCACGTTCTCTCTGTCTCAGGACTTTGCTCCAAGAAGCACAGATCCTTGTGAGATGAGAACATGCACTTGAATGCGAAGGTCATGTTGAGTCAGAGCTGAGCCAACAACCTGGGCCAAACAGAGCTGAGGAAGGTCCAGAGAGAGGCCTGCATAAGAAGCGGAGGAGGGGGACTGCACACCCCAGTGAGAGACAGAGAGTGTGACGCTGATTCTACTCTTGATGGTTCTAGAACGGGTAGGAAATTGCTTATTACATCCGTGTGATGAATCTTCCTTTTAGGGTTCAAAACTTGGTTTTTACGTCTCTCTGTGTTATTTTAACAAGTAACTTAACCCCCTGGGCCTTAATCTCCTCATCTGTTAAATGGGAATAAGCACAGAACCTACCTCATCGGGGTTAGAGTGAGGATTAAATGACAGACTATGCATAGCCTTAGGCCAGCGTATGAAACGTAGTATGTGGTCAATAAATGTTACTAAATTATGATTATTAATTAAGCTAATAATGAGTGGGTCTCTGTTCCTGGCAACAGCCCCTGACCATGACTATGGTCAACATGTCCTTGATTTGACCATGGCTCTTGCAGCAGGCACTGCTGGCTAGCTACTCAACAACCATTCCAATTTTCTTCCTTGTTCAGAGAGCACCAGATTTTTCAGCTACGACCAGCAATAAGTCCAAGGAAGGTGCACCTTCCCCCAGCCCTGGGGGATGAAGCAAGTTTGGTTTAAGCCAACCAGCGTTCTCTTCCCCTTCGCCAGGGACTGCTTTGGGAATGGGTTTGTGAGTCCGTCCTGGCCAGAAAGATGCAAGCAGAGCTCTGTGGGGACTCTTCCAGGAGAGAATAGCCCCATTTCCTCCGTCCCAGTAAAAAAGAGACAGGCACAGCACAGCCTCCCTCTCTTCCTGCTTCAGGACATGCTGTCACATGAGGTCGTCACAGAGAAATGGCCCAGAACCCTGGCATCACCTTGACTTCCCCTGGAACTGCCAACCCCTGGTGTCTTGCCAGGCCACTTAGTTAAGCCCCCTGTGGTCTAACAGTTTATTATGGCAAAAGCACCCTGAAGCAGGCCTCAAGGACAGGGAGCCAGGGACACTGCAGGCACAGGGCAGCACCTGGTACTGAATGGGCTGCAGTCTACTTACCCCCCGCCTCACACAGTACCGTGGCCAGAGCGGAGAAGAGAGAGGCACAGCCATTCAGAACCACCACCTGAGGGTGACACATCCGTGGGACAAAGATGAATCTGTCCCAGAAGGGTGCAAGGGCCTGCAGCCTCTAACCCAGGAGGGCACAGAGCAGGGCCAGGTCATACCCACAGGCCCCTCCTGACTAACAGCCAAGTCCATCTGTGTGGCTTATTCGTGGGGACCCTGTTCTAGATCAACTGAGCAAAGAAGAGGGAGCTGGTCACTCAGAGAGTCCTGCCCAAAGGTGTGGAGGCAAAGAGGGGCCACAGAACAAAGCGGGGCAGAAATTATACCCAAACCCTAAATATCTAGGATGAGGGGAAAGAAGGGAGGGGGCCTTCCTAATTCCAAATCAAAACTAAGTGACCCCACCTCACCCCTGGCCAGCCAAAAGTTGGGGAGGGGGCAGAAGAGCAGGAAGGAGCAGGGGAGGGGGCTACTCACATTCTCTGGTTTAAGGGGTGCGGGGCTCCTGCAGTAGAAAGACAGGAACCTGGCCACTTCCTCCCGGAGGCTGGAGATCAGACAGACAGATGGGCAGTGCCTGTCAGAGGGGCTCCGACCCCAAGTCCATCCCAAAGCTCCTCTGGTGAATCTTCAGGCAGCTGCCATTACTCTCCTCTGCTTCCCACGATGGGAATACGATCAGTATTTGTCTCCACTCCTTGGTACCCACCTCCCTCCTCGGTCCCAACACTACCCGCATGTGTCGAAACTTCCATTCCAGTAGTTCTAGGACACCTGACCCCACCTAATCAGCAGACTGCAGGAATATCAAAAAGTAACACTCTCTATACAGATCTAGCTAATAGTAATAGTAATAATAACACATTAATATAATAAAATATATAATATAATGTATGATAATATAATTATTATAACAATAACTATTATCATAGTTATTGCTAATATTTACAAGCATTTACCTTATGCAGGTGTTATTTAGAGAATATTCCTCATTTACTCTTCATAAAACCCCTATGACACAACTACTATTATTATTATTCCCATTTTACAGACAAAAAAACTGAGGCTTGAAGGAATTAGGTTACATGCTGGTAAGTAGCAAAGTCCACACTCAAGCCCAGTGGTCGGACTCTAGGGCCACCATCCTAATTATTATAAGAGCACATGCTTGGAATTACTCTTGGAATCAAGTCCAGCTCCAGCACTAAATCCTTAGGACAGCATCTGGGCCCTAGCAAGTGCTCAATAAATATAAACTCTTATTAGTTTTACTTACTATCGCCCATCTGACCAGCAGAAGGCGCCAACCATCTCCTCCTAAGCTGATTCTGGCTCCTCTAAAGCTACTGAGAAATTGGAGACAAGGCTCCTGGCCTGAAGGCCCTCTCCACTCCTCAGACTCAAGAGAAACCAAGCCAGGGAGCCGCTGAGCAGGGGTGGGATGGGCAGGAGGCACCAGTTCCCTGCAGATGCTCCAGGAGACCCCATGACTGCCAGCTCTCCAGGACTAGGCCCTCAGCCTAGGGCAGGCTTTCTCAACCCGCCACTATTGATGTTTCGGGCCAGATCATTCTTTCTTGTGGAGGGGCCTGTCCTAGGCACTGTAGGAGGTTTAGCAGCTTCCCTTGCCTCTACCCAAGAAAAGCCAGGAGTACCCCCCTTCCCAGTTATGACAACCAAAAATGTCTCCAGACATTTGGGGAAGGAAACCGCCCTGGGGTTGAGAACCACTGGCCTACAGGTGCTACTTACAACAGATGTCCCCTCCAGTCAGGGTACTGCAGCAGGGACGGCTCCACCCGCAGCATGTCGCTCTGACTCAGCTGGGGACAGACAGGGGAGAGCAGGACTGAGGGCCTCACACACTCATGGTGAGGGCCAGCCCTGCCACCTGCATCCACGCAGCACCAGGGCTTCTAAAGCCAAGGGCTTGGTCTGCTTATCAGAGAAACTGACAGGGGCAGCCCAGGGACAGCATTCTCATGCCCATTTTGCAGATGAGCAAACTGAGGCTTAAAAATGTCAGGTGTGGGACTTCCTTGGCAGTCCAGTGGTTAAGACTGTGCGCTTCCACTGCAGGGGGCCCAGGTTCAATCCCTGGTCAGGGAACTATGATCCCGCGAGCTGCACAGCGCAACCAAAAAAAAAAAAAAAAGTCAGGTGGCTCAGCCAACATCAGAGCACCGGCAAGTGGCGAAGCTAAGACAAACCAGAATTTTTGACTCCTAGTCCAGTGCTCTTTATACAACACCGCCGCCCAACAAGACCAGGGGGGTGGATTTGCAGAGGCAGCGATAGGAGACCGCGCTCCTCAGCTCCTCCAACGGGGTGACAGAAGAGGTCCCAGAACTGGGTTCCCTACCTCGGTCTTGGCTCTAAGTCATGGAGGGACTCAGGCCGCTGTCTTCCTGCAGGCTCAGCTCAACCTCACACTTTGGAAAATGTGGCCATTTCCAGACCATCCCCACCCTGCCTGGGTGCTGGGTTAGTGACTCCCAGGGCATCACACCCACAAAGTCGAGGAAAGGCAGAAGCCTTGGGCGGCGGGACCAAAAGGAAGAAAGGGAATGAGCCACGTGTCTATAACCCCAGCCTCTTCCATTTCTCCTTCGTCCTTGAGCACTGCACTGTCCGATACAGAGGCCTCTGGCCACATGTGGCCCTTATGTGTGACTCTCCTGAATTGAGACACTGGATTCTGAAGACTTATATGAAAGAAGTATGTAAACTAGCTCATTAATAATTTTTTATATTGATTACATGTTGAAATAGCCATATTTTAGATACAATGGGCTAAATAAAATACATGATGAAAATGAATTTTACCAGTTTCTTTGTACTTATTTAATAGAAACATTTTAATTATATATGTGGCTCACAGTTTATTTCTACTGGATGGCACTGAGCTGCCTTAGAGTGGGGAGCTGGCTTTGGGTAGAACAGGCTTTTCAAGCCCACTCCCTACACCCCTCTCCCCTTGCAGCTTAGATGTTTCCCTTTGGAAATATGTTCCTTTGGGTTAAGTATCACTCTCTCCACAGTTCCAAACTCTAACTCCTAGGCCTCGAGAGACACATTTATCAGATAGTTCCAGCAGTTTACTAGAGGTGGCTCACACCAGCTCAAGAAATCTGATTATTTTCTCTATCTGTGAGTTGGCAGGCAGAGGGAAGGGGGAGGGGCAATATAAGGGTGGGGATTAAGAGGTCCAAACTATTAAGTATAAAATAAGCTACAAAGATATACTGTACAACACGGGGAATATAGTCAATATTTTATAATAACTATAAATGGAGTATAACCTTTAAAAATTGTGAATCACTACTGTATACCTGTAACTTGTATAATACTGTACAGCAATTATACTTCAATTTAAAAAAATAAATAAAAGAAATCTGATTTCAGAAATTTTGCAAACTGTACCATTTTCAAAAATTAAATTATAGAAACTATACATATAAATTATGTAAGTCAGTTACAGTAAAAACAAAGGTAAAAAGTACTCAAACAATATTGCTCCTGTCTATGTTACTCCATTTTGCTCTCATCTGTGCTCTGGAGGTTCTTTCCATCCAGGTGTCTGCATGGTGGGACTACCACGTGATGGTGCCCCAGCACCTCTCTTCCCAGCTCTGCATGCAGTGATGTCACAGCAATAGCTTGATATCGGCTACAGTGGGGGCATTTACACTATGGGAATCAGAAAAGCTACCGATCAGGGTCCCCTTTCTCCCAGGGCCAGTTGTTAAATACTGACCACATCACCGAGTATACTCCCCCTGAGAGCAGGGACCCAGTCAGCAGGAGGAACTGAGGAGGGAAAGAGCCAGAAGAAGTGAAGAAGGAGGATCACAGTGGGGAAGTGACTCTCCCAAGATGGCAGAGAAAGTGGTCCCCGAGGCCGCTGAAGCAAGCAGCAGACTCTCTGGGGGAAGTATTCCTAGGAATCCCAGAGAAGACAGCCCCTTGGAGCTGGGGATGCCACCCAGAGGTGCACCGGGACTTACCCGCCTGGACAGCAGGTCAAAGCAGAGTTTGTTCTCACTGGTGCCCAAGTTAATGATGCCCTGGAGGTGAGAGGTACAGAGCCATGTGTGCACAGCAGAGGGTGCCATCGGAAGGCCCCGGGGGGCGCACCAAGGCAGCAAAGCGAAGCTCTCTGCAATCCCGCCCTTCCCACCACCCCTCCTGGCCTTTGCTCAAGCCATGCCCTCCACATGGCTCCCTGATCCTATCTTCCCATTTCGAAAGCTCTGTGCAAATGCCATCTCCTCCAGGAAGCCTTCCTCAAAATCCCACCTGCAACGGATCTTTTCTTCTTCTGGATCCCAAAGCACTTTATCTGTCCCCCTTTATGGCACTGGTCAGTTTCTGTCCCAGGTCACAGGGACTGATGTACAGGCTTTATCTCCCCCACTAGATGGGAAGTCCCTGAAGGCTGGATACATGCCCAAGACACCGCTGTATCTCTCAAGAGCCTCAGTTTACAGGATGAAAGAATGTACACAGTAAACTGGTGCTCTGGCAGGAACAGGAACAAGGGTGAATGTACCGCCAGAAGAGGCCCTGTCAGCCCCATGGAGAAGACCACGTGGTGAGGAACCAAGGCCTGCCAACAACCATGTGAGTGAGCTTGGAAGTGGATCATCCCCCCACCCCACCAAGCTTTCAAATGAGACCACAGCCCCAGCTTCACTGCAACTTCCCAGGAGATCTTTAGCCTGAAGCACCACCCTGAATTCCACCCTGGATTCCTGAATTCCAGAAACTGTGAACTGTTTGTTTTACGCTGCTAAGACCTGAAATCCTTTGTTACACAGCAAGAGATAACTAATACAATCCCTCACTTTTTTAAGGTCTCTGCTTCAATGTCACCATATTAAAGTGACCTTCTATGACCACTTCACATAAAATAGTAATATCCCCAGCCCACCCCACCAGTCTCTATCTTATTACTCTGCTTTATTTTTCCCTACAAGACTTATCCCAACGTATTATATATATTTATGTCTGTCTCCCATACTAGACGATAAACTCCATGAGGGCAGGAATTTATTTTTGTTCACGGCTGTAACCCTGGTATATAGAACAGTGCCAGCACCTGGTACATGCTCAACAAATAAAGATTATTAAAGGGTTATTCATGACAGCTCTCTACCCTCTGAAGGTATTACTAGTAATAAGTTATAATAATTGGGGCATGTAACATTAATAATAATAGCAACTACCATTTATTGAATGCTCTATGTGGAAGCACTGTGCTAATAACTTACGTACCTGATCTCATTTAATTGTGACAGTTCTATAGAGGAGGTATTACTATCCCATTATAGAGATGAACTGAGGTTCAAAGACATTAAGTAATTAGCTCAAGAATACACGACCCGAAAGTGAAACAGTGGCAACCTGAACCCTAGTTCTGTCCCAGATCTAAAGTTGGATAGTCGATGGGCTGTGGATCAGAAACCATATAATTGCACTCCATGGTTCTTGAATTCCTCCCTCACACATCAAGGTTCCCTTAATTATAAATGGGCCATTTTCTGATTCAGGTAACATACAGGGGCCTCTCTGAGAAACATCAGACACCCCGTTGGGAGTCAGAGGGCCATAACTCCAACATGACAATAGCAAGCTGGGTGCTGCCCTGTTGGTCAAGGTGGGGTACCCGCCCCCTCCACCCCCCCGTGCTCTCTTGCGTCCCAGTGGGGAGGGGGCCTTCACTCACACTGGGGTTCTTATCCTCATCATACTCATCCATGTGGTAGGTCCTGTAGCCCTCCTCTGCTGAATCCCAGAACCATTTAATGACGCTTCCTCTAGAGGACAGGTAGGGGCTGTCGGAGGAGAACATGGCGGTGGGATCACCCACTCCATAGAGCTTCAGCGGCTTCTGGTCTGGTTTTCTGGAGCATTCTCCTTCCAGACCATCCCCATGGTTACTGTGCAGGCCCTGTTGGGAGACTGAACCCAGAGAGGTGGTAGGTGTCCCGGAGTCCTTCTGAGGGAGTGTGAACATCTGCAGAAAGACAAAAGCACTCAGTGCCTGATCTGATGAAGGGCTTTCATAGCACCAAGCAACACAAATGAACTGAGAGTCACGGGGCCCTCCCCCTTCTCTATCTGCCCCTTCCTTCAAGTTTATATACTCATCACTTCCTGTGTCCCTTACTAGTTGTAACCATGTGCGCAATCGCTTCAAGGCATCAACTCTGCTAAGGATCTACAGACAGGGGCTGTACTTGCTACTTTTCTACAACTTTAATAAATGTCTGCTTCAGCTTGTTTTACTTTTGTGGAAGTTTTTCATTCTGCGGCCTAAAGAGTCACCAGCTTCTTTTTCCATTCTTGCCGACGTCAATTTCAAAAAAAAAAAAAAAAGCCAAGTTAAAATTTTCTGACTTAAAGCAGAAAGAGCCTGGTGTCCAGGGGTCTTGTGGTGACTGTTGCGAACAGGAGTAAAGGATAAAATGAGATTATCTGGTTGTTTGGAGGCGATGATGGGTGGGGCCTGAGAAGAAGGAAGTGGGGTTCCCACAAGTGCACGTGCACGGACCCTGAGCAGAGCCCAAGGCCCCACCCTCGCTCCCGAAGTGGGGAAGGCGTGGCCCCTGGGAGGGGCTGGTCTGATCCTGCGCTCAGATGTGAACTCCTCCACTTTGCAAGCCAGTGTCCTCGTGGGCACAGTGGGTGTAGCCGTAACTACCTCATAGGGTAGCAGTGAGGACATACATATATGAGTTAGTGTAAATGGCTTAGAACAAATCCTGGCTCATGGCCAAACTTCAGTAAAATATGTTATTATAACTCCTCGCCGCTTTCCCCAGTCCTGATGCACAAGCCCCAAACACCAAATGATGGGGGACCAACCAGCGGCCCAGAGGCGGGGTGGAGGTGGGGTCCGGCCGGGCCCCGGCTCCGCGCGCGCCGTGCGGGAGCGAAGGGCGGGCTCGGGGGGGTCCAGCAGGACGGCGGCGAGTCCAGAGCCCGAAACCCGCGCGGCAGGGCCTCGGAGATCCACGAGAGGGCGGACAGGGCGGAAGGCAGAGCGCAAGACCCCTGCGGAGCGGCGAGCGCCTCGCGGGCGCCGGCTCCCGGTCTGCGAGAGGAGGAAGTTTAAGTCTGGCCGAGGGCTTCGAGACGGAAGGGCCGGGACTTCTGCAGCGAGGCCTCCAGCCCGGGCAAGGGAGACCCCGCGGGCCCCCTGCTCTGCAAAGCGTGGATTGCACCTACTTGCGGAGCTGGAGGAGCCGGCGCCGGCACTCAGGGACGCGCAGTCTGTGTCCGAATCCTCGCCCGGACTCGCTTTCCGCCGCTGTGCGAAGGGCACCCGGGCCCAGGCACTCGCACTCGGGACCGTCCGCGCCGGGTCGGGCTTCCCGGAAGGTTACGGGCGCAGTTCGTCAACTCGCGCCCGAGGCCGCAGGACGCCCGGGTGTGGCCTGCGCGCAGGGAGCGCACACGCTGCAGCGCCGTGGGGTGGGGAGGGGAAGCCGCGGAAGGGGAGGGGGCCCAGGGCCAAAGCTCCGCCAGGAAAGGACGGGCCGCCCGCTGCCACCTCCGCGCTCTGCGGCCTCAGCGCCCTGGCCGCCTTCCCGCCCCGGACTCCCCGCCCCTGGCACACGGGGGCGCCTCCCTCTGCCTCCCGGCCTTAGTATCCCCATTTTAAGGCAGAATCACCGAGGTTACTGGACAAATGTATGCCTGGTTGCGGGCCATGGAAAAGGCTTTCCGGAGTTCCATTAATTCCGATTAAGGGCATCCTGAAAACATCCTTCCCCTATGAAAGCTTTTGACCTGAGTTTGTAATTTCTCCTCCTTTCGTTCTACAGAACATCTGGTGGACTCTGCCTGCGACCCTGCACATTCCGGGACTTTGGCAATGAGTTAGACCACCAAGGTCCCAGGCCCGCGCCGAGCCTTTGGGTAGGAAAAGTTTCCTTTTCTCCATGAAAAGCAATAAGCAGGATCCATCAGTACAGAAATGGCTGGGAAGACTTGGCTGTCTTCGGATCACTCCACTTCTTGTCTTCGCTTTGACCTTGCCACTAACATTGTGACCTTGAGCAGCTCTCAAGACTTTTTGGTCCTCCGTGTTATGTAAAATAAGCCAGTTCTCTCCATTTAAGTCATATCATTCTGTTTAATTCAGGTAAGTAGTCTTATTGAATGCCTGTGTTGTGCAAGATCTCTGCAAAGTGCTGTCAGACAGTGATGGCAAAACAAACAGCGGGCCTTCATGGTTGACTGGGAAGGCAGACATACAAATGTGCTAACTAATAAGAAAGATTACTGGGTGCCTTGGAAGCATGCGGCAGGGAGATTTAACACCACCGCCCCCTTCCCTGACACACACACACATGCATTGGCCCCATACAGGAAGCCTTACACACACATTCATTCACCCTAAACACTTAGGACATGATGCTTGAGTCCTAGTTAGCTAGCTGGAGTGTGGGGTGTTGGAAGCAGAAGAAAGCCTTTGATAGAACCTTGAAGGTTAGACTCAGTGTGGAACATTAATGAACTGCAACAATCCTAATACCGACCACCGGAGCTTGCAGGGTTCAGGAGAAAGGTTGGAGATACGATCAGGGATCAGGTCATGAATCTTAATAAACCCTGATAAGGACTGTGAACTTCTCACTGAGGGCAATGGATATATACTGTAATCTCTAGAGCAAACAGTTTTTTAAAAAAAATCAAAAGGTATAACTAAGAATAAATGTGATACTAAATAATGCCTGATTAATTCAAAAGGCATGCAGGAAGGAAAAAATGAACAAAGAGCATATGGCACAAATAGAAGACAAATAACAAGATAATTGACTTAAATACAACCATATCAATGATTACATTAAATTAATGACCAAAGACCAGTTAAAAGATCATCAGACTGGATAAAATGGTAAGATTAAGAATATGGTGTTTGCGGGCTTCCCTGGTGGCGCAGTGGTTGAGAGTCTGCCTGCCAATGCAGGGGACACGGGTTCGGGCCCTGGTCTGGGAGGATCCCACGTGCCGCGGAGCGGCTGGGCCCGTGAGCCACAATTGCTGAGCCTGCGCGTCTGGAGCCTGTGCTCTGCACCAGGAGAGGCCGTGATGGTGAGAGGCCCGCGCACCGCGATGAAGAGTGGCCCCCACTTGCCTCAACTGGAGAAAGCCCTCGCTCAGAAACGAAGACCCAACACAGCCATAAATAAATAAAATTAAATTAAAAAAAAAAAAAAGAACCACAGAGTTCATTCTAACCTTCCTTTCTCATCTGTAACTTCCCTCTACAATAGTGAGAAACCTGGCTCCCATCACCCACCAACCACTATTTAAAAAAAAAAAAAAAAGAATATGGTGTTTGCAAGAGACATGTTAAATGAAAAAACAAACTGCTAAAACTGGGAAAAATATACCATGCAAATAATCATAAGAGGATGGCTAATATCCAAAAACCAGAAAACAAGTGTTGGCCAGGATGTGGAGAAATTGGAACCCTTGTGTACTGTTGGTGGGAATATAAATGGTATAGCCACTGTGGAAAACAATATGGAGGTTCCTCAAAAAGTTAAAAATAGAATTACCACATGACCAGCAATTCTGGGTATATTCCCAAAAGAATTGAAAGCAGGGTCTTGAAGAGATACTTGTACACCCATGTTCAGAGCAGCATTATTCACTCTAGCTAAAATGTGGAAGCAACCCAAGTGTCCAACATATGAATGGATAAGAAAAACATTGCATATACATATAATAAAATATTATTCAGCCTTAAAAAGGAAGGAATTCTGACACATGCTACAACATGGATGAACCTTGAGGACATTATGCTAAGTGAAATAAGCTAGTCACAAAAAGACAAATACTGTTTTATTCCACTTATATGAGGTTCTCAGAGTAGTCAAAATCATAGAGACAGACAGTATAATGGTTGCTGCCATGGGCTAGGGAAGGGGATAATGGGGAGTTATTATTTAATAGGCATAGATTTTCAGTTTTACAAGATGAAAATAGCAATGGGGATGGATGGTGGTGATGGCTGCACAACAATGTGAATGTATTTAATGCTGCTTAACTGTACACTCAACAATAGTTAAGATGGTAGGGGCTTCCCTGGTGGCGCAGTGGTTGGGAGTCTGCCTGCTAATGCAGGGGACACGGGTTCGAGCCCCGGTCTGGGAGGATCCCACATGCCGCGGAGCAACTGGGCCCGTGAGCCACAAATACTGAGCCTGCACTTCTGGAGCTTGTGCTCTGCAACAAGAGAGGCCGCGATGGTGAGAGGCCCGTGCACCGCGATGGGGGGTGGCCCCCGCTTGCCGCAACTGGAGAAAGCCCTCGCACAGAAACACAGACCCAACAAACACAGCCAAAAATAAATAAATAAATAAATAAAAATGTTAAAAAAAAAAATAGTTAAGATGGTAAATTTTATGTTATGTGTATTTTGACACATAACACCCAAAAAAAGAATCATAAAAATGCTGAAGCATTCATAATAATATCTGACACAGACTTCAAAACAAAAAGAATTACCAATAATTTAAAAGGACATTTCATAAGGATAAAATGATCAATTCCTCAGAATGACAAACAATTTAAAATTATATGCCTAATAACAAAACTTCAAAATACATGAAGCAGAAACTGACAGAACGAAAGGGAGAAACAGACAAATCAATAATTATAGTTAGAATATTTAGCGCCCCTCTTCTAGTAATAGATAGATCAAGTGACAGTAAGGGTCAGAACATTTAAACATTATAAAACAATTTAACCTAATTCACATGTATAGAACACCACACCCAATAACTGCAGAATACACTTCAAGTGCACATGAAACATTGACCAAAATAGACCATGTACTTGGCCCTAAAAAGGTCTCAATTTCAAAGGATTGAAACTGTAGTTTATGTTCTCTAGTCACAATGGAACTAAAGTAGAAGTCATTAATAAAGACAGCTGAACAACCCCAAATATTTGGAAACTAAATATTTGCTAAATAAATTATAGCTAAAAAAGAAATCACAAGGGAAAGTAGAAAATTGAATGATCATAAAATACCAACTTATCAAAATTGATGGGATGTAGCTAAAGCAATGTTTGGAGAGAAATCAATAACTTTAAATGCTTATATTTGAAAAAAAAAAAGCTTAAAAACCATTGGTCTAATCTTCCACATTAAAAAGCTAGAAAAAGAACAAATTAAACCCAAAGTTAATAAAAGGAAATAAAGATAAAAGTAGAAATGAAACAGAAGAGAAACAAGGAAAAATCAATGAAACTAAAAGTTGGGTCTTTGAAAATATTAATACAATTGGTAAACATTTAGATTAACTGATCAAAAAATTCATTTCAGTATCAGGAAAGAAAAAGGACGTAACACTATAGATCCTACAGATATTAAGGGGATAATATGGGAATGTTATAAAAAATTTTATGTCAATAATTAAACTTAGATGAAATGGACACATTTTCTTGAAAGACACAAACAGCCAAAAGTGACACAAGAAATAGAAAATGTGAATAACCCAGTATCTGTTACAGAAATTGAAACATAGGTAAAAACCTTCTGACAAAGAAAAACTCCAGGTACAGATGGCTTTACTGGTGAATTTTACCAAACATTTAAACATTTTTTAAAAGCAATTTGACATAAACTTTCAGAAAATTGAGAAAGGAGCACTTCCTGAAACATTTATGAGGTCAGTATTACCCTTGATGCCAAAACCAACAATGCATTACAAAAAGGAAAATTATAGCACAATATCCTTCATGAAAATAGGTGTAAAATTCTTAATATCAAACCAAATCCAACAATATATGAAAGGATGATGCATCATGACTATATGGGGCTTATTGCAGGGGTATTTTGTTGGTTTAACATTTTGTTTAATCAATGTAATTTTATCACAATAATTAAAAATTATATTACCTCTAGAGGTGCAGATAAAAACATCTGACAAAAATTGAACCTCATTCATGGTAAATCTCTCAGCAAACTAGGAATTGAAGGAAATTCTTCTATCTGGTAAAGGCAGTGTGAAAAATACGTCCAGTACTTAAGAATGAGAGACAGAACTCAATCCTGCTAAGATTGAGAACAAGGCAAGAATGTCCTCACTTACTTCTTTTATTCAATATTATACTTGAGGTTCTAGGCCATGCAATTAGAACAGAAAAATAAGGGACATAAATATTGAAAAGAAAGAAGGAAAATCATCTTTATTCTCAGGCAACATGATTGTGTACATTGAAAATTCAATGAAATCCCACTCCAAAACAACTAGGACTAATAAATGAATTTAGCAAGGTCTCAAGATACTGTCAGGAGATCCTTCTTCCCAGGTCTCTCATGTTTCTGCCTGTCTTGCAAGCGGAGACACTGACTGCCTTTGTTCTGGGCTGTATAGGATTATATATATGTGCGTAAGTACATGCATATATGTACATGCATACATGTACGTGCATACGTGTGTGTGTATATGTGTACATATATGTACAGTGACCAACCTTGGATGGTAGTGATAGTGTCTGCCTCCAGAGCAAAGGGTAGGTTTGTTTACTACTAAGTATAATAAAGATAATTTCTCCTTCGGGGCCAAAGTTCAGGCAGGTTTACTGCTCATTACAAAAGAATTAGGTTCCTTAAGCTTGGGTTATCCTCTCCTGCAACACACCCCATTGCGTGTACAGGCATCACTTGGTCCCCTTCACTTTGCCCTATAGGAATCAGGGTTTGGGGAACCAAAAGCCAATACTGATTACCACTATTGCTGTGAGTTAATAAGTTGTCCTTTGTCTCTGACCCAAGATTCTCATGCCTTCCGCCAGCATCCATGAAACCTGTTATTTTGCAAGTAAGGTAAAACCTCAGAGCCTTCAAAGTTCTTGATAGATACAAAATCAATTGTCTCAATATACTAGCAACAAACAACTAAAAATGAAATTAATAATCTATACATTGAAAATAACATGAAAGGCATAATATAGTGATAAATTTGTAAGACATGCCTAAGACCTGTACACTGAAAGCTACAAAGACCTTGCTGAGAGAAATTAAAGACCTAAATAAATGGAGGGATAGTCTGTGTTCCTGGATAGGAAAAAATTAAATTCTTCCCAGTCAACCATTTGAATCTTGAGTGGAAAAGAAGACAGCAATGGCCTATTGCCTCCATGGAAGGCATAATATCTTCCTCCCAGGACAGCGCCCTGATGAGACTGGCTATGAGCTCCCATAGCAGAGATGCCAAGAACATCTCTGGTTCCTATCTTCCCCTTCTCTTTTGGTCCCATGAGCTCCCTCATGCATCCAATGAATTCCCTTTCTCTGTCTCCTAGTCAAGTCGATTTCTAAAAAAACTCCTCTGGTGTAAAAAATCTTGAAGAATCAGGCTACAAACCTACCCAAGGGAGGGAGAATGGTCCCAAACCCAAGTGACTGACCAAAGCCATTGGTGGGTGCTAACAGCTTTTCCATCATCTATAAAATGGTGGTAGTCCCCACTCTGCCTATTTCACAGCATTGGTGATCAGACTAAAGCTCAGATGTACAAAGGCTTTGCAGAGAAACGCACAGGAGGTATGATTTGAACAGCTGGAAACACTAGAGATGAAAATGGAAGACCTCAGGCTTATCACCAGAGAATCATTTTAAAAGCCTTTAGAAAAGGCAAGAATGGAAAGAACTCATATTTGGAAGCAGAAACATTTGGAATTATACCCCCATCCTGCCACTTAGCCACTCGTGTATAAGGTGGGCATGATCGTGAAAGGATCCTATGGGACATTACATCCAACACCTAGAAAATGCTCCACCAATTAGGCATCACGGTTTCCCTTCCTTTCTGATCTTCCCCAGAAGTGTTCTTCACATACAACCTGCTTTAGAATTTAAAAACTAAATTTAATTTTTTAAAATAAATTTATTTATTTATTTTTGGCTGCGTTGGGTCTTCGTTGCGGTGCGCGGGCTTCTCAGTGCGGTGGCTTATCTTGTTGCAGAACATGGGCTCTAGGCATGCAGGCTTCAGTAGCTGTGGCACATGGGCTCAGTAGTTGTGGCTCCCGGGCTCTAGAGCGCAGGCTCAGTAGTTGTGGTGCACGAGCTTAGTTGCTCCGCGGCATGTGGGATCTTCCCGGACCAGGGCTCGAACCCGTGTCCCCTGCATTGGCAGGCGGATTCTTAACCACTGCCCCACCAAGGAAGCCCTAAATTTAACTTTTAATTAAATTTAAATTAAGCATAATCAAAAATTTAAAAATCATCTAGCTCTCAAAAGGTGATATGAAACATGTGAATAAGAAACAAAACAGGCCTGGAATTTAAAAGAATATGGAATTTATTAGATATCAAATATAAAAGTAAACCCATCTAAATAGGGATCCAGAGAGCTCCCTTTATTCCTCTCTAGGCTTTCCCACCGGAATCGCCATAAAAACATTTTGCACACACGCAATGGCTAGCAAAGACTAAAAAGATGTAAAGCTTCCAAAAATGACAGATGCTCAGCTTAAGGGGGCTGATGGTGGGGTCAAACGAGCTCATGCCTGGAGGAGCCCACTGTCTGTTTGGTCACAGCTCCAGGTCAGTACACCGGCCTTCCAGATCCGAGGCTGACATCAGGACTTCCTGAGAGTGAGACTGGCTGGAGCCGCTGGCTGGGAGGTAGACACTTCCTCCTCCTTTGCATCCTCCAGTTGCTTCACTCTCCAATCCTGCCCCTGCTCCACTAGCACCTGATGGAACCGCTGCATGGCTAGAGGGTCCAAATGGGGACAGAGAAAAATACTTAGTGGGTTTCATGTAGGCCCCAGACATACCCAGGTCCTAGTGGACCACCACAGAGCCTCTCGTTCAGGGATGCTGAACTTGAGCCTTTCCCTCTTTGGGACAGATTTCCAAGTCAACCTGCCGCATCCCCCATGGCTCTTTTTGGCTTCGTCATCACAGCCCCTGCCTGCCCGTTACCTTCATTACTCAGATCAAATCCTGTCACCTAGCTTATGGCCTTGGCCTCATGATTATCTATCTGCCTCTAGTGGCCCTTCACTCAGTCTATTTTCCACATTAGCCCGAAGGATATTTGTGTAACATAAATGTTCTCTTATTCATTGCGATGTTCCCAGCAGGTAGAACAGTGACCTGCATGTGTTGAGATACAATAGATACAATAGATAAAATGAATGTCGTGTTTCCATAACCTTCAGAGGATAATCTAAACTCCACAGTAGAGCATACAGGGACATCTCCCTGTCTATCTCACCTAGTAGCCAGCAAGTCCCACATGGGCAGAGCTCCATTTCTTGAGAGCTTACAGTCCGAATGACCTGCTCATGGCAGACACAGACCAGACACCCGAAAGGTATAATATACCTCAAGTGCCTATCAGTTCCTGTTTACAAAGGAGCTTAAAGATATGAAAGTGGAAACAGAGGGCCTAGAAGGGCTGGAGCTATAGGCTGCTAGAGGCAAAAAAAGGATGACTCCGCTATTGCGTCTTACAGGAGTGGCTGGGGCATCTTTGAAGGATGCCAGGATTGGAGGTCAGCCCCACTCACCGCTTCTTAGCAGGAGGGGCCTAGCTGCAAAGATGAGGCGGAACCAGCCAGGCTCCGTACACATGAAGGTCTTGCCACGGGACGAAATCAGCTTGTTGTCCAGGAAGCAGCAATGGAGGAGCAACTCTTCCTCAAATGTGCGTGGGTCCAGGTACTGGGGAGGACAGAGGGACAAAGCTGAGCTCAAAACCCATCAGGCAGGGACTTCCCTGGTGGCGCAGTGGTTGAGAATCTGCCTGCCAATGCAGGGGACACGGGTTCGAGCCCTGGTCTGGGAGGATCCCACATGCCGCGGAGCAACTGGGCCCGTGCACCACAACTACTGAGCCTGCGCTCTAGAGCCCGTGAGCCACAACTACTGAGCCTGCGCGTCTGGAGCCTGTGCTCCGCAACAGGAGAGGCCGCGATAGTGAGAGGCCCGCACACCGCAATGAAGAGTGGTCCCCGCTCAACGCAACTAGAGAAAGCCCTCGCACAGAAGCGAAGACCCAACACAGTTAAAAATAAATAAATAGGGCTTCCCTGGTGGCGCAGTGGTTGAGAATCTGCCTGCCAATGCAGGGGACACGGGTTCGAGCCCTGGTCTGGGAGGATCCCACGTGCCGCGGAGCAACTGGGCCCGTGAGCCACAATTGCTGAGCCTGCGCGTCTGGAGCCTGTGCTCCTCAGCAAGAGAGGCCGCGATGGTGGGAGGCCCGCACACCGCGATGAAGAGTGGCCCCCGCTTGCCGCAACTAGAGAAAGCCCTCGCACAGAAACGAAGACCCAACACAGCCAAAAATAAATAAGTAAATAAATTTAAAAAATAAAAAAATAAATAAATAAATAAATTTATTAAAAAACAAAAACAAAAAACCCATCAGGCAGATCTGCCCTTGAACACCTGTCTTCATTCCCAGAACTCACCTGTTTCAAGTTGATCCAGACATAGAGGCCAGAGCCACGATTGAGAAAAGGGATCTTCAATACCTTCAGTTTGTTAGTAATGTACCTGTGAGCCTCCTGCAGCCGGAAGCGATAAATGGGCAGGTACACGTTGTCAATCCATTCTGGATGGGTGGAGGAAGAGGGCTGTCACACATCTCAGGGCTAAGATCTGCCAGAGGGTTCCTGACCAAATGCTCCCTACCTGGGCTTCATGCCTGCTGATTCTATCCAAGCCTGACTGCATTATATTTGAGCTGACTTATACCCAACACACCCATTTCCACTAGGTAGGTGGAGACATTGGGCTTCTCAATAATTGTGTAGGAAAGTTCTGTTTGAGTTTACACCCTTGAGGCAAGAAGTTGAGGTGTCCCCTAAACGGGGTTGATGCTTCTGTTGTCAACTGGGCAAGTAGCAGGTACTCATAGCTCCCTTATTTCCTGCCTTAGACCCTAACAAATGGATGTTGAAGAACGCGGTTGAAGAACCGCGTCGTCGTGCTTGGGGATGATCTTAGCCCAAATATCTTCAGCATTGGCAGCACTTTAGAACCACTTGGGAAGCTTTTAAAAGGCCTGATGGCCCAGGTTATATCCCCAGACATCTAAATCAAAATCTTCATGGATACAGCCTACACATCAGTATTTAAACTTCCCAGATAATTCCCATGTGCGTCCAAGATTGAGAACCAGCGTTCAAGGAGCTGGGAATCTGATTTCTACCAAACTATCAGAGGGCCTGGCACCATGCAGGGAGGCATCCAGCTGGATTTCTCCTACCTACCCCTTTCCCCACCCAAAGCTGAAAGCAAATTGTTTTCTAAACCAGATTATCTGATTACATTAGTTTGTTTCATTATATCCCAGCTTTTAATTTAAATCCTTGGGCCTGGCATCTGCTCTATTACAGGGAATTTTAAAAAGGAGCCCTTATCTAAGTTTGGGCCATGGCATAAAAGGGGAGAAATTCCCTCTGAAGCCAGCATTCACTTAAGATCCAAGGGGAAGGTGAATTCAGGTGCCATAGATGTAGCCACACCAACTTGCCCAAATGGCAGCTCTCCTTTGGCCGCACTGGGAGATGAAGTTAAATCATATTCGAGGAATCAGGGTGTTCCTTTGTAATCTTTGCCTGAAGCAAGCCAGCTTTGGGGGAGGGAAAATTGACCTTCACATAAAGACTCATTTCTGAAGTCCCCACCTTTAAGTCCTAGAGTACAGTTGATGATCCCCTTTCCAAGCAGAGCACGAGCTACCAGATGGCCAGTGTTTTAGACCAGCACCTCCATCTTCTGTCTACACCCGGCTGCATCGTCTGAGCTACAGCCTGCCCTCCTGTAAACTTCCTGCCCTGCCACTGTTAAACCCAAGACAGTGAACAGGGTCTTGCTGTACTGAAGGCATGTCAGAGGCCCAAGCAGACCCAGGAATTCCCCGTGGCCAAGAGGTCTGGCCCTGAACAGGGCTCAGTACCTCTGTCCTGGAGCAGGTGACACAGCTTGTACTGGGTGACGCCAGAGATGCTGTGGAGGGAGCCAAAGGAGCTCACAGCAGAGGCCACCTCCCTGTTGCGGGTGTACAGGGTGCCAAAGCGGAAGCCAGAGATGCCGAAATCCTAGAGGAAGAGAAGTAGGGAAGGAAATACCCAGTTGGTCTGCCTTCTGTTCCTGGCTCCACTTCCTTCCCTACCCAAAGGACAGGCAGCTGGGACTCACCTTACTGGTGCCCCAGGTCACATGGGTCTTGTTGGGGTCAGGCAAACTGGAGAGGAGAGAGTACAGTCAAGATTATGGAGAAATATTTGAAGGATGAAGACTTGGGGTCTATGAAGGGAAGATGAAAGTGGCCTTGAGGGCCTTCCTAGACAGAAGAGCCTATGGGACCCAAAGTCAAGAAACAGCTGCCCCGGTTAAGCCAGGAAGTCAACAAAAGATATCCTCATGGAACCAGATGGGACAGCTCTCAACTGCCCACTGAATGAAGTCCAGGGCCCTCAGCCTGGCTCGTGGTCTTCCTACAGCTGGTCCAAAGCCACCTTCTTGGCAGTTGGCTCCTCACACAAGTGGGCCACCCCCCATTTCTAAAATGTGTTCACCTATTTCTTACTGCCCCACATTTGGTGAAGCTCTTCCTTCCTCCAGGCATGCTCTTCTCTTGCTTTGCCTGCTGGATCCTATCCTAGGGCTGAATACTACCCTTAAGAAAGTTCTGCTCTATTTCTATTCTTTCCCTGTGCCCTATTTCTCAAGAAGTTCCTACCCTGACCTTCTGGAGGGCTTCAACTTGACTTTTGACAATGCATATGCTACCTTTCCCTCAAGTTATCTCATGTATAAAATGGCGTTTAGAGAAGACACTTGGGAGGAAAGGTGATGCTTTGCTCACTTTCACACTGCCAGTGGCTCTGAGCTCAGTTCCTGGCATGCAGCCAATTAAGTTGATGGCGCATGGACTCACCCTGCAAAGTAGGAACTTCATGGTTCTCATTCCCAATTCCAGCCAAGACCAACTCACCTCTCCAGGCTCAGAACACTATGGAATGGTATGGCTTCATCAAACACAGACAGCATGTAAATCTCATCTATAATTACATGTAGGTTGTACCTGCAGGTTGGGTGAAAGAGGGAGGATGATATCCAGGTTCTCTCTTATTGTTAGCTTGCTTCGTTTGATGGTCCTCTCTAGACACAGATCAGACACTCCTACTGCCCTAGCAGCCCACGCAACCCTTCCAAGAGGTGTGGCAAGGTAGAAGAGGGTCTCTCCTTCACCAGAGAGGACCTTTCACCCTGACTTGGGGGTACTAGGAAGGAAGAGGACCCAAAAGACATGCATGAGAACATTCGACCTCACGCTTCAACCATCAAGCAGAGACTAGTGGGAAGGGACTGGGCATCCCAGAGAGGTCTCTTCTGGTACAGTCAGGAGCTGCCACCCAAGATCTGAATCGAATAGGTTTATAAAGTAGGCTAAGTGCTCATGTGCTGCATCTCCTTTATTCTCCCAACAGCCCTTTGAAGCAGTACTGTTACCTCTATTTCACAGAAAGAAACTAAGTTTCTGAGACAGAAAGTTAATTCCCTCAGTTAGCCAATGCTAGAGCTGGAATGTAGACCTCCCCCAGCATTCTTCCTCTTGTCCCTTGCTCTGCCATTAATTGGTCTGGATACGTTATGAAGTTTGAATAAGAGTTTCTTCTAGATAGAAGATTATCTACCCTGAGAGGGCTATTTCCAGACTTCAGAGATAACTGATGTTAACATGTTCTTATAAATGAGACATGAAAATTCTATAGGAACTCATCTTCACCCCACAAAGTCTGAGAGGCTGTCTTCCTTGGCACCTCAAGCCAAGTAGTTTGGGAAATGGATGTGGGAAGAAAGTGCTTATGCTACAAGAGGTGGAAAAGCAACAGAACTATATGATGACTGTTATGTAGGTATGTGCACACGCACAAAGACTAGAAAGGAAATGGCACAGTTTGAAGTAGTGAGCAGGTGGGTGCATTTTCCTTCATTTCAATTTCAGTTAGTTGTCAATAACTTCACAAAGTATAGCACAAAATAAGAATATTTAGGGTATATTATTTCTGGTTCTGACTCCTTGACTATGAGTGATGGGAACCCTTCTTATGGACTTCATCTAGTCTCAAGGGGGTAGAACTCATACTTCTTGGCAAATTCCAGATATTCCGTCACTGAGTCTCAGGAGTAGACGTCTCCCAGAGGATTCTGAGGGTTGATTAGCACAAGGCCTCTGACCTTTTTCCCCTAAAAAGAACCAAACATAACCAAGTGAACACAAGTCCTTCGCATCTACATCAAGTTCAGCCAAAGATCAGGTCAGGGCACTGAGTATCAAGCACCTAATCAAGACCTCAGTGGGCTCTCGGAGGAGCAACTATCATATTTTTGCCCACAGAGGGGATCAGGAAGGAGCTCTGGGGGCCGCCATAGCCAGGGCTCCTCAGGGGACGTGCCCTGGGACACTATCTCTTTTGAAGAAGGTGCTCACAGCATCTTGGTGAACAAGTTATACCAGAGTGTCCATACTCAGTCCCTTTCCGGGGTGGCAGTGCCTACGCTGAAGACCTGGTTCCCTCCTGACCTCAATCTTAGCCCCGAGCAGGGCTTGCTCCAGCTTGTCCACAGTGAGCTGGAACGGATAGGCGTTCGCCTCAGTGACCTGGAAGACAAACACGGCCTGAGAACCACCTATTTGGAAGCTTCCAAGCCTTGATTCCTCATTTCTATAAACCATGAACAATCCTTTACCTTCATACCCAGGGCACTAGTCCCACACACCCTCTTTGCCCGATTTCTCCATCTTTCTCCCATAACTTATATGGGAGAAAAGCAAGAACCCCCCTACACCTTGGAAATGCCCCCAAGATCATTCCATTGCCTGGGTGGGCTGAGCAGGGGAAGGGACCCCACACTGACCCGGCTCTCCAGGTGGCCAGGAACCAGCTCAACTTTCGCATACAGGTGGGTACGAAAGATGAAGCCACCATAGGACGGGGTGGGGACCAGAAAGGCCTCTGGAAGCAGAGAGACAGAGCTGTTAGCCCAGGGTCTCCGAGTCAGAACGTGCCAGGACCCTCAGACCAGCAGCAACGCTACCCTCAGAGAAGGTTCGTTGGGTAATCCCTCCTACTTAGGGATGAATGCTTTGGGGCACAGCCTCTATAAAAGTAACCCACTCTTCTAAACATTATTTGGGGAAACAAAACTCAAGTCTCTTCTTTGCGGGTACACTAGAGGAGAAAGGGAAGAATACTGCTATAAGTGACTTGGAATCCAGGGACTCAAGCCAGGCTTGCCAGCAGGTAGAACGGGTCATCAGCAAGTCTTGGCAGCTCCGGACTGACACTGGAGGCTGAGGTCCAAGCACAGGGAAGGCTCTCATCTCTCTACATGGCTCAGGTCATGTGACCCTGGTGATCTCACGTGTTCTTTTCTTCCCAACCATTTGGCCTCATTGATGGGCTAATCAAGGACCCACTCCTTCAAGTGAAATGGCCGTCTTGGTAACGAGTCTCCCATGCAGTAGGTTCATCAAGAAATCTGAGATTCTTATTTCAGATTGTTAAGAGGCATTGTTAAGAAGGAGGCTGAGAACAAATCTCTCAAGCTTTATTTGGTCTAGAACTCAGTTTTTGATTTTGGTGTTTTTGTTTGTTTTTTGAGGAGATAGAGCATCTATATTGTCTAGTTTACTAGGGCTGTCTGGATTGGAGTTGAGACCAAAAGTCCAACTAATAATGAGTTGGCTCCCACTGTCACCATCCCTGGGGCAGACCTCCTTGAGGACTGTCACATGTCCATATTAAATGGGAACCCAAATCCCTTGCTCCTGCAGAAATAGTAGGAAGATGTTCTAACCAGTGCAGGAAGCACCCCAGTACTTTAGGGGAAAGGCCTTCAGTCAAGCTGCTCTTCCCCCCCAAGACCCAGTGCCCATGCACTCATGCCCACATGCTGCTATTTCCCCGAGGGAACGCAGAGCCCACTGACTTACCACCTGGATCACACAGAACCATGGCTAGTGCAGAGAAGACAGAGGAGCAGCCGTTTAGAACAACCACCTGAAGAAGATACACAGAAGGCAGGAGTCGAAAACCAATCCTCACGTAAGAGGGATAGTTCCCTCGTCTCCCTCCCCCTGGGAGGACAGACATGAGGAGTCTCCTCAGCTAGGACTCCTCACTCTGCCCCGACTCTGAGGGGCTCTGCTGGAAAGGCAGAGAGGCCCCCAAGAATACGGTCTTCCCCCAGGGTGGCAGGAAGGCTGGGAAGAGACGCACATTTTCTGGGTCAAGGCGGGCAGGTGCCTTACAGTAGGAGGTCAGGAGCCGGGCTACTTCTTTCCACAGGCTGTGGACAGACCCAGAAAGACCTGTGGTTCCCAGGCCTGCCCGTGGGCTTTCCCCACAGTCTAGACTTGGGTCTTTTTGAAAGAGCAAAGCATCCCACCTCAGGGTCCTTACAGGGTTAACAGGGTACTGAGGCTCTCAACTCCCCAGGCAACAAAGATATTAACTGCAAGAGTTCGGACAAGAACTTGGGCCTTTTGAATTATAGGGCAGTGCTATCTCTATGATACCAGCCTGCCTCCTATGATATTCTGGGCTAGGCATTTTCTAGAAGTCATTATCCCCCAAAATAGGTAGGCACCCAGCAGAGAATCTGGCACCTTGAGTCCTTCCCTGGATGAGGACAGGTGCCTGTGGACCAGGAGACCCCAGCTCTGTAAGGGGCTACTTACAATGGTTGCCCTCTCCAATCAGGATACTGCAGTAGGTCTTCATCAATGTACAGCATGTCAGTCCGAGTCAACTGTTGACAAATAGAGCATGAGCCCAGCCAGACCAGGGATGCCCAAGAAGTTTCAGCCTGCTCCTAGGACACATATGGGTGTTTGCCCTGCAACACAGGGCCTCCCAGAGGGAAATGGGCATATATGCTTCATGTTCCCTGGTGAACAGAGGCTTCAATCTTCTTGTCAAAGATTATACAAATAGCTATCCACTGGGAAGTGCCTGACAACTTCCCCAACCCTACATTTGATCCGGAGGCTCCCTTAGCAGCTTACCCATCATATACCCATCCAGAGAACACTTCCCAACACAGCCCAGCCAGGAGGTTGGATGTGCTATTCTAGAAGCTATTTCCCCACTCCCTTCCCCAAACTTCTAAGTCTTATTCCTGTATCTACAACATGCCAAAGAACATTCTAGGGGGCCTGGGCCTGAAGGTGGGTCCCAGCACAGACCGGAACGTGGCTTACCCTTTCAGCCAGCAGATCAATACAGATCTTGTTCTCACTGGTACCAAGGTTGATGTAACCCTGGAGATGGAAGGAATCTAAGGTCAGTCCCCTTGCCCTGCCCTACATGGACGCCTTTAACCAGGTCACAAGTACTTATCGTGGATGAGCCCAGATGGGGGGTCTCCCTGCTCCATGAGGCAATGCAATCCATGTTTGACAACTTTAATATTAGATAAATTTCTACAAACCCTAAAAATCTCACAGTGCAAGTTTCCCTCTTTCGAGCCATTTATTGGGTTGGCCAAAAAGTTTGTTTGGTTAATGAATACGTTGTTCAATAAAGTTCTTGGTGAAAATGAAAAATGTCTTTTATTTTTACTTAAAACTAAATGAACTTTTTGGCCAGCCCAATAGATAATAATAGTTATATTATGTACCAGCTATCATTCATTGAGCTCCTATGTTCTAGACACTAGACTAAGTGCTTCCTGTGAATTGCCTTAATTCTCACAACTCCTGAGAAAAAAGTTCTATTCTGATCTCTGCTTAAAGAGCGTGAAGCCCAGAAAGGTTGAATAAACTACTAGCCATGTGACCTTGGTGATGGGCAGAATTCCACCTGACTGGCCCCAGAGCCTGGATCCTTAGCCAGCACAGGCCCTGCGTGTATCCATCTCTGCTATTTCCTTGGAAGGGCCCTTCAAGTTACTGGAAGAAGTATGACCCCTCAGGGGCCAGTGGGGATACCTGACTCACTTGGCCCCCAGCAAAGCAGACGGCCATCAGCCACACGTCACTTAGATGGGAACAGAAGGAAAGGTGTGGCTAGTGTGGTCCTCCGCCCTCTGGCTGGAGAGCTGTTGTGAACCTCCCTTGCTGGAAGCCTCTTCCTGCTCCCACCACCATTAGGATAACATCCTGACATCTCACAATGGCCTGATCCCATCCATACCTCTGTCACAGCGCTCACTGTCTCTACTCAAGCCACATGGGCCTCCTTGTCCAATCACTCCAAGCCCTTCCCACCTTAAAGCTTTCACACATGCTGTTCCTCTTGCCTGGAGGACCCCCATCCTGCCTCCCACCACATGGCTGGCTGATTCAACCTTTAAAACATCCTCCCTGACCACCCAAAGCAGGCCTTCCCTTAGCGCTCTTGCAGACATTATTCACATTCATTTCCCCAATGGCCGACGATATCCATCATCAGACTGAGTTCCATGAGGGTAGGTTCACTTACCACAGTGACCAGAGTGACTCCTAGTGGGTAAGAGCTGGGACAGGAGGGGAAAAACCAGACCCAGCTTGTCAACTTTCTTGGCCACATCACCTTACTTCCGTGCCCATCCCCTTACCTATAGAAGACAATAGTGCCTACTTCATGGGGCTGGAAGAGTCAGTGAGAGTGCACAGTACTTGGCACGGGACTCAGTAAATCCTAGTGATGGGGGCCCTCGAGTATGTCCCCCCATCCTCACCAGGGTGTTCTTGTCCTTGTGGTATTTGTTTCCTTGGTAGGTGTTGTAGTCCTGGAAGCTGGAGTGGTATAAGGCAGAGATGTCAATCCCACGGTTGGACAGGTCATAGCTGATAAATGTATCTTCAAAATCACTCCGTTGGTAAAACATCTGGCGAGTCTGCCTGGATGACTGGGCCTGCTGCCCACCTCCGACATCGACCCTAGAGTCCATGGAGGCGTCAGGTGGTTGGAAGCTCCAGTCACCTGTGGCCCCAGACTGCAGGTAGTGGAGCATCTGGAACATTAAGTGACCCAGGAAGGCCTCCTGGTCCCTGACGGCCTGATTGTGCCTCTGCTTCTCCAGCGCCAGGTCCTGCTGCTGGTGCCTGGTCATCAGCTGTGCGATGTGATCCTCCACAGTCTGCCGCAAGGACAGCACCATCTCCATCAGCTGGGTGTGGATGCTACGGTTTCTGAGGGCCTGGTCCCTCATCTGGCCATAGGGCATGGAGGGCATGTCTGATGGGCCACTCATACTCTGGGTATTCCTATTGGCCTCAGCAGGCTGGCTGGAACCTGCAGAGAAAGAGAGTCCATGCACTGCAGCAAAGGTCTGGGCCTGATCTCAGGCTGGTCACTAGTTCCTCCTACCTCCACACCTTGGTTGTAGGCCCAAATGAATTCAGGAAGAGTTACCTACTCATTCAAGGGCAATGCCTAAGTGGACCCAAGCCCAGATATTGGAGCACTGTACTTAAATGTCATTAACATATGTTCTGGGGAAGAGCCTTAGGGCCCACTTCGAGAAAAAGGGGAAACTGAACAGGTAGGCTGTGGATTCTTCAACCAGAGCAATTCCTGCTCTGTAGAGTTCTAAGTAAGAAAAGGGATTCTGCTGCTAAAAACAAAAAAACAAAAACACCAAACCAAAACGCTGAATAAGTCATTCTGCTGGAATAGGGGTAAGTAAACTACTGCCCAAGGGCCAAACCAGCCTTCCATTTGTTTTTGTAAATAAAGTGTTATTGGAACACAGTTGTGTTTGCTTGTTTATATATTATCTATAGCTGCTTTTGTGCTTTAATGGCAGAGTTGAATAGTTGTGACACAGACCACATGGCTCAGAAGGACTAATATATTTACTGTCTGGCCTGTTACAGGAAACATTTGCCAGCTCTTGTTCTAGAACGTCAGCCCTTCTTTTTGCCATTTTTCCCAAGTTGGCCGTACCAGATGTTCAAAGCTCCTACTTTGTGTTACTTCCTGTAAATGCCTTCAACCTGCTCACGGTGACAGCTGCCTTGGACTTCCATCACCAGTAACCATGGTCGAGATACACGGTTCTCGAATTTTAAAGTCCATCAGAATCACTTAGAAGGTTTGTGAGGACACAAATGGCTAGTCCTCATCACTGGACTTTGTTTCAGGAGGTCTGGGGTGGGGCCTGAGAATTTGCAGTTCTAACGAAGTTCCTAGGACTATACTTTCCGAACCTCTAACTATTCAGACCAACCTTCTGTCTGAAAAGAAGTCAAAATGCTGGATAAGACTTAAGAAACACCTTTATAAAGCCTCAAAGAGTAAAAAACAAAAAAAAAATCAGATATTAAGAAACCAGGAGGTAAGAAAATTTGAGGCTGACAGCTGCCTCTAATTCATTATAAGACAATCTTCATATCCCCAGTCACTGAGACCTCTTTTTCTAAGAATCTAGACTTACACATCTCCCACCAAATGCCATCTTCTAAGTTCTTTTTCTATGTTACATCCCTTACATTCCCCCCACATATACAAAACCTTGTTACTTCTTTTACAGGTTTGTGGCACCAGCACTTCAAAGTACTGGACACTCTGCCCAACCTCTCCAAACCATCCTTGGTCTGCCTGTGATGTTCCCATAGCAACCTATACTTCTATGTAATGACACTTAATTTTGTTACTTGTTCAGTATCTGCCCAAGTCAGACTTCGTCATCATATCCTTAGCACAGTGCCTGGCACATAGGTAACTAGTGGGAGAGGCACAACCACAAGGATGTGGCCGAGTCAGTGAAGAGATGAACCGTGACTGAAGACTTTAAGCTATGGAAGACAGAGCAACAGCCAGATGAAGCCAGAAGACAAAGGGGTACCAAGTCTTGACTTAGGATGTCAATCTTTCATCAACAGTGATACAGAGAACTTTACTTACCACTTTTAGAAACATACTGCTTAGAAAGAAATTGAACAAATATAAGCTCTTATTCCCAGACTCACCCTTTGTTTCACAAGCAAAAGCTTTGCTCTGGCCCAAGCTCCATCCCCTAGAAGTAGGAGGGTCATTTCAACGGGGCTCTCAACTCTGGGGGTGAGTAGGTTCCTTTGTTTTTGCCTTCCAAAAGGTGGTACCCATTATCCTTATCGGTCTTGATGAGTGCCTGTGGGAAGGGCCAAGATGGTGGAGATGACCTCCCTTCTATGGGCGAGAAGCTGTCACCAGGGCACTTCTGCTTTCTCCCAGGTCTGGGCTGTCACATATGGAGTGTGTTTGTTCTGTTTTACCTTAATAACAAAATCAGAGATGTGACAGCTCCATAGAGCAGCACATGGGCCCAGGATTTAAGTTATTCCAGTTCAAGCTGGATTAGGGAGTCTCTTGGACTTCTTATCCTGGAAGTCCTTGCTGTTACCAAGGTCCCACTACTCTGTCCCATCCACCCAGCCCTCAGCCAGGGACCCCAGGTTCACAGGAAACAGGGATCAGGTTGGGGCAGGGAAGCTGGAGGCCAGGTGGCCCAACAAGCCATTGGAGGAGGGAGGCTGTTTAAAGAAGGTGGAATGAGAACCTCTCCAGGCAGGCTTATGGAGCAGAAAATGGGGCCAAGGCAAGGAACTGCAAAAAGTGTATTTTCCTGGTAAATGTTTTTTCTGATAAGGAAGTGAGTATGCTGCAAGGCCAGGGGGAAAACCTAGAAGATGGACTTCTGCCAAAACTTGTCTTTTCCACAGTAAAAGTCTATTGTAATGATGTTGTTCCACAAAGGCCATAATGTCCTTAAATCTCAGCCCTGAGTTGTCTGGCTAAGTCTTTTTGGCTACATCCTTGGTTTCAGTATTTCTCATCCTTAAACCATCTACCTCCCAAACCACACTCAGGGCCCGTCTATAGAAGCAGCATCTCAGAACCAGCCCAGCTGGTGCCCTCTGATAAGAGCTGAAAGATCTTTTTTTCACACACACACACACTGCATTTTATTTTTACAAGAGATAAATAGACTGACACCAAGCATTGTACATGGATGACCACAACAAAAGCAACAATGATTGCAATTACCAAACATGAAACACACTCATACTATGTCATAATATTGACATTCAGTCCAGTAATTCTCCACTGTAACAAGAGCTGAAAGATCTTAAACAGTAGAAACTGGGAATGGGGAAAGAACATGGGAAGTGAACTAGGAACAAGCTTGTCTCCTGTTCATTTGGGATGCCAGTACACGGGTATACCATTTATACCAGGATACTTCTGTCTCTTTTTTTAGTGCCCTACAAGCCCTTCTAGCTCTATCTTGCCCTTTGGCCTTCCTTCCCCTTGCCATGCACCAGCCTCCCCTGGTGTCTCAGTCCTCTAACCTAATTAAGATTCTTCCTTTTCAATGTAGTAATTATGATAAAGATTGCCGAGTCTTCTTTATGTGCATGGGAAGCAAGGTGTCTGGGGATACAGATGTCTAAATACAAGTTGCAAAACTGAAAACTCAGGTAAAAGCAGCCTGGAGAAGCCCAGATTCTATTCTGTAGTTGCAACTCACCAACTGTAGGATGTTGGAAGAATTATCTCCCCTGTCTGGGCATCAGTTACTCATGTAAGATGAGAAGGTACTTACCTCAACTGGAGGTAAAATTGAAGCTCAGTGAAGACAAGGAACTTCTAGTGTCCCATAGTAGAACCAGGATTTAAACCTAAGCCCTCTGACTTAAGCCCAGAACTCCTAGAAGAAGAGTGAACTGGCAGAAAACCAGCATTTACACAGACTACAGCCTGGCTTCACATCACATGATGCCCCAGAAGTCTCGAGTTTTGACATTGGATTAACTTCATCCAACAATATTGTCATCCTGTACTGTTGGTGACTCAAAGTCCCTGGGCAGAAGCAAACAAATACTCTGGAAGCAGTATACCTTAGATTTTAGATTTCTCAAAAAGGATAATTCTTCAAATACAGCGTCTAGCACACAGAAAATCCAGACACATGAATAAACAGCATGAGCTAAAACCAGCACAGACAACAAAGACCAACTGGACCTGAGGTACTAGGAGTAGATTATAAAATAATTGCTTTTCTGTTCAAGGAGATAAAACCCAAGTCTGAAAGTTGACAAAAATTAGAAGTTACTTAAATGACAGATTTAAAGAAAACAGGAGATTCTAGATCTCCTGTTATTAAAATACAATGATCAGGAGGAGAAAAGATGGCGGAAGAGTAAGACGCGGAGATCACCTTCCTTCCCACAGATACAGTAGAAATACATCTACACGTGGAACTGCTCCTACAGAACACCCACTGAGCGCTGACAGAAAACGTCCGACCTCTAAACAGGCAAGAAACTCCCCCCATACTTGGGTAGGGCAAAAGAAAAAAGAAATAACACAGACAAAAGAATAGGGACGGGACCTGCACCAGTGGGAGGGAGCTGTGAAGGAGGAAAGATTTCCACGCACTAGGAGCCCCTTCGCGGGCAGAGACTGCGGGTGGCAGAGAGGGGGAGCTTCGGAGCCACGGAGTAGAGCGCAGCCACAGGGGTGCGGAGGGCAAAGCGGAGAGGTTCCCGCACGGAGGAGCGGTGCCGACCAGCACTCTCCAGCCCGAGAAGCTTGTCTGCTCCCCCGCCGGGGCGGGCGGGGCTGGGAGCTGAGGCTCGGGCTTCGGTCGGATCGCAGGGAGAGGACTGGGGTTGGCGGCGTGAACACAGCCTGAAGGGGTTAGCGCACCACAGCTAGCTGGGAGGGAGTCCGGGAAAAAGTCTGCAGCTGCCGAAGAGGCAAGAAACTTTTTCTTGCCTCTTTGTTTCACGGTGCGCAGGGAGAGGGGATTCAGAGCGCCGCCTAAACAAGCTCCACAGACTGGCGCGAGCCGCAGCGATCAGCGCGGACCCCAGAGACGGGCGTGAGACGCTGGGGCTGCTGCTGCCGCCGCCAAAAAGCCTGTGTGCGAGCACAGGTCACTCTCCACACCGCCCCTCCCGGGAGCCGGTACAGCCCGCCACTGCCAGGCTCCCATGATCCGGGGACAAGTTCCCCGGGAGAACACACGGCGCACCTCAGGCTGCTGCAACGTCACACCGGCCTCTGACGCCGCAGGCTCGCCCTGCCTCCTCTGTACACCTCCCTCCCCCCGGCCTGAGTGAGCCAGAGCCCCCGAAGCAGCTGCTCCTTTAACCCCGTCCTGTCTGGGCGGGGAACAGACGCCCTCAGGTGACCTACACGCAGAGGCAGGTCCAAATCCAAAGCTGATCCCCAGGAGGTGTGCGAACAGAGAAGAGAAGGGGAAATCTCTCCCAGCAGCCTCAGAAGCAGCGGATTAAAACTCCACAAACAACTTGATGTGCCTGCATCTGTTGAATACCTGAATAGACAACGAATCATCCCAAATTCAGGAGGTGGACTTTCGGAGCAGGATATATTAATTTTTCCCCTTTTCCTTTTTTTTGTGAGTGTATATGTATATGCTTCTGGGTGAGATTTTGTCTGTATAGCTCTGCTTTATAATAGCTTTATTTTACTTCACTATATTATAGCCTCCTTCTTTCTTTCTTACTATTTTTTCTCCCTTTTACTCTGAGCCGTGTGGACGAAAGGCTCTTGGTGCTCCAGCCAGGCATCAGGGCCGTGCCTCTGAGGTGGGAGAGCCAACTTCAGGACACTGGTCCACAAGAGACCTCCCAGCTCCACGTAATACCAAACGGCGAAAATCTCTCAGAGATCTCCATCTCAACATCAAGACCCAGCTTCACTCAACGACCAGCAAGCTACAGTGCTGGACACCCTATGCCAAACAACTAGCAAGACAGGAACACAGCCCCATCCATTAGCAGAGAGGCTGCCTAAAATCATAATAAGGCCACAGACACCCCAAAATACACCACCAGACGTGGACGTGCCCACCAGAAAGACAAGATCCAGCCTCATCCACCAGAACACAGGCACTAGTTCCTTCCACCAGGAAGCCTACACAACCCACTGAACCAACCTTAGCCACTGGGGACAGATACCAAAAACAACAGGAACTACGAACCTGCAGCCTGTGAAAAGGAGACCCCAAACACAGTAAGATAAGCAAAATGAGATGACAGAAAAACACACAGCAGATGAAGGAGCAGGGTCAAAACACTCCAGATTTAACAAATGAAGAGGAAATAGGTAGTCTACCTGAAAAAGAATTCAGAATAATGATAGTAAGGATGATCCAAAATCTTGGAAATAGAATAGACAAAATGCAAGAAACATTTAACAAGGACGTAGAAGAACTAAAGAGGAACCAAGCAATGATGAAAAACACAATAAATGAAATTAAAAATACTCTAGATGGGATCAATAGCAGAATAACTGAGGCAGAAGAAAGGATAAGTGACCTGGAAGATAAAATGGTGGAAATAACTACTGCAGAGCAGGATAAAGAAAAAAGAATGAAAAGAACTGAGGACAGTCTCAGAGACCTCTGGGACAACATTAAACGCACCAACATTCGAATTATAGGGGTCCCAGAAGAAGAAGAGAAAAAGAAAGGGACTGAGAAAATATTTGAAGAGATTATAGTTGAAAACTTCCCTAATATGGGAAAGGAAATAGTTAATCAAGTCCTGGAAGCACAGAGAGTCCCATACAGGATAAACCCAAGGAGAAACACGCCAAGACACATATTAATCAAACTGTCAAAAATTAAATATAAGGAAAACATATTAAAGGCAACAAGGGAAAAACAGCAAATAACACACAAGGGAATCCCCATAAGGTTAACATCTGATCTTTCAGCAGAAACTCTGCAAGCCAGAAGGGAGTGGCAGGATATACTTAAAGTGATGAAGGAGAAAAACCTACAACCAAGATTACTCTACCCAGCAAGGATCTCATTCAGATGTGATGGAGAAATTAAAACCTTTACAGACAAGCAAAAGCTGAGAGAGTTCAGCACCACCAAACCAGCTTTACAACAAATGCTAAGGGAACTTCTCTAGGCAAGAAACACAAGAGAAGGAAAACACCTACAATAACAAACCCAAAACATTTAAGAAAATGGGAATAGGAACATACATATCGATAATTACCTTGAATGTAAATGGCTTAAATGCTCCCACCAAAAGACACAGGCTGGCAGAATGGATACAAAAACAAGACCCATATATATGCTGTCTACAAGAGACCCACTTCAGACCTAGAGACACATATAGACTGAAAGTGAGGGGATGGAAAAAGATATTCCATGCAAATGGAAATCAAAAGAAAGCTGGAGTAGCAATTCTCATATCAGACAAAATAGACTTTAAAATAAAGACTATTACAAGAGACAAAGAAGGACACTATATAATGATCAAGGGATCGATCCAAGAGGAAGATATAACAATTGTAAATATTTATGCACCCAACATAGGAGCACCTCAATACATAAGGCAAATACTAACAGCCATAAAAGGGGAAATCGACAGCAACACAATCATAGTAGGGGACTTTAACACCCCACTTTCACCAATGGACAGATCATCCAAAAGGAAAATAAATAAGGAAACACAAGCTTTAAATGATACATTAAACAAGATGGACTTAATTGATATTTATAGGACATTCCACCCAAAAACAACAGAATACACATTTTTCTCAAGTGCTCATGGAACATTCTCCAGGACAGATCATATCTTGGGTCACAAATCAAGCCTTGGTAAATTTAAGAAAATTGAAATCGTATCAAGTATCTTTTCCAACCACAACGCTATGAGACTAGATATCGATTACAGGAAAAGATCTGTAAAAAATACAAACACATGGAGGCTACACAATACACTGCTTAATAACGAAGTGATCACTGAAGAAATCAAAGGGGAAATCAAAAAATACCTAGAAACAAATGACAATGGAGATAAGACGACCCAAAACCTATGGGACGCAGCAAAAGCAGTGCTAAGAGGGAAGTTTATAGCAATACAAGCCTACCTCAAGAAACAGGAAACATCTCGAATAAACAACCTAACCTTGCACCTAAAGCAATTAGAGAAAGAAGAACAAAAAAACCCCAAAGCCAGCAGAAGGAAAGAAATTATAAAGATCAGGTCAGAAATAAATGAAAAAGAAATGAAGGAAACAATAGCAAAAATCAATGAAACTAAAAGCTGGTTCTTTGAGAAGCTAAACAAAATTGATAAACCATTAGCCAGACTCATCAAGAGAAAAAGGGAGAAGACTCAAATCAATAGAATTAGAAATGAAAAAGGAGAAGTAACCACTGACACTGCAGAAATACAAAAGATCATGAGAGATTACTACAAGCAACTCTATGCCAATAAAATGGACAACCTGGAAGAAATGGACAAATTCTTAGAAATGCACAACCTGCCGAGACTGAACCAGGAAGAAATAGAAAATATGAACAGACCAATCACAAGCACTGAAATTGAAACTGTGATTAAAAACCTTCCAACAAACAAGAGCCCAGGACCAGATGGCTTCACAGGTGAATTCTATCAAACATTTAGAGAAGAGCTAACACCTATCCTTCTCAAACTCTTCCAAAATATTGCAGAGGGAGGAGCACTCCCAAACTCATTCTACGAGGCCACCGTCACCCTGATACCAAAACCAGACAAAGATGTCACAAAGAAAGAAAACTACAGGCCAATATCACTGATGAACATAGATGCAAAAATCCTCAACAAAATACTAGCAAACAGAATCCAACAGCACATTAAAAGGATCATACACCATGATCAAGTGGGGTTTATCCCAGGAATGCAAGGATTCTTCAATATACGCAAATCAATCAATGTGATACACCATATTAACGAATTGAAGGAGAAAAACCGTATGATCATCTCAATAGATGCAGAGAAAGCTTTTGACAAAATTCAACACCCATTTATGATAAAAGCCCTGCAGAAAGTAGGCATAGAGGGAACTTTCCTCAACATAATAAAGGCCATATATGACAAACCCACAGCCAACATTGTCCTCAATGGTGAAAAACTGAAACCATTTCCACTAAGATCAGGAACAAGACAAGGTTGCCCACTCTCACCACTATTATTCAACATAGTTTTGGAAGTGTTAGCCACAGCAATCAGAGAAGACAAAGAAATAAAAGGAATCCAAATCGGAAAAGAAGAAGTAAAGCTGTCACTATTTGCAGATGACATGATACTATACATAGAGAATCCTAAAGATGCTACCAGAAAACTCCTAGAGCTAATCAATGAATTTGGTAAAGTAGCAGGATACAAAATTAATGCACAGAAATCTCTTGCATTTCTATACACTAATGACGAAAAATCTGAAAGTGAAATTAAGAAAACACTCCCATTTACCATTGCAACAAAAAGAATAAAATATCTAGGAATAAACCTACCTAAGGAGACAAAAGACCTGTATGCAGAAAATTATAAGACACTGATGAAAGAAATTAAAGATGATACAAATAGATGGAGAGGTATACCATGTTCCTGGATTGGAAGAATCAACATTGTGAAAATGACTCTACTACCCAAAGCAATCTACAGATTCAATGCAATCCCTATCAAACTACCACTGGCATTTTTCACAGAACTAGAACAAAAAATTTCACAATTTGTATGGAAACACAAAAGACCCCGAATAGCCAAAGCAATCTTGAGAACGAAAAATGGAGCTGGGGGAATCAGGCTCCCTGACTTCAGACTATATTACAAAGCTTCAGTAATCAAGACAGTTTGGTACTGGCACAAAAACAGAAATATAGATCAATGGAACAGGATAGAAAGCCCAGAGTTAAACCCACACATATATGGTCACCTTATCTTTGATAAAGGAGGCAAGAATATACAGTGGAGAAAAGACAGCCTCTTCAATAAGTTGTGCTGGGAAAATTGGACAGATACATGTAAAAGTATGAAATTAGAACACTCCCTGACACCATGCACAAAAATAAACTCAAAATGGATTAAAGACCTAAATGTAAGGCCAGACACTATCAAACTCTTAGAGGAAAACATAGGCAGAACACTCTATGACATACATCACAACAAGATTCTTTTTGACCCAGCTCCCAGAGAAATGGAAATAAGAACACAAATAAACAAATGGGACCTAATGAAACTTAAAAGCTTTTGCACAGCAAAGGAAACCATAAACAAGACCAAAAGACAACCCTCAGAATGGGAGAAAATATTTGCAAATGAAGCAACTGACAAAGGATTAATCTCCAAGATTTACAAGCAGCTCATGCAGCTCAATAACAAAAAAACGAACAACCCAATCCAAAAATGGGCAGAAGACCTAAATAGACATTTCTCCAAAGAAGATATACAGATGGCCTACAGACACATGAAAGAATGCTCAACATCATTAATCATTAGAGAAATGCAAATCAAAACTACAATGAGATATCATCTCACACCGGTCAGAATAGCCATCATCAAAAAATCTAGAAACAATAAATGCTGGAGAGGGTGTGGAGGAAAGGGAACACTCTTGCACTGTTGGTGGGAATGTAAATTGGTACAGCCACTATGGAGAACAGTATGGAGGTTCCTTAAAAAACTACAAATAGAACTACCATACGACCCAGCAATCCCACTACTGGGCATATACCCTGAGAAAACCATAGGTCAAAAAGAGTCATGTACCAAAATGTTCATTGCAGCTCTATTTACAATAGCCAGGACATGGAAGCAACCTAAATGTCCATCGACAGATGAATGGATAAAGAAGATGTGGCACATATATACAATGGAATATTACTCAGCCATAAAAAGAAATGAAATGGAGGTATTTGTAATGAGGTGGATGGAGTTAGAGTCAGTCATACAGAGTGAAGTAAGTCAGAAAGAGAAAAACAAATACAGTATGCTAACACATATATACGGAATCTAAGGAAAAAAAAAAAAAAAGCCATGAAGAACCTAGTGGCAAGACGGGAATAAAGACACAGACCTACTAGAGAATGGACTTGAGGATATGGGGAGGGGGTGGGGTGAGATGTGACAGGGTAAGAGAGTGTCATGGACATATATACACTACCAAATGTAAAATAGATAGCTAGTGGGAAGCAGCCACATAGCACAGGGAGATCAGCTTGGTGCTTTGTGACCACCTAGAGGGGTGAGATGGGGAGGGTGGGAGGGAGGGAGATGCAAGAGGGAAGAGATATGGGAACATATTGTATGTGTATAACTGATTCACTTTGTTATAAAGCAGAGGCTAACACACCATTGTAAGGCAATTATACTTCAATAAAGATGTTAAAAAAAAAATACAATGATCAAAAATTTTAAACCTCAGTGGAAGGGTTTAATGGCATATTAGATACAACTAAAGAGAAAATTACTGACCTGGAAAAAGAGGCTGAAGAAACTTTCTAGAGCGTGGCATGAAGACACAAAAGAAAGACGAAAGATATAAAATCTAAAATATACATACACATATACACATTCACTTGGAGTCCCAAAGGAAGAGAAAATGGGGCAGAAGAGAAGCAATTTGAATAAGATGTTTTATCAGTGCCAAATAACCAGACACCAAAGCATGGCTTCAAGAAGCCCAACAAATGCAAATTAGGATAAATAAATCTATACCTATATATATATCACGGTGAAGCTACAAAAAAAAAAAAAAAATCATGGTGAAGCTACAAAAAAACAAGACAAACACTTCAAAAGCAGCCAAGCAAAAGAAAGAAAAAGTTATCTTAAAAGGAATAATAGATCAAAAGCTGATGTTAGCAACAGCAGAAACCTGAAGATAGTGAAATGCTATTTTCAATATACTGAAAGGAAATAACTACCAAACTAGAATCTTGTAGCCATCACAAGATCAACATTTCAATAGGTAGTACCAATTTCTCCCCCTAGAGGGGCTGGATTTACTGCAGAGGACACTTAATCAGAGCAAGTAGGTTTGCCTTTAAAAGCTAAAACCAACTGAGTGAAAGAGACCAGACAAGGCACATACGGTACAGTTCTACTCATAGAACAGGCAAAAGTAATCGGTAGTGACAGAAATCACAACAGTGGCTCCCTGGACAGGAGATTGGGAAACTGACTGTAATGGGGTGCAGAGAACTTTCTGGGGAGATGACATGACCTATATCTTGATAGGGTGATGGTTACATGGCTGTAGCCATTTGTCAAAGCTCAAAGTGTACACTTATGAATTTTACTATATTTAAGTAGGTTTTTAAAATGCAGCTGTAGCTAATTTAAGGCTCTATCAGACTATAAATAGCTAAATGAGTTTATTTCCAATGCTAGCCCTTCAAGTGTAAAGACCAGTATGGGAACAGGCCCCAAGTATACAGAGAGATATTTGCATAATTAATTTACAGTAGAAAAAAATGAAGAGACAGTTCTTTTTTTTTTTTTTTTAATTTATTTATTTATTTATTTATTTTATTTTTGGCTGTGTTGGGTCTTTGTTTCTGTGCGAGGGCTTTCTCTAGTTGCGGCAAGCGGGGGCCACTCTTCATCGTGGTGTGCGGGCCTCTCACTATCGCGGCCTCTCTTGTTGCGGAGCACAGGCTCCAGACACGCAGGCTCAGTAGTTGTGGCTCACGGGCCTAGTTGCTCCGCGGCATGTGGGATCTTCCCAGACCAGGGCTCGAACTTGTGTCCCCTGCATTAGCAGGCAGATTCTCAACCACTGTGCCACCAGGGAAGCCCCGAAGAGACAGTTCTTGAGAGAGAGACAGAGATGCAAGCAGAAGCTAACTTAGTCAAGAAAAATAGGAGAAAGCACATGCATGGAAATAAGATGAACTAAAGAGTATTTTGAACTATTCTAGTGGATATGCCTAAGTCTGGAAGAAATGGATGATTCAGTTTAAAATGTATCATAGTTTATTATTCCTAGTTCCAGATAAGAAATAAAATCTAAACAAATCAGTTTCCATAGAAGTTATCAAAGACCTAGCTCCCTTTAAAAGTATCTGGCCCAGAGGGTCTCATAAGGAAATTCTACCATGTACTTAAAGGAGAATATTATTCCAGGGCTATTAAACTGTTCTAGAAAAAAGGAAAAGCATCCACATTTCATAATCAAATAAACAGTGATATGTAGATTTGATGATGTTTATATGAAAAACTATGGACAAATCTCACCTATGATTAGGTTATTAATACTTAAAAGCCAAATAGCACTTAACAAGCAGAATCCATCAGCATAACAAAATAACCTTACCACCAAGTGGGGTCATACTGAGAATGGAAGGACAGTTCAATTCTATGATTTATATTAACTTTTCATTAATAGATCCTAAGGGGATAAAAGTCACTTGATCTATAGATGCTATAGAGACATCTGACAGCATTAGACACCCATTCTTGCGTTAGACAACTTGATGCCATGCATGGCTACCTCTTTAACTAAGACCTCTCTCAGCCAAAAAGCCAGCCTCCTACTCAATCTAGAAACTGAAGGGTTTGAATTCATGAACAAGAGATAAGGCTGCCCATGATCACTGTGAAATATCTAACATTGTACCAGAGGTCTCAGCCAAAAATATTAAGCAAGGAAAGAAATTAGAGTTAAAAATAGGGAATTTGGATTATTGCTATCTACAGATTCCTACTGTCTACCTGGAAGACACAAAAGGATTAACAGATGCTCTACAAGAGAATTTAGTATAGTTATAGGCTAGGGCCCCAATTCATCTTTTGGTAAATACAGTTTTACTTGGATGCAGCTACACCTATGTTGCATATATGTGCTGACCAGACTTTGGTAGTGAACACTAGACCAGCACTTTCAACCGGGGTCACTCACCTAATGAGTGAGCCTAGCACTGCCTGGAACCCCCAACCGCATGCAGCTTCATTTTCCTTTAATCCTAGAGGTGCTATCCCCAACTTTCAGATGGGGTGAATAAGGACATAATAATAGTCTGTTGAATTTAATGCAGCCCCCCAACATACCCAGAATGAGTATGAACAGTGTAAGCTATTTTGGGGGTCACAGACCCTCTGAAACCACAACATTATCAACAACAACTTACACTGATTGGGTATTGCCTTGAGCCGGGCTCTGGTCTGGATTCTTTGTATGCACCACCTGATTTAATCCTCAAAGTGACTCTATTAGGAGGGTACCACCATTAGCCTTACTTTACAGATGAGAAAACAGAGGCTCAAAAGCAGGAAGTGAATCACACAAGCTCACACAAATAGGATGGGAAAGGGAGGCTTGAACCCCAGGCCCCACTGCCCTCTTAACTGTCCCTCCCTGAGGCTTTTGCTGGAAGGGTGCATATCCCCTCAAAGCTTGGCTTTCACTTTCAGGGATCCAGAAGCCCCCTAAGTCCATCATTGCCCCACCCCACTGGGGGTCCAGGGGCCCAGGTAGAGCCCGGAAATGTTTGGCCTAAAGCCCCTCTCACTCCACAGCCGCGGCTCCTGACCCAGCCACCCTGCACTTACCTCTGTCCCTGTTTTTACTCATTTCTTCTCTGGTCTAAAATCCTTATGTCTGATGAAATTGTTCTTAATCTTTGGGGCCCAGAGACCTCTCCACCACCTCCTCCTCTCACTAGGCTTGCTTTTACTGCTTTGGGCCTGCATGCTCTGCTTTTAAGCACAGATGATTTCAAGGGCAACAAGATCCACCTCGCCCTTTCCAAGGGGATCTCCCCCAGCTGCTCTCAATTACCTAAAATGGCCTTTCTTTTTTAAAAAAAAATTTCTTTCATTTATTGCTTTACTTTTAACTGAGGTAACATTGGTTTATAACATTATATGTTTCATGTGTACAACATTATATTTCAACTTCTGTACACACTCCAGCGTGCTCACCACCGAAAGTTTAGTTTCCATCTGTCATCACACAGTTGATCCCCTTTACTCATACCCCACCTCCACCCTTCCTCTCTAATAACCATTACTCTGTCCTCTGTGTTTGTTTGGTTTGTTCATTTATTTTCGTTTTTTGTTTGTTTTTTTTTATATTCCACCTATGAGTGAAATCATACGGTATTTGTCTTTCTCTATCTGACTTACCTCACTTTGCATAATACCCTCAAGGTCCATCCATGTTATCACAAATGGCAAGATTTCATTTTTTATGGCTGAGTAGTATTCCATAGTATACATATACCACATCTTCTTTATCCATTCATCCACTGATGGGACTTAGGTTATTTCCATATCTTGACTATTGTAAATAATCCTGTGATGAACGTAAAGGTGCATGTATCTTTTCAAATTAGTGCCTTGGTATTCTTTAGATAAATACCCAGAAGTCGAAACGTAAATTAGTGCAGCCATTATGGAAAACAGTATGGAGATTAAAAAATTAAGAATAAAATGGACATTTCTTTGCACCATTACAGAGAGAGGCTCAGCAATGCCCACACCTGGGAGAACCACATTTTGGAGCCGTGGTTCTCAAACTTTGAAGGTCTTGGCATCACCTGGAGGGCTCATAAAAAGCAGGAGGCTCTTGGAAGTGGGCGAGGGCCTGGGCCTGAGTAGTATCTTGAGACCACCAGGTGATTCAGATACTTAGCAATGTCTGAGAACCACTGGAGCAAGCGAATCTCAATTAAAGCACAAATGAGCTACTAACCTTTCCTGTTTCTGCGGGGGACGGGGGGGTCACAGTTGAGAGCAGGCTGCAGTGGGTTAACCTCATGCAGGAAGGGCATCTTGATGAGGAAGCACTGGAGTGATTGCCAGGAGGGCTGGTCCCAATCCCCCTAGCCCTACCTGACTGTGTGTCCTTGGCAAACCCACTCAGCCTTTCGGGTCTTCAGTTTCTCTTTGTTAAAGGGGGAGGTCATGAAACCTACCTCACAAAGGGTGATGGGAATGGTGTAGGTGAATGAGCTCCACACATTTGGAGCTCCTGGTCTGCCTTCCCTGAGGGTCGACAAACAGAAGCAAGGCCAAAAGCAGCTTGTGGTTCAAGAATACCCTGTCTTGTGACTGTCCTCCAACTTCAGTGGGTGCTTGTTTAAAATGCAGGTGCCTGGGCTCCACTAAGGGACTTCGATCCAGTAGGTCTATAATTGGGCTCAGGAGTCTGCATTTTAAAACAAACATGGCGGGTGATTCTGGATTCCTCTTGGAGAGACGTTGCCCTCGTGGACTCCACACTGAGAGGACGCATGAGCAGTGGGCAGGCACTTTACCGAGAGCGTTAGGACCTCACATATTCCACAGCCTGGCCTGCACTGACGACCCATCTCTTGTGTCATTTACTTGTTCATTCCCCACTCAAAAAAACAATTCACTGGGCACCTATTATGTACCAAGCACTGTGTTAGACCGTGAGACTATCAAAATGAAGGAAAAGTTCCCCGATTTCAAGGAGTCCCAGAATACACTTTCCAATGGAAAAATCTGATCTTTGCTCAAGATCCTTCAGTGGCTCCCCTTCATCTTACAAGGGTTATAAACCCAAATACCTTCAAGGACACAATGGTAACAAATGTGCAAAGCTGGCTTAAGGCAAAGGGGAGGACTGGGGAGACTGTTGGCTAACAGAAGCCTGCATATCCCTCCTCTATGCCCTCAAGTTAAAAAAAAAAAAGGCAAGCACTGCCAAGCAAAATGGTTTTACCAGTTGATTTCAGCCCTCAGCCATCAATTTGCAACCTCCGAATCCAAATTCTTTCATGTGGCACACCAGACCTCTAGAATAATCAATCACAAGTTTCTGCCTAGTCTCATTCTTTGCACATCTCTTCCCCCACCACCAACACCCCCAAAACACTGAACCCCCTGTAACGCTCCCAGCACACCATCATCTCTCATTCCTCCAGGCCTTGGCATGTGCCGTTGCCTCCACTCAGAGAGCCCTTTCACAAACCTACCCACTTGGCAGACTCCTGCTTCTCCTTCAGGTCTATGCCTGCATGTCACCTCCTCCAAGGAAACTTCCTCCCTGACTCCTTAGGCAGGTTTAGGGGCCCCAGCCTATGTCCCCAGGCTCTTTGCTCATGCCTATGGTATAAAGCACAGCGGTGCCTCAAAGCCTTTGCTCTGGCTGGGTTCCAATGCCTGGACTGCTCTGCCCACAGACACCTGCTCGGCTCACTCTCTCATCTCCTACGACTCTTTGCATAAATATCACCTTCTCTCGGAGGCTTCTTATGACCACCTACCTCATTCTGCAACCTGCTTCCACCCCTGCCGCACTGCAGTGCCCCCCGTTCCCCTTTTCATGTTTTATAGCACTTTTCTCCTTCAAATGTACTCGATACTTATTTATTATGTGCACTATTTTCAGTGCCCCCTTCTAAAACATAAAGCTCATGAGAGCAAGGGTCTTTGCTTGCTTTGTTTACTGTTTCTCAAACGTAAAGAACGGTGCTTGGCCCATAGGGGAGTTCAACCACATTTATGAATGAATGAGCGAGTGGGTGAATTAATGAAGGAAGGAACGAATGAATGAAAGAACGAATGGATACCATAATGCAATTATCTAAGGTCTGGGTCCATTCTGGGCAGTAGCTTCTTAGGTTCCAAGGCACAGAGGTGGTTCTCGGTTAGTGTTTGTTGACTACTATTGGTAGCTATTCGATGAGTGACTGAGGGCGGGAATGAAGGAACCAATGGACTGCAGTCACCAGGTGACTGCTGACGGTGGAATGAAGACTTGCCCAGAGGGAAAACCCTCATTTCCCCCAACCTCCTGCGTTTCCCACCACCTGCCTGTGGGACGCCTGCGACCACAACAGCTGTAACATGCATTCGCCAAGAGGGGTCGCTAAACCCCTATTTTCCTTCCTGGCGCGGAAAACTCAGGGCAGGAGCCTCTGCAGACGCAGAGGAAGCGCGGATGGGAGGAAAGGTGGGCGGAGGCAGCGACCCCCTCCGAGAGCAGCCAGCGCCCCGGCAGCGTGGCGCGCGTCCACGGAAGGCTGGGAGCGAGCTCGCGCCGACTGCGGGGCCCGGCAGTACAATCCCAACCTAACTCAGCGCGACCCCTGCGCTCTTAGGGTCTCCTAGGATCTGTTTTTCAGATAGCACCCCAGGCTCAAAGAGGTTGGGTGCCTTCGCCAATGTCGCACAACTAGAAAACCTCAGGGGTAGGATTAGAATCCAGACTTGCTGAACGCTGCTGTTCCCTGTCTCCATTCCCCACTCCTCCCCAGCTCTTTCGGGCTAAAGTAGAGCAAGATTCCAAGTCCAGTGTCTGGCTTGGCCTCACTTAGAAGGCCCTTGAGTCCTCTTTCCTGGTGGGGAAAGCACGGAGGTAGGCAGTGGGAGGTGGGGAAAAGACCTAGTTCCTCCCCCAAGGACGTGGACCCAGCTGCCCTCAGCTCCTGCCCTCCCTCACTCCCACTCTGGTTTGTATCACCCTTGCTCCCTTGATTTCAGTTCCCTGGACTTTTAAATAGCCACCTGGCCACATGCAAATTCACTTGGGAAAGAGGAGCCTGGCAAGCACAGAGGTAAAGACAAGAGGGGAGGAAACTGCAAAGGGTCCCCTGACCCATCTCAGAGATAGACAGCAGTGAAACTGAGGCCCAGAGAGGAGGTGACCTGAGAAAACCCTGGCCCATGCACACTTGTGGCCAGAACCTGGGAGTCTATAGTGATGGGCTCTCTTTGAGGACATGGATCCAGAGTTCCACATACTGGGCCTCCCAACAATCCAGTGAGGAAAGTGTCCTTGGTTCCATTTTATAGATGGGGAAACTGAGGCCCAGCAAGTTTTCCTCAGCCTTGTGCAAGTTCACACTGCTTGCATTGGCCTGACTCCAGGTGTGTCTGAATCTACGTCTCATGTGTTTTCTTCCTTGATTCCTGGGCCACAGCAATAGTACCCTAACGATTCCATTAGGTCTGGCCTGGTCTCCAGGTCGTATGAGGTGACCTGGAGTGGAGAGCCTGAGGAACAGGAACGCCATAATGTCAGGATATGGTGGCTGTGACTCGCTCAACCCATCTTCCTCCATCAGGACCTGAAGAAGGTTGCCACTTGGTTGCCCTCTGGGGAACATTCTTCTTCCAACCAGTTACCCAGCAGGCCCTGTTCTTCAAAGGGCACTGCAGGTGTTCCCTCCTCCAGAAAGCCTCTCTGACCACTCCAGCCCCTCAGAGCTCCAACGACTATCCTTCAAGGTTCTGAGCAGTTGTCCGCTTAGGCATTCTACGACCTGAGCACTCATCCCCAACTGGATTGTAAAGACCTTGAAGAGAGAGACTAACTCTTTGCTTGTACCTCCCTTTAGCCTATGGGGGCTGAGCATACAGTAGGTGTCAAGGAGCTACATTTTGTTTACTTATTTACTGATTGCATGGGAAAATGGCTCTAAAAAGCAGCTCTATGTTTCCGGGGAGTTTTTAACCGAATTCGAAAATGACATGTGTCCTGTGGGACAACAGAGAGGAAAGAATTGTCACCATTCATTCAACAAATACTTAACGAGCCACTGCCGTGTGCTAGACACTGTTCTAGGCACTGGTGTCACAGAAGGCAACAAAAAGGGGCAGCCCTCTTGTAATTTACCTTCTAAAGCAGGTGACAGAAAATGAACAACGTATATAAACCAACAGAGTTGGATAAGTGCTATAAAGAAAATCCAAGTTGGGCAGGGGATTAAGAGCAAGAGGGAATGCTATTTGGACAGGTTAGTTAGGCAAAGACCCTCAGGAACTGAAAGAGAGTCCACATGGATCTCTGGGGGAATAGCTCCAGGCAAAGGGAACAGCAAGTGCAGAGGCCCTGAGGTGAGAACTTGTATTTGCTGAATTTGAGGAAAGGATCTCACAAGGTTTTGTGCACCTTGATAAGGACTTAGGCTTTTATTCTGAGCACGATGGGAAGACAGTACAGATCTTCTTGAGCTCGTATCTGAGTGACTAGCTGCCTTGTGGGGCTGGCTGGGGGCTCCCAAACCAGTCAGGACACCTGGGGCTGTGTGAGGTACATTCCTGGCTTGGATTCACTTGTTCTCAACGCTAGAGTAGAACACCTTTGCTCCCTGAAAGCCTGAGGTCTTCATCTGGAATTCCTGGAGCCCCAGGACAATATTCTCAACCAGGGTCCACGTCGGAGTCCCCTGGGAAGCTTTTCCCCAAACCAATGCCAAGTTCCCACCTCTGCCTCGCTGACCCAGAGACTCTGGGGTGGACCATGGGGATGAATGCCACTCGTTAAGAACCCATTGTCTACCCATGAATACATGATGTTTTTCCACTTATTGAGATCTTTAGTTTACTTCAGCAATGTTTTATAGCTTTCAGAGATAAATTTTGCAATTCTTTTGTTGACTTTGTTCTTATGTATTTTATTCTTTTGGATGCTATTGTGAGTGGAATTGTTTTCTTAATTTCATTTTCAGATTGTTCATTGCAAATGTATAGAAATACAATCGATTTTGGTATATTGGAAAAAAAAAAAGAACCCACCGTCTGGGACTTCCCTGGCGGTCCAGTGGTTAAGACTCCACGCTTCCACTGCAGAGGGCGTGGGTTCGATCCCTGGTCTGGGACCTAAGACCCCGCATGTGTGCCGTGGCCAAGAAAAACAACAACACTGTCTTAGAGGGGCTGTGGATGGGCCCCAGGGGACCTCTCATCCCACACCGAATTTTCTCTGCAAGTACATTTGGTGTTAAAGGAATGATAAGGACCAGGCTTTCATCAGAATCCCCCAAAGATGAAGAATCATGTTCTAAGGCAAACAAAGTAGGTATGTGAGGGAAAGCACAATTACAGCCCACTGCCCCCTTCACCCTCCCGTTCCTTCCCTCCCCAGCCTCCTGCCCCCGCTACCCCTCCCGCCAATGCCTTTTCCTCTGGCTTCTCCATCTCATTACTTTGCCTTGATCTATTTCGATGGCAGCGTCTCCCTTCCTTCCAGTACTTAGTATGCTGCCAGCATTCAATACCTCTTCAAATACGAATAAGCTGTTCTCCTTACCAGAGCTGTGGCTCAGTTAAGTCAGTCTTTTCTGGGCTCTTTCTGTTTGCTTTTCCCCAGCGTCTTTCTGCTTCAGTTGTCAAAGAGGAGTTTGTCCCAGCCACCCCCTTCTCCCTCTGCCCAAGACCCAGGATACTGCTCGCTCGGGGCACAGAGAAAAGGGTTTTGTTACATTATCCATGGACACTATCTACTCCTGTCACCCACACTTCAAAGCCAAGGGGCCCCCTTCAGGAGCCCTGGTCCTGGGAGGGAGACTGAGTGTCCTCGGCCCTGTGGGTGCTGGGGGAGAGCAGGTGGGAGATGGCAACCGTGGGGTGACTGGGTGACCTGGCTCCCCGGGGGGAAGGTGCTGTCTGGCTTTGGCAGGCTCTGAACTCATCTGCTTGTTGTCTGGACCTTGCTGTTTGCTGTGATCCCCTGAAATGTCCCTTTCTCTGAGTGAGGTATGGTGCAGTGTAGTGTGATCTATATGGAGTTGTTGTCAAGAGTCTGGGTGTCAGGTCACAAGTTCGAATCCCAGCTCAGCCACTTAGAAACTGTGTGGCTGTAAGTAAGTTATTAAGCATCTCTGGGCAGCAATTTCTCATCTGTGAAGAGAGGTGAGGGAAGAGGGATGGAGAGCGTTATGTGAAATAATGAATATAAATTTGAGCCTCCCCCTGCCAAATTCTGCCCAGCCATGCACCACACCATTCCTCCCCCGATCATCTCAACTTTCATTCTTTCAGTCCATGTTTATTGAGGCCTACTGTGCGCCCTCCAGTCTCCCAAGACTGAAGTCATTACACGGAATGTTCTGGAAGGAGCTGACTCCTCTCACTCTCCCCCGGGAGACCTAGAGATGATGGGTTGAGAGTTTTCACAGGACATTTTCTCCCAGTTACTCCACAGTTGTGAGTTCCTTCCCACTGGGAATCTTCTTGGCAGGAAGCCGTCTCCTCGTCCCCTGGGAGGCCTGCTCTGACTTATTGGGCTTCTGTTGACCTGCGTCTTCCCCCAGGCCCAGAATCTACAAAGTTGGGCTGCAGCACTTCCCTTCTTCCTAGGAATTCTTGGGCAGGGACAAGACCCAAGTGTCCCCTCTCCCATCAGCCCACTCTGCTAAGTTCTCCTCAGAGCCAGAGCGGACACCTTCACCCCAGAGCCTTTCAGAGGGCGGTTTCATCCTGCCAGACACTGTGCTGAGCGCTTAGCAACATTATCCTGTCACACACACCCCAACCCCACCCCCGTAGCCCTGTGGCAGCCTGCAACACCGGTGACCACAATGAATGCCCTTGTGTAGTGCCCCCCGATGCCGACGCTGGGCTTGGCCATGTGTCACGAGTCAGCCAATGGGACATTAGCCCACATGATGCAAACAGAGGCTTGACAAGTGCTTGGCCCCTGGGGCTTGTCCTCTTGGACCGCTTGCCCTTGGAAGCCAGCCGCCATGCTGCACAGAAGTTCAGGCCAGGCTGTGGAGTGATGAGGAGCCTTGTGGAGAGAGCGCCTGGAGGGTGAGATGCCATCTTGCACGTTCCAGCCCCCCGACTGAGCCCCACTGACCCACAGAATTGTGAGAGAGAATAAATCAGTGTTGTTTTAAGCCCCAAAGTTCAGGGGATGATGTGTCACACAGGAGTAGAAAACTGAAACAAACCCCGAGGCCCAGATACTATTATTATCATCCGCATTTTACAGATGCTGAATCTGACCTTCGGAGAGCATGAGTATGTTTCCCAAGCTTGCCTACTGAGTAAGCAAATGTGAACCACTTGGATCTCCCGCTGAGGGAGCCGAGTGGACCACAGCCCAGCTCTGTCCCCCCGGGCCCACCATCGCATCCTCACTGAGGCAGGCTTCCTGCTCCCCGCAGGCCGCGCCCAGCCTGTGATGGGCCGTGGCAGGGGGACTGGCACAGGCCTGGTCCTAGGAGGTGTGGAATTCCCCCCTCAGCCTACTTTGGCTCCAGGACTCCCCACAGCGGGGCTGAGCTTTTTTGGGAACCGTGTTGCCATCTAAGACTCTTCCTGCCTCGGGCCCCCTTCCTTCTTTCTTCTCTACCAGGACCACAGTCTCAAGGCTCTCCCACCCTCTCCTGCTCCCTCCCGTTTATCCTTCACAGGTGTTTCCTCCAATTAATACATTGCGTTTTGAATCCCATTTTGACGTCTGCTTCTCGGAGGACGTGAACTAACACGTTGGAAAGTTGAGATTCGAACGCATGGAACCGCGGTCCGATGCTTCCTTTTGTTTCTGTCCAGACGCTTTTCCTCTCAGGAAGAAAAGGCATCTTCAAAGATCACCACCCTCCAGACCTCAGAAGCTCTAAGGCCACAGAAGAGGGAAACTCCAAGGACAAGGAAAACAAGGTGCAGGAACGGCCACAGACATGCCTGGGGGAGGCAGACAGACACCTGGCTCTTCAGGAACTGACGTGACCCGGAAGCCTCCACAGAAGTAATGATGGCAACAGGGAGTGGGGGTGGGGTGACAAGGTAGCGTTTATTCTCTTCTCTGCCCAAGCCCTTTACACACAGCATCTCACTGCACCCTCCCCAATGCCCATAAAGCCAGTATTACAACCCTAACTTTACAAGTGAAGACACGAGGCCCAGAGAGGTGAAGCCACTTACCTCAAGTCACACAGCTACCACGTGGCAGGGCTGAGACTTAAATCCAGGTGGAGGGAAGCTGAGTGGTCAGGTGCTTCCCAAATCCTGGGTGCGAATCCATGCTCCTTCATGTGTTCCAGGAAGACCTTGAGCAAGTTACCTAACCTCTCTGAGTCACAGTTTCCCCAAACTTGGACTAATTATCCCTTTTTCCTAGAGACCTTGTAAGCATAACAAATGGAGTCTGGAGCTAGTGGGTGTTCAATACATATTAGTTCTGCCCCTACGCCCACACCCCTGCCTCTAGGCCAGCCAGTTTTCCATTACACCACACTATTTCCATTCTGCTATTGACACAAATGAGATAAGCACTTTTTTGAAAAACCCAAACCCCAGGCTGATCACAGTTGCACAAGGGTCGATATCCAGACCTGATTCATGATGTGGTGTTGACTTCATTCCTATAATAAAACAACACATCAACAAACTGAAACCTTGATAAATGAGCGAGGGACAAACAAAAATCAAAGGCTTCCAGCCAGGACCCAAAAAAATCCCCTGGATTCTTTCCCCATGAGGGGAGGTTTTCCATAGGGACACAGCCGCATGCTTTGGCTCGGGGACCACGCTGCTTTCTCCCTGAGAAAGCTCCTGGGATAAAAATAGCTAAGCATCAGGCAGCCCCTTCTGGGGCTTGGAGAAGAGGAGGGGAGGGATGGAAAGAGGAGGCCTCGGCTCCCCAACGCCTGTGTCCTTGAGAAACAGGAGGAGGAGGGGGGCTGTGCAATTTGGGGTCCGAGGGGAGGTGGGGAGAAGAGCTTCCTGGTGAAGGGGAGGAAGAAATGGTCGGGTCAGGCCTCCCCAGATTCATGGAGCCAGAGAATCCTAAGGAAATACTGCTTGGGGAGCAAGAAAACGAAGTGGCGGGGCTAGACTTTGCTAGCCCAGGAGGAGAGAGGCCACTGTGCCTGCCACCAAGCAAGAAAGACTGGGAGGAACCCCTTAGTAATGAAAAGAACAGAAACAGAAACAAGGCCCAGGGGACCCTGGTTTGAGTGTCTGAAATGAATCCAGGCCAATGGAACCACTTCCAAGAGGCCCGCATTCCGCAGAAGTTGTCCCCTTGCCCTTTCCGTCCCTGCCCCAGTGGCCCCAGCTTAGACTCCATCCTCCTTCCTAAGTGGTCCCTTGGTGAGCCCAAGATCTAACGCTCCTCTGGAGGGCCAGCTAGCCAAGCCATAGGGCAAGCATGCAGGTAGAATCGCAGGGGCCTAAGGAGCTTAGGATCATGGGCTCTTTGAAAGTAAGAGGAATCTTCAAGATTGTCGAGTTCCTTATTTAGGCCTCATTGTGCAGCTGAGGCATCTGAAGTCCAAAGAAGACAAGCAGCTTGTCCAAGTCACACAGCAAGTCTCCTGACGCTGCTGTGCTGCAGAGCTGCCAGTGACCCCTTCTGCCCAGAATGTCATTCGTCCAACAAGTATGACTGAGCACCAGTTATGCACCAAGCACTGTCATGGGTAAGTGGGTGCGCAAGGTAGGAGATGACTGCTTTATGCCGGGTGTACCACAGAAAACCCCTCTGATAATGTGACATTTGAGCAGAGACTTGGAGGCAGTGAAGGGGGAGCCGTGAGGATATCCAGTAGAGCATTCCAGGCAGGGGGAACAGTGAGTGCAAAGGCCCTGGGGCTTAGTGTGTCCAAGGACCAGCAAGAGGCTGGATGGCTGGAGTGGAGTATTTGGGGATGAGGTCAGAGATGGAACAGGTGGGCTCTGTAGGCCACTGGAAGAAGCTTGACTTCCCCCCAGTGTGGCAGGAAGCCTTTGCAGGGTTTTGAGCAAGACTTGATCTGATTTAGCATATAAAAGGATCCCTCTATCATGTGGGAAAAATGCTGCTGTAGAGGGTCAAGGGTGGGACCAGATAGGAGGACACTGCAATAACCCTAGGGTGAGGTGGTGATACATGGCTAAGGGTGTGAGGATGGTGAGAAGTGGTTGGATGCTGGGTAGAAGTCAAGGTCACAGGATTTGCTGCTTGATCAGACATGGGGTGGGAGGGGAAGAAAGGCATCAAGGATGACGCAGGGCCTTGGTCTGAGCAACTGGAAAGATAGACTTGCCATTTATTGAAGCCAGGAAACCACGGAAGGAGTAAATCTGAGGGTAAGATCAGGACTGTGTGTGTGGATCCAGCCTCAGATCAGAATCGGTTCCCTGAGGCCTTCACTGCTCATCTGGTGCATTTAGTCTGGAACAGCCCACATCCGAGTTCAGCCCCAGGCTGTGTGGCAGGCAGGAACAGCCTAAGTCAAGGCTATGTTACATTCCACTACCTCAAATTCACTCATACCACATCTCCACACCCTGGCCCAGCCTGAACACACTTGTCCCAATGGACTCATCCGTTCTGAAAATATTCTTTAAACAAATTCTTTCATTTCTCTACTACTTTACAGAGTATGAAACATTCTTCCCTGTATTATTCCACATGGCCCTCATCACAAGCCTATGAGATATGTGGGGCAGGCATTATTATTCCAATTTTTACAGATGAGGAAACTGAGGCACAGGAAGGCTAAGTGCTTCAGGCAAGGCTGTACAACCACACAATCCAGGAGTTCGAGGTAGAAGCCATGTCCACTGCCCCCAACCCCCCGGGCAAGACCCCCTTGAGCCACACTCTCCGTTCAATTAAGGATGACTTTTGGAGCAGCTGTGATGAATTTGGTCTATGGCTGAACTGGCCAGTACAGTAGCAACTAACCATGCATGGCTGTTTAAATTCAAATTAAAATAATTAAAATTAATACAATTAATTAAAAAATACACTGCAAAAGTATTTTTTAAATACAATAAATTTAAAAATTTTAATTTTTCAGTCTTACTAGCCACATTTCAAGTGCTTGATGTGGTTGGTGGCTGCCATATGGACAGCACAGATAGTAGAACATTTCCATTATCACAGAAAATTCTATCAGACAGTGCTATTCTGACGACCCTTCTTGCCCTCCCCAATGTAACTCCCAATGTCAGAGTGGAGGGCTTATGGGTAGTATGTGGTGTCATGCCAATTTCCATCATTCCCAACTTTTGCCCCGACAACATACCACATGAACCATATCTTACTTAATAATTGTTTTTAGAATGACTAACTTTTAAAAGTTAGATATTGATTTATGCCTCGTCCTAAGCACAAAGTCATGAGTTGGGTGTACAAATTATACATAAACACAAACGTGCAATTACAGTTGTTGAATGCTTGTCTATATGTTACCTCAAATCATCTCATGATTGAGAAACACTAGTACAGAGACATGGGCTTTGGAAGCAGAAAAAGACTTCACCATTTAACCAGCTATGTGCCCTTAAGCACATTTCTTCACCTTTCTGAATCCTAGTTTTTTATCTGTAAAGTAAATGTTCCAATAAAGAACCAACTGAATCCTTATAAAAATCAGGTAAAGAGGTTTATAATGAAAGCTGAGCCTGGCACACAGTAAGTGTTTATCAAATGTAGTTCCTTTTCCCTCCCCCCTTTGTTCCCCCTCCCCCAGTCCCACTCAGAGCCAGAAGCTTAAAAGTAAAAACAGGAATGGCGTGTCCATAGGGGACTGTGAAAAGTGCCAATGTATGCCTGGGAATCTAGAAATCCACACACATGCATAGGGCTTTTAGCTCACCCAGGGAAGATCTAAGAGGCCCTAACCTCTTTCCTTTAGCTGACTTTGAGCCTCTGCACAAGAAGGAAGTGAAGACTAAGGCCAAGCTGTAAACTCTCTGCCAGAGCACTGAACACATGCTCCAGTATAAATTTGCAGAGCCCCATGGCAAACGCTGAGAGACTTACTGGATCTAGCATTTAAGGAAATCTCTGTCCAATTATTAGCTGACCAGTAGGCTAAAAAGCAGAAGCTTCAGGGGCCACACATGATAAAGAATACAGACTTTAAAGAATTGATCCAGGGAAGTCACTAAGGAAACAGACAGCAACAATAACAAACCCTAGTGAGGGGACAGAATCTGATTTGCAGAGTTGTCATATTATATTATTTTAAATGTTTACATTTCAACAACAACAAAAAAAATCATAAGACACTAGGAAACAGGAAAGTATGGCCTATACACAGGAACAAAAGGCAGTCAACGAAAACTATCCCTAAGGAAGCCCAGATGTTGGATTAGATGTCTTAGTCTGTTTAGACTGCTATAACAAAATACCATAAATTGGCTGGCTTATAAACAATACATATTTATTTCTCATAGTTCTGGAGGCTGGAAGTCCATGATCAGGGTGCCAGCATGGTTGGGTGTGGCCCTCTACCAGGTTGCAGGCTTTTTGCTGTATCTTTAAATGGCAGAAGTGGCTAGGGCATTCTGTCGAGCCTCTTTTATGAGAGTGCTAATCCCATTCATGAAGGCTCTACCTCATGACCTAAGCACCTTCCAAGAGCTCCACCTCCTAATACCATCAAAGTGGGCATTAGGATTTCAACATATGAATTTTGGGAAGATGCAAACATTCAGACCATAGCACTAGACAAAAGACTTTAAATCAGCTATTATAAATATGGTCAAAGAACTAAAGGAAGCCAACTATAAAGAATTAAAAGAAAGTATACGAACAACGTCTCACCAAATAGAGACTATCAATAAAGAGATAGAAATTGTGTATATACCAAATAGGAATTCTGAAGTAGAGAACACAATAAGTGAAATGAGAGGGGCTCAACAGTAGATTTGATCTGACAAAATAATCAGCAAACTTGAGAACAGATCAATTGAGATTATCCAGTCTGATTAGCAGAAAGAAAAAAGAATGAGGACAACTGAACTGAGCCGCTGAGACCTGTGGAACATCATAAAGTATGCCAATATATGTGCATAATGAGTGTCCAAGAGGAGAGAAGAGACAGAGACAAAAAGAATATTTGAAGAAATAAGAGTTGAAAGATATCCAGATTTGATGAAAAACATTAATCTGTACATTCAAGAAGCTCAACAAGTTCAAAGTAAGATAAACTCAAAGAGTTCCACACCTAGACGCATCATAGTCAAATGGTCAAAAGATAAAGGAAGAATCTTAAAAACAAGAGAAAAGTAACTCCTCACATACAAAGAGTCCTCAATAAGATTTAACAGTTAACTTCTCATCAAAAACCGTGGAGATCAGAAGACAAGGGAATGACATATTCAAAGTGTTGAAAGAAAAAGACTGTTGGGCTTCCCCGGTGGCGCAGTGGTTGAGAATCTGCCTGCTAATGCAGGGGACACGGGTTCGAACCCTGGTCTGGGAAGATCCCACATGCCGCAGAGCAACTAGGCCCGTGAGCCACAATTACTGAGCCTGCGTGTCTGGAGCCTGTGCTCCGCAACAAGAGAGGCAGCGATAGTGAGAGGCCCGCGCACCACGATGAAGAGTGGCCCCCACTTGCCACAACTAGAGAAAGTCCTCGCACAGAAACAAAGACCCAACACAGCCATAAATAAATAAATAAATAAATAAAATTTAAAAAAAAAAAGAAAAAGACTGTTGAACATGAATTCTATACACAGCTAAACCCTCCTTCATAAATGAAGGAGAAATTAATACATCCCTAGATTGAAAACAAAACAGAATTCATTGCCAACAGACCTGCCCTACAAGAAATACTAAGGGGAACACTTTAGGCTGAAATGGAAGGGCACTAGCCAGTAACTCAAATCCACATGAAGATATAGGGCACGAGCAACTACATAGGTAAATATAAAAGCAACATAAAGGTTGCTTTTAATTTATAACTTATCTTTAACTACCTGATTTAAAGGACACTGCATAAAGCAATAATTACAAAACTATTGAAGATCTTATGTATAAAGATGTAAGCCATGTGACAATAATAGTAGAAAGGAGGGGGAAGGTAATGAAGCTATATTGGCGCAAAGTTTCATATACTATTGAAATTAAGTTGGTATTAATCCAAACTAGATTGTTTTAAAATTGGTTAAGGTGTTAATTATAATCCACAGTGCAACCACTAAGAAAATAACTAAGATATACAGTAAAAGAAACAAGAAGAAAATTAAAATTGTATGCCAGAAAACATTTATTTAACACAAAAGAAGGCAGTAATGGAGGAATATAGAAAGAAAAAGACATAAGATGCATAGAGAACAAATAGCAAAATGGCAGATATAAGCCCTATCTTATTGGTAATTAAAATAATGTAAATGAACTACACACTCAAAAGGATAAAAAAAACATAATCCAACTCTATGCTGTCTATAAGAGACACACTTTAGATTCAAAGACATAAATAGGTTGAAAGTAAAAGCATGGAAGAAGATATAAGGTAGAAGGAGTACCTAAAAGAAAGCTGGAGTGGCTATACTAAAATAAGACAAAATAGAATTTAACACAAAATTGTTATGGGAGACAAAGAAGGGCATTTTATAATGATTAAAAGGATAAATCCATCATGAAGACATAATGATTATACACATATATGTACCTATCGGAAGAGTCCCAAATTACATGAAGCAAAAAAATGAGAGAAATGAAGGGAGAAACACACAATTCAACAATAATAGTTGGAGATTTTGATACCCGCTTTGAATGATGGATATAACAAGTAGGCACATGATAAGCAATGGAATAGAAGACTTGAACAGCACGATAAACCAACCAGGTCTAACAGACATCTGCAGAACTCTCCACCCAACAATAACAGAACACACATTTTTCTCAAGCCCACACGGAACATTCTCCAGGATAAACCATACTTTAGGCCATAACACAAGTCTCAGTAAATTTAGAATTATCGAAATCATACAAAGTATGTTCTCTAAACACAATGAAAATCAATAGAAATCAATAACAAAAGAAAATTTGGGAAATCCACAAATATGTGGAAATTAAACAACACACTTCTAAATAATCAATGGATTAAAGAAGAAATCACAAGGAAAATTAGAAATGCTTTGAGAGAAATAAAAATGAATACACAATATACATAAACTTATGAGATGCAGCTAAAGCAATGTTTAGAGGGAAATTTACCACTGTAAACACATATATTAAAAAAGAAGATGTCAAATAAATAACCTAACTTTCCACCTTAAGAAATTAGAAAAAGAAGAACAAACTAAACCCAACACAGAAGGGGGAAAGCAATAATAAAAAATAGAGCAGAAATAAATGAAATAGAGAATAGCAAAACACTGGAGAAAATCAACAAAACCAAAAGGTGATTCTTTGAAAAGATAACAAAATTATAAGAGAATACCGTGAACATTGTATGCCAACAAGCTAGATAACTTAAACTAAAAGGACAAATACCTAGAAAGACACAAACTACTAAAATTGACTCAGAAATAAATAGAAAATCTGAATAGACCTATAATAAGTAGAGATTGAATTAGTAATCAAAAAACTTCCCACAAAGAAAAAAGCCCAGGCCCAGATGGCTTCACTGATAAATTAATACTAAACGTTTAGAGAAGAATCAACACAAACTCTCCCAAAAAACAGAAGAGTAGGAATACTTCTTAACTCATCCCAAGGGTCCAGTATTACCATGACACCAAGACCAGACACAGTGCAAGAAAAAAAACTACAAACCAACATGCCTTATGAATATCGATGGAAAAATCCTAAACAAAAGATTAGCAAACTCAGTCCAGCAACATATAAAAAGAATTATGCACCATGACCAAGTGGGACTTATGCCAGAAATGCAGGTTTGTGTTAACATCCAAAAATCAATCCGTGTAATACACCATATTAATAGAACAAAGGACAAAACCCACATGATAGTCTTATAGAAACAGAAAAAGCATTTGACAGAACGCTTTCATGGTAAAAACACTCAGTAAACTAGGAATAGAAGGGAACTTTTTAAACCTGATAAAGGGCATCTATGAAAAATCCACAGTAAACATCATTCTTAATAGTGAAGACTGAAAGCTTTCCCCCTAAGATCGAGAACAAGAAATGGATGTCTGTTCTCACCATCTCTTGTTAACATTGTACTGGAGGTTCTAGCCGGGACAATTAAGTAAGAAAAAGAAATAAAAGACACCTATATTATTTAAGAAAAGAAGAAGAAGCAAAACTATCTCTATTTGCAGATGATATAATCTTATATATAGAAAATCTAAGGAAAATGCACGTGCGTGTGCGCATGTGCACACACACTATTAAAACTAACAAATGAATTCAGCAAAGTTGCAGGCTACAAGATCAACATACAAAAATCAATTATATTTCTACACTCCAGCAATGAACAATTCAAAAATGACATTAAGAAAATAAATTCACAACTGTTTTTGCAATACAAAAGAATAAAATACTTAGGAATAAATTTAACAGAAGAAGTATAAGACTCATACACTGAAAGCTACAAAACCTCACTGAAAGAAATGTAAAAAGACCTAAATAAATGAAAAGACATTTCCTGTTCACAGATTGGAAGACAAATTGTTAAGATGGCAACAAGCCCCAAACTGAACTACAGGTTCAACATAATCCTTATCAAAATCCCAGCTGTCCCCCACCCGCTTTTTTGGGCAGAAATTAACAAGCTGATCCTAAAACTCATTTGGGAATGCAAGGAACCTCACATAGCCAAAACAATCTTTAAAAAGAAAACAAAGATGGAGGACTCATACTTCCCAATTTCAAAATTTACTGAAAGCTGCAGTAATCAAGGCAGTGTGGCACTGGAATAAAGGTAGACATATGGATCAATGGAATAGAATTCAGAGTCCAAAAATAAACCCTTGCATTTATGGTCAATTGATTTTTTTCAATGAGACAAGAATAGTCTTTTCAACAAATGATATAGAACAGCTGGGTATATACATGCAAAAGGGTGAAAATGGACCCCTACCTTATATACCATATGCAAAAATTAACCTAAAATGGGTCAGAGACCAAAATCTAAGAGGTAAAACTATAAAACTCTTAGAAGGAAACTTAGACGTAAATCTTTATGGGCATGGGTTAGGTAACAATATCTTATATACAGCACCAAAAACAGAAGTAACAAAAGAAAAAAATTTTATTGGACTTTGTCAAAATTAAAAACTGTACTACCAAAGGACACTATCAAGAAAGTGAAAAACAATCTTCCGAATGGGAGAAAATACTTGCAAATCATACACCTGATAAGACTCTAGTATTTAGAATATGTAAAGACTTTTACAATTCAATCATAAAAGGAAAATAACCCAGTTTTTTAAGTGGGCAAATGACTTGAATAGACATTTCTCCAAAGAAGATATAAAAATGACCAATAAACACATAAAAAATGCTCAGCATCATTAGTCATTAGGGAAATGCAAATCAAAACCACAAGATACCAATTTATACTCACTAGGATGGATAGAATGAAAAAGACAGACAATAACAAGTGTTGGTGAGGATGTGGACAAACTAGAACCCTCATACATTGCTGATTGGACTGTAAAATGGTGCAGCCACTTTGGAAAACAGTTTGGTAGTTCCTCAAAAAGTTTACTTAAGGTCATCATATGACCCAACAATTCCACTTCTAGGTATATGCCCTAGAGAATTTAAAACATATGTGAAGACAAAAACTTATACACAAACGTTCATAACAGTATTATTTATAATAGCCAAAAAGAGTAAACAATCCAGTTCTTCAACTGATGAATGGATAAACAAATGTGGTATATCCATGCAATGGAATATTGCTCAACAATAAAAAGGAATGAAGTACTGATACATGCAACAATGTGGATGAACCTTAAAAACACTATGTTGAGTGAAAGACACCAGTCATAAAATACCACATATTGTATGATTCCATTTATGTGAAATGCCCAGAATAATCAAATTCATAGAGACAGAAAGTAAATTAGTGGTTGCCAGGGGCAGTAGGGAGGCAGGAATGGAGAGCGACTATTAATGGTTACAAATTTCTGGAACTTCCCTGGTGGTTCAGCGGCTAAGACTCGCACTTCCACTGCAAGGGGCGTGGGTTCGATCCCTGGTTGGGGAACTAAGATCCCGCATGCCACGTGATGCAGCCAAAAAATTTAAAAAAATTTTTTTAATTTAAAAATAGTTACAAATTTCTTTTTAGAGTGAAGAGGATGTTCTGTAACTAAATCATGGTGACAGTTGCACAACTTTGTGGGTATACTTAAAACCACTGACCTGTATATTTTTAAAGGGTAAATTTTGCGATCTGTATTATATCTCAATAAAGCTGCTTTATTAAAAGATGATTAGTTACTATTATTATCCTGTCCCCAAGCCTGGAAACCCTTCTATAATGGGCCTCAAAGGACCGAGTGTGCTGGTGGCCCCCACCGGGCGAAGTGCCCTCAATCCCTGGTTGCACAGTCCAGGAAAGAGGAAGTCGAGCCTGGGCTGAATCCAAGCCCACGGGAGAAGCTTCTGTGCTGACTGCCATAGCCTCCTGCATCAGGAGGGCAAACCTGAGTGTGGCTGGGGCGAGCTGGGGCCTCCCGCTCCTCAGCCCTGTGTCTTCAGAGCTGGTGTGAGCGGGGGTGAAGCTAGCACTCCTGTTATAGACCCCGCTGCTGTGAGTTCACACCCCAGGCTGGCGGAGCTGCCTGCCTGGAGTCGTGACACCCCTGGGAAGCTCACCTCTCCCAGGTACCTGCATCTTCAGTCTCCTTAACCAAGCCTGGGTTGGGCAGTGCTCAGGGAATCCAAGGGGCCCAGCCACTGTGAGGGTCCTTCCCCTAGTAGGGGTGGGGGACAGAAAGGGGCCTAGATGCAGGGAGTGGCCCAAGGTCCCTGGTGGGCGAGGAAAAGAATTCTGGTCCCCTGGGTCCCTGGCTCCAAGGTTCTTCACATAACATTTTTCCTTCTCCCAGGAGACCCAGATGCTGCCCTGGAAACCATCTAAAACGTTCTGGCAAAATCATCGCTATTTGGCAATAGCTCATGCCCGGCCTAATCGTGAGCTGCTCACTCCCACCCTGTCCCTCCCAGGCACCCAGCAGCTTCCAGAAACCACTCCACCCATCCTCCCTCACTCTGTCCCCCAAGTCAGTCATCATAACGTGTACCATTTATCAAGCCCAGGGCTGGACACTTCACATACACGATCTGCTTTCATCTCCTCCACAACCCAGTAAGGAAGGACTTATGATGCCTGCTTTCAAGGAGGAAACTGAGTCCGGGAGAGGTAGTCGCTTACTGAAGATCCCACAAAGCAGCGGAGGAAACATCTGAACCTGGTCTCTTTGACTGTACTCTTTTTTTTCTTTTAATTTGTTTTTTCATTGAAGTATAGTTGATTTACAGTGTTGGGTTCATTTCTGCTGTACAGAAAAGTGACTCAGTTATACACATATAGACATTCTTTTTTATATTCTTTTCCATTATGGTTTACCCCAGGATACTGAATATAGCTTCCTGTGCTATACAGTAGGACCTTGTTGTGTATCCATTCTATATATACTCTTTGCATGACACTTGGAGCCTTGTTCAGTGAGTGAGCAGAGCTGATCCCCAAGGCTGGGAGAATAGTACCACCTCACACACCAAGGGGCAAATGGGCAGCGACTCTTCCCCACTCCTGTGGCCCTGGAAGACATCTATCCCAGCAATTTTTCCAGGGACTTTCATGAGGTTGTACACCATATAGGTTGTACACAGGCAGTGCTAGTCACATGACCCACATGTGACTGGTGACTCCAGGAGTTGAGCAGTGCACATACCACACAATTGTATGTATATGTGAGCCCTGACTTTTGACCAGGCCTTGCATGGGACACCCTGCTCCTTTCTTTTAACCCAGTGAATTCTGTCCATCTTACAATGCCTGGCTCAAATTCTCCCTCCTCCAAGCAGCCTTCCTGGACCAGCCCAGGCCACCTTGATCTCTCTTCCTCTGGTCCCCTATAGATAGGTACTGTCCATTGGGTACTGGGTAGCCACTTCTGTGGATGAGCCTGTATATATCTGAGTGCCCTTGAAGTGCTCCAGGAGGGCAGAGGCTGGCTTTGAAATTACTTGTTTCTCCCACCTCACCTGACAAGATGCCAAGGGTTCTATAAATATTTGTGCCTTGGCAGGTCTCCAGGTTACCAAGGATGAAGCAAAAACCCCAGAAACAAATCAGAGATTTCAGAGCTGGAGGGGTTCTCTGAAAGAGCACGCCCTCCCCATCTTATAAGTGGGGAAACTGAGGTTCAGAGAGGGAAGTGGTTTGCCCTGAGTCACAAGGGCAGTCAGAGCTCGGACTCCCAGTCCAGTGCTTTTTCCACTGACCACCCTGGGTCTTGGTTCTCGGCCCTGCTTCTCTCCCAGAAATGCTGCAGCAGGTCTGTCTCTGAACGCCCACGCTTGTCTGCTTCACCCTAGGAAAGCCCCGTGTCGCGAATCCTTGTATTTTCAGGATTGGAAAGGACCTTCAAGGCCTGGTGCAGCCACTCTTCGGTTGCTGAGGGCTGCCCCCTGCCCTTTGCCCAGAGCCAGCCTTCCCACAGGAATGGAAACTATCCTTTTCTGGTTCTATTAACTCAACCATCTGTGAGCGAGCAAGCGGTACAGGACCCTGATTTTCCCTAAAACCTCAGGTCAAAGTCGCTAGGAGAGGATTTAGGATCCTTTCCAATGCCATTGGGGACTAGCTGAGTGCCTCTAGAATGTCTGCTCTCCCGTGGCCCCTCTCCCAGCTCTGCTAGGACAGAAGCAGAGACTCCCCAAGGGACCTCTGTTGCTGGAATCCAACCACCTCCCAGGCCTGCCCCCAGTGACTAAGCTGGCCAGCAGTGCTGTCACAGGCACCAGCCTGCAACCTGGGGTTTTTCCACTCCAGAAATACTGCAGGAACCTCCCCTGACCCGGTCCACCAGAGGGGCAGTTGGCTGAAACTAAGCCAGCTGTATCAAGGCCCCATTTTCCTGGGGGCTTCAGGCCTGGCTTTAATCAAGGCACAGAATACAAAGTTCCCATCAATGCTGTACAGGTCTTCACTAGTTGGAAGAGGTGTTTGGGGATGTTAGGACCCCACAGAAAAAAAACAGCAGGCTAGACTGAGGGCCCCTGTTTCAACCCAAAAAAAGAACATTTTTATTGCAAGGAGAGTTGGAGCTTCTACAATATGGCCAAAAAAAGACCAAAGTAAACAAAGAAATGAATATGATTTGGTACTTACAACATGCCAGGTATTTTTACTGTTTATGTTTCATTTAATCCTCACAATGAACTCAGAAATGAGTGTGACTTCCTCATTGTACAGATATGAAAACTGAGGCTCAGAAAGATTAACTACTTGCCCAAGGACAAAGGAGTGGGATTTTAACAAATGTCTGCCTCTTGCCATAGCCCAGGCTCATTCTAGCATGCTGCCCTTCTGGGAATTAGTTCCAACCTTGAAAGTGAACCCAGGCATGATCTGCTATCAGGTCTGGGCTTGCAGACAGAAGTGAAAGACCACTGGCCTGGCTCTTAGGAGGCTCTGGGTCTGGGCTCTCCTCCCCACTCAAGGAGGGAAGATGCTTCTTGTCTGGGGACTGCACCTTCTCCTCCTCTTTAGTGAGAAATAGAGGACTTGGAGCCCTATATAAAGTGCCTAACAGGTCCCAGGCTCATGTTTTCTATCAGAAGTCCCTGATTCCCATGAGAGGAGAGTAGGTGGGAGGAAGGGCCACATCAGAGGCAAGAGCAGAGGCTTTGGAGCCAGGCTGATCTGCGTGCAAGTCCTGTGTACAGGCAACGTGCTTAACCTTCCCAGCCTCAGTTTCCCGTCTACAAAATGGGACTACTGTGGTTACCAACCTTATTGGGTGTGTTGGGGACAAACACTGATATAGTGCATGCATCGTGCCCTATCAAAAGACCTGGTATGCAGTAAGCATTCAATACATGTGTTTACAAAAGGAGCCATTAGTCCATTACCAAGTGCTTATCAAGCACCTATCACACGGCCAGCGTGGTGAGACTGTGTGTCTAGAGCAGTTCGCTCATGCCTGTGATTATGTCACTGACAGTGCCCACTGGCTCCAGGGTGCCCCCTGCATTTGTATCACCACATCCCCGAGAGGAGGGAAGGCAGTAGGCAGTTGAGTCATCACTGACTCTGGGTGGGGGGTGCTGAGACCCAAGAAGTACAATGACTTGCCTGTGATTTCTTGGGGTTGGAGCAGGAGCCCACGTAGGGGAAGGGCTCTGGAGGCCTAGGCCCATACCTTTCCTTCCTCCCAGGTGTCTCTCCATGGTGCCTCCCACTGTACCAGAGGACTCATCCAGGTGGGTCCTCCTAGGCTCCTGCCCCAGGGGCCACCTAAGGATGGAATCCAGACTTTCAGCATAAGGCTCTGCCAGGAGCTGCCCTGTGGTCACCAGCCTCCAAGATGTCCCCCAATGATCCCACTTCTTGGGAATCACAGCCCTGTGTGGTGCCCTCCCACACTGTATGTGTGACCAGTAGAATATGGCAGAAATGATGGCATGTCACTTCTGAGATTAGGTTATGAAAGGCTGTGGCTTTTGTCTTGGGTTTCTCTTTCTCTCTCTCTCTCTCGCTCTCTCTCAGCTCATCCCCTTGGCGGAAGCCAGGTGACATGTCATAATGACATTCAGGAAGCCTATGGCCCATGTGGAAAGGAATTGGGGTCTCTGGCTAAGAGCGATTGAGAATTCGAGGCCTCCCATGACCGTACAGTGAGTCTGGAAGTAGGTTTCCACACCCCCCCCAACAGTCTAGCCTTCAGATGATGGCAGCCCCTACCCACAGCTTGATGGCAGCCTCCTGAGAAACCCTGAAACAGAATCACCTTCTAAGCTACTCCTGAAACCCTGACCTTCAGAAACTGTGAGATATTAAATGTTTGTTATCTTAAGATACAGTTTGGGGATATTTTGTTTCACAGCACTAGCTAACTAATACATGCCTCCTCCCCAACCAGCACCCATGGGGTCAAAGCAAAAAGGGTGCTTTTCTGCTGTTTCCCCCTCAGCAAGGTACTAAATTCTTTGGACCTCAGCTTCCTTAGCAGTAAAAATGGTGACAGAGATGCTTTCTTCTTAGAGTTGATATGAAGACCTACACAGATGAGTTCAGAGCTGGAGGTGGGTCACAGGCTCTGAACAGCTGCAGGTTATCACAAACTCGCATCCAGCTGTTACTGACCTAGAGGGCTCATTCCGCAAGGCCTCAAATGCCACTTTTTACATCTAGGTCTTGTTGCAACCAAGGTGTACCAAGCAGTCCTGTGGTATTGTTTTTGCTTTTTTAATTAAACTGGGTTTGGTGGTGGTGGTGGTGGTTCTAGAATCACTATATGCTCATAATAGAAAATTTAAACAGCTCAAAAACTATGAAATGAAAAGCCAATGTTTTCCCTTATTCTCCACTCCAAACTGTCCCACTCATAGAGATAACCATTATGAAGACTTATTTATGTTCTTTTACATGAATTTCCTATGCATAGACAAGCATATCCATTTGTTTATGTCTATTTTTAACACCAAAGTGATAGTAATATGCATACTGTTTTTAACTTTGCTTTTTTACAATGTGTCTTAAACTCGTTTTCTTATTGGCACATATGGATCTACCTCATTCTCTTTCCTTCAATCATTTAACAATTATTTATTGAGCACCTACTACATATCAGGCTCTGTTCATTCATCACATATGTAGTGACTGTTTCCGCTGTTCCAGGCACTGTTCTAGCCTAAAGTTTCTCAACCTCAGCACTATTGACATTTGGAAGGAGGTGAACTCAAAAAGAAGACACTAAGAAGCAACATTCTTAAGTTGGGAAGAACCAAGAGAGTGTGACATGGAGAAAGCCATCTGGCAGCTTTATAATATTCCACGGTACGGCTGGACCACAATGTATTAGGCCATTTCCCTATTGTTAGACATTTAATTGTTCTGATTTTTTGCTAGCATAATTTACACTGCAATGGACATCTTTATATATCCATCTCTGCACACAAGTTCAAGTATAACTATGGAATAGATTCCTGGAAGGGAATTTGCCCCCATCAAGGATATGTCTTTAAATTTTTGACAGATATTGTTAAATTGTCCCACAAAAAAGTTGATCAAATTTATACTCCCAAAAAGAGTATATAGGAGACCCTGTTTGCCACATTTAGCCAGCACCAGGTCTTTATGGAGGACTGAGCACAAAGTGGGTATAAAGAAGGGATATGTCTAGAGCCAAACACCAGTCCCACTGACCACTGCCTGGGCCGTCACCTCCTCACAGGAGCCCACAGGTCACCCAGGAGAAGACCTTGGCAAGATGGAGAGAGAAAAGGCTGTAACAGAGACTCTTTTCTCCTGCACCCTCGCATAGCATCAGCACCAGGGGAGCGACTCCCTCACATCTGCACTCATTGCACAAATATTTAGTAGGTTTCTACTTAGTATAAGGCTCCAGGATTCTTGGTTTGATGTATTTGTATCTTAATAGGTAATGAGATAGAATCTTCACTGTCTTCCTCTTTTTTACACTCCCCAGGGAATACTCTTTTAGCCTCTCAACCACACATACACACACACACACACACACACACACACACACACACACACACACACAGTCTGTGAGGGTCTCCACCACCCACATGTGAGCTCTGAACAGGCCAATAGATCTTCCAAATGGACGGTCTTGAAATATTTCTGCAGCATTTGTTTTGTGGGGAGGAGAAAAACTGATTTTATACATGTAAAAAATTATTTACCTCTTTTTTTTATGTTTAAAGCTTGTTTATTCATTTATCCATTCATTCCACAAATATTTATTGAGCACTTTCCATGGCTACGGATAAGGAGAGATAGAGGCTAGGTGTAAGGACAGAGCTAACTTATATGGACATGTTTATAAAGTCTTGGTCAAAACACGTTTCAAACCCCTTCCTAGCTTTGTGCTAAGTGCAGGGGACAGAATCATGAGCAAAAACAGGTGTAGTCCCTGCTCTCAAGGACACTGATGAAGTGGAGGGAGGCAGCCATTACTTAAACAAGCTCAGCAATAAATCCACAGTTAGGACCACGATAAGTGCTATGAAGAAGTGTCAGTGTCAGAGCCAGCAACGGGGGATTTAGCCTAATTGATGCGGGGGTTGCGAGGGGGAGGTCAGGGCAAAGATGCCAGTTGAACAAATGTCCAGGCAAGAGGTGAAGGCAGCAGGGACTAAATAGGTCGCAGGGCAGATGGGGAGATGGGAAACCCTCTGAGAGATACTTAAGAAGTCAAATCACAGGCAAGGGAGGCGTAGGGGATTCCTGTGTTTCTTTCCCCAAAGGGTGGAGAGATTGGAAGAGCCCCAGATTACAGGCCCTGAGGGCAACACGATATTTCAACTTATTTGGACTTTTATTTCCCAACTTTTCCATCACGCAATTCTCCTGAGTCACCATTTCACAGACTAAGGATAGAGGTAACATACATGGATATGTGTACAGATTCTTGTTAAAAATATAGTGCAAACTCCTCAATCTGGGCTTTCATGTCAGCAAAACCTCCCTTTTGTTCGTACCTCTTGTTCCCTCTTCTATATTCCAGTTATCTTTTGCCATTTTCCAGACCAGATAACTTCTCAGAAGACATGGAAAGGGTTCTGGGTTTAGATAACAAATTAAATCCGTCACTCCTAGCTTTCAGCACCATACCTGGTATGATTCTGTTTCGGTTTCAGCTCCCTGAAATTGACGACTTCAGGGCACTATCAGTTGTGTGGCCTGCAACGTGCCAGCGAGTGACACGTGAACACAGCAGAACCACTCAGCAAAGAGAGCTCGAGAGAGAAGGGAGATCCTTCCCCTCACATTGTCCACTTAGACATGAGAGGGGGTGATTTAAACTTTGCCAGTCATATAATAAGTCCCCTCTGAAAACTCAAGATAACTTGGACCATAGGTCCACCCTATTTCTGGGGCATCCATCCCTGTATCTCTAGCTCCCAGAGCAGTGCCTGCACATGTTGTGTTCAGTAAACATTTGTTGAATGAATGAACATTCATTCAAGAGGAAGACAGTGAAGATTCTATCTCATTACCTATTAAGATACAAATACATCCAACCAAGAATCCTGGAGCCTTATACTAAGTAGAAACCTAATAAATATTTGTGCAATGCAGATGTAGAGAATGGTCATATGGACACCAAGGGGGGAAAACTGCGGTGGGGTGGGGATGGTGGTGTGCTGAATTGGGCGATTGGGATTGACATGTATACACTGATGTGTATAAAATTGATGCCTAATAAGAACCTGCAGTATAAAACAACAAACAAAACAACTAATACTAAACTTTCATTGGGTTATTTGTATGGAAATATGTTAATATAAATGTTTCAGACATTACATGAAATTTCTAAAAATCTTATATGTTCTGGTATAATGTTATAAGTAATAATCCTAGTTATTACTTTAAAATGTATATCTCAGAAATAACTAATTTTCTTGTCAACTGCATTATTATGAACTTTCATCAAATCTTTAACAGTGGTCATTTTTAAGTCTTTTGTCATTTACAGACAGTTCTGGGTGTACTCTGATGCTTTTGCAAATATGTTCCTATACAAGGCTTTCATCTTCAAGAAATTCATGGAAAAGACTCTGACAAGTACAGGTTTCTGGTAACTGACTGTACTGCTGAACTGAATGAATAAGCATTTTCAGAACTCTAATGAAAAACTGATGAACTCATAAAAGTGCTAACAAAAGATCAAGATGAAAAAAAAAATTAATTACATGGGACTGAGTGAACTGATGAGGATGAGTATAATTTTTGTGACTTTCTGTCTGAATTAAAAAAAAAAAAAATCCCACAAGGACTCAGAGGCAAAGAATATACAAATCAATTTTCACTGCAAAGTAAAGGAGCTGTTACAGTGGAGGATTACTGGACTGAATGTCAATATTATGACATAATATGAGTGTGTTTCATGTTTGGTAATTGCAATCATTGTTGCTTTTGTTGTGGTCATCCATGTACAATGCTTGGTGTCAGTCTACTTATCTCTTGTAAAAATAAAATACAGTGTGTGTGTGTGAAAAAAAAAAAAATTTGTGCAATGAGTGCAGATGTGAGGGAATCGCTCCCCTGGTGCTGATGCTATGCGAGGGTGCAGGAGAAAAGAGTCTCCCTTACAGCCTTTTCTCTCTGCATCTTGCCAAGGTCTTCTTCTGGGTGACCTGTGGGCTCCTGTGAGGAGGTGATGGCCCAGTTTCCTTGGTCTGGTTCTTCCATCACCAGTTGTTGGGAGCAGGCAGCTCTGGTCTCACACTTAGCATCACTTACTGAGAGAAGACCTTTATGACCAGGAAAGACAGAGGGAGGAGACAGCTGAGGACCAGTGAGAGTGATCTGATTATTCAGAGTAACAGGGATGCCTGAGTCCCCAGATTCCAAGATGCATGATTTGTTCACATTTTAATAGTCTGGATATCTGACTGGGCCTTCCAATTGATATGCACATATAAAAGGCAGCATTATTTTTTAGTCCCCCAAAGAACTAGGATAAAGTCAATGGTTTATCTTACAATTGATGGAAATAGATAGTAGATTCACTTTTTTATTTTTTAATAAATTTATTTATTTGTCTGTTTTTGGCTGTGTTGGGTCTTTGTTGCTGCACACAGGCTTTCTCTAGTTGCGGGGAGCGGGGGCTACTCTTTGTTGCGGTGCGTGGGTTTCTCATTGTGGTGGCTTCTCTTGTTGCGGAGCACGGGCTCTAGGCATGCGGGCTTCAGTAGTTGTGGCACGCGGGCCTCAGTAGCTGTGGCTCGTGGGCTCTAGAGCGCAGGCTCAGTAGTTGTGGCACACGGGCTTAGTTGCTCCGCGGCATGTGGGATCTTCCAGGACCAGTGCTCGAACCCATGTCTCCTGCATTGGCAGGCGGATTCTTAACCACTGCGCCACCAGGGAAGCCCCTAGATTCACTTTTAAAACACTATGCCACCAGTCACCCCATTTCAGCACATCAACCCCTACAAGACATCATGGCCCTCCACTGGGGATGCAGGCACGCTGGCCTTAGTGGTCAGCTCTGTTGTCTGCTCCCCTGACCACTCCTAGGCCCTGCACTTGCCCAGTGGCTCTTGTCTTTCACAGTCCCCTCTTTATTGCACCAGAGTGTTAAGAACAAGGGCTCTTTGGGCCTTCGACCCAGACATTGATGGGGCTGCACTCCCCCCAGCGGCCCTGGACTCCAGCCCTCATTGCCCACCACAGGCTGCTTGGAGAGGGCCTCTGCTTCAGAACTCACTGGGATGCAGCTGAGACCCCTTCATGTGTACCGGCCCCAGGAGGGGCCTGAGCCCCTGTAGACCTCAGAAGGCTGTAAAGCAAGGGAAGGTGGAGTGTGTAGTCTCACTAAGGGGGAAGGTATTCATGAGAGTGTCAAGACTCAAGGGTGGTTTGGAGGCACCAAAGGTCAGCCCTCTTCCTTCATCTATCTCCCTGTGCATCCAAAGCTTCCCCTGAAGCCTGGGCACACATTTTCACACAACATCAAGCATGACCCTGCTGATGGCGGGACCACATGGTCAGTCTCTAAGTGGTATTGGATTCAAATGGCACAATTCAGTGGTTCACAATTTATTTAATAGATTTTTTTTTTTAACTCACATTTTTTTTTAAAAATTTATTATTTATTTATTTATTTATTTTATTTTTGGCTGCTTTGGGTCTTAGTTGCGACACGTGGGACCTTCGTTGAGGCATGTGGGACCTTTCATTGCAGCGCGTGGGCTCTTCGTTGTGGTGCGCGGGCTTCTCTCTAGTTGTGGTGTGCAGGTTTTCTCTTCTTTAGTTGTGGCATGTAGGCTCCAGGGCACATGGGCTCTGTAGTTTGCAGCACGCAGGCTCTCTAGTTGAGGCACGTGAGCTCAGTAGTTGTGGCGTGCGGGCTTAGTTGCACTGCGGCATGTGGGATCCTAGTTCCCCCACCAGGGGTGGAACCCACGTCCCCTGCGTTGGAAGGTGGCTTCTTTACCACTGGACCACCAGGGAAGTCCCTAAAACTCACATTTCTTAAAGGGTGCTTCAGAGGAACTAACTCATAAGCTCTGCATGTCACTTTTCATGTACAGTTTTGTCTTCCCCCAATTTTGTTTCACACCTATATTCTCTGGCAATCCTCTCCTGGCTCTCCTAATCCTTCTCCTCCATCCAAGTCCTAGCCTAGACCCAAGGAACAGGCCAGGCACTCGTAGACCCTCCTGTGTGTTTGGGGAAGGGGAGAAACGTCGGAATCCTCTCCAGCAGCTGGGGAAGCAAAGGCCTGGGGCCACTGAGACCATGTCCTGCTTGTCTTGTTCATTAACAACAGAAGTTTGCATTTATGGAGCAACAGGCATCGTGCTTAATTTTAATAACACAACAGCGATGACAATGAAAGCTGACATTTATTCGTTAAGCCTGTGGGCTCTGGAGCCAAACTCTTTGGCTTTGAATCCTGGTCCTGATACTTTTTAGCTATGTGAACTTAGACTGCAGTTTCCTCATCTGTAAACGGGGGCTGATACTAGCACCTACTTCTGGGGTTGTTGGGAAGATGGAACTTGCTGACGCAGGTGACTCGCTCGGGCAGTGCCTGGCACCAGGGTGGGTAGTCAGCAGCGTTACCAGGTGCCTCGGACCATTTAAAGCAGCAAACCTAGGAGACAGGTGTTATCACCACTGCCGTACCCAGTGGCCCAAAGAGGCTAAATACCTCGCCCAGGTGGACACAAGTCACATGTGGGAGGTCTACACTTAAAACGCATGCGGCTGGCCCCAAGCCCACCTTCTAAACCCCTGCACTCACTGTCTGGACAAACTCCCCTTTTACAGATAAGAAAAACAAGGCTCAGATGAGCCCTGCTCATCCCAGTGACAGAATAAGGATGGTCCCCATGGTGCTGATCAGGTCCCCTGATACTGCTCTCTGCCCTGACAGCTGAAGGAGGTCCCCGAGAGGTAAGCTGCCCACCGACCAGAGCATGAACAGGCCCTGCATTCCAGGCCCTGCTCCTCGGCCATGCTGTCCATGGCTGCTGTGCCACCTCTTAGCTTTCTGCAGGGAAGAAGGGTCTCACTCCTGCAGTGGTCAAGGTCCCCACTACCACCGCCAAGAGCAAGCACTGAGCATCTGCTTATGGTCTGGAGTAAGTGGCAGCCACAGAGGATGACTCATCCTGGGGTGTGAGAAGCATCTGGGAGATGCCCTTTGGGCACTGAAGTACTGGCATGTCCAGCTTGATGGGACAATGAGACAGTAGCCTGGAAATTGGCTGGAGAATCTGCTGCCATATCCCCCTCCAGGCTGGACCAGTGTCCCACGTACATACACAGTGCTGGGTGGATGCTGTCTGTGCGAGAACCTTCTTCCTACACTCAAGTGCCTGACCTACTTTGAGGGAGAGGTGAACCCTGTGCACTATTTCAAGGAATTGAGACCAATCTCACTACACCATCCAAGCTCCTGCCCATACCGTCTTGTGACCAAAGGTGAGCATGCACAGAAGGCTTACTGTATGCCAGCCCTGGGCTTGTTCATTCCATCCTGTCATTGTCTCATTTAATCCTCACCACAAATTGTCAAGGCATGCATTATTATCCCCATTTACCAGAAATCAAGCCTGAGGCTCAGAGAGGTTGAGTGCCTAGGCCAAGGTCACACAGCTTCTGCATGGCAGAGGCAAGTTTCAAATGCTGTCTTTCCCACTACACTCAAGTGCCTCTTCTTGAACTGAATCCAGGGCCTTGTCTCTAAAAAATCAAGGAGTCGGTTAAGAGGACCTAGGCGGCCCATGATTGCACAGCCGCCTGGAAGTCTGTTTCTAGGGGAGATTTTGAAGCCCCGGCTTTTGCCCAGACACTCCCAGAAGCAATGGCTGCAAATTCCACATCCAAGAGGGGCATCTTGGGCCTTAGGGCCTCTTTCTCATCCAGGCTCTGGCATATCTGGCCAGGAGCGGGGCCTGGAGCCGGGGGCTGCTTCTCTCAAACTGACTTCCAATAAAACTCAGCCCCCAGAGAGCCATCAATCTGAGGGAGAAGGAGCATGTGACTGGGGTGGCCCCAGGCAGATCTGGCAAAACCCAGAGCAGGCCTGAGGCAGTCTGCCCTGCAGCTCCCTGCCCCAAGGGGCTGCCAGGTGGCACCAAGTCTGGCCTTGTATGGGCAAAACTGTCCTGGAAAGCCTGGCTTTGGAGACGGCTTTGTCTCTATTTTAGTCCCTGGGGCAGTGTTGGTCTCTCCCCTCAGCTCTCATTGGCTCAAACAGCAGCCAGGCCTGCCAGGACCCTGCTGCAGCTCGGGGGTGGGGATGCGGAGATGTTAGCTTGAGTCCCCAACCCCAGGGAGAAGGAGATCACTAAAAATAATAACAACAATAATAGCAACAACTAGCTATTATTTCCGCCAGGCATCATACTAAGAGTTTTCCATGCATTGTCTCTTTCAGACCTTAAAGAGGCAGGCGACATCATTATCCCCTCTTTGGGGAGCACGTAGGAGTTAGGTAACTTGCCCAAGGTCACACAGTCAGCTAGGGCTGCAAAGCCAGGCACACTGACTCTCAGCCACTCGGATGAGCTGCATCCAGCTGGCACGCAGCCCTAGAAGGGGCCTCTGCCTGCCTGCCTTCAAGCCCACCCCTCCTCCCCATAAAGTAGCCTGGGCCTCTGGTGCTGCACTTTGGTGGTAGGTGCAGGCCTAGATCACCCAGACTCTGAGGCCAGAGCTCTGCCCCTTGCCCTGAGCACCTTGTCCCCAAGGGTCTAGTCAGGTCCTGGCTCTGCACAGTACACCCCTTCTGAGTCTGGCCCAGTCCTAGGTCCAGGAGAGACAGTCTGTACAGAGAAAGGCTGGAAATTCTAATGGGCAGCCAGGGGACGGTGGGTGGGGGCCACAGGCCTAGGCCAGGGTTCAGAGAAAAGATGGGGCAGTTGCAACACACTGCAAACTTGGGCCCGAGGACCCGCCCTCCTCTGCACTTTGGCATTTGGTCAGATTCCTTGCACTCTGAATCTTTGGAATCAGATAAGCCTGGGTCCAAGTCCAGCTTCTGGCACTTAGCAGCTGTTTGGCCCTGATCAAAATCCTCAGCCTCTCTGAGCTTTGGTTTCTCCATCTGTAAAACAGGGTTAACGGGCCTGCTGTCTCTTGTAGTTGTTGAGAGAATTAGATGTAGTGTGAGCATCTGTCCAGGTTTGCTGGAACTGGTAGAGGTGGATGGGTTCTGGGGATGCGTTAATATTGTGAACGTCCCCGGGCAATCAGGATGAGTTGGTCACGCGTGAAATCTGGTATGCAAATCACGGAGCACAGACCCTGGCTGAGAACACACTCAATGCACAAAAGCTGTTTTTGCATTAGCGGCCCCTCCTCAGCTGTGGCTCCCTCCATCAGCCCGGCCTCATCACAGGGTATCTGCCTACCGAGCCCCCAAGCCCAGGAGCTGAATAAAGCCCGGTGCTGCCCTCAGGTCCCCCCTCCAAACAGTGAAATCCCTTTGTCCTCAGAACCTTCCCCTCTACCCCCGCCTGAGGCAGAGTGGGTGCAAGCAGTAATTACAGAATCACTTATTCACAGAAGCCTGCACGTGCAGCCCCTGATCAGCGGTAATTAGGCAGCGAGGGGGTTTGAAAGCCCATCAGCCAATGCGGGGAGGGGTGCTGAATGGGACAATCAGCCTCACCAGGCAGGGAGCTGGGGGCAGGGAAAGACTGGGAGTCCTGGGGAGGCAGCTACTGAAACGGCTCCTCTCACCCCCTCTCCATCTGTCCTGCACAATGAAGGGCTGGGGGTGCACTTGCAGGCTGGCACAGGGGAGAAGTGGTGGGCGAGCAGGGAAGGGTCTTTGAAGACAAGGCCACCCTCGTCACCCCAGTGTGTCCCTGTAAAATAGATCTCCTGCGAGTGTCCGAATGTCCTTCGTTAGGGGTCGACCCTGCTGAAGTAGGTAGGTATCCTCTCCTGCCTACAGGAAACTGCATCACCCTAAGGGGAAAGAACTTCTCTAAAGCAGTGTTTCTCCAACTGTAAAGAACTTGCAAATTATCAGAGTTCTTGCTAAAATGCAGATTCTGATTTGGGGGTCCAGGGAGGGGCCTGAAATTCTGCATTTCTAACCAGCTCCCACATGCTGCCGGTGCCCTTGACTTGGACCACACTTTGAGGAGAGAGGTTTCAATACATCTCTGGGGATGTGGTGGGCGAAGGGAGGGGAAGACCCTGGGGTCATTTTCCTGCTCTCTGACACTGGGCAAGCCCCCTCAATTCCCAGAGCCTCATTATCCTAACGCAGAAAAGAGGGACATCATGCCTGCATCCAGGGCTGGTCTGAGAACGAATGGGAAACAGCTGTGAACAAACCCTTGGGAGCTGCAAAACCACATTTATGGGGAGGGGGCCGGACCTCAGCTTGGCCCAGAAAGCCCTGGATAGGGGTAGGGATCAGCCAGAGCTCAAATTTTAGAACAGGCTGGTGAAACCGCTTCTCCCACCTCTTAATCTTGGGGTCTGTGGGTGATTTGGGGGTCCCCAAGGGAGGCACATGGATGGGCAGACACCAAGAAAAAGAGTTTGGCCCAGGACAGCCCGATCGATGCCCGTCCCCTGACTGACCTGCTTGGTTCTCTTGGCTCCAAGCCTCTGTGCACGTGCTTCCAGCTGCCTGGGACACTTTCCCTCCTGCACTTGACTCACTCCTGGGAGCCCCCCACCTCAGTTTCCCCCTCCTACATGCAGGCTCAGCTCTATCCCTGGTCCTCAGCACCAATCAGAACTAAAGGTTGCAGGGAGCTAGGCATTCTCTGCTCAGCATCCCAGATGTCTGGTTCTGGTGACCCTGACCCCAGCCTCTCCCAGGAGCCCTCACCTTCCTCTCTCCAGGAGGGAGGAGCTCCCTGCTGCGGCTGCTGCCTACAGGGTGAGAGTCTTCCGGAGTGAGACACTCACCGCCTGGTGGGTGACAGGTGCCCCCCGGCAGAACCCAGACCCACAGCCCACGGGCAGCAGCAGGGTCAGAGCCCCTGGAAACTTCCCAGGCTGCCTCTCCAGGCCGTGAACTTGAAAGGCAGGTGGACAGTCAGCGGGCAGAAGCTGGCAATGGCTGAAAAGGCCTGAGAAGTTCTTTCCAGGGCCTTTCTCTGCTGAGACCCGGAACGTCATGCTATATCCCACACGGTGACGGGCCACCATCACAGTGCCCCACGCGGACCCCTCCAGCCCCCAGCAAGGCCATAGCAGCCACTCCCTTTTATTGGGTAGCTTCTCCACCAGGGGCCTTGCCAGGGTTTTTTGCATATTACCTCATTTAGTCTCCACAACAAAAATCACTCCAGGTAAGGTGACTATCCCGTTTTTACCAGTGAGGATTCTGAGGCTCAGAGAGGTTGAAGAGCCTGCCTGATGTCACACAGCATTCAGACTCATGGAAGGTAGATTCCCAAACCGCCCTTTTCCAGGTGCCAGTTAGGGCCTAGGAGAGCCCCTCCCACCCGAGTAGGGAGGCAGTGGCCCTTGGGGAGTGATCGCCTGACTATAGCCTCCAAAGTCACTGGAAGTTCCCAAGGCCCAGTCTCTTGGGAAGTGAGTGGTAAAACCATGGATTGGCACCAGGGATGACTTTTGGCCCTCCTGCGTCAGGACTAGTTATAAACAGAAGGCAGAGAGACCCTCATGCCATCAGCTTTGCTTGAAAACCATCTGGGGATGCAAATTCTTCCTATGAGTGAGTCATTGCCAGGGGTCCTATGTACTCTACTTGGGTGCAAGGAGGACAAAGGGTGGAGGGGGTGGGGGATAGTCTGGGGAGGAATCTGAAGGAATGAGTCTTCAAGGCCAGGTTCAAACACAACCCAGAGCAGTGTGGGGAGGCTCAGTCCCACACCCTGCCCCATCTCTGCCCCCACCGGAATGTACCCCAAGTGGTGTGGGGCCACAGGACACAGGAGGGAGGAGAGTCTGTGTCACCTTGGCCCACGAGCAGGGACCAAGGAGCAGGGACGAAGAAGCAGGAACAAACACTTTCCCCACTTCCTTTGCCTGCAGATAAAAGAAAAACAAAGCCTATAATTGCAAACCCATTTCCTTCTCCCTGATCAGCTGCCACCAAGGCCCCCTTCCTGAGCCATTAATATTGGGAAGAGCCATTCTGGCTCTGAGAGGATCTGTCACCAGGTTGTAGTGGGGTGAGGAGATGCTGGGGAAAAAGGGATTTGGTGCCTCCTAGGCCCTTTCACCCAGGGGTTCGGGGAGGGAGACTGTGGGGAAGCAGGGCTTGGCCTCCTTACACACACACACACACACACACACACACACATACACTCTCTCATGCTCACCCCTTCACCTCCACCCCCCTCCTTCCCACCCCAGCCATGATTCTAAGGCAGAGGCCAAGCCTCCATTTCTATAATTCCTCCTGTCTGTCCTCTTACAGTTTAGATTTATAAATCAGTTCTGAAGGTGGGTGAGCAGGATCGCCTATTTTCTTGAATGAATACAGGAATGCATGAATGAATCCCATTGAACAGACGGGCAAACTGAGGCTAGACTCTGCCACCAGCAAGTCACAGCAGACGAAGCTCCCACTTCCATTCTTTTCCATACAGCCTCACCCCAGAATCTTATAACATTTCCCAGTTTTAATAATTTTGATATTTCTCCTCCATTTTTTTTTTTAAAACTTTGGATGCTTGTTGCTGTTGGTAGCACAAGACTGAACAGCTGGAAAAAACCTATGGGGAAGCTTGGAAACAAATCACCACCCAGGGCTGGGCAGCTTCCTTTGTTCCTGGATGCAAGTACAATTCTTGGTTGTGATTTCATTTTGCATACAAATAAGGAGTATTATTCACCAATTTTTCTGCTTGGTAAAATGGTTCCTGGTTTCCACATGGCTCAGTATTATGTTTGTTTCTGTTTCTGTCTCCCCTACAAGACTGGGAGCTCCTTGACGGTAGGGATTGTATCTTATACATATGTCTCTGTGACCCCCATGACCAGGACAGGACCTGGCACAAAACAGGTGATTAGTTAATGTTTGAATAACAATAATAATGGCAACTATATCTTGAAGGGGCAGCTTAAGTAAAGGTTATAAGGACAAGCTCCAGGATCACATTTGCCTGGGTTTGAATCCAGGCTCGATTTTCTTAAACTCCCTGTGACCCAGCCTCTTCATCTATGAAATGGGCTGATAGTACAGTCATCCCTTGGTATCCGTGGGAGACTGCGTCCAGTCTCCCCCACCCCCGCCCCTGCAGATATCAAAATCCGAGGATGCTCAAGTCCCTTATATAAAATGGCGTAGTACAGTGGGCCCCCGTATCTGTGGATGCAGAATCCGCGGATATGAAGGGCTGACTGCACTTCCTTCACAGGGTCAAGTAGAGGATTAAATGGCTGTGGCAATCCAACTGTAACTAGGCTCACGTTTGTACACGCTGGTGAGGAGGACGTGGAGCACCTGCATTTATTTAGCCCCTGCCATGGGACAGTTCCTGGCTGAACTGTTCACATACCTCGTCTCATTCAGCCATCACAACCCCCTGTTCAGTGAGGCCTACTGTCACCCCCAGTTCACAGGTGCGGGATTTGAGGCTCAAAACAGTTAAGAAACTGCAGAACTGGATTCAAACCAAGGTTTGCCTAACTCCAAATGCCATGCTTTCAACCACCATGCAGTGCTGATGGCGATTTGGTGAGCAAGAGAGATTGGATGGCTAACCCAGCACATCCCGGCCCCTCCTCCCTTGCCTGCTCCTCCAGAGGTGATGGAGAAGGGAAACATTCTCCCTGCACAAGGCAAGGCCAAGAGCGGCAGCCACCAGCACTGCTGAGCCCCTGAACCAAAGTCTTCAGCTGCTAAAGTCTAGCCTCTTGTGTGAGATAACACATTTGTTTTAGCCATTGCTCCTTGGGGTTCCGAGTACACGCAGCCAGAAGGCTTCCTGATGCTCCACTGGCAACAGGTGATCTGTATCTCAAGGTGTTCGCACATGTTTCTTGGCTGGGTGAAGTTTAAACACATCACTCTACTTTTCATTCTTCCCCAAACCGCACTGAAATGATAGTCAAGGGATGTTTTTTAGCCATAAAACTACAAGGATAGGGCGAATAGGAGAGGGAAAAACAGCATGAAAAAGGCTGCAGCTGATAGGCAGTCAAACAGGTTGCAGCTGACTTAGCAGACCCCCCCCCCAGAAAGCTGCATCCTAAGGCAGCACTTGGGGGAAAGCAGAGAGTTAACCTGATTGGCACTGCAGAATCCCCTAGAGGATGGGGAATTGCCAGCCCCCAGGGTCTCTGGAAGTGGGAGTGGGGCTGAGGATAGAGGTGGACTGAAATAAAGGGATTTGTTGACAGTTTGTAGAAAAGCAGGTGGAGTCCTTGATCCCTTTCGCATTCCTAGCAGTTGGGCAACCTCCCTTCGACCCTGCCCCTCCCACCTGACCCCACCCTAGCAGAAGATGCAGGGAACCTGGCAGAATCTTCTCTGGAACTCCCACAGACCAAAAGAAACTGACACCAGGGGTTCCCAGAAACAGTTCAACCAGACCAGCCCACAGTGAAACAGCAATGTGACACCCTTTGTTTAGCTAAAAAAGTAAAACAAACAAAAAACAAAACCGTGACACCTGGGTCCCACCCCCAGAGATTCCGGTTTAATGGTCCAGGATATGGCCTGGACACTGGGATTTTAAAATCTCCCCACATGAGTATACTGTGAAGCCAAGGCAGAGAACTTCTATTGAGCACATGAGTCTCCCCGATGAGATCCATCAAAGCTGCCCTAGCTGAGTCCCCAAGCCAGAGGTTTCTGGAAACATCTGAAATGAGGGCCCAGACTTTATCTCCAGTCCAAACTTTCCTGAGGGACAGAACCTGTAGCTCCACTGGATGCCTTAAAAGCACCTCAAAGGCTTCCCTGGTGGTGCAGTGGTTGAGAGTCTGCCTGCCGATGCAGGGGACACGGGTTTGAGCTCTGGTCCGGGAAGATCCCACATGCCGCGGAGCAACTAGGCCCGTGAGCCACAATTACTGAGCCTGCGCATCTGGAGCGTGTGCTCTGCAACGAGAGGCCGCAACAGTGAGAGGCCCGTGCACCATGATGAAGAGTGGCCCCCGCTCGCCGCAACTGGAGAAAGCCCTTGCACAGAAACGAAGACCCAACACAGCCAAAAATAAATTAATTAATTAATTAAAAAAAAAAAAAAGCACCTCAAATCCGACACGAACTCATGATCCTTACCCTCAAAGCTGGCCCTCTTATCCCTCATCTCAGGGACTGGCACCGCTGTCCACTCCTTAGCAGAAGCTAGCATCCTAGGACTCATCCTTGACATACCCTATAAACTCTATCTCTGAGCATCTGCCTGCCACATCTGTCCACTCTGTCATTTCCATCTGCCCCAGTCACGCCGACCTACCATCAACTGTCAGTAGAATGTGACAGTCTCCTCCTGACAGGTCTCCCCGCAGCCACTTACGTCCCTCGGGTCCATTCTCTATGGAGAACGGTCCACACCAAGCAAGATCATCTCAAACCACCAAAGTTAGTCATGCTGTTCCTCTGCTAAAAGCCACCCATGGTGTATCATTTCCTGAGGCTGCCATTACAAAGAACCACAGCCGGGAGGCCTACACAACAGATATCTATTGTCTCACCATTCTGTTGGCCATATGGTTGGGACCAGGTGTGGGCAGGGTTGGTTCCCTCCGAGAGCTGTGAGGGAGAATCTGTTCCACGCCTCTCCTCTCCTCAGGCTTCTGGGAGCCTTGGGCATCTGTTGGTTTGCAGATGGCTCTCCCCGTGTCTCTACAAGGTCTTTCCCATGCTTGTGTCTGTCTCCATGCCCAAATTTCCCCTTTTTATAAGGACATCAGTCATATCGGATGAGGGCCCTCCCTAATGACCTCATCTTAACTTGAATCATCTGCAAAGACCCTACTTCCGATAAAATCACATTCACACGTACTAGGGGTTAGGGTTTCGGCATCTTTTGCGGGGGGAGGGGGAGACACAATTCAACCCTAAACAGGCTTCTCATTGTTTTTAGAATAAAGACCAACCTCTTCCCATGGCCGTCCTGTTCCTTTGAGGTCTGGCCCAGCCACCTCTCCTGCTTTATTCTCTCTCTTGCTCTCTGGGCTCCAAACTCCCTGGCCTCCTCCCTCTTAAATTCAGCTCACCTACCACTGTCTCCTTGGGAGCAGAACTCTCTCTTTCCCGCCTCCTCACTTACCAGCTGCTTCTGGCCCTCTCAATCCCCTCCCAGCCCCAACGCCCTCACTCCCAGGTCAGGTCATGTTCCCTGGGACACGCTCTCCTTGTCCTCTATACCTCTTAGGATATCTACATGGCAACGAGCTCTTTATGCTCTGTTTTCTCTACTAGAAGGTAAGCTCCCTGAGGACAGGCACGAAATCAGTTCTGTTGAACTGTCTAGGGTCTCATGCATGTCCTCAATGTGTGTTGAGTATCACATATATGACATGAAGATGTTATCCTCCAATAGGGAGGCACAGCAGCCTTCTTAGCGGCTGTGGAATCAGAGTCTCAGGTTGGCATCCCAATGCCGCAACGGAACAGACATGGCAGGTCACCTAACCTTCCTGAGCACGAGTACTCACTGAACAATGGGCTTAATGACACCCACTCCCCCACTAACACCCGGCGCCATGCCCAGCAAGCTCTCAAGGGGGTTCATTCTCCTCTGCCTGGAAAGACTACAGCACTAGGGGTCAGGGTAGGGGCGGGGGCTCCAGTGCCACCGTGCCCACATCTCTCCCTCTGTCTGGGGTGTATTTTACTCTGTCCAGTGTGGGAGTTGGACTAAAGCAGTGGTCTCAATTCTGACATACGGACGCAATACCCCCTTTTTATAGTAAATATTTAGTAACATCCCCTTTACCTCCCAAGATGAAATTCTTGGAAACAAAAAACTGTCCATTCACTAAACTGAAATACACATACACACACACACACACACACACACTGCTCTAACGCTAATATAAGGGAGAATAAAAGGAAAATATTTTATACTAAAATCATGGCCATTTCAAAACTATTTCAGCAATGGTATGACTACACTGAAGGCATGATGAAGGCATACATTTGAGAGATGGCTGCGAACATCTCAGCTGCAACTGCAGACCACCACAGAGAGTTAAATCAGCGACTCAGATACCTCCAGTGGCATTGCCAGGGAGGACTCCATTTTCTGGTAAACAGAACAAAAAAGATTAATATATATGGTAGCTGCAATCCAGAAAAATTAAGTGAATATAAAAATGCAAAAAGTACTTTGCAAAAAGTACATTTAGATGTTAAACAGAATTACATTCCAGGTTCAGATGCTTAAAAACAGATTTCCCGCCACAACAGTGGTTCTCAAAGTGTGGTCCCTGGGCTAGCAGTGTCAGCACCCCCTGGGAACTGTTAGACACACACGTTCACTGCAGACCGATGAATCAGGAATCTGGGGTGGAGCTCAGGGATCTGTGTTTTCAGGCCCTGCGTGTTCAAGTTTGGTAAGCCCTGCCCTACAGGAACATGCAGCTGGGTGCGGAGAGGCGGTGTGGGATGCAGGACAGTTCTTACCCAGCCCAGAATCCGGAGCATCCTTGGCCAGTGCCCCCCACCGCCCCGCCACACCGTCGCCGCAGCCATCCAAAATGTACCCACTAAGTTCCGAACATCCCTGCTAAAGACCACTGGGCTATGTGGTCAATAGGAATCCTCTCTTCCCAGGTTTCCTGAGATCCTCGACCTTGGCGTGGGACCTGCTGAGAAGGGGACAGGCGTTGGAGTGAGCAGGAGGCAGGGCAGGAGCCACGGAGCCGGCCGGGCGCCAGGTGTCCTGGCCGAGCGATGCTGCTCGCCCCGGCAGGGGCTGGCCAGGGGCTCCTTCTGCTTCCCGTGGCTTACGAGTGTTGTGGGAAAGGGAGGCTCAGCTTCCAAAGGGCCTTTCAAACTGCAGCTGAGTGCACTTGGTTGTGGAAACATGCCTGGTCTCAGCTCACTGGCTGGTGGCTGGGGCCGCAGAGATTTGCCCTCTAAGCAGCTGTGACCCTCTGAGAGGCCGGGACATTACTCAGGACTCAGTCCGGCCCACTCCACAGAGGAAGGAGAGCTGCAGCCTGCCGGGGTCTGGACTCCTGCAGCTGCAAAACCCTGTCCCAGAACCCCCGAGAGAGCCCTCAGGGCCCCAGGAAGGGTGCTGGACCTAGAGACACCCTCCAGCCCCTGACAGGCTTCCCTGAGCTACCCACCCCCCACACCCCCCCCGCCCCCCCGCCCCGTCCTGACTGATGCGCAGCCTCTGTCTCCGTCTGCCCAACAGACCAGGAGGGGCTGTGACCCATGAACTGCTCAAGCTATTCCAGTCCAGCGTGGCCTGGCACGTGCGGGCAGCCAGTCTAGTAGCCCAGCCCCCTCCACTGTGGCCTGAGGGTTTGCCCTGTGGTCTCCACACAAACACAGGAGCTAGAAAAGTGAAGTTAGATTGGTGGCTGCATTGGCAGAGATGGTCAGTGCTCACCCAAATCCGCATCCTCCCCGTCTTCCAGGGCACACACTAGCCTCCATTTCCCACCTCCCTTGCTCTCGGGGTGGCCACGTGATGGGGTTTTAGGCAATGGGGCAGGAGTAGAAGCAACCTGTACCAATTCTGAGCTGAGGCTTTTAAGAGTAGCTGTATACCTCCTCCACATTCTCACTTTCTCCTTCTGCCCATTGGATGCGGATGACAGCAAGGACCTAAATAATGGTGGGGCCTCAAGATGGAGGGAGCCAGGATCCCCAGGTGACTGTGTGGAGGAAGCCACACGCAGACCAGAGCATGCCTCTCAGCCTTACGTGAGTGAGAGGTAAACTTCCATTGTGTGTGCACCACCAGACATTTTGTGGTCTATGCTCGCTAACACGTCCCATTATACCAGCATGTAGAGACTCTCAGGTCACCTCTGCTGCAGATGGCAGTGGGGATGGCATTTGTCAAGGTCTTTCCCTTCCAGCAGAGTGTGAATCTCTAACACTGATCCCACCTTCCACTTGGCTAAACTGAGGTTGACCCTCAGAGGTATCTCGGCAGCCATGCATACATTCATCCAATGTCAATGAGTGCCACAATATGCCAAGCCAGTGCTAGGCTCTGACAGCGCGAGGTAAATGTGACACGTTCCTGCCCAGGGGCTGAGGCCACACAGTAATGATGACCACGGGAAGGGATGTACTGGGGGCGTGAATACCTGGCAGAAAGAGCCCAGATCCAGGAGGGATTTGTCCTGTCTGAGAGGCTGGAAAGACGTTACCTAGCAGTGGCAGGTAACTGGGGTTGCCTTGAAAAGAGGAGGGAGTGGAAAAGAAAAGAAGGGGAGGGAGGGAGAAATTCCAAGAAAGGAGAAGGGTTCATGAAAAGGCAAGGGGGTGCGAAAGGGCCCAGTTGTTGCGGGAGTGGTGCGAAGGCTGGGGTGGCCCAAGTATCCGAGTATCATGGGAGCAGTATCATGAGCACCATGTTAGAGAAAGCGTTGGTGGGGGACAGGGGAGGCATCTATTGGGATCAGATCATGGAGAGCCTTGAATGCCATGCCTGAGTCCAGCATGAACCTTGGAAGGTTATGAGGAATGGAATGACACCATCCTTACCATCCTCATCCCAGAGCTACCACTTTGAAAATATTTCATATGCTACGTTTGTAGAGCTGCGTACTCTGCTAACACTTAATCCTCACAGCAAGCCCATGGGGCAGGTTCTCTATGATCCCATTTTGCAGATGACAAAATTGAGGCTCCAAGAGTTTAGCAACTTGCCCAACACCACCCAGCTGTAGAGCTGGGACTTGAACTCAGTAGAATATGAGTCCTACTTTGTTTAGGTTACTACAGCAGCACATAGTAGGCCCTCAGATATTTTGAGGGTGAATGAATGAATCTAATTTCAAAACCCTGCAGAGCTAATCAGACTTTTTATTTCGAAAGATGCCCTTGACTTTAGCGGGATGGAGAACAGAGGTGGCAAAGCCAGCCAGAAGGTTTGGCAACATCCCGGGAGAGGTTGGACTAGGATAGCAGTAGAGAAGATGGAAGTGATGTAAAAGAACTGGTGGGAAGACTTTGTTGATCAATCAGATAATAGGAGCTACAATTTACTGAGCAACTACTATGTGCCAGGCGCTGTCCTAAGCACTTCACCAGTATTAACTCAATATCTTTTCCCTGCAGGCCCATGAAATAGGGACTCCCCTTAGCTCCATTTCACAGATGAGTAAATTGAGGCACAGAGAGGTGAAAGGTCATGGATCTAATAGGTGAGGGATGTGGGACTCAAAGCCAGGCACACCGAGGTCAGAGCTCTGTGCAGGGAGGAGGAAGGGTGGGAGAGGAGGTAAGGGTGGCTCCCAGGTTTCTGGCAAGGTGACTGAGGGATGTAGGTCCTCGGCTTCCCCGCTGGCCTGGAATTCAGACGAGCCAGGCCACAAGCCAGGGGACTGCCCGACCTCCTGGCTGGGCCAGCGTTCCGGGTGGCTGTGTTTCTCTGTGGGCCCCCCAGGTGGCTCTGAAGGGAGCTGTGTGTGGAATACAGACGACTCCACCCCAGCAGTGATAACTGCTGCCGGGCAACCGAGGATGCTGACAGCCGTGGAGGCCCAGGCTTGCAGAAGCGGGGGCTGAGCTGCCAGCGCAATGAGGGGCCAGCTCCAGCTCCCCACTTTCTCCATATTGCTGACAAGGACCAGCCGCCACCCCAAAGCCCCTTTGGGCACCTGACCTTTGCCCCTACTGGCTGAGGCTGTGGTGCCTGAGCTGGTAGCCAGGATGTGGAGGCTCAGAGAGCCCAGGCCACGTGGAAGGGAAGGGCTGGGGGTGAAGGGCAGAGGAAGGACAAGGTCCAGCTCTGAGCCCATCCTGGGAGCAGAGACCCGCAGCCACCACATGGCCCCAGGCAGTAAAGGAAACAGGAGGCGTCTCAAAATAGACCAGAAGCATGCAGCTCGCCTGCATTTCCCTGCTCCCACCATCTGGCCGAGCCTGGGCCGGAAGAGAGGCGGGGGAGGGGAGAGCGGAGTGTGGATAGGCTCCCCCGAGCCAAGCAGACACCCACCATCGCCCAGTGCCTCTCCCTGCCAGGTTTTCTGTTCATCTTCTGTGGACACTCACGGCATGGCTGCCAAGGCAAGGATTCTTGTCATGTGGCAAATGAGGAAGCTGAGGCTCAGAGAGGTAAAGTGACTTGTCCGAGGCCACACAGCTGGCAAGCAGCAGAGCTGAGTAGGCCTGAGTCCCAGGCTGAGACACGAGGCCTGATGGGTCTGCAGCCTGCCCACCCCGGAACCTGTTAGGAGTCTTTTGCCTTCTCGCTAAATCTAACCTTAGACCAGCTCCTCCTGAAAGTTGAGTTCGTGACTCACCAGGGATAGCCCAGCGAGGACCAGCCCGGTGGCACTGGCCCGCCTGCCCTGGGAGGGCCGGGGCAATGGGAGGCTTGGTAGGGAAGAGCGATTGGGGCGCTGCTGGCAGGCCCCGCAAGGGTTCTGCTGGGGTGGAAGGAGGGATCCCTAACGTGAAACTTGCATTTCTTCCACGCTCGGTAGTTTCCTTGGGATCATTCAGCACAGAGTGTTTGATGCTCTTCCATCCCCAAAGCCGGGCCCCGGCTCAGCCCTCTCCCACCTGCTCCCACTGTCGCCCACACAACCTGCTGGCCTGGGCTTTACAACTGGAGGCACCGTCACACCTGCTGGACAAGGGCCAGGTCATTCTTCCCCATTTTAACCGAGGGTCCTGAGGCTCAGAGAGGTGAAGGGATGCATCTGAAATGAGGCAGCCAGCTGGGACTTCAGTCTCTGGCTTTCACGCAGTCACTCCACAAATATCTGTTGGCTGCGTGCTGTGCCCAGGGATATAAATGGGGGCCACGCGTGCAGGGAATTCAGTCTCGGGACGCCTACTCCAGTGCTCTTTCCTCAGCCCCAGGATTCCTTCACGCACCTGCCGGGGGTGGGAGGAGGGGCGCCTTGGTTCCAGTGCTGGCCCAGCAGGGTGGGTGGTAGGGTGTGGGCCACTGGGGCTGAGTGTTACCCCCAAGGTCGCCCTGTCGCGACCCTCAGCCCAGAGGAAGTACCAGCAGCACCTAAGGCTGGCGTTGCTCTTGGCATACCTGTGAGCAGACTTCAGGCCAGTCTGAACAGCCAGCGGTCTGGAGGTGGGCTGAAGGTAACAGTGGCTTCAGGCCTTCCCTGAAACATAGCTGGAGTAAAGGAAGGAAATGAGGGGGAGGTGGAAGGAGAAGGGAAAGAGGCAAGAAGAGAAAAGAAGGAAGAAAAAGAGAGGGGAAAGGAAGGATGAATGGGAGAGCCTCTGTGTGAGAAAAAGAGGAGAGAGGAGGCCAGAAACTGAGATCTTGAACTGAAAGCCCACTTCTGAACCTTAAAGAAGTCTGAGTCTTTCTCTCCAGTCTTCTCCCCATGGGGTGTGTGTGGCCGCCCCGAGATTCCTGGAACCTGAGCTGCAAAAGCAGGGCATGTGGGTGGGGCTCATCAGGGAGGGGTTCCTGGAGGAGGGGAACCAGGACCCAGGTGATGGAGATGGACACGGAGACCGTGGCTCGGGGCCGGTGGCAGCCTCTGCAGGTACGCGCACCCTGCGGCCGCGTGTGTGCGGGCTTCCCTTTCAATGAGAGGTCTCGGTGAAGACCGTTTGGGTTATGACCTTCTTCCCGGCTTTGGGGTCTCAGAGAGGGCTGGAATTGGGAGAGAAGGCTGGGCTCCAGGGTTAGTTCTCAAAATAGCTGCCCCTTTCTGAGGATCTACTGTGCACCAGACCCTGCGCCCCTGCCTGGGGATCCTCTGGCAAACTAGACAGAGCCTGGTCTCGTGGGGCACAATGTCTGGTGGGGGAGACGAACTAGTAAAGGCATGATTGATTGAACGCCTGTGCTGAGCGAGCCTAGAGAAACCACGGAGCCATGAGAAGCGAAAACAGGGGACCTCTGGAAAACGGGGGCTTAGAGCAAACCCAAAGTGAGGCTCCCCGCCCTCCAGCAAAGGCTTGGCTTCCCTGAGCCGTGAAGCTGGGCATCCCAGGGGCTCCTGTATTTTCACCAGGCAGGTGGGAGCAGGAGGTAGGGTAGGGAGGATAACCATATCCGCGGACGTTTTCTGGTCCTTTCCCGAATCGCTCTGATGGGGATTTGGGGACTTCCTGGAAGAAACTACACTCCCCCACACTCATGGAAGCCTAAAATTCATCATTAGAGACACATCTGGGGCGGGGGGAGGGCGTGTTAAGTGCTATAAAAGAAGAACTTTAGAGCGAGCCTAATTAACCTTGGTTAGAACTTAGCTTGTTAGGTAATAGTGTGCATTTGGGAGTCAGATTGCCTTGATTTAAACCCTACTTCCATTGCTTTCGATTCTGGATAAGTTATTTAACCTCTCTGAGCCTCGGTTTCCTCCTCTGTATAATGGGAATAAGAATAGTACCTACCACTTGGGGTGAAGATAAGGTAACACACATAAAGCCCTTACCAGATTGTGTGGCATTTAGAAAACACTCAGTAATTGTTAGCTGTTATTATTTATTATCGCCATTGCTGTCATCTTTATGGTTATCCACGCAACACCAACTTTGTACTTGGCACTGGAGCTACGAAGAGAAGTAAAACAGCCCCTGTGTTCTAGGAGTTCATAGTCAAATACACAGGGCAGGGGAAAGCCAGCAGGGTGCCGTTCACACCTTAGTATGAATTAGTTTCATAAACCACTTGTCTTTGAAAGGGGGAAGGGAAGTTTCTAGCGAGATCAAGTCTGTAGGAGAAAGAGGTTCACACCATGGAAAACTCTTGCCTGAGCCTAGGACGTCAGGGGAATTCATCCATCCTGTTTTGTTTTGTTGGGATCTGAGCGAGGATGCAGATCTGACCTCTGGGACAGAAACCAGGGAGACCAGTTTCCACGCAGATTCTTCCAGGGTCTGCTGGTCCTTGGCCCAAGGAAATTCCCTGCAGGAGCTTTGGGGTGGGGGGCAGGGGAAGAGGCATCCGCCTAAAGTGCCTGAAAGGAAAAATCTTCTCTGCCTGCCAAGTGCACATCATTGTTCCTGCCATATCCCAGCCTCAGGCCCCCTTCTGCTGGGACCTCCGCCCTGCCTTGGCCTTGAACTTCAGCATGCTGGATTATCTGGATTCTGTTCACTTGGGAAGAGACGTGGGCCTATCTGGGGAAGTCGGCTAGGCCTCCTGCCCTGTGCTTCCCCCTCCTCCCACAGATGGGGACAGATGCTGCACGGGGCCTGGGCCACTTCCATGGTCTGCGAGGAAGCTTGGCTCAGAGGGAGGCAGAGCGAGCCTGGGAACGTGGGTGGTGGAATGGGGAGGCTGGGTGGGCTGGTGACCCACATTGCACTTCCGGTCCCGCTTCCCTCCATTCCCAGACACCAGCTGGGGCTGGACACAGACCACAGGCCAGCAGGAAGCCAACAGTCGTCTCCTTGCTGTGAGGCCTTGAGACTCAGGTTTCTCTCCAGCTAGGAGTCGGGGATCATGCAGCCCACCTGGTCCCACCTGGGCCGCCCTTTCTGATGGAGTTGAAGAGTTTGTCCATCAGGTCCAGCCTCCATCGTCTCCCTTTTGGCACAGAAACAAACTGAGCACAGGATGCGGCAGAGACCTGACCAAAGCTACACACAGTGAGTTGGTGGCAGAGGCCACATCTAGGCCCAGGTCTTCTGACTCCAGGTTCTCAGGAAGTTCAGAAGAAATGCATGCGTGACTGAATAAATGTGCGAAAACCCTGACGCATGTGCCCCTACCGCAGTTACAGGGGAATCAAGAATCCATTAAACTGCTCTCCTTAAAGAAGAATCTAGGGGATCAGGACACTAGAGAGAGGGAAGAGGCTCTGGGGTCCTGCAGTGCCCACACCATGCCAGTTCTTGGAGTGGGGGCATCGCTAGAATTTACTCACCTCTTCTGGGATGAGAGTGGTGAGGGAACACATTCCTTTATCCAGTTAACAAAAGTTAATTTGGGGAATTTGCCCAGCAAACCATCCAGACAAGGTCCCTGCACTTGTGGGAGAGAAAACCAACCAACAAGCAAGCAAAGGAATGAGGAAGCAAACAGGGTTGGGATGCACTTGGTGGAAAGGAGGGTACGGAGGGGTCTACATCGCCTCTCTGAAGAGGTAGCATTTAGGCTGAGCCCACAGAAAGAGAAGGAACCAGCCTGGTGAAGCTCTAGAGAAAGGGCTTTTCCAGGCAGAGGAAATAGCAGGTGCAAGTGCCCTGGGGTCAGCAAGATCTCAGCACTGTCACACACAAAAAAAGCCCACAATGGGTGGCTGGAGCCAGGTCACACAGGGCTTCATGACCAGGGTGTAAAGCTTGAGTCTTATTCTGAAAGCACCAGCGGTCCAGGGAAAGGTTATAAGCAGGAGGGTTGATGGGATCCAATTTATGTTTTAAGAGCATATTTTACTCTGAATAAAGGGCGATGGGGGTGAGATGGGAGAGAGAGAGAAGCAGCAGGGAGACTGGTTAAGAGGCTATGCAATGATTAGGATGAACGATGCTGTCACCTGAAGGGTGGCAGTGTTGATGGTAAAAGAAGCGGACTGCCTGAAGAGAGCTTTGGGTGACAGAAGTGACAGGGCTTGCTGAGGAGTTGATGACCGTGAGAGAGGGAGAAACAAGAATGGCTTCTGGCTTTAGTAACCTGATGGATGGCATTTAATAAGACTGGGGGACAGTGAAATGAAATGCTTGGCTTCAGACTAAGTTAGAGATGCCTTTAGACATCCAAGGGGAGATGTGAAGGAGGCAGTTGGATAGTCACAGCAGTGACAATAATTGTGATGCTCATATATGATGACTTGTGTTTCTGTTTCCTGATCCCTTCGCCCCTCGAGGGCAGGAGCTGAGCCTGGCTTCGCTCTTAACCCTGTTCTCAGCACTGAGGCCAGTGCTGGGCTGGAGCCTGGTGGGCAGGGAGGTAGGGAAGGGCTCAGTAAATCTCTGTGAAATAAACTGAACGGGGAGAGGCTGCTGGGTGTGTAGATGGAGCTGGAAATCGAGGCCCCCGTGACAGACACTGCCTGAGGAAACTGTCCAGGTTGGTCCCCTGGGAAACTCGCCGCTGGCTTCCAGCTTTCCCGTCTCTCACTTTGGTCTCCTCTTCTGCCAGCTTCCTGCCGGGAAACACAGCCCCCAGGCATAAATCATTCACTGGAACCACCTCTTATGCCGGCACAGGCACTGCACTTCGGTCCTCAAAACACTTTGCCTGCCATTATCTTGAGTGGTCCTTCAAACTACCCTGGGAGGTGGGCAGAGGCAGGGCCCACCTGATCGCTGCTACGCACAGGAAACAAGGGAAGAAGCATTTAGGGCGTTGTTGGCATAACAAGAATTCTCGAAGAGTCTGGAGTGTTCTGTTCCCCTGGGACGTTGCATTTAAAACAGAAAGGCAGAGAAGGCCCTAAAGAGGAGTGTGGGTGGTGGCATGGCAGGCTTTGTGACATCTGGCCAAAAAGGAGTGCAGGGCTGGGGAAAGCACCCTTGGGGACATGCACGGGGACACTCTCCACGTAGCCCCTCCCCACGTTGAATCGGGCTCTGTGGGACAGCCAGCCTCCCTCTATGTTGTTCCGTGTTCCACAACCCAGGCTCACACTCTACCTGACGACAGCTCCCACCAGCAGGTTCTTTCCAGCCTCTTCCATAGAGCCACCCACGTTCCCAGGCTCGCTCTGCCCTCCTCTTAGCCGAACTTCCTCACAGGCCATGGAGGTGGCCCAGGCCCCATGCAGTATCTGTCCCCATCTGTGGGAGGAGGCTGGAAAGAACCCACTGTGCTGCCTTGGCCGACTCCTTCATCTCCCTGGGCCTCAGTTTCCCCGTCTGATAAACGGGAAGGTGGATGAAACTGGGCAGGTCCCTGGCAACCCTGCAGTTCTTTGAGTCTACCACAGGAGCCCCTGCCATTTCCCAGCAACCTCTGCTCAGTCCAGCAGACACACACCACCTGCTCTCCACATCTAAGTCCCATGGCCCAGGCTTGGAACAATTTCCCTCAGTTGGGCAAGGCTGTGACAGGAAAGGGACAAGACCTGACCTCTGCTTGGAAAGCCAATTGTGCAACACAGTCCTGCAAGGGGAGGCACGTGACCGACGGAAACGGCCGCCTGAAAGAGCCAGGGCCTTCTTTGAAGTGAATATCTTGGCAAGGTCGACAGACACATGTCCTTTGGGCGCCACTAGCTCCGGGTCACTGCTAATTTATTCAGACCCTGGCTACAGCGTCATGTCCTGGCAGCATCCCTGAATACAGAGCCTTGCTAGGTCATTGCGGAGTACATGTGGAGTTGCAGGGGCAGTGCATAACCTACCTTTCTGGCTTCTGCACACCCGAACCTCTTGTTTGTACTGAGAGGTGGTCTAAGCCTGCAGTACATTTATCTGGGTATCCTCTCCCAAGACAAGCAAGTATATAGCATATTTTTAGTAACAAGTGAAAGTCTTTTGTATCAAGTATAATAAATAAAGCAGATAATGTCTTTGGAGGCTAGTAGGGGCAGAAGTAGGTATAGGAGAGAGTTTAATGGTGAAACTATATAGAGTATTTTTTTCTTATACTGTAAGGTGTTTCTGACGATGATGAAATATTTGCATCATTCTTTGGAATAAGTGCATGATAATGGCTGTGTGTATTAGACAACTACCATGTGCCAGAAACAGGGCTCGGAATCAGATTTTTTAAAAAATTTCTTTCATTGATTAAAGGCATTGAAATTTTCTTTTTCTTCTTGGATACCTTTTTGCAATTTATGCCTTTCAGAGAACTTTTTGTATCTGCACTTTCAGTGTACTGGCATAAAGCTGTTCATAGTATTCCCTTCCCCGTTTGATGTCTGTAGCGTCTCTAGTTATGTCCACCCTTTCATTCCTTATACTGGTCATTTGTGTTCTTTCTTCTTCTTAGTTTCACAGATGAGGAAACTGAGGCTCCATCAGATTACAGAATCCCTTGAGCCATAGTTAGTGGATTAAGAAGCTGGAATCCAAGCCAGGTCTGATTCTCCCTGCCCTCCACCAGGCCCCTTATGATTATCTTTCAGGACATCATTTAACGGGTGATTTACAAGTGACCCTGGCATAACACCTCCATCTGCTCCGTGTGTTCCTAAAAAAGTTACTCGTGTCTCTTCGTGTCCCCTCGTGATCTCAGTGCAAAGCGTTCCCTGTGCCTGCCCTCCCGCCCGGTGACCCTGAGCTCCATCCTGTTCCTGCACCTGCCCCTTCCCCACACGACTGCTGGCTCCTCCCTCCCGCCCTCAGTTCGGATCTCCTCAGAGAGGCCTCTCTCCCCAGCATCTGAAGTAGCTCCCCAGCCCTGTCACTCCCTTCTCTGTTCTTCACAGCGGTGACCAACACCCAAACGGATCCTGTACACTGATTTGGTGATTGTCTGTCTCCCCCACTAAAATGTACATTCACACAGGCAAGGACCATACCTCCTGCTCCAGGGACATAGAAGGTGTGCGATAGATATTTCTAGATGAATGAATTAAATGAAAGCAATGAAATCCTTTTTTTTTTTTTTTTTAAAGAGTTGTCTCTAATTCAAACTTGGGCTCCCATTCCTAATTAATTCCAAGCAGTAAGTGCATTTTCGCTGGAGCACCTTTTTTCTAAACCTTTTAACCTACGCTCTTCTCCTCGTTGCCTTCTCGAGTCCCTGGAGCGCTTGGGAAGAGGAGATACAATCATCCCCATTGAAGGATGGGCCAAACCGGGCATGAGGGTTGTGGGTGGAAGCTGCCCCCCAGATCCCCCTTCAGGCTGGGGGACTGATCCCCCCAACCTCGCGGTCAGCCCTCTTTGGGGAGCGCCCCAGCTGAAGAGGGCCTCCTCCCAGCGTCCTGCCCCTTCCTGGGTGATGCACCCATAGTCTGACTCACAGGGGGGTAAAGTCCTGCTCCTCAGTCCACAAGGCCACCCATCTTCAGGGTGACCTGGGCGGGTGGTACCCACAGCCCTGCTGCCCACTCCCTGCTTTCTTCCCTCCCGTCCCGCAGTGTGGATCCTGAATCAGTCCCTGACTGTGGCCCTGCACACGAATCTCCTTCTCAGAGTTGGCTCCGGGGGGACCTGACCACGACAGGATAGACTTCCAGGTCCGCCGGCAACCCCATGGCCGAGTCCAGACCAGAGCCCGGGACCCCTGGCGCCCAGGCCCCCATTACAGAGTTCAGGCTACTGCGTGCCAGGCCCAGGCCTGAGCGTGGGGGACATGTGTGCTCCGAAGATGCACCTCTACTCCCTCCCCCACACCAGAGTCACACACACACACACACACACACACACACACACACACACACACACACCAATAAAGCAAGCCAGTAATATACAGTGGTGATATGTTGTATAAAGAAAAGTTTAGAAACAGGGGGAACTGGTCAAGAGGGTCTTGGGGTGGGAGAGGCAGGTGAGATGGGTGGTCCTGAGAAGGCTGCTCTGAGGGAGATGAAGGGAGAGGATGGGGCAGCCGAGCGTGCCTCCCACCGTCCACAGCTCCCTGGCTTCCGTCACGATGGGCGGAGCTCAGGCTCTGTCACCCTGTGAATTAGGAAGGGGGGGTATTGGAGCGCCCCTCAGGCCCACCGATGGTACCCCGTCTGCTCCAGTGAGCTGCCTATGTCACCAGTGTTAACCAAAGCTTTCTCAGCAAGTGGATTCTGGCTACTCCACACCTTCAAAGACACAGACAGACCAAGACCCAGCGACTGGCCCTCTTCTTTCAGCTCCTTTGCAGGGAGAATGTTTTGACTGGAGGTGAAAAGAGAAAAGGAGATGGTGACGGTGTCCTCGCAGGGAGAGGGGCTAGGGCAGAGGGAAGCCAGCTTCTCTCCCTCAAAATCTTGACCCAAACTGATGGCGGCCACAGGCACCAAGGCTGCACCTGCCCCCGCCTGGGCATTTGGCCAAGACATCCCAGGAGAGAATCGTGAGCAAAGGGTCCCTAGAGCTTAACTGCTGGGCTGGCCTCCTGGACCTCAGAAGGCAACGTACCCGGAGTAAGAGCAAGAAAGATGAATTCCTTCCCGTGGAATGCCGTGGACGAGGGCTGATGGGAAGGAGTTGTTGGCTCCTTCCTATTGGGAAGGGCATATATAATGTTACACTGGGAGAAAAGAACTTGCCTTTATTGTATAAACATAATCAGAAATGACCTTGTTTTTTTAAAAGAAAAAGATAAACTTGGCTACTGTGGCAGACCACTCTTCTCCTGCCCGCATCCCACACACCCTGACTTGCAGCTTCATACAAGTATCTGTGCTTCTCTGGCTGCGGCTTCCCTCCAGATGCAAGGAAAACAGTGTTTGGGGCAGGTCAGAAGCTGCAGGGAGTTAATATGCCTAACACAGGGTCTAGTTCTCACCTTCACATGGGGTTTGAGAAACCGATTCACCCTGAGCAAAATGTCCAAGAAACCAGTTCCTAGGCTAGGAACATCAGTGATTTATCACAGTGGGAAGGGCCCCTGTCCTGGTCCTGATGGGGTCAGAAAGACCAGCATGAGGATTATTCACCCATTCTTACTTATGGTTACCATTATAAAAGTGATATCTGCTCACAGAAAATATGCACGCGTCACAGAAGTGTGTGACTGTGGGGCCCTATGATGTGTCCACCAGAACCTGTTTCTGGCTCTCACTGGGCACACAGTGCCCTCTTTTCCCAGCCTCCCCTGCAGTCCAGTGTTGCCACATGACATGTTCTGGCCAATGGGAACGAGCAGAAGTGAAGTCCACCACCTCCAAGCCTGGCCCCAGGAATCCTCCTATAGCCATCCTCCTGGGACACCAAGTATGGAAAATGGCAGACCTCAGGATAGAACTGGATCACCACTTGGAGGAAAGAGGTGCACTGGTTGGGACACCTGTATTTGACATTATGAGCCAGAAATAAACTTCCACTGTGTATGCCAGGCAGCTTTGGCACTTAGTTACACCAGCTATCATTACCTTAACAAATACTTAGACACTTCAGTTTGTTAAATTTTTCAGAATTATTTCTACCAAGCAAATAAAAAGCATATACTTATAAGACAAATATAGAAATTGTATCTTGATATGAATGCTGTTTTTGCAACTTGTTTTTTCACTTAGCAGTAGACCAAGGGCACCTTTCAGTACATGTAGATCTACTTAGTTGTTTTTTTTTTAAAAATTGCTTTATTGAGGTAAAATTGATATGTAAATAACTGCACATGTTTAATGTGTACAATTTGATGAGTTTGGATATATGAAAACTATCAAGATAATAGACATATCCAACACCTCCCAGAGTTTCCTGTGTCTGTGTGTGTGTATGTGTGTGTGTGTTTCCTTGACATGAGATCTACCCTCTTAACAAATTTTGAAGTCCACAATACCATATTGTTAACTACGGACACTATTGCTTCTCAGACTTTTGGCTAAGATTAAGTGTAATAGCTACTTAGTTTTTTTAATGCTATCAAATTTCTTGGTGTAAGGTTGTCCTGTAATTTACCTGGCTATTCCCCCTTTCATGGATATTTCAGATGATTCTAGGTTTTTGATATTATGAATAACACGCACCGTGGATGTTCCTGCACATCCACCTTTGCACAGCCTAGTGTAGATTTCTGAAGGCTGTGCTCCCACCAGGAGAACTGCTGGGGCCAAAGGCTCACTCATATCCCCGTTTTGAAGGATTATCATCAAATCGCCTTCCCCTAAGTTTGTACCAATTTCAACTCTAATGAATAGTGAATGCAAGTGCCTGTTTTCCCAAACCCTTGCCAGTACTATGTGCCACCAACTGTTTCCTTTCTGCCAGCGTGTTAGGTAAGAAATGGTAGCTTATTTCTCTCGGCATGCCTTAAAGCCCCTCATGAGTATTAATGAGATATAATGGTCGTTTGTATTTCTGCTTACGTGACGAAGTATTTCGGTGAGCGCAGTACAACAGTTTAGGGAATGGGTGATCCTGAGGGACACCCATGGGACGAAAACACTCAAAGGACTGTCCCTGACCCGCCATGGAGCCTGCATCTGGTGGCAATATATTCATGCTGCTTAGAGCAGGGTAAAGGATGCCACATCCTTCCTTTTGGGCTTGTGACATCACTTAGCAAAAAATTATTAAATGCCTACTGTGTACCAAGCACTGGTTAGGTACTGGGGATACAGAGGAGAGAGACTAAGAAAAAGCCATTGCTGTACTCCTTCCTTGCTGAAAGACAATGATTTTGTTCAACCGTCACGCAGCACTGTACCGAGTTCCTCCCCATCCTACGCGGGGGGCAGGTCCTTGTCTGCCTGAGCATTCAACATGATCTCATTCCCTGGGCCATGTGGCTAGCTGGGGTAAGGGCATGTGACATCATTCTGGCCAATGAAATGTTCAGGGATATCTGACAGGGGGCTTCTGAGAAGGTTTTCTTTGTGTCTAAAAAGAAACACAAGTCTGGAGCCTGCCTGGAGCTGCTGCAAGCATCTTGGCCCCAGGAGGAGAGCCAGGCCAAAAGGATGAGTCAATTGCCTGAGGATGGTAGAAAGGAAAGATGGAGGCTATCTGGACCCTGGATGCCATCCCTGAGCCACTGGATTAACCAACCCTGAACTTCTTGTCATGACAAGAAACACTCCTTCCTGGTTAACCACTGTATATTGAGTCTCCTGTTACTTGCAACTGAAAACATGCTTTTTATCATTTAACCCTCACCCAGTGAGGCAAGGATTCAAATGGCAGACTCAGACTCTGAGGATGAATAGGAGTTAGCCCCAACAAGAGTGTTCCAGGCAGACAGAGTTGCATGTACCTGCCCATGGTTTGTTTTATGACTTAGAAGAAGTTGAATTTAGCTGGTGTAGCGAGTGCTAAGAGATGAGAATGGAGATTGGATGAGGCTGGCATGAGGCTTCTGTGGACCATCATCAAAAGCTTGAACTGTATCCCGAGGACATCAGGGAGCCATTGAAGGTCTGAAAGTGGATTGACATGGTGATCTTTGCATTCGCTGCCATGGGGAGGACGGATTGGAGGGCTGAGTGGAGGCAGTGGGACCAGCTGGAAAGCTGCTCTCACCCACTTTTTGCCTTGAATTTCCCTGGCTTCCTCCTCAGGGTGGTAGTGGCCTCTCTCACCTTCTGTGCTCAAGTCCCAGGAAAATATCTTGACAACTCTGAAAGACTGATAATACCTACTATGTGCTAGGCTCTGCCAGGAGACCCAACCCTGGTCCTCCAGACACTCAAAGACCAATAGAAGCAACCCAAGTGTCCACTGACAGATAAATGGATAAAGAAAATGTGGTATATACATACAAAGGGAGGAAATTTTGACACCCGCTGCAACATGGATAAACCTTGAAGATATTATGCTGAGTGAAATAAGCCAGTCACAAAATGACAAATGCTATGTGATTCCTCTGAGGTTCCTAGAGTAGTCGAATTCATAGATACGGAAAGTGGAACAGTGGTTGCTAGGGGCTGGGGGTGAGGGAGGAATGGGAAGTTAGTGTGTAATAGTTCCAGTTCCAGTTTGGGAAAACGAAAAATTCTGGAGATAGTCGATAGTGATGGATGCACATTGTGAATGTACTTAATGCCAGTGAACAGTACACTTAGATGGTTAAAATGGTGACTCGGGCTATGTATATCTAACCACAATAAAACAAAATTTAAGGCAAATAGAGTGGGCTAAATCTAGTACCAACGGCTACAGCATAATAGGTGACAGGCAGGGAAGAAAGAAAAGTTTCCAATGAGAAAAATACCAACCAGGTAAAGGGAAGAATGGGCAATAAGTGCAGATTTCGAGAGAAGTGAAGAGATAGTTCAACAGAAAGTGATGTGGGGAGGGTGAACTCATGCTGATTGAAGAGTAACTACACACCAGGCTCTGGGCTGTTTCCACACCCTGGATGTTATCTCAGGGATTCCTCCCCAAGACATTTCAGTTCTATTTTATTCCCACTTTACAGATGAGGAAACAGAAGCTCAGAGATTTCACATGGCTTTCCCAAGATCCCACTGTGAACAGACGGGGTTCTTGGCATTGGAACTCAGGTGTGTGTGACGCAGAAGGTATGCCTGGGCCTGGGGGAGCTAGTGGTCCAGCTAGGTTAGAATATGTTGCTGATGTAGGAAGTAATGGAGATGCGGCTGAAAAGGTAGGTTAAGGGCCTTGAATGCCAGAGTAGGTGTCTGTACTGAATTCAGTAGACGATTTAGGAACAATTGAAGGTTTGGATCCAGAAAGCTGCATTAAATTAATTAGGACTCGACTCTTTGGGTTAAGCACTGATCTTTCCTATTTAATGCAGGTGCTGGCTGAAAAGATAACCTTTTTAAGTACTGGCACCCGCCAATCTGTTGCTATGAAGGAACTTATTTAGAAGGCCCCAGCAGAGAGAGTTATCTTGAGGGGTTTAGCCAGCGGCTGCTTTAAGTTTCATCTACGGCATCAGTACCCTCCTCTCCACCACCTGTGTGTGTCCTCCAGTACTTCTTGTTTCTCTTGGCAAGCAAAGCAGGTCCAGCGAAGCATCAGCCCATGGGTCAGGGTGAGGCCTGGCCTCACAACCACAGGGTGATGCTAAAAGGGAGGAGAGGGCCAAGAGAAGGTGTAGGATCCAGCTCGGCTTACTGCACTGAGGTCTGGCTTGGGTTAGGACAGGTCAGAGCAGACTTTTGGGTTGACAACCCCTGCCCTCTGGCAGAGCCCGCTGAGACAAGTCGGGTGTGAACAAGGGACTTACTAACACCATCCATCAACTTTAGCTCAGGCAGGACTGATGCACACAAAAGGTATCTCGATGCTGTCCTTACAGTCCGCACTACCTTCCCACCCAGACACACACCTGACTTACCTGACGGCAGCCCCTGACTTGGGAATGGCTCACTGGAGATATAACACCCTTCCCTTTGGTGGTGACCCAAGGAGAGCCACAGGATCGATAACCTGAGCCAGGGATGAGGCCAAATACTACCTCTAAGCTAGAAGTGCGTCTGGGCATTGTGGGACCTACCGGATCACTTACTTCCTTTTAAAAAATTACTTCTGTGCACCCCAGCGTTCATAGCATGACTACTTACAATAGCCAAGACAGGGAAGCAACCTAAGTGATAAATGGATCAACAGATGAATGGATAAAGAAGATGTAGTACATATATGCAACAGAATATTACTCAGCCATAGAAAAGAATGAAGTAATGCCATTTGCAGCAACGTGGATGGACCTAGAGATTATCATACTAAGTGAAGTAAGTCAGACAGAAAGACAAATATCATACACTATCAGTTATATGTGGAATCTAAAATATGATACAAATGAACTTATTTACAAAACAGACTCACAGACATAGAAAACAAATTTATGGTTACCAAAGGAGAAATGGGGTGGGGAGAGAGATAAATTGGGAGTTTGGGATTAGCAGATACAAACTGCTATATGTAAAATAGATAAACAACAAGGTTCTACTGTATAGCACAGGGAACAGTCTAAATGGCTTCTTTGAAGGTAATCCTTCTTTTCCCCTTGGCTGCTTTTAATAAACTTTTCTCTTTTTCAGTGGCCTTCTGCAGTTTCACTATGTTATGTCTAAATAGAGATTTCTTTTCATTTATCTTGCTTGAGATTATTTGGACTTTTTGGATCTGTAGATTGGTATCTTCCTTCAGTTCTGAAAAATTCTCAGCCATTCTCTCTTCAAATATTGCCTCCTACTCTTTCTCTTTTTCTTACATTTTATCTCTGATGAAATATACATTAGATCTTCCAACTGCACCCTTTAATATCTCTTATCATTACTTCTATATTTTTCATCTTTCCTTGCTAAAGTCTTCATATTTTCTTCTGACTTATCCTGAGTTCACAAATTCCCTATTCTGATGTGGCTAATCTACAATTAAACTATTCACTGAGTTAATCAATTGTAGTTAATGTATTTTCTCCTTTCTAAAAATTCTATTTGGTTCTTTTTCAAATATTCTATAATACTTTTATAGTTTCTTATTTCTTGCAGAGATTTTCAAGCTCACATTTCATTTCTTTAAACACAGTAAGCATCACTATTTTATTCTCTGGGTCTAATGATATCAACATCTCAAGTCTTTGGGAGGTCTCTTTCTGTTGGTTCTCACTCATTGTTTCATATTTCCTTATGCAATGGGTTATCTTGGCATGCTGGACATTGTATATGAAAAATTAATTGTAGAAATAATTTGAGAACAGTATGGCAGTGCTCTTCTTCATAAAAGATTTTCCTTCAGAAAATATTTTTGTTTACTTCTGCCGGGCACCTGGAGGTATGAACAGTCTGAGATTACCCTAATTGAGTTCAAGGATTGAGATTCCCTGGGCTACCCAGTCAAGCAAATCTGAGTTGCAACTCTGCTCAAGGACTGGTTTACTTCTGCTTACCCTTATCCTGAAGTTATAGATATTTGAGGTTCCAACTTGAAGGAAAAGAGTTACCAGTTTTGTAAGCGATTCTGCTAGATTAGCAAATGACCTCATTGTGAAGATAGTTTTGAGTGCTGGGCTTACTTCTTTGAGTTTTCACCTTCTAGATTTAGGCTCAATACTTCATCATTATCTTGTCAATTTTTAATGCTTTTAACAAAATTAATTTATATTTCACCCAGCTTTTTCAGTTGTCACCAGTAGAAGGATTTATCCAAACTATTTAGCTTGCCATTAACAGAAATGGAAGTTTATCTGTATTCTCATAAATTTTAGAGGTAGGTGTCTACAAGCCAAGGAACTCCAAGGATTCCTGAAAGTCACCAGAAACTAGGAGAGAGGCATGGAATGGATTCTCCCTCAGAGTCTTCAGAAGGAACCTACCCTGCCAACATATTAATTTCTAGCAGCTTGAGGACTCCACTACAGCTGGCTACCACAAGAAGTCAGCCCATCAGTGTGACTCTTGCTCTAAATTCAAAGCAGTGTATCTTGAGTTATAAATCTCCTCCTCTTTTTGCCTTTTGGAATCTCATAGTGGCTACTGCACAAATATGTATCGAACACCTGCCACTTGCTAGGCGTTGTTCTCAGTGCCGGGGACACCACAGTGAACAATGGAAACAAAAATCTCTGCCTTCATGGAGCTTTCATTCTAGTGAATATCAGTTCAATATCTTGGTACTTAAGGTCCTTCAAACCCCCCATGTTATAATGATCCTATACATTCCCCTGGAGGAAAACTAAGATAGAAAGTTCTGGGGTGGGAGTTTGCATTTAATAAATGAAGAAATAGTGAATGTTATGACATTGCCTAATTCAAGTGAAACACGGGGAGTGAATTATCCTTAGGACCTCATTCTTTAAGTGAGGATTCAAGAACAGCTCTCTCAACACTCACTGAAACCACTTCAATGCTCCTCCACATTTTTCCTTTCATTAGATGTTTCTCTTTTCTTTCCTGATCTGGGAGTCCCCTTTTATATCAACTGCAATCAAATTGCCCTACTCCAGTCCACTGCAGGGGTTGAAGGCAGACCAAAGTAATATTTTAGAATATTAATAACAGGTGAATGGTATTTGATTAAGCATTATTGTTTTTGCAAACTATGACTACATATACTGAAGTTTCTTTTCTAGCATATATATCAAAACCAACCAAGGAACAACGCATCTACATTTATTTTTAAAAACCTCCATGTTGTATGCATATGGAATCCATAAATGGAACACTCACACATTAAACCTATCACTCAGAATCATTTTGTGCACAGAACATGTACGACAATTACTTAGTGCCTGGGATAAATAGTGTTGGATTATCTCGCAAAGTCTGGGTCCACACCCATATATTTGGCACTAATTGTGTCTCATTCCAGGTCACACTGTGCAGTCTTTTCTCTAAGACACTGGATCTCAAAGTCCAGTGTCATCAACATCAGTTTGTGTGGGTGGGTGCTTATAAAAGATAAAAATTCTGCTTAGAGGTTGTGATTTAGCATTATTGAGATGTCCGCATTTAACCAGCTCCCAAAGTGATTCTGATGCAGAGAAACCCTGCTCCTGGCTGTTCTCCACAAGTTCTGGCTTGTTGCTTGGGTCACATGGGACCTTTTAATTTATATTCAATCTGTACTTGGGATTATTGGTAAGCCTAATACAGAAACTCTTTACTTGGGCCTGTCAGTGACAGCAAATCACCTGTATCCCAGGGTATACTCCTAATCTGCTGGGTTTAGCCCTGACACCTAATATTACCAGGTGGGTCCAGACTTCCTGGGAGGTGTGAGACTATCTGCCCAGAAAGGTCTCTTCTGGTCACCTGCATGACTGCACAGCCAAGTCTAGCTGTCAGTTTGAGATGGGTTCTAAGGCCACTCCCAGTGTCAGTGTGAATCACCAGAAACACCTCAATCATACAAATTTCAAAACCAAGTATTAGGAATATAAATGACTTCATTTTCCTGAGAACTAGTTACTACCCAGAGTCCTTCTGCATGGGTTTCTAGTAATCCAGAGCTATTTCCATGGAGCTGGGAACATGAACACTGAGGTGAAGGGCAGTGGGAGACACAAGTCACAAAGGTAGAATGAGCCTGGGTTTTAGCTCTGCTACTTGCCTGGTGTGGGATTTTGGAAACAGGCCCGTTTCTTCTCTGAATTGTCAAGAATACCTTCATTCTTTATAGCTGAGGATGCTCCATTGCAAAACTCTGGGGAAAAGTCAATGAAAGAGTGGGTGAGAAAGTAAAGGGCTACAGTCATTCATACATTCAGCAAGTACTCATTGAGTAACTACTATGTGTTAAGTTGGCTCAAGAGATAAAATGGCAACAAAAGCAGACATGATGTCTGTTTTCATGGGCCTCAGAGTCTACCAGGATAGACAGACATGAACTGACTGATCAAGTAAATAACTATGAAGTTGCAACAGTGATCAGTGCTAAGAAGCAGAGGGTCAATGGTCAAAGTCATGGACCAGTGGGCAGGGAGCTAACTGTCAAGGAGCACTGGTGAGGGCTATGACCCAGAGCTGCTATTTGGGGGTCTGGACCTTGCTCTCTGCCATCAGTGTGACATCCCTCATGCTGGTCCCTCTAGATGTCTTTCCATCCTCAATGTATCAAAACCCTTCCTACTGTATGCTCATTAATTTATCTGTCTCACTCTCATGGTATGGATAAGGGGGCAATATGGTGCAATGGTCAGAATGCAGGCTCTGGAGCAAACAGACCTGCTTTTAAATCCTGGATCCACTGCATGTTGCCTCTGCGACTCTGGGCAAGATGCTTTATCTCCTGGTTTCCTCTTCTGTGAACTAAGAAAACAATATTACTTACCTCACAGGATCAGTATAGTGAATTAATACAGGTCAAAGTTTTAGAACAGCACTTGGCACATAGTAAGTGGGGAATAAATATTTGCTATTAATATAATTGGTGTTCTAAGCACTTTATATGTAATAGCTCATTTACTTCTTGCAAAAAACCTATAATAGTTACTGCTATTACGCTTTAGATAAGGGTTCAAGCATTCATTTAAAAATATGTTAGGTACTGTGCTAGGAGCTAGGATTGGCAGTGAGCAAAACAAACACAGGCCCTGCTCCTAGACACAGGAAGAACAGTTAAAATACTACTGGGCTCCCACTGACTAAGTCTGGGACAATTTGAGCCTCCATATAAATAATGATAGCAACAATTATAAGGGGTTGAATAGAACAGGAATTTATGAGTCCATACTGGTATAAATAAATAAATGGGGGGGGGGTGGAATTATTTGCTATGTTAGAATGCCAACTAGGCCTTCCCTGGTGGTGCAGTGAGTGCAGGTTCGATCCCTGGTCCTGGAAGATCCCACGTTCCACGGAGCAGCTAAGCCCGTGCACCACAACTACTGAGCCCACACACCGCAACTACTGAAGCCTGAGCACCTAGAACCCGTGCTCTGCAATGAGAAGCCTGTGCACCACAACAAAGAGTAGCCCCCGCTCACCGCAACTAGAGAAAGCCCACGCAGAGCAATGAAGACCCAATGCAGCCAAAAAACAAAAAAAGAATGCCAACTAATGAATGTAGAAGAAATGATGGAGTTTTAGAAAAAATCACGAGTTGGCAAATATCATAGCAATAGCTGACTCAGGCAGGAATTATCAATGGATGCTAAAACCACTGGGTGAGAGTTTGATGAGGAATGCAATATTTACATATTCTCAAAATACTTGTTAATTACAGTGATGAAAATCATGTCTTTATAACAAAAAAACCCTGATAGACAGCACCTTAACCAAGTGATTAAAGTTAACATCACCAGTGATGGGACAAACTCACATCATGTACCTCCTGATATGATGCATTGAGAAGGAAGCAACATTGCTTCTGTAGTATCTCTCCTAAATATTCATAACGTGAATTTAATCATGAAGAAACAGCAGAGAAACTCAAATTTAGGGACATTCTACAAAATAACTGCTTGGTACTCATCAAAGATGTTAAGATCACAAAAGACAATGTTTCCAGATAAGAAACCTGACAGCTAATTGCAACATGCGATCCTGGATAGGCTCTTGAACTAGAAAAAAAAATTTTTTTTTGCCATGAAGGATATTACTGGGACAACTGGAAAAATATGAATGTCTATGGGTTACATCATAGTATTATAGTTATGTTAATTTCCTGATTTCAATAACTGCACTGTGGATATGAAAGACAAGTCCTTGTTTTTAGGAGTATACATGAAGGGGTACTAAGGGGTAAAGGAGCTTCATATATGTAACTATCTCTCAGATGGTCCAGAAAATAATAATAATAATACTGATGTATGTGTGTAAAATATATATATATGTTTATATAGATAAATCAGTAGATAAAATGATAAAGCAAATGATGTAAAATGTGAATATTTGGGGAATCAGGGTTAAGGACATACAGAAGTTCTTTGTACTATTTTTGCACCTCTTTTTCCTAAATCTGAAATTATTTTAAAATTAAAAGCTATCAAAAAAGTCAAGAAAAACTTCAACTCTCCCCCCATGCTTGTTTCAGGGTGGGGGGGTGTGCCGAGGGGAGAGGAGAGAGAGAGGTCCAAGGCCAGATCTTAGAACCGGCAAACCGACCCAGGGAGCTGTGCCTCTGGGCAGACAGAGTTGTTTCCGGCTGGCAGGGAAGGGTGCCGACAACGAGAAACATTATTTCTGGCCCTTCTCCAGGGCAGGAGGAAACAACAAGAGGAAACAGTGAAAGCTCTGTAAGGCTGAGGAGCTGGTCCCTGAGGACTGGCGCCGGGAAGCCGAGGCGTGGGCAGGAGGTGGGGTCCTGGCAGGATGTGTGGGCCAGCAGGGCTTGCTGGGGACAGGAGATTCACTGCCCCTGGGCTCTCTCCCACCACAGGGAGAGGGGAAGGAGGGACTGGGAAGTAGGGAAGGGGAAAAACTAATATTGGCCAGGCACCTCCTATCTGCCAAGCACTGTTCTGGGTGGTTTACATATATTACCTCACTAATCCTCACAGAAACTTTAGAGATATCCTCTGTTACTATTCCCTCATCCCATAGAGATGAAGAAATAGAGGTTTAGAGAGGTAAGGAGAGAAATTCTGTTTGGGGCACTATAGTGGGATAGATCTGCTAACTGACTTTTATTCTGAAAGCAATTTTAAAAGCTGGTTAAAATAAGAATTTTTTTAAAAGTAATCAGTGATCTCACAAGAAAGTATGGAACACTCGGAAGCCAAAAAAATAAGTGAAATCAGGACCCCAGAGAGGTGGGCAGGGAAGGAGGCTGCCTTTCACCTTGAGAGCATTTGCCAAGTCATATGAACCTTGGCTTTGGTTCTCATGGGCTGATAGAGATGAGAAACAGAAGAGTGAACTCCCAGAGCCCACCCAAGGTGGGACACTAACAGAAGACCCAGCCCTGCACAAAGCTGGATCTCCAGTGGCCTCTCCACTAGGTTAGGGAGAAACTAAAGGCAGAAGCCACCACTCACCATCCCCACTAAAACCTAGAAAGAAATCTTAGCACTGAGTTGAGGGGAAAAGCATTTTCCCTGAGATTTCATAATCCCACATGGGCTATCAGTGGTTTTGAAGCCTGAATTCACATTAAACTGAAACATCACAAGCTGAAGTTTTAAAGTATCCACCCAGAGATTTTGGTATGAATGGAGAAGCAGGAAGAAGCAAATTTCCTCTTCTTTTCCTGGATGTTCAAAAGCAAAAAGGTAAACAGAAAAAATAATGCAGACTCTATTATATTAACCAAGCACTCAAAAATACATAAAGACTAGCAAAAGCAAAGATTCCACACAAAAGCTATGAAGATGAAGTGCAACAGAAATTGCTTGGTGGAAGCTGTGGGAGAGCAGAATAGCCAGTCAGCCCAGGAGTGGCCAATTTCAAAAAACTCCAGCAAAAATACTTCACCTTTAGTTGAGGGCTCATTTTAAAGAAAAGTTTCTCAACTTCAGCACTATTGCCATTTTGGGTACATAATTCTTTGCTGTACAGGCTGATGCATTGTAACATGTTTAGCAGCATCCCTGGGTTCTACCCACTAGATGCCAGTAGCATCAATGCCCGCTCCAAATTTTAGCAACCAAAAATGTCTCCAGGGGCTTCCCTGGTGGCGCAGTGGTTGAGAGTCTGCCTGCCAATGCAGGGGACGCGGGTTTGAGCCCTGGTCTGGGAAGATCCCACATGCCGCGGAGCAACTGGGCCCGTAAGCCACAACTACTGAGCCTGCGCGTCTGGAGCCTGTGCTCCGCAACAAGAGAGACCGCGACAGTGAAAGGCCCGCGCACCGCGATGAAGAGTGACCCCTGCTTGCCGCAACTAGAGAAAGCCCTCGCACAGAAACGAAGACCCAACACAGCCATAAATAAATAAACAAATAAATAATTTTTTTAAAAAAATGTCTCCAGACATTGCTAAATATCCCCTGAGGGGTAAAATTGTCCCTGGTTGAGAACCACTGGTCTAAAATAATAAACTTAGATCCCTTGTATTCGACACAAGCTACATACAGAGCTGAGAAGCACAGAGTAGAGATAGAGAAGCCTCATTGTGGGTGGTGGAAGGTGGAGTGAGGCAACTAATGCACAGAGAAAATAGCACAGTAGCCCAGTGACAGCAAATCTCAGGAAGAGCCAGCAAAATTACACTGCCTGAAAGAAACTTCTACAATAGCTGGGGCATAGGAATCCAACTCATTCCAAGAGATGTAATTTTTAACATTGAGTTAGCACAGAAGCAATACAAAGATACTTCACAAAAGGATGGGAAAGGTCATTAAACCTACCAATAAAGAACACTGGCTAGAAAAAAAATAAGTTACCATGGAATAGATGAAAAATATGACCAAACGTTGTTTCATGAATTAACAAATCTTAATAAAATAATTGCCTCTGTGAAGGAAGAACACAAAGCAGACATCTAACAACTCAGTGAAGAGATGGCAAGACAATGGGAGGAGGTGAAACAAGAGCTGGAAGAACTGAGGGCAGAATTTCAGAAATTCAGAAATTTCAGAAATGAGGAAGCAATCAGAAGGAGAACCTAGACACAGCACAGTAGAAATGGAGGGTATAAATAAGGAAAGTGAATAGGATGAGGCAAAAGGTACAAAGTGGGTTTTTTTTTAATTAGAGAGAAAATGATAAATATAGAAGAAAAGACAAAAGAGAGCCAACATACACATAATTGGAGTCTCTGGACAAGAAAAACAAAACAATGAAATACAAAAAATACTTAAAAAATAGAATTAAAGGAAACTTTCTTGAAATAAAAGATTTCAATTTACGTAAAAGGTACTATGTGTGCCAGAGAAAGTTGACCTAGAACAGAAAACTCCAAGACTCCCTTAATAAAATTACTGGGCTTTAAAGATAACAAAAATATCCTTTGAGCAGACAGGCCCCACAAAACAAATCACATCACTCATTAAAGGATAAAATCAGGCTAGCCCCAGCAATTTTCAGTGCCAAAACAGTGGCACAATACTCATGGAATATTTAAGGAAAAAAGTGTAAGCCAAGGATTTTATATGCTGTCAAGATGTTCCTCAAGTATAAAAGCTCCAAACATTTTTTAGACATGCAAGAACTCAGGGAGTACTGTTCCCATGAACTCTTCTTGAGAAAACTACCAGAGAACAAATTGCAGACCACCAAGTGGTGACTAGGGAAGCCACAGCAAAAGGAGGGCCAGGAGCAAGCACTGAATGCACTTAAATGTAGAGTGGAGACAAAAAGAAATGTGGACATCTGAGTGTAAATTTGTATATGCTATGACAATGTAGAAATGACATATCTAATAAAAAGTGGGGTGGGGGGAGTGAAAGAAGATGAGAATAGAGTATGTTCTCTGATGGCCCTGTCTGTAAGAGCTAGGAGATAAGGAAGATCATCGCAAGTAGAGAAATGAAATAATAGAAATATGTTTAATATATTTAATATAGCATATTTAAGAATACAAAGATAAACATGTATAGAGATCATTTTGCATTGTGTTGAGGGAAAAGATGGGGAGGTGGGGAAATGTACTGACTTTTTATTGCTCATTCTGGGACACTAACAGATACTGTCTAATCAAGTAGGGAACTAAGTGTTCTATATAATGCTATAATTATGAAGGTACACACTAGAAAAAAAGAAAAAGAAGCCTTCCTAAATAAGATTTTTAATCGCTCTGGCTAGAACTCCCAGTGCAATGTTGACTAGCAGGACAAAAGTGGGCATCCTTATCTTGTTCCTGAACTTAGGGAAAGCTTTCGGTCTTTCACCATCTGGTATGATATGAGCTGTGGGCTTTTCATAAATGTCCTTTCCCATGTTGAGGAAGTTCCCTTTTATTCCTAGTTGCTGAGTGTTTCTATCATGAAAAGATGTTGGATTTGTGGAACCACCTTTGCATTCCTGGGATAAATCTCATTTGGTCATGGTGTAAATCCTTTTAATAGGCTAAATTGGATTCAGTTTGCTAGCATTTTGTTGAGGATTTTTGTATCTATATTCATAAGAGATACTGGTCTGTAGTTTTTCTTGTGGTGTCTTTGTCTGGCTTTGGTATCAGGATAATACTGACTTCACTGAATAAGTTAGGTAGTGTTCCCTCCTCTTCTAATTTTTGAAGACCTTGAGAAGTATTGGTGTTAATTCCTCTTTAAATGCTTGATAGAATTCACCAGTGAAGTCATCTGGCCTAAAAATTTTCTTCATTGGGAGGTTTTTTTTTTTTTTTTTTTTTAATTAATTAATTAATTAATTTATTTTTGGCTGTGTTGGGTCTTCGTTTCTGTGCGAGGGCTTTCTCCAGTTGCGGTGAGTGGGGGCCACTCTTCATCACGGTGCGCGGGCCTCTCACTGTTGCGGCCTCTCCCATTGCGGAGCACAGGCTCCAGACGCTCAGGCTCAGTAATTGTGGCTCACGGGCTTAGTTGCTCCGCGGCATGTGGGATCTTCCCAGACCAGGGCTCAAACCCGTGTGCCCTGCATTGGCAGGCAGATTCTTAACCACTGCGCCACCAGGGAAGCCCGGGAGGTTTTTGATTACTGATTCAATCTCTTTACTTGTTATAGGTCTGTATTTAACTAATTTTTAAAATATATATACTTTTTAGATTAAATCTCAAAGTAAAATAAAAACCAACTCTTCACCGTATGCAAGAGACATACCTAATACAAAGAGGTTGAAACTAAAAGACAAACAGTGGCACTCTTGTCAAATAAATAATAATAATGATGGTTAGCAGAAGTCATTATTTCATTATCAAACAAAGTGCAATTCAGGCCAAAGCACTAAACAAAATGGAAAGGAATTGTGTTATGTATCAGGGCACCACTCAAATGCAGATATAACTATTATGAATATCTGTGCAGCAGATAACCCAGCAGCGACATTCACCAGGACTAATTACTGCAGCGCAAGGAAAATCAGAGCACATGAGAAGTAGGAGGCTGGAATTCATGTCTCATGGCGGGTCTCAGGGTCAGAAAAGCAAGGATAGTGTATCACGTAAGGCAGCTCTGCTGAACACAAGAGACCTACAGAAGGAACAATTTTATTTTTCTCTCCTGTAACAGTCCAGGATGGTAGACAGCTCTGCTCACTCAATAGTTCAGGGACCCAAATCCCTTCCAAGTTGTGGCTCCATCATCCCCTAAGACTGCAGCAACATCTGCTTGGTAGAATCCAAGCTACCACCATATTCAGGTTGCTCCTGGCAGGAGCGAGGAGAGATTGTGGAGCTAGCATGCCCATAATCTCAGGCCTGGGTCTGTAAGTGGCAAATACTACTTGCACTCACATTTTGTTGCAGGAAACTTGTCACTGTGTAAACCTAAACCCAAAGAGTGGGGTGAGCTGGTAGTGGTCCAGCTTCGTGCCTAGGAAAATGGATGGAATCGATCTCAGGGGGTCACTGCCAATCTGTGCCAAAGCCCATTCCCCTGGGTGCTCACTCCCCCACGAGCAGGACACACTCAATCCTCTTCCATGGCGGACACACCAAAGTCCATCCAGTTACCATACTGGTGATCTCTCAGTGATACACAGACCTCTCCACCAGGTTCAGATGTGGTTCCTTGTGGTCCGAAGGCCTGTAAGCTAAAAGACAATTCTTGTTCCACCTATCGGACCAAGAGAAAGTCATGAAACAGAGAAAGTGAGGCCACAATAAACACCCCCATTCAGAAGACAGAGCATGGGCAATACACAGTAATCCCAGGGCAGGAATTGTCAGGACCCCTGCCCTGGCGGTGGATGTTCTGTCTGCTCTGGTCTTGCCCTCTGGAACATTCTTCCTTCTCTTCTGCCCTCATCTGAAGTGGGTGTCAGAAAATACATCTTCCTTGGGGGCTGTTTTAGGGCCTAAACAACTATGGGTTTTTATGGTTTCTTTGGGAAAAACAATGCCCTGGAAGATGTATTAGAGATCAAAGTCTATCTGCTTCCAGTCATATCATAAGCCAGTAACCACACTTGATGCTGTTTTCTTACGTAATTCTCAAGTCTACTTCATTCCTTTGCTTCTTAGCTCTAGCCACACCCCTTTCCTCACATTAAAGGCAGCTATTTGGAGTCCTACTGAAATAAGAGGCTTACTGAGGAGCAACGCCCTTAGTCTGATCCTTGCCTTGGGGCTGGATGCCTTGAATGAATGTTTTGCTTAACACATAGTCTTTGAGAAAGGCTCTGAGCCATAACTGTCAGATCTCCTATTGTTTGGGTGACAGAAGCAGATGGCTTTTTCAACCCTGTGAAGCCCCGACATTTTAAGACGTTATTCCCTTTCATCTGTGCTTGAAATCTGTCCAGTATGTGTGGATGTCATCTCTTTTCTTTGAATATCTTGGTAAAAGTAACAAGGAGCAACCAATATTCGCTAACCGTCTAGCTCTTCCCAACTTCTCCTTGAGTTACAGCCTTGGAAGGTACAAAATCTGCCTTTCAGACCATTGCAGGAAACAATTTCACCTATTATTTGGCCAAGAGTCCCCAGATTTCCAGCATACAAAACTACAATATCTGTGTTCCTGCCACCTGCTGCCTGCCCACTAGGTTTCAGTTATGGCAGGGCCCTACTCTTGGTGCCAATTTTGATATTTGTTAGGGTAAGGGTTGTTGACTCTTGTGTGTGTGTGTGTGTGTGTGTGTTGTGTGTGTGTGTGTGTGTGTGTGAGAGAGAGAGAGAGAGAGAGGAAAGAAATGGTGACTTGAACTAAATTTCCTTCTCAAGTAGTAGAAAGAGGTAAGCATGCCAGGCTGAGGTTCCTTCCAAATGTCTAGTCCACCATCTCTAGGGCTGTGTCTTCATCAGCATGGTAGAAGCTGAGCCACCACCATATATAGGTTTCAGCTGGCAAGTAGAAGGTAGAAAATGTGGGAGAAGCATATATACAGTCATTAGACCTAGGTGTAGAAATGGCACACAAGTTTCTACCTACATTCTGCTGGACAGAACTTAGTCTTATGGGCATACCTCTCTGTAAGAAGGTCTGGTAAATGTAGTCTAATCCTGTCCCCAGGTAGAATAGGAAAACAGATTACAGTGAATACCTGTTAGTCTGTATCACAGACACAGAACATAGTAACATTATAATTTATTGGGCAAATCTGACATATGAAAATTGTAAACACACTGTGTTTTCACGTGACCATGGAGCTTTCATAAGGTCATAGAGAAAATCTCAACAACTTCCCAAAAAGAGAAATAGTATGGAAAACATTATCTGGCCACACTGAAACTAAAGAAAAAGAAATTAATAACTAAATCTGAAAAAATATATATTCTTCTGCTTGGAAAAATTTTAAACTGGTATTTAAACAACTCAGGTCAAAAGGAAATGCAATCTAAAACTGCAGTATTACCATAAAAGAGTGAAAATGAAATATAGTTACAGAAGTATTTGGAGGAAAGTTCATAGCCTTAAATATCTATATCAATGTTTTTAAAAAAGAGTGGTAAGAAGTAAAGTTAGCTTTCAATTCAGAAAGTTAGACAATAAACTGAAAACTAAGGAAAGGAAGAACTATAAGAGATAAAAGCAGACATTAATAAAAGTTATAAAATAGAAAATATTATGTAGCTAATATATAAACTCAAAAGCTGGTTCTTTGAAAAAAAATCCAATAGCAAAAGGCAGGGGAATGCAAAATACACACAATCTGAAATGATAGGGGGAATTCCACAGAAATGGAAGAGCTTAAGAGGCTCACGTGAGATTAATTGGTTCACATTATGCGAATGAACTTGAAAACATGGATGAAATGGATAATTTCCTCAGTAAAAATAATGTGTCAAAACTGATCCAAAGGAAATAAAAACATTTAAACAGATCATTTCTATCAAGGAAATAGAGAAAAATGTCAAGGGTTATCATTTTCAGGTAGCACCAGAAAAGAAAAATTCACAGCCCAATATCATTTGCGAAAAACAACTCAAAATACCTAAATAAAATATCTAACAGAATCTAGCTGCATATTAAAAGAGCAATACACCATGTTGACATAGGAATATTCTCCTGGACTTTAAGTACGGTTTAGCAAATCTATTAGTATAATTTATTTTATTAATTGATCTAGGAAGGAAAAAAAATCATGGTCGTCTCCATAGATGCCAAAAAGACATTTAACATTCACCTCCATTCTTTATAAAAGCATTAAATAAAATAGAGATCATTGGATATTTGCTTTAAAGTATCCCTTTTTTAAAAAAATTTTTAAATTAATTAATTTATTTATTTATTTATTTTTTGGCTGTGTTGGGTCTTCGTTGCTGTGCGAGGGCTTTCTCCAGTTGCGGCAAGCGGGGGCCACTCTTCATCGCGGTGCGCGGGCCTCTCACTATCGCGGCCTCTCTTGTTGCGGAGCACAGGCTCCGGACGCGCAGGCTCAGTAGTTGTGGCTCACGGGCCTAGTTGCTCCACGGCATGTGGGATCTTCCCAGACCAGGGCTCGAACCCGCGTCCCCTGCATTGGCAGGCAGATTCTCAACCACTGCGCCACCTGGGAAGCCCTAAAGTATCCTTTTGGGTGTTTCTTTTAGGATTTGTTACACAGGACCAGAGCCATGTTTAGTCTAGGGTGAATTATCCCCACTACTGAGGCAAGCCCCTTCTGAGTACTCTTCCCAATGCCCGGTGAATTATAAGGTTTTCCAGTCTGGCTGATAGGAACAGGTGTTATTCTCAGTCCTGTGTGAGCAGCAGGTAGGGTTTCCTCTAATCCTTTCTGGTTGTTTCTTTCCCCAGCCTCGCATGCATTCACTGATCTGTTGAATCCTGGAGGGAGACCCTCTGCAGATGTCTGGAATTCATTCTTTGTGCAACTTTCTCCTCTCGGGCACACTGCCCTGCCAACTCTAGACGCCGTGGTCTGCTCAGGCTCTCAGCTCCCTCTTCTCAATTCAGAGAGTGTGCCAGGCTCCATCTGAGCCCCCCTTCCTGAGCCACAGTCTTGAAAGTCTCTCAAGACAAAAATCCAGAGCAATGCAAGGCTCACATGATTTATCTCCTATCTCAAGAATCACTGTCCTTCACTGCCTGATGTCCAGTGACTTGAAAATTGTTGTTTCATATACGTATTGTCTGACTTTTTTGAGCTATTCCAGGAAGGAAGGTAAATCCAGTGCTGTTGCTCCATCTTGGCTGAGAGTCTTCCAAAGCTTTGGGTTCCGCTAAGAAGAGGAGTGGAGGCATGTATGTAATTTGCATATCATCTGCATAATATGAAATACACAGAAAGACCCTACACCCCTGTCTCCAAGTCTTTGGGTCTCTCTTCCTAGGTGAGGAGAAACATATAGCAGATCCAGCTGAGAGAAACCAGGGCTCCCCTGTAGTACCTGCAACTGAGTCTTTGTCCCCTGGCCTCATCAAGGATGTGGGATCATTTTACCCACGCTACTGAGCCAAGTCTGTGCTGGTTTTCAATTACCTGAAGACTGTTTGCTTAGACAGTCCATTAGCCAGCTGGTGCCTCCACTTCCCTATCTTTGCAAGAAGGCTGACTGAGCAGCATTTTATCCAACCCCGTAGAGTATCCCTCCAAAGATACTCTATGCATATACAAACTTTTCCCTAACAGATGCACTGTTCTTCACTGTGCTTCTTTTACATTAAAATGGATCTTAAGGACTTTTCCATATCAGTACATAACTTCTTTATTTTTTGCTATTGCATACTATTCCATTCTTAACAGAGGTATTGTGTGGTAGCCAGGCTCCAAGATGGTTCCTGGTAATCCTTTTCTGCTGGGATTCACACCCTTGTGTAATCTTCTCCCACTGAATCAGGCTGATCATTCACTCTGGGGAAAGCCAGCCACCATGTCAGGAGGACACTCAAGCTGCCCTCTAGAAAAGACCACATGGGGAGGAGCTGAGGCTTCCAGCCAATGACAGTGCCAATTTACCAGCCGTGTGAGTGTGCCATCTTGGACCCTCCAAGCCTAGTCAAGCCCTCATATGGTTACAGCCCCAGCTAACGTCAGACTGCAGCCTCATAAGTGACTCCAAGTCAGAACCACCCAGCCAAGGTGCTCGCAAACACTGACCAGAGAACTCATGAGAGATATTAAATAATTATTGTTGTTTTACACCACCAAGTTTTGGGGTAATTAGTTCTATGGTAATACAGATTTTGGTAACTGGAACAAAAACCTAAACATTTTGGAGTAGCTTTGGGGCCAGGTAGTAGACAGAAGCTGGAAGGATCTTAAGGACAGTGTTAGTAAAAACTTAAAGACTCTGTTAGGAGAAGCTATATTTCAGAATAGCTATGGACCAGTGCCTTCTGTGTACCTTCTATTTTCCTTCTTTTTGAACAGAAGGGTCTATATCAGCTATCCTATGCTTATTCTACCACTGTATGTTGGATGTGTGAGGGACAGATGATTTGTCCCTATAGTCTACAGGTCTTCAGATCAAGAGGAACCATAGGTGGGGAGCTGTACCTGAGGAACTGTACCTGATAAGCCTCATTGAACTTGGATATAATTTAGATGAGAAGATTTCTGGATTTTGAGATGATGCTGTAAGAGGATAAAAGAGAGCTACCAGGTGAAGGCTCTTTGTTTGCCAGCACCATCCTTCATGCTGGGAGGCTGATGTGATGCTGGTACTGTGGCAGCCATAGTGTAACCATGAGGGGAAAAGACATTGTCAAAGATGGCAGAGAACATGGTCAGAATCTGGGTCCTTTATTTTTCCCCCTAAGCCTTACTCATCTTTAGTGCCCAGTCCCTGACACCTGGCTTTATTTATTTATTTATTTTCCTGGAAATGGAGAGAGCCGCATAGCCCCTGGTGGCTTTCTGATCCTCAGACCCAGCTTTCACTAAGCTGGGTATGGTTGTATTTCCTATCCATGAGATTCTCTTTGAATCTGGGTCTTTGATGGCATCACTGAGCCACTCAACCCTCCTTCAGATGTCTTTTCTTTGAGCAGTAACTATTGCCTTTGTGGTCTGAGCCATGGCCACTCTGTGCTACACTTTTGAAGCCAAATACAACCAAGGTGACTCAGGGCCAGAGTCAGGGTTTAAACCCCCGCCTCCACCCCAACTCAAGTTGAGAGCTTCCTCCCCATCCTGAACTGTTTTATGAATATATCCGTGTGTGTGCGTGCATGTGTGTGTCCCCATCAGGCTTCTTTAGGGCCAAGGACCATGCCCCCCACTGGGCTCAGTCCCACACTTGGGCTACTCATTGATGGTCCAAAGCAGATTCAGCGTACCCAGAAGCTTCCTGTGGGATTACATTCTACAGCAGACCAAAGAACAGCTAACCAATAAACCTCAGAACACATATAACAGCCAATAAAATGGGGTTTATGAGGCATGGATCTGGGAGTAATAGGCTCACGGGGTCTGGCCTTTCCTGGAATATCTTACACATTTAGAACAACGGGGGCAGGGGTAGCTTTGTCAGACTTCTCCACACAAGATCAGAGGGAAGGTCAGAGGTTTCCTAAAGGCCAACCAACTGGTCCAGGACAGCTCCTGGTGAGGGCAGGATCAGGGCCGTGGGGCAATGGCACATTGGCTGGGGTCCCAGCTTGCAGCGGGTTGGCTCTCAGGCTGTTATTTTGGGTTTGGCATGAATTATTCAGCACAGAACAGCCCAGCCTAGAGTTTCTGGGACTCTCCCCAAGGTTGAGAGAGAGGAGTGGGGTGGAGGTGCTGTCGTCTCAGAGAAGACTCTACCTTGTCCCTCTGTGCCTCTATCTCCCCATCTGTACAGGATGGGGTTGCAAGTCTGGTCCCTGCGCACACTGCCTGCCCACACATCCCCCAGGGCCAGGATTCTAAGGCTCTAGGTGCACCAAGGTGCTTGGGGTCTTCTATAAGCTTCAGCAATTAAAGCTGGGAGGGCTCTCAGGGAAAGAGGGGAAGTGACTTATTCAAGGCCACAGGACAAGGAGCAGAGCTGGGGCGAGTGTCTCGCGAGTCCAGGTCCTGAGCCGCTTATATCTTCCCCACCCCACCGCTGGAGTACATCTGGGGTGAGAGTCTGATGTCCCCACTCCGGTCCGGAGGATGGGACATTTTCCTGGAGAGCCCCTCTGCCCCACTCTGCTGTGGACTGAGGGAAAGGCCTCTGTATTAGTTGGTTGACTACAGAGAGACCCAACAGGAAGGCAGAGGTTTAAGGAAGATGGGAGCTCATTTCTCTCTCAGCGAATGGCCCATCTTGAGTCGACATTCCACCTCCACAGGCAGCTGCATGTCCTGAGGTCCCCAGCACCGCCCTCATGCTTGGTCAAACGCAGGCCACAGGAACGCCCACATTGGTCTTTGGGGAAGAACAAGAGCCACATGCCCGCGGTCTTAAGGCCCAGGCCCAGTGTGACACCGTGACAGGCACCGCTCGCTTGCTCATTCCGGAGCACTTAGCACGCGGCCCTGCTCGCCATGGCCCTGCTCGCCGCAAAGGAGGGAGCCGGCAGCCTGGCCCTGTGCCGGGGAAGATGCAGAAAATGGATCTCACTGGGCTACTGGCAGTACCCACTGCTCAGCTGGCTACCAGATAGCCCTGTGACCCTCCTTCCCACAACAGAACACACTCACGTCCTCTCCAAGGACGTGGACCCCAAATTCCATCTGGTTATGCTTCCCGATCAAAGTGCAGGATACCCAGGGGAAAGGAAATCCTCTCCTGAGCCCCACATGGCTCCTCACGGTTCAGTGACATAAACTGCAAGACAGTTCATCTGCCCTCCCCCACCCTGGCCGCGTCCCCCTCCCCAACCCAAATACAGTGGTGGACACGGATAGGAAAACCACAGCACAGACTCCCATGGGGAAAAGGGAGGAAGGGAAACGTTCAGGAGTCGCTGGTGCACAGAGGTAGGCAAATCTTGCTGGCATGAACGGTGAGGACTTGCTCTGGCAGAGGAAGCTAATCTGGCCAACCTGGTGCTGGAAGACTCTCTTTTCCTCATCACCCTCTGTGGCTACATCTGAAGCAGGTGTTAAATAGTCTGGCTTCCCTGAAGGTTTCTTTGGGGCTCAAACAATCCTGATCACTGGCCAATCGTGACTTGCCTCGGCTATTCGTTCAAAAAGCTTCTGGTCAAGGTGCTTCTAGCTGATTCTAGGGCCAAGAGTCATAAGCAAAGACCATTTCTCAGCATAATTCTGAAAACTGTTTTATTTCATTGTTTCCTGCTCTGGCCCAGCCCTCTTGAGACAGGCTGGGACCTGGGACCCTGTGCCACAGTGCTTGTACCTGGACAAATGTCTCCTCCAGCAACAAAACACAAAGAAACTATAAGGTAGTGGGCAAATTATGGACAACAAGATACAAAAAAGACCAAAAACACCTAACTGCCACTTTATTTTTTAATTAATTAATTTATTATTTATTTTTAGTTGCATTGGGTCTTTGTTGCTGTGCACGGGCTTTCTCTATTTGCGGCGAGTGAGGGCTAATCTTCATTGTGGTACGCGGGCTTCTTATTGCAGTGGCTTCTCTTGCTGTGGAGCACGGGCTCTAGGTGCGCGGGCTTCAGCATTTGTGGCACACGGGCTCAGTAGTTGTGGCTCCTGGGCTCCAGAGTGCAGGCTCAGTAGTTGTGGCGCACGGGCTTAGTTGCTCCACGACATGTGGGATCTTCCCGGACCAGGTCTCAAACCCGTGTTCCCTGCATTGGCAGGCGGGTTCTTAACCACTGCGCCACCAGGAAAGCCCCTAACTGCCACTTCTGAGGAGCCAGGAGCAAAAGCAGGGGGTCAGGAGCAAAAGCAGGGTACTGTGCATGCCCCCCTGTACAAAATACCACCCAAAGGGTGGGCAAAACACCTAAGCTCCTCTGGTCCGACCCCTGGCCACACCCCTACCCTCACCCCATATAAGGAATCAGCTCACCCCGCCCCCCTCGGTGAGCAAGCAAGCAAGGGAACCTGTTACTTGTTCTCACTCCCCCCTGCTGCAGCAGGGGCCCCAGTAAAGCTTTGCCTGAATTTCTTGTCTGGCCTCTGATCAATTTCTGTTGATTAAGGAGGCCAAGAACCCTGGTCTGTAACACTCTCACTTGAATTTGGGCTACATGGGGTGGCGGGTGAAGGGGAGGAGAGGGGAATGTGGATTCTACCACAATTAGTCTGACTGGGCAGATGAGACCCTTAGTCTAACCTTGCTCCAGGGCTGGATCCCGGGCCGGGCTTCCTGGGTAGCCTTCGAGAATGGCTCTGAGCCACAACAGATGATTTCCTTCTGTGTGGGTTACAAAGAGGGGCGGCTCTCACCCCTGTGAGGCCCCATGTTTCTAGATACTCCTTATTCCTTTCCATCATTCATGTCTTTCCTGTAATAATTTGCTAAAAGCCACAGAGAGCAGCCAAAGCACACAAATATTCTGGCTCTTTCCAACCACTTCTCCTAGAGCTATGTGCTCAGTCAATACATGATCAGCCTTTCAAAATGTCATAAACACGGTTTTACCAAATGCTTTTCCAAAGTATAACAAGGGGCTCTAACTTTCCAACCTGCAATGTTTATACGCTCCCCGCTTGCAGCAAAATCACGAAGTCAATGCCTAGTACTGCAGAAGTTTTGTTAGGACAGTACCCCACTGCCAGCGCTAATATTTCTTTATTCAGGGTAGGGGAAGGCTGGTATAACAAAGAGACCCAATAATGATTTAGTGGCTCAGAGAAGATAGAAGTGTGTTTCTCTCGTGTGTAATTGTCCACGGTGATCATTCCAGATCGGCAGGCTGTTTGGTTCCACAAGGTCATCCAGGGGCCTGCGGTCCTTTCGTCTTGTTTCTCTGCCATCCCCTAGGCCACTGGCCTTATCGGCTCGATCACTGGGTTGCAGGCACATGTTGTCACTTGTGGGTAGGGGACAGAGAGCATGGGGGGGAGGGCAGGAGGAGGGTACACATTAAGGCCGAGGTCTGGGAGAAACATGCTTCTCTTCCCAATATATGCCACTGGCAAAAACTTAGCACATCGATAGACCTAAGTCCAAGAGCATCTGCGACACAGACGCTGGCTGTGTGCCCTGGAGGAAGCGGGAAATCAATGTTGGTGGACGATTAGCAGTCTCCACTGTGGGCCTGGGAGCTGAATGGGCAGATGGCCATTGTGTGAGTCACGTGGCTGAGAGGACTGTCCACGTGGGAGTCCCTCACCCTCTCACGGCATATATACACACAGTCTGCAGCGTGCTATCCCCCATCCAGAAGCACACGGCCAGCAGACCTCCCAACACATATTTGTTTGGTAAACTTGGCCATGTCCCTACAGTTCTCTCTAAAACGATGCCTGTCATCCCTCCCCGTGCCAGTGGGGGCCTGAGGGAGATGCAGGGCTGCGCCATGAAGCTGCCGGGAGATGGAAGGACGTGCAGGCCCGGGTTCTCCGAGAAGCAGACGCCAAGGTGGGATTAAGTATGCAAGGCTTTCATGAGGAGGCGTGCTTGTGTGACGTGAAATACAGAGGGAAGCAGAGGGAAGCCAGCCAGGAGGCTGCGAAACAGGAGTGACCCCGAGAGAAAGAGAGAGGGAGAGAAGGTGTCCGTGGACAGCCCCCCAGTCTGAGAAAGCTTCTGCAGAGCCATCGGGAAATCTTTGAGCCAACGTCCACCAACAAAGAAATCTCATGTCTCCCAAGAACTGTTCTGCCTTAGAATCCCAGCCACGTACACAGTCGTTGGTGGGGAGCAGCCTGTGGGGGTCACAGCCTCCGCCAAAGAAGGGGATGGATTGCAAAGCCAGAGCTGCTCTGTACTGGTCAGTTACACCCCTGTCACCAGAGGTCTGCAAGGCCCATTCTCATCGCCGCCACAGGGGGTACAGTAAGAAGTTGCGATCATATTCTAGAAAGAGCGTAGGCTTTCAAATAGAAAAGAAAATATGTGTGGCAACCCAGCTCACTACTGACTAGCCGCGTGGCATTGGGCAAGAAACTTAACCCTGCTGACCCTCAGTTTTCTCCTCTGTGAGACGCCTGGGTGAGGTTCTCAGGATGAAATCAGAGTACCCACAGGAGGTGCTCACGAAATGGTGGTCTTTATCCTCCCCCCATCTTGCAGAGCCCGGTGGGCCTAAGGGCTACCCCAAATTTGCTCCCTGACGGAGGACTCCCAAGTCCACAGCTGACCTCGATTCCCTGGGGTCACAGACAGCACTGCCCTCTCACCCCCCCCACCAAGCAGACCCAGGAGTGGCACACAGCAGACTGCAAAGGCCAACCTGGCATTTAAACGATTCCAAGAAACACCCTGATAAATATCTCCCCCAGGACCAAAGAGAAATGTTTAGAAGAGGCTGCCGGCCAGGGCTGGGATGGCAACTTGCTACCTCCTCTGAGCTCCAGCTTGTTTGAAAACTCATCACCCAGGCTAGGACTGTGGGCTAAGGCCCAGGTGGGGAAGGGAAGGAAGGAGGCGTCTCCTTGGACAAGCTTGTAAATCCAGACGGCTGTAAAGCCAGACGGCTGGGCAGGCTTCCACCCACCCCTGGCACATGCGGACTCTACAGCTCCCAGAGAGGCGCTCTCACCCCGATTTTCTCTCTGCTCCAATGCGCATTCTCCAGAGTACTTTCTACCTCGCCTTCCCTCCCCCCTACTTTCTACAGGCCCCTTTCTCTCTCTTCCTCTCTCTCTCTAAGGGTGGCCCTTATTCTTCTCAGCCTCGTGACATTTTCTGGCTCCTGGCTCTGTATTTCGCCATCTCTCTGTGTCTCTGGGCTTCCCCGTTTCCCCGAGGGCCTCATTCCTTCCCATCTTTCTGGTTCTCATGCTCTCTTGCTCCCTCAGCTCATGTCTCCCTCTCTTTCCTCCTCTCCCACTATTCGGCCTCCCAGTCCAGCCCAGCCCAGCCCAGCCGCCTCCTTGGAGCCGCGTGCTGCCTTGGATTGCCTTCGAGCCACAGGGAGGAGCTGAGCCCCAGAAGTTCCACAGGGGTCTCAGAGAAGCCCCTCCTGTCTCCCCTCCTCCTTCCTCTGTGCAGAGCAGAGAGGCTCGGAACCGGAGAGTGCCCCCGTGTAGCGCAGGGGCCATAGCACCCCGACCCAGCCTGCTGCCCCCGACACGATAGCATCCCAGTCTCTACCCCCAGCCTCTCTCCGTGTCACCACCTCTTCCAAACTTCTTTCCATATTCAATCCTTGGAACTAACTGCCAGTATAGGCAAAAGTAAGAAACTGAAACAAATGGGACATCACTTTTATACCAAAGAGTGGGAAATAAGCTGAATTAAATGTGGCGTATCTATTGAAGAGAATTTCACAAAAATCATGATATAGATCGATACATACTGATGTTAAATAGAAATCCAAGTAAGAAAAAAAAAAAGCATCCGAAATAGTATTTAGAGCATAAACCCATTTTGTAAAAAAAAATATATGTGTATATATATATCTACATATACACACACACATATATATACATATACATGCACACATAATACAGGCATAACCTTCAAAATGTTGACATTTTTATCTCGGGGCTGGTAGGAGTATGACTGACTTGTTTTTAATATAATGAACAAATAGTTCTTGGGTAACAAAACGTTAATTTAAAAACAAATCAGGAAGTAGGCAAGATGAGCATCAATCTTCCTCACTGCCCTCTTACTCATTTTAACCCAACAAACTTTTCGGAAGCACCTACTGGGCGCTGGACCTTGCCAGCAGCTGAGCTGGAATTGGAGCGATCGAATGTGGTCCCCTACAACGTCCCCAGACATTGGCCAGGATGACTCAAGGAGACCCTTCAGGGAGGCCTTCAGCTGGGGTATGGGCTGAAGATGGGGGACTGGAGAAGGAGGCTCTCCAGCAGGGCGAAGGGTATTGGCAGGGGCGTGATGCCCAGAGGGGGACGCCTAGCCAGGATATCAGTCTGGAAGGGTGAACCCATAGGAAGGCTTGCGGCACCTGGCTCTTGAAGAGTAGAAACAGGAGCTACTGCCCAAGATGCAAGATAAAATGGGGGTGAGGGGGGTCAGGATGAGGGAAGAGAATGGGGAGGGGGCTCGGAGAGGGAGTTCTGAGCTTGGGCCACCCTCCTCCCACCCCAAGGAGCTCAAACCAGCCTCGCCACGGCCACTGCAGAGACGGGAATCAAAACATGGACCCACGGCTGCCTCACCACGCTGATGCCTGTGCAGTTAAGTGCCTTGGACATGTGCCCTCACAGTGCAATTGGCTGTTGCTGGGGACTGAAATGGCCTGTGTGTTCCCAGGGGCTAGGACAGCACCAAAGGCTGCAGTCCCCAAGGCCCTGCGCCTGGCCGCCTTCTCTGTGAGCCAGAGGGGAGGACATTCTTTTACACCCTGTGTGTTCTATTTTTGTTTCTTTGTTTTCTTTCCTCTGCCTTCTCGTTTTCTACAGAGCCCAGGGCGACAAGAGGTGCAGGGTGAAGAGTAAAAGGCAGTTCAGATGCCCCGCAGGGCTGGGCTGAGCTGAGCGCCAGGCCCCCACCACCAGGGGGCACCCGAGCACAGACACGCGGCGACCCTGAGAGAGAGGAGTAGGAAGCGCATCCACCCTCTCCGCGTCTCTCTAAACTGCTCCGCGGAAAGCCTGGCGCTGGTGGCTCAAGTCTGGGGTGTTCCTGGAGGGGTGGGCTGGGAGGGGGCACCAAGTGTGAGGACCTGCCCTCCTCAGCCGAATGTGGTTTATTACCCCCATTACCACAACGGGCCGGAGGAGCCTCTTTCACGGCTAACCCAGAGGATTTAGGGCGTAGACAGGGATGCAGGCAGCTGCCGGAAAGCACTGAAAAGACAGAGTCGTGTGACGCAAGGAGCACTGGACGCGGAGTCAGGAGCGCGGGCTGCGCGGCCCCTGCTCTTCACGTGACCTTCCCCTCTGTGCTAGTTGTTTTCTCATCTGTAAGCAAAGGCGTGTGTGTGGGCGGGGGGGGGGGGGAACTCCGTGGTACCCAAGCGCCCTTCAGGCTCTGACCAAAGACAGTTCCTTGAGGAACCTTGAAGAGGGCAAAGGGAAGAGCTGGAGAAAAGGACCAAAGAACCGAAACAGCCGCCGTTTGCTCCCGCAGCGCAGGAGCGCCTGGCACTCCGCTGAGTCAGCGCGGGGGCAGCGGGGCCCCCTCACCCGCAGGCGACTTTGAGGGCGTACCCACACTCTCGCCAGCTCCCAGCCCTCCTTCGGACCCCACCACCCACATATCCCCGCCTGGGTCTCCTATCGCTGGCTCGGGCATCTCCCCACCCGTCGCCTGGAAAGGGCTCGGAGTGAGTGGGGTCTTCTGTGGTGGGTACCGGGCGATGACCCTGCCCCGGGTCTCCCTGAGAGGTCAGCTGCGCCAGGCAGGCGCTCTCCGTCCTCACAGCGCCAACCTTCGCCTCCCTAGCTGCTCCACCCCATCCTGGACACCAGCGATGGGGAACAGACCCGGGAGGCAGGAGAGCTCTGGGCCAGGTGGATCCACCGGGGAGGCGGGTAATGGACCCGGGCACCGGGGACGCGACCTCGTTCCGGTGACCGAAGCTTGTGGAGTTGCCTCCACCCGGGGATTCCCGGCCCCCCGTTCCAGCGAATCCTCCCCACTTCTCCCCCAGTCTTGGGAGCCTGGGCCCTCAAGGTTCAAGAAGTCAAGAGCCTTGAGAAATGCACTGTGCAAATATATTGACTTTATTTGTCTCCGTTCGGGAGTCTCACAGACATATCCAGGTAAAAAGATCGTTAAATAAACGCCGTCAGCCATCGCAATGCAAAAATAAATATCAATCCTCCGGCCACAGCAGCAGCTGCGCTGCGCCCCAAGTCCCATCGGCCGCGCCTAACAATTATAAAAGTGTTCAGCGAGAGTGTGTGGGCGTGAGTGTGAACGGGTGTGCGCTGGGGGGCACGGTGGAGCCGTGTGCAAAATCGGAGTTGCAAACCATCGGACAAGGGCGTGGAGCGGCTCTCCGGGAAGCCCTGGTGACCCGGGGCGACTCAGCGAGGGTGCGCCTCCCCGCACACACTCACAGCAGAGTTCGTACTGGGAAGAGTTAAAAAATAAACATTTACAAGGGCAGAGAAAGCGGGCCCCCTCCCTGGCGCCCCGGCACGCGCTCCCGCCCAGGGCAAGCGCAGCTCGGGGCGCCCCGACCAGTTCGCAGCCGGGCGAGGGTGCAAGCGCTCGAGGGGCGGCGGTCCCCGGTTCTCGGGGGGACCCCGGGGGCGGGGCCCCTAGGGGTTCGCACACCTGTCCCCGGCGGGCCGCCGAGGCGCGCGAGTCCCGGCTGCGGGCGGCGCCCCTCACTGGGCCGAGTCGGAGTCGCTGGAGTCCAGGCTGTTCCTCAGTTTGCAGCTGCCGAGCTGCTCCCTCTGCAGCGACAGGCTCTGCGTGCTGCGGCGCAGGCACTCCAGGCTCTGCAGGAACGACTTCTTGGCCTTCTCTTCCTCCATGGGGGACACGCCCTCCTCCTCCACCTCCTGGATCTCGTCGAAGGTCACCGGCTGCGTCTTGAAGCGGGACTGGCGCGGCCGCCGCAGCCGGCCCTTGCCCTTGGACAGCTTGGCGGGCCGCACGGGCTGTGGGAACTCGTCGGCCAGGCACACGAAGTGCGGCATCACTGCCTGGTAGCTGGAGCAGATGCCCATCAGCTCGCCGGGCTTGGCGGCCGCCATGGCGCTGCCGGCGTCTTCGGGGCCGGGCGGCGGGGCGGCGGGGCTCTCCGGGGGCGGCCGCTGCGCCGGGGCCCCCCGGGAGGCAGCAGCCTGGGGCTCGCCGGGCGGGGGATCCAAATCTGCTGCGGGGTGGCGGCGGCCCTCGCGGGCCCGGGTCGGCGCTCCTCGGGAGGGCAGGCGGACACGTCGAGGGGCGCGGGGCTACGGGGGCGCTGCTCCGCTGCGCTCCGACGCGCTCGCCGCCGCTGCTGTCGCCGTCTGCCCCGCGGCGGCCCGGCTCGCCGCTTATATAGCCGGCTCCTGCCCCCACGGCTGCGAGCTCGGATGACAGCAAATGCCTTTTAAAGCGTGCGCGCCCCGCGCCCTTCCGCCTGACGTCGCCCCGCCACTCTGGGAAAGTCGCGGCCCTTTCCCCAGCGCCGCCCGCCAGCCCGGCTCCGGAAGGCAGGCCCCGCCCGCGGGGGTTCCGGGAGCATCCGAGGCTCCGGAGAACGCTGCGAAGCAGGGGCGCAGGGTGGCCCCGGAGCAGGGCTCCTGCCCGCCCTGGGATCCCCAAGTCTGGACCAACCACGGCGGCCGCGGGGGCGCAGGGCCGCCTCTGCAGCCTCCTCATCCCAGAGGCGCACAATCAAGGCGCTTGGTTATTTGGCCGCGCGGGTTCTGCGCTGAGCGCGCGGGGCGGGGGCAGCCCCCAGTCTCCTTGCTGCAGGGAGAGCCAGGCCACCTGGGCTCCCCAAAACTGAGTTCCGAGGAAGGGCTGGATGTCCTCTTTGGATCCATGCCACCTCCCTCCCCAAACACACACACACATACACACATGCACACACACGCGGGCACGAATACAAACACACCCGATTTTTCCAGTCCACTTCTCTTCCCTGTCTTCTGTTTGTCTCCTCACTACCCGCACCCCCCAAGTCCCTCGCGCACCCCCATTCGTGCTCAGAAGAATGACACTTAGATATGGCACTAACAACAACAATAATGATAACTAACCATCTGGAGAGCTTTACTCCAAGCTAGGCAGTGAGCTGTGTTTTACATATATTATCCTACTTCATCTTCCTAACAGTCCTGTGAGGTAATTCGTATTCTCCCAGTTTTACATATGAGAAAGTGGAGGCACAGAGAGGATAAGTAATTAGCCCATTAGAGACTGCTGGGGAAAAGTGGGCTCCACTCCAGAGTCCCTGCTCTCACAGTCCCCTGCTAAGTGTTGATACCTACCAATGCCCCCACGGCTGGCTTCCAAGAGCAGGTCCCCTGCCCCGGGGTTCCTAGACTCCCAAGAGGAAACTGTGAGCATCACTCTGACACGTGGCCCTGGGGTGCCAGCAGCCAGCTCACGGGGCTGCTGAGAAAGGAGGGGATCCATGGAACATGGCCTCCATTCCTTCCATAGCCATTCAACAAAGATTTATTGAGAACCTACTGTGTACCAGCTCAGGAAAGTCCCTGCGCTCATGAAAGTGACAGTCTAGGGAAGGGGGCGGGACAGACAATAAACACCTAAACAAGAAATGTACTGTGGGTGGTGTGATAGTGACGCAGATGGAGAGGTGGAGGGGGGGCGAGGGAGCAAGGAAAGGCTCCTCAGAGTGGGTGATATTTAAGGTGCCCCCCGAAGGACAATAGTAGCACCACCAAGTGTTTAATATACGCCACGCTCTGAGCACTTTTTATGCATTAACTCATTTAATGTGTTCACTATTGTATTTAATCCTCTTAGCAGCCCTGGATAACAAGTACTTTTACTATCCCCATTTACAGATAGGAAAACCAAGGCACAGAGAAGCTAAGCACCTTTCCCCAAGGTCACACAGCTAGTAAGCAGCAGAGCTGAGATTCAAACCCAGACGACTTAGCTCCTAAGCCCTCTCGCTTACGCACTACACTGAAGCTGTCTGCCCCGTGAAGGACAAAGAAGGAACCAGTGTATGACCAGTGCGGGGAGAATGTTTAGGGCTGAGGGAATGTGGTGTAAAGATAGTGAGGCAGGAAGGAGCTTGGCTTATTCCAGGAACAGCAAGAAGACCCATGTGGCTAAAGTAGAGGGGGCAAGGGGCATGAGAAGTAAGGACACTCACGGAAGGCCTTGAGGGCCATGTTAAGGAGTTACCATTTTCTTTAAAAAAAATTTATTTAATTTTTATTTTTATTGGAGGATAGTTGATTTACAATTCTGTGTTAGTTTCAGCTGTATAGCAAAGTGAATCAGTGATATATCAACATATAGCCACTCTTTTTTTAGATTCTTTTCCCATATAGGTCATTACAGAGTACTGAGTAGAGTTCCCTGTGCTTTACAGTAGGTCCTTATTAGTTATCTATTTCATATATAGTAGTGTGTATATGTCAGGAGATTGCATTTTATCCTAAGGGCGATGGTAAGGCACTGGAGCATTCTGAGCAGGGAAGCTCCGTTCTATGTTTTTAAAAGCTCACGCTGGCTGCCGTGTGAAGAGTAACTGGAAAGGGTGGGGGAAGAAGCAGGGATCCCACACAGAAGATCGTTACATGACCCACAGATACAAGACACTGAAGACCTGGATGAGAGTGAAGAAAACGGAGCTGTAGGGAAGTGGTCAGATTTGGGATTTGGGGATAGAACTGAGAGAACCTGCTGATGGACTGGATGGCGGGAGGAGGTGTTGAGGGGAGCGGGGTGGAAATCAAGGCTGACGTCTTTGTATTTGGCCTCAGCAAATGTTAGATGGTGGTGCCATTGATACAGGGGAGGGGTGTGGGGAAGAGAAGGTTGGGGAGGGGAGGGCCATTGTGGGGTCTGCAGGTTACCCATCAAAATCCACTACCCACCAGGGTGACGCCTGAAATGATCATATCAGAACCATATTATGTGAGAGAAAAATTCATTTCTCTAATCCTAAAGCCACTGTATTGGGGAGTTCCTTTTAATAGCAGCTTAGCAATACTCTGATACAGAAATTGGTACCAGAAATGGAAAGCGGCCATGTATAAAAACCCTAAAACATGTGGCACTGGCTTGGCCAACAAACAGGTGGTGAGCAACATGGAAACAAATACTGGAGAACGGAGAACCAGTGATCCTTGTTATGTTGTGACAAAACGTTTAATAAAAACATTACCTGTGATAATTTGGAAGGCAGACCACATGCCTACTTGAGCCACTAATTCTAGAAAAATGGTTGGAAAGAGCCAAAAACATTTGCATGTGTTGGCTGCTTGATGCTGCCTTTAGCAAGATACTACAAGAAAGAGATTGGCTGGTTTGCAAGAAGAGATGAACAGAAAAGGAGATAACATAGAAAATCACTGTCCTCAGGGTTGGAAAAACCAACTGGTTTTGCCCAAAGAACAGGAGATCAGACCATAGGCGCTCAGAGCCTTTCTCAAAGCCTGTCTATTAGGCCAAACAATAAGCCAAACAAAGGAATCACCCTGTGGCAAAGTATTCTCTTAGGGGTGTTGCCTTGTCATCCAAGTCTATTATTTCAGATGTCCTTAGGGACTTTTAAACTTTCATTTAAAATGGGAGAGAAAGAGGTGGGTTGGGCAACACAGACAGACAGTAACGCCATCAAGAAAGGAACTTGGGGTGTGGTTACTGCCCATGGAACTGACTAGAAGCAGAAAGACCCAAAGCCTACTACGTTTCTGAAGGGATTGTTATTATCAACAAAATTGAAAGGCTAGACTTCAAAAGCCCATGATTGCCCCAGCCTAAATAAGTGCTCAAGGAGGACAGACTTTCAACACCCTGTTGGGTGGAGAGCCACAGACAAGGAGGAATGTGCCAAAGGCAAAGCCGGGGGCCAGGGAGACACGGGATGAGGGGGCTGCCCCCAGAGAAGGGGGTCCCCCACCACCAGGGCGGGAAGGCCGCACCATTCTAGAGGGTGGAGTGTGGTAGAGACTGCTAGCTGTCCGCCCAGCTGGGCCCACTTCCCAGCTTCCTTTGCAGCTCCGTGGGGCTGTGTGTCTAAGCTCTCATCTGTGGAAGGGAGCAGAAGTCAGACTTCTGTCTCACTTGCTTAAGAAGAAATTGCCGCCCGGGATTTCCGTGTTCTTTCCCTCACACTGGCTGGAAGCCCTGGAGGTTTCGTGTTAAAGACAGCAGTGCCATCATCAGTCTGGGTCCCTAAATGACCCTGTGGGACGGAGCTCTCCACCAACCCGAAACATTTCCCTTAGAGCTATTTTGTGAGAGAGCTATCAACAGAATATTTTTAAGCTACTCTAATTTGGGGTCTCTATTATATTGACTTAGATTGTCCCAACTAAGAGAACCATTAGACATCCGGGTGGAGAGGTCGAGCAGGACACTGGAACTTAGAGGAGAGGCGAGGGACGTAGGTGGCCGTTTGGGACGCGTCAGGGTGTAGATAGGGGAGCGGGTGAAAACCCACCTTCCAGGCAGAGAAGGGCTGGGACCAGCCAGCACTGGGAGGACCGTGAGCCAGTCAAGGACGCAGAGAAGCAACGCCCAACAGGGTAAGAGCGACACCAGAAGCACATGTCAGAACCCGAGAGAAGGATGTTTCTAGAAGGAGGGAGATGACTAGAATGGGAGTCTAAAGACAGGTCCCAGCCTGGCTCCACCTGAACTTACTGTGAGGCTGGGCCAAGCCGTTTGTTTCCCTGCGCTGAGGACGTCTCAGCTCCCCTGCTGCTTCCTCAGAGCGGCCTTCCTGGCCACCCTCTTCAAGGCTCCCCCCTCGGTCACTGTCTGCAAGGCCTTCTCATTTACTCGTACTTGTCAGTGTAGTCTGCCTTCCCGGTGGACTCTGTCTTTCCAGGACAGGCTGGGTTGCTTCCCCTGGCCACCCTGGAACACAGGGTGGCCATTACCGGGGATGCAGGATGGTCCCTCTTCTCAGCAGGCCTGTAGCCCTGGAACTGCAGAGGAAGGACAGAGAACGTCACCTGTGGAACACCTACTCTGTGCCAATAGTGCTTTACATGTGCCTCTCTTAGATCATCCTCACGGCATCCCTTAAGGGGGACCCTACTATCACCCCATTTTGTAGCTGAGGACTGAGGGTGCTTTGCAGCTTACCGGGGTCACCTTTGGTGTTAAGTGCTGAAGCCGGCACTCAAGCCAGGTCTGCCTGACTCAGAAATCAGTGCTCATTGTTTGCAACAGTGCATCTCACCATCCCTTTGATGTGACGGGAACAGCACAGGACTAGAATTCAGACACCCAGGTTGCAGCATCAGCTCCATCAGCCACGTACCCTGTGGCCTTGAACCCATTGCTTCCCATCTCTGAGCCTCAGTTTCCCCATCCGTGAAGTGAGGAGGCTAGACTCGGATTTTCTGGGGACCCCTCCAGCTCTAATATTCTGGAATCCTTGGAAGGATGTACAGATGGGGGGACCCAGTTGCAAGAAGCAGATGTTTCCTCTTGGGCCAGAGAGTGGCAAGCAGCCTGGGCTGAGGCTGCAGGGGAAGGCTCCCCTCCATGGAGGGGCTGCTGGGGGAGCAGATGGGGCAGGAAGATGGCAGCAGACCGGGGAGGGGCTTGTGCCATCACCTCCTCCACCATCCCCACCCACACTTTGGCTTTTGGGCAGAACCAGGGATTGAAAATAGCAACCACCGGTTATTCGGCTATTAGCAGGGCTTTGTTTCCAAGGGAGCCTGCGGTACCCTGGCCCAGGTCAGGAGGGAGCAGGGATGCTGAGTCCGTTCCGGGATGCAGAGAGGCAGTGAGCCACGGAGGATGCGCAGCCAGGTGGGGAGAACCAGGTCAGGGTGGTTCTGGTCACAGGTCCTTCTCTGCTTCCTGACAAGAGGGCTTGGCCTCTTCCTGTGGCTGCTTTGCTGCCCTGGCACAGACCTATTGCCAGCTAGAATCCTGGGTCGGCTGGCTGTGCCCTCCTGCTCACCCAGAAGTCTCCCCAGAGTGGATCTCAGGCCTCCACGTGCTGAATGAGGTCACGGTTATTCCAGATGTTGCTGTTTGGGTCCATCTGTACTCTGGGTGTATCTGGCTCAGCGACCACTTGTCTACGTGTGTGTGTGTGTGTGTGTGTGTGTGTGTGTGTGTGTGTGTGTGTGTGAATCCAGGTGTGTGGAGAGGGAATACAAATGTGAATGTGGCATAAGGGGTGGGGAGGAGCAAGTGCCAAGGCCTCTCCCCAGGGGTCCCGCTGCCGGGCCCCACCCTCACCTCCTGCTGCGCCCTCTTCCCCCTGTGGGCCCTCTGCACAAAGCCCGTGGCTTCAGCATACAACCACCTGCTTCTGCCTCACTCAGAATGAGCTCTTGGTCTGGTACGACTGTGAGCATAAAAGTGTTTTGATAATTTTGCTGGACGGTTGCCATGACAATCCCCAGCAAGCTCCAAGAGAGGGTGTTGGTGTGTGCACGGGAGCGGGGGGAGAGCGAGCGAGCCTGAGAGACAGAGAGAAGGGAGAGGGTGCAGGGAGATCCCCAGCGATACCCTCAAGTCAGATCTTCAGCCTCCAGTCCCCCCCACCCCCCGTGGCCCCATTCAGGTCACGATGAGCTCACTGTCTAATCTGGGCCTCACTGTACGCAGTGCAACAGAATACCAGCTGCTGGCAGGGAGGCTGCTGGAGCTGGCACGGCAGGGCTCGTCCCACTGGGGGAGGCACCCGGACAACCCCCCACTCCCAGGATGAGCCCCAGGGAACACCATCCTGGACTGGGGAGCAGGGAGATTCTTGGGGACCCAGAGGGAGCCAGAGCCCAGGGAAACCTGCCAACAATCATGCCCAGGCTGTGGGCCTGGCTTGCTGATGTGAATAATGGGAATGCATTTCCCTGCTAAGGGCTTGCTACCTGGCACAGCTTTGGCAGCCCAGGGTCTGTGGCCCAATCCTTCCTGCATGCTTTTTTGCAGGCCTGAGTGTTGCCTCTCCTGGGCCTGCTGGCCAGGGAATCACTACGTGGATAATGATAAAATTACCATCTGTGGCACTTGAGCTTGGCAAAGTAGTTTCCTCTCTATGACCTCAGCAAAGCAGGGATATCTTTGCTGTCTTTTGAGTGGAGAACAGGAGCTCAGAGAGGGGAGGGGACTAGACGAAGGTCACACAGCAAGCAGCAAGGTGGTGGCAGAATAAGGATAGAACCCAGTCCTGAACTTTTTAGTCCAGCCTCGCTGCCCTGAGGACAGGTTCTCCGGAAGGGGTCCATCTGGCACTGCCCCTCACATAAGGCAGGGAAACTGAGGCCCAGAGATATCCCCCAGCTCGTAAGCCTAAAGCAGCGCATGCAACCTCAGATTCTGAGAAATTTCACCGCCTCTACTGAACCACGAGCCAGCCCCATGTGTTCCCCAAAGCAAGCCCCAGGAACTTATGTTCCAAGGTTAAAGTGCCAGTCTCTGCCCTGGAAGGAGAGTCTTCTGGTTATTGGCAAAACAGAGCAGAGGGCAGCTGGAGCTGGCCGGGAACACAGAGGTGAGGGGGCCAGAGGTCTTCCCAGGCAGTGCCAAGTCCCAGCTGCATAAGGCAGCATTTCGAAGGGCCCCCTAGCTTCTGCTATTGGAGCTGTGTGGCCTTGGGCAAGTCACCTCAGCAGTCAGAGCCCCGGTGTCTACAGCTATCAAGAGCCAATGCGCACAGGAGCCCTGGGGGGAATGGCTTTCCGTGTTCTGGGAAGCAGCTGCCCAGGAACAGCAGTCTCTGAAGATAGAGGTGCCCTCGTGCCTGTCTCTAGCTTGGCTCAGATCCATAATAACTCGGATCTAAGCCCGGATATGGGTGTTTCAATAATTATCATCATGGGAGGGGGGCACCAAAAAGAAAGTGCTGTGGGATCTGAAGACAACGCACAAAGAAGACGTTCACGCATCCTCGGTAATGGGTAACAGCATGAGAAGAGGCAAACAGCGTATCGAGACTGCCTGCTTGGGCACCCTGGTTCTAGTGTTTGCCAGAAAGTTCTTCTTGCTACCCTGTGAAGGCGGAGGGCTTGTGCCTGCCCCATCCTTTACCCAGGGTGGCAGTTATGAGGATCAAACCAGATTATTCTATGAGAACATACTGGGGTAAAACTTGCCCTGCAGGAGGGTGAATTTTTAAATGTATTCCAAAAAATTAGGGTTGAAACGATGCCCTGTTGTGTGATGTGTTGTGAGCCTGGCCTTGAACTGGCACACACCATCAGCCTCGTGAAAAGCTCCTGGCCCGCTGTGGGGGCCCAGAGTCTCCATTCTCCCCAATCCCTGCCTGTCTGCGTCCTCAGACCTTGTCTCCAGCTGCCCAGCGGACACAAGATGCCTGCTGCACCCCAGTCTCTTTGCACAGTTTGGACACACTGGGGCTGCAGGTCACTCCCAGGACAGCCCACTTAAGGCAGCCTCTCTCCGACACTGACCTCCTATAACTGGCCCATGGAAGGCATCTCCCCCTTCTTTCTTTAAGGCGGCAACAGCTGCCATTTCTCCAGCCATTCCCTCACAGGGACACCCAAGGGGATAGGATTTCAAGGAATGAGTTTTCTTCAGGCCAGGCACCAACACAAAGCACTCGGTACCTATCATCTCACCGTTAAGTTTATCCTGCAAGATGGGTGTTGCTATCTCCAAATTTAGATGAGGAAACAGGCTCAGAGACATTAGGGAATTTTCACAAGGCCACACAGCCAGGCAGAGATAGAGCTGAGGTTTGAACCCAGGTCTGTCACTGCCAAAGCTCATCTCATCATCCATCAGCAGCTCCCACGATGGTGACTCCTGGACCTGCCCAGACAGGGGTTTAGTGCAAGGAGGGACACGGTGAAGCGGCTGTGTCTGGGGAAGAGTCTGGAATTCCAACTGGGAGCCAGGCTCCACTTCCCAACAACGTTTTTTTTTTTTTAATTAATTAATTAATTTATTTATTTATTTTTGGCTGTGTTGGGTCTTCGTTGCTGTGCATGGCTTTCTCTAGTTGTGGTGAGTGGGGGCTACTCTTCATTGTGGTGCGCAGGCTTCTCACTGCGGTGGCTTCTCTTGTTGCAGAGCACGGGCTCTAGGCGTGCGGGCTTCAGTAGGTGTGGCATGCGGGCTCAGTAGTTGTGGTGCATGGGCTTAGTTGCTCTGCGGCATGTGGGATCTTCCTGGACCAGGGCTCGAACCCGTGTCCCCTGCATTGGCAGGCGGATTCTTAACCACTGAGCCACCAGGGAAGCCCCCGAACAACTTTTCCAGAGAGAAGGCTGGTGTCCTCTGGCCCAGGCAGTGGTCGGGTGGGGTGGGGAGAGGAGTGTGGATGACATCCAAACCCACTCCTTTGCCTGTGGTGATGGCACGGGGCCCTCTCCACCCACGGACGTCCCAGCACTTGAGGCAGTGCAGGCAGGGCCCAGCCAGACAGTGGGCGCGCCAGGACCTCCCACGGAGGTGAGAGGGCACTCGGAGCGGTGCCATCAGGCCAGGAGCTCCTTCCCGCATCTGAGATTACTGTTTGAAGATACGAAGAAGAAAACCACAAAGGCTTGGTTGATGGGGGTCACGAGGCCAGAGGAAATGGAATAGAACTGCCAGCTGCCAGAGCAGGAAGGAAACTTCCAGATGAGCTGGGTCAGTGTTCAGAGCGAGGGGTGTGACTCATTAGTGGGCCATACAATCAGTTAGGGAGCCATCACCAGCATTTCTGAATGATGCACAACAGACAACATCAGAGTAGAGACGTGTAATAAAGTATTGTTCTATTAAGCTTCAGTTTTAGTTAAATGTGTGTGTAAACTTTTTTTTTCTTAACCATGAACTGTGGTCAAAACAGCTACAAAATATTAAATTGGTGCAACCCCTGTATTCTGCAGATGGGAAAACTGGGGCCAAGTGCAGAAGGGCTTGGCCCAGGGCCCAGAGACGGGATGCCAGGACACTACTGCCCCAGCACCCAGGGGCCACCTTTCAGAGGCCCAACTTCTTACCTTTTAACCTTAGACACAATCAGCCTTGCCAACTGTTACCCCATGTTGCTCCCAGGCGAGAGTGGGAAGAATACGGTGCTTTGTATTGGGGTGGGGGGCAATGGGGTGTTGTGAAAGAACTTTCTCCTTCCTCTCTGGCTCTCTCCCCACCTCCTTTCCCTCCTCCCAAGCCCCCCTCCATGGGAATACCCCAGAATCAGGTCCCTTTCCACACTCCCTCCCACTGGCCCCCCACAATGGCCCCTGTACAGCCGCCTCCCGAGTCTCTCTTGGCCATGCTGGGGCCTCTCTCCCCCAAGGCCTTGTCCTAGACCCGTCTACACAGAAGTCACGCCACCTCCATCACAGTGAGATCCGCCCCAAGCCCGCAGGTTGGGGGATCCTCCTCCCCGTCTACATTATTTGATGATAACAGTTACCCAGACCGAGACGGGTCTACACTGTCACACTCAATTCTCGCAACAACCCAGTCTTACTGGCAGACAAACTCAGGCCAAGAAATTTGCCAAAGGCCACACAGCAGTAAGCGGGGGAGCTGGCTCTAGAACCAGGTCTACATGGCACCAAGACTGACACCTGGACACTCCCCTGCCCGGCTGCTTCCCGGCAGCCTTTCCTCCAAAGGATCCTGGATGGGGCAGGATGACCGTGTTGGAGAGGGGGGAGTATCTCCTACCTTAGTTGCAACCAGGAAAGGAACGCTCCAGCCCCGGGGGGGAAGAATACTGGAAATGTTCTCCCAAGCCCCCTGAGTCCCTCCTCCAGGAGAGGAGGACAGACTTCTCTGACAGGGGAGCTTGGAGAAGGCAGTGGCCTGGGGGATGGCGAATCCCTTTCCTGCCCACTTGCAGATCTGCCCGCCCACGGGCAGGGAGTGTGCTGCTCGGCTCCTGTGTCCCCCGCCTGGGAGGGAGGGACACCGGGAAGGGCCAGCGTCCACCTGCTGGAAGCAGGCCTGGAGGCCCACCTCCTCGGCTCTCCGTGCACTGGCGCAGCGGCACGGGCAGCGACTCTCCCAGCAGCTGGCGGGGACAGGGCCTGCTGTGCTGTTTCCTTGAACAGGGTGCCCCAAGGCCCAGACTGGGTGAGGGAGTATCAAGAGTCTGACCGTGGTCATGGACAGAAGCCAAGGTCTCCCATCCAGCTCTGTCAGACATGTTGACCTCATAGCTGAGCCCTGTGTCTGCTTTTCTTTTGCTTCAGGACTCGCGGCAAGAAGGGTTGTTACCAGCACCAGGAAACCCAACATCTTTTCTCCTCACTGCTCCCAGAGTGCCTACCAGGCCACACACGCAGATCGCTCTGCCTGGGCTCCCGTCCCGGTCTCGCACAGGTCTCCCCACCTCGAGTCCCATCCCCTCGCTCCCTCCTGATAAGCACATTTTCCTAAAAGTCTCAGCCCTCGGAGGCTCCCCACCATTAGAGCCTTCGGCCTGGGGCGGCTCCCAGGCCTGATCTGGGCCCATCTTCTTCTCTCACTGTCTCTCCTCCAGCTCAACACTCCCTACACAAGCCCTGGACACAAGCCACCTAGGCTCCACTGCTCATGAGCCTTCAGGCTGTTACTTCAGGGTCCTCCTTCCCACTCTCCAAGTGCCTCCTCCGCCATGCAGCCTTCCATGACCACTCCCCCAAATTACGTCCCATATTCCTCCAACACGTGTGGCACTCACTGTCAGGACCCCTTGTTCCACATTCACCTTGTTATTGAGGTTCTTCAAGTATGCGTCTTGTTTTCTCAACAAACGACACATTACGTGACAACAATTCTAACACTGGCTAAGATGTACTGAGTGCTTGCTTACACTATGCCAGGCACAGCCTCTCCTTCAAGGAGAGAAGCTTTCTAGAACACTGGCCTGGCACATTATTGCTGCTCAAAGCATGGCATGATTTTCTCAAATATATGCAAACACTGTTGGTAGGAGAAGTTGGGGCAACCTTTCTGGAAAGTCATTCACATTATGTATTCAAGGCCTTAAAAATACATATAGCCTTCCGAATCTGGGCCAGGACCCCACTTTCAGGAATGTATTCTAAGAAACAATCATACACATGCACAAAGGTTTAGCCACAGGACGGCTGCAAAAGTGGAGAGGTGGTGCTTCAGTTTCATCAATTGTAAAGTGGGAATAAAAGTAATGCCTAGCCCATGGCCTGTTATGTGGATTCATAAATCATGAGTTAATGTATGTAAAGCACTTAACACAGTGCCTGGCACAATATTCAGGCTCTATAAAAATGTTACTTATCTCTTCTTTTATTATTTGAATTGAGGTCTGATTGAGGCCAAATCCTGGACTCCTAGCTACACTAACACCCCACCATCCACTCTCATGATTTCCAAAATCAACAGAATGGTTACAAATAGCAAAAACAACTCCAACTTGAACAATGATTGAATTATCCAACACAACGGACTGGGTACATAATGATACAACTATATACCATTCTATGCAGCCACTTCTTAAGGAACAACAATTAATGTCATGCATCAATTTAAAAAATAAGTAGCAAAAGGCTACAAGTTGATGAGTTCAGTATGAAGTTGCTTTCCGTTTTTTGTTTTTTTTTGAAGTATACAAATGTGTAGAGAAGAAATCCACTGCAAAACGTGAAGAGCTGTCATCTCTGGTGTGAAGTTATAAATGATTTTCCTTTTATCTTTCTTTTAAATTTCTTACCAAGAACACATATCCCTTTTGTAGTTAGGAATAAAAACTAATTTTGAAGAAGAAAATGAAAACCATGCTGGTTTACTTCTATCTGTAATAGGAGGGATCGTGTCTCCCTTTTATATGTTCCCCACTGCATCTAACACACAATTTCTGGACACAAAAGCCCTGGTCTTGAACAGAATTCCTGATTCAAGATTGCCTGGCAATCTTGTTTACTCTTCCAGGCCAAGGCATTCTGTACAGAATCTAGAAACGGCCCGCAAGGACAAGAAAACAATGTGACTGGCGGGGCTGCGTCACACTGGTCTGCGACCCGCTCGCCAGGCTGGGGAACATCATGAACTGACCCGAGGGGGAAGAGGCGGTGGAACCCGGCCAGGGCTGGTGCATTAGGAGACCAATTACCTGGGGAGCATGTGGCGAGGCTGCTAAGAGCTACCGAGCCTCGATGCAAGGCCGCTTTGGCACCTGGGAGCTCTCTTCAGTGTGCTGTGAAGAGCTTCCCAGGAGACGCTTAAGTGCAGCTGTATCTTAATATGATCAGCTTCCTTGTGCACAGTCTCCATCTTGCTCTTCCTCCCACAGCCACTGGGCCTCCCCTCGCTGCCCGCAACAGAGGTGCAGGCACCCAGGGAGCCGGGCAAGGGGAAGGGTAGGGTCACAGGGCCATCTGTCAGTCACAGCGGCACTGCTCACCCAGCAGAGGGGTCAGCGTTGGGGCCAGCAGGGCATGTGGAATGTTCTACTTAAAACGATTACGTTGCTAGGCACATTACTGTCAGGCATGGCACATTCATGAGCTCGACCCTCACAAGACCTCGGAGAGGCGGCTGCCTCTGTGTCCACTTCACAGCTGAGGAGACTGAGGCCTGGGGGCTGACAGACGGGTCCAAGGTGACTCAGCTGGGAAGGACAGAGTGGGACTCAAGGTCAGGTCAGCCTGGCTCAAGTTGAGGCTAGATCCACAGGGGCTCCGCGGTAAGTCTGCCAGATGTGGAGCCTACGACAGAGGGGGTGTGTCAAAGCTCTTTCCTAATTCCACCCTTGCAGGCAGCACTGTGACAGTAAGGGGGGCCTGAGCCAGTCTTGCCTGAAGTTGTCCAGCTAACTCCCCCAAGCAGCTGGTGCAGAGCTCGGCCTGCTCTATGTTCGGCAGGAAGACGCTCCCTCGAGCTGCGCCAGGGATCCTGGCCACGTCCCGAGCCACCCGGCCGGGGCGGCAGGGAGACCGCCAACACCAGTCCCTGGAGGGCTGCCCCAACAGGCACTGCGACCTTCTGGGGCTGTCTGTGCCCATGTTCCCTGTCACCAGGGTCTGCTTTCAGCTGGGGATCTCAGAAGAGGTCGCATAACCTCAGAGCGGTGGAAAGAACCTGGCCTAGGCACTTGTTGTGGCTCTTCACGCTGCTTCTGCCAGCATGGCCCTGGGTGGCCCTCAGAAGAGCATCTGTCCAACGGGGAGAGTAGCTCCTAGCCTACACCCTCACAGGACTTGCGGAGACAAAGAGCAAGGCGGCGGGAGAGTCCGCCCGCTCTCCTCTCTGGCCCCCCTCTCCCAGCCCAGGGTGGGAGGCCCTCCAGGGGGCCGACTGGGGGACCGTTTCCTCCCCAGATTTTTGCCGCTAACTGTCCTCCTTTCCCCTTCACACGGGGTGAATAGAGGCTCACAGCTAACATCAGAGACAGGGTGCAGGGAAGAAATTAGTGGCTAATCCCTTGATATATTTTTCAGAGAAAACATTCCAGAAAAGTTTTCTCTAACCAACAGGGGCATGGGAGAGACACTTCTGGGGGGCCCTCCTCCTCTCCTGGACTCTCCTGAGTCCCGACCGGGTGGGCAGCAGCCTGAGTACCCCAGGCCCGAGTTTGGGAGGTCCCCACGGCATCCTTCATCCACCCATCCCACAAACTTTCTTTAGGCAGGGAGGACACAGCCTGCAACACAGAATCGCTTTTTGGAGGGTGTGGATTCCCTTCCTAGATGCAGATCCTCATGCAGACAAGGGTGGGGGCAGGGAGGGACCTGGTGGCAGAGGCTCCGACTCAGTCCTCAGAGTGACAGAGCGGCCTGGGGGAGGGCCTCTCCGCCGCAGCCTCCTGGGAAGGCGAGGCCGCCGTTCTGTCTCCGCGGCTAAAGCCGCTCCTGCAGGCTCGCGCTCGCCTTCTCGGGGGCGTCTGGAGCATCACAGGCGCTGCGCGGCAGGCGCTGGTCGCAGCGCTCGCCCACACCCTTCCTGCAGTGGGCGGCTAACTGCAACCTGATCACGCAGCCCTCGAGAGCCCCGCGCCTGGCCCACCACTTCCTCCTGCTTCCCGCCCCCTGGGGAGAAGCTTCCAGGCTCCCAGGCAAGGACCCGAGGTTTTGCCGGCTGCTAGAGGGGATGAGAAAGCACAGTCCCTCCAGCCCCAGGAGACTCAGGCTGCCGCCTCCCCCATCCCCCCTACGCCAGGGCCGGGGGAGGCCCAGAGATCGCACTAAATGCCTGCGGACAAGTAACCACACAGGAGCCTGCCCACCAGGGACACCCAGTCTCAGGATCTGATCTATCCTCTAGGTACCTGTTTCCTCATCTGTTTAAAAAACCAACCAACTGCCTCAGAGGGTTGTTTTTCAGAATAAGTCAGATTATGTATGTAACAGGTCCAGTAAACACACTACATTTCCTCCTGGCTTTCACCTTTCCTACCCTTTTAGAAACCTAGACTTTGTGTCCAGAGTTAAAAGCTAGTGGGGTCAGAGGCCAGGATCCTGCCTGAGCATGTCCACACTCGTGGAGGCCACATGAGAATAGGGACTGTCCCTGGTGTCCAGGGAGTGTGACATCATCATTACATGGAGGGGAAGTGATAGCATTCAAATAACTGTAATGGTAACAGGGTCACACATGCCTCGGTCAGCTCCAAGTTGGCTCATCTGAGAAAACAATCTTTTGGGTAATGTTAGCTACAAGAATACTACCTAATTTATCCTGTTTTCCTACGCGCCCAGCTGAAAGCCCAGCCCAGCATGGGGCTCTGGTCACAGGCTGGGGAAGGCTTTTCTGATTTGTCACAGCAGTACTAAGCCAGCTGGAAAAGGCACCATTAGCCTGTGTTCCACCCTCATTAGTAAACATCAAAATAACTTCCCTGCTGACCCCGAGACACAGGAATCATCATATCTAAGAATGGATTCCAGCAGCACAAAACTGACAGGGGTCTCATACTGGGGTTCCTTGCAAAGGGAAGCTGGGAGGGGGTAAGGGGACAGTTGTAAACTAAATCCCTCTGAGGAGAGCGTGTGGGTGGAACCACGTACATGTAAAGATTTAAACAAACAGAATGCATCACTATGGAAACATTCGACTTTTTCAAAGGCATAGTTAAGAAAATAAAGCAATCAAGACTTCAGATTCAACACTACAAGTGTTTATGACCAGAAAAGGCAAAGTGGGTCTTAGATATTCTGCAGCCAAGTAAAAGCTGCCAGAACTCAAGGAAGAAATATTCCCAGCAGGGCAGGGACCCATCATGTGTCAGGGCTTTCTCTGAAGCCGTCCAACTGGAGCGTTCCGCTCACTGCAGTGCCCACTTAACTCTTCTGGGGTTGCCAAGACACAATTCCGGAGACGGTGCCACTTACTGACCAGGTCCAGACAGACCTGCCACTCGCGAGGGCAGGTCATACCAGCCACGGGGGCAGCAGGGAGTGAGTGTCACAGGAAAATGGCAGGTTTATGAGCTGTGACACAAACTTATTAGGAATCATCAATGCCATGTGAGTTAGTGGTTAGTTGTACACTGAGGATACAATCTGATGTTGTGTCAGGCTGTTCCGACCCATGCTTCGAGGCGAGGTGCCTGTTGTCCACATGTTTTCAGTGTGCAGAGCTTACCCTGCTTCTTGGGCTGCCTGCTGATGGGAGTCGTGGTGTTGGTGAGCATCGTGAGGAAGCCGGATGCTGAGTCTGGGCATCAGGGTCCCCAAATGTACTCACATGTAAGAATGAAGGGAGGAAGGGACCACCTGTCTACCTCTGAAAGTTTGCTTGGACAGAGTCAGGAAACATGTTCTCAGTCACTTGCCAGGAAGGTTAGAGGAGAGTTTGTCTAATTTGTCATAAATTGGACTGTGTCCGCCCAAAATGAGCTCCCCCCAGTAAACTGGACAGTTCTAATCCAGTTGGCAGCAGAGTTTCTGACTAGGAGATGCTCACGTTGATTAAGGAGAGATGAGGTGCAGATACCTGCACTGGTTCACAGGAAAGCCAGGGGACAAACAGAGTGGCCTGGCAGTCAGCCTGGCCAGCAGGGCACTAGGGTGAGCTTGGGTTGCCCGCTCTGCAAGGAGCAAGCCCTGAGGCTCATGGGCCTGGGGGTGCCCACTATTCTGCCTAAATTCTGCATGGCAGAGGGAAAAGCACGGTCTAGGCATTAGCCTGTGCTGTATGTGCTGGTTCTGCCGTTCTTAAGTCCTAGGAAATGACTTCACCTCTTGGGGGCTCAGTTGCCTAGTCTCTACAATGGGAATAGCATCTTGTTTTGGCAGGGCTTCAGGGAGGATTAGGAATTATGTATGAAAAGCTCCTAGGACGGTTATTAAATTGTCCTGGCAGGTTATTAAAGCTCAAAAAACGGGCAACTAAAAAACTAGACCTGTTTTTCTTCATGCGACAGCCGTTATATTTGCTCCCTCTGCTTTACAAGTAATGTTGGCAAAAATAGCTTCGCCCTTAACTCCTAGTTAAGATCTACCACCAGTAAAACACAGCAACAGGTTGGTGCAGTCACTGAGCATGGCGTCCTTTGCCGGGGTCTGGAATTCCTGTCCGGTCCTAACCCTGTACTTTTATTCTATGGCAAGTACCTACTTACATTTCAGAAGGGACATTATCTTAGTGGTAGAAAGAATGGCAGTTCCGGCATTTGACAGCAAGAAACAAAACCTAAGACTGCTGCTCTCAGGTGAAGAAACCCAGGCGGTGGTCCAGGCTGTCTGCTGAAGAGTAGGAGTTAGTTTCCCTGACAGACATGGCAGTGATGAGGGAAGAGGTGAAACCGTGGCTGACGGGAGGGGAGAGCATGACCCCGGGTCAGGAAGGGTGTGGGTAAGACCTGGAGTCATCTGCCAGCTCTGTCACTTGGGGGAACAGAAGAGGAATTTCCCCAGGTCATGCAGCCAACTCATAGCCAAAGCTGGCTGCACCGCCCTGGCCAGGTTGTGTTTGTTTGAATTGGAGGAAAGCTAGGGATTAAATAGGTTTCATTTTATAGTTATGGTTATTTGTACCTCCCTCACGGGAAGGTTCAGTCAGTATGACGTTCAGATTTTATAAAGCATTTAGCATTTCTTAGAGAAAGGAGCAGCACACAGGCAACAACATTTAAAAGAAAGAGACTCTGCCAAATGTAAAATAGATAACTAGTGGGAAGCAGCCGCATAGCACAGGGAGATCAGCTGGGTGCTTTGTGACCACCTAGAGGGATGGGATGGGGAGGGTGGGAGGGAGGGAGATGCAAGAGGGAAGAGAAATGGGAACATATTGTATATGTATAACTGATTCACTTTGTTATAAAGCAGAAGCTAACACACCATTGTAAGGCAATTATACTTCAATAAAGATGTTAAAAAAAAAAAAAGTATAGTAAAATTTGATCAACAGAATACATCTTGATGAATAATTCCTATTATCATGCTTTAGGAAAATAAATATTTAAAGCATGTTACTTGAATAAAGTATTTTCACTTTATAATTAAAAAAAAAAACTCAGGAAATTATAATAAAGTATGGATTTTAGTTAAAAAAAAAAAAAAAAGAAAGAGACTCCGGTTCAAGAAGCTACAGAGCTTCTCAGAGAACAGCGCCTGGCCAGGCGTGGCATTCATCTGCCTTCCGGGGAAGAACCTGCCCGGCCTTTGGCATTTTATTGTGATCGTGGGGGTCATCAATCTTACAGCATGGAATGGAAACAAGATCAAAAGCAAGAAGGCTCGGTAAATTTTCCCCACAGGGAGCTAAGGGAAACTCTAACTCTCTCGCCCTACTTTCATCCATTTAAATCCATTCTCTTTCTCTCCGGTTTTCCCTGTCTTGGTTTGGAACTGGCATGCTGCTCCTAAGTCAAGGGGTCAGGAAGACACGTGCTTTTATGATGCAAAAAGGGGCAGTCGTTCTGTCTGCTTTGGGAACCCTGGTGACATCAGAGACTAAGCTTTTCATCTCGGGAACATGTGTAGAAGAAAACACTGAGTCAGAAGAAAGCCTTAGTCATAGGGCTACTGAGCTCTAAAGTGAACAGGACTGTTAGGTGACTGAGTCTATTCCCTGTAGGACTGCTCCCGCTCCTATCTGGCGAGGGTTTAAATGACTCAAGTCATTCTCCAGGGGGAACTAATCTATGCAGAACAGCTGCCACTAGCAGGGCATCTGCTGCTCTTCAGCCGAAATTTCTCATGACATCACTCAATTCTTCCTCCCTTTGAGGGGACAGTTTTCTCTTGTATTTCAAGTAGTCCAGGTGGCTGCTTGGAGATGCACTGGAGAATACCACCTCTGCTCTTTATTCAGAGGCCTGTAACCTGTCTGAGCATTTCCTGGGAAGATGGACAGGCAAGGAGACTCAGTTAAATAAAGTGCTCCCAGAATATGCAGCTTTGCATTACAATAGCACACAAGCCAAGATGTTCAGGAGTCAAGGCAGACTTCAACAAAGCTCTGTTTGGGTTTTAGCAGCTGTCTGCCTACGGAAGGCTCCAGAGTCACTGACTCATATTTATATCTCCACTTTGCTAAAGGCACAAGGAACAAACATGTGTGGATTTACCCCGGAGGCAAAGTCCATTCATATTTCTTCAAATGAAGCGGGAGAGGGCAGAAAAAAAACTGCTTATGGACAAAATCATCTGTGAACACAGCCACAGCAGTTTTTAATTTGCCTAAAGAAAATATGTGATTTCAAAACATGATTAGGGATTACTGTTCCCACAGTAAACATATTACAAACATGAACTGCAGGCTGTCATTTAATAGGACTCCAAGCTGGGAAGCAAATCCCATCCTCATCTTCCAAACAGCCACGCCATGAGAGCAGCTGGACCAGTCTCCGGAAGTTTCTTCATGGTGGAAGGTTTGCTCAGTCTCAGCACAGCTTCCCTCTCCAAGACCTCACATCACCAGTGCGCCCCTCAAGGGTCAGGATAAACTGTCCGAAAGGTCAAGTTTATTCTTGGATCTCTAGAGTGGTACTCCTTGGGCACTCGATGCTAAATGGAAATATGAATAACTCTGACATACACACACTTACACTTTTATTCCAAAGCAATTTAAAACTTATTTATGAGGACATAGACATGTTTCAATTTTATCTCCCTTCAATGAGCAGCAATAGCTCTTCTAAGTCTTGTGGAGAAAGGTCTTCTTCTCTGAAACAAATCTCCATCACCACCCTCACTGTGATATGTCAGCACCCTCACAGGGAGACAGTTTCATTTTTTCTAAGTGTTGCTCTTCCTCTCAGCCTCCTGCCATTTTTCCAAAGCTCAAAAGAGAACACATAACTGGCTGAGATCACAGACAGGCATGAGATTCCCCTCTCATGCTAAGGGTTCTTAATTTGCACACCTTAAGAATGGCCTGGCCTAAGCTATGGAGCTGTGCAGCCCCATATGCTAGCCACTGGCTGCCTGAAGCTCTAAATTAATTAAAAATTCAGTTCTTCAGCACACTAGCCATATCTCAAGAGATCAACAGTCATGTGTATAGTGGCTACCACATTGGGCTACACAGATACAGAGTATTTCCATCATCACAAGAAGTTCTAGTGGACACCGCTGCTGTAGAGGGCCATTTTGACTGTCAGTAGAATCAAAACCCCTTGGAAAAGATGTCAGTTTATTGCCTCTTGCTCATTATGAAAGCCACTTGCTTTTCACCACGTCTGATATAGAAATTAATAACCGTAAGCCAGTCAGGAAACTGCCTCTACATGACAGCAAATCCACGTTACTTGCATGTTCTCACCTGCCAGTCTGCTTGGGTGGCTCCTTCCATGAGTAACAAGGTCCCGTGATCCAAGGGTATCTTCACTCTGTCCACGTATGTGTAGTCTCCATGCTCTTCCTAGAAAACAGCATTCATTGCACTGAATTGTTTTGCTTGTGTGATCAAGATGCTTCAACAGAACATGACACTGGTCATCAAAGAAATGCCAGCCTCCACTCAGCCAGACCGCAGGGCTTCATTTACTGGTTCTGTCACTTGGCGGCTGACTGGCCTTAGGCAGGTTACTTCACCTCTCTGTTCCTGAATTTACTCACTTGTAAAATGAGGATGACGAGAGTACCTGCCACACAGGGCTGCTGTGAGCCTCAACTTACATATGTGTGAATTACTTGGAGACTGGTACGTATTAGGTACAGCATAACAGCTATTAGTATTAGTATTATCAGCATCCAAAGTACAGAAAAGCACATTCTGGCCTATGAAGGAATTCAAAGTCATTTATACAATAATTCTTTACATCTGCCTTATTCTGTGCCATGTGTTTTGACACAGTGTTAGGAGAATAGGCTTTCAAACAAGACATGGTGTGATGAGTTTTGACCCCCTTTTCATAATTTATGCTAATTCACTAATTGGTACCTATGTTAAAACTAGTCACAACTCTTCCTATAGCTAGTTTGGTATTTTGGAGATATATTCTTGTTTCTTTCCACAACAGTCAACAACAAGATTTTTCTCAAAGAAGGGAGCTCTTCTGTGACCAGAATAGTGCTGCTAAACTGAGACTGGCTGTGTAAGCCTTTGAGAATGGATCGTAACTCCTGAGCACCTAGGATACAAATGCCCGTATTTACACTGCCCCTTTCTTCCAGAACTCAAAGTCAATTCACGTCCAACACGTAATGAAGCCTCCCAGCACGGGCTGCAATATGGCCAACAGGTGGTTTAACTCCTCCTCCACCACTGACAAAGGGGCACATTAAACAACTTCCTTGCTCACAGCAACAGAGAGAACGTCAAGAATTGAGACCGGGACAGACCCAAGTTTCCTGACTTCTTCACCTCCATTCTGGGCAGATTCGTCCATTCATCTGCTTCACTTCCAATGCAAGAGATTACATTTGGGTTACTACAGGATTAATTTCACTGCAATGCTGTGTTTATGTTTATTATTGTAGGGGTGCTTCTGAGAATGTAACTGTTTACAATGATTTTCCCCAGGAAAATCAAAATCAAAACAAAATGAACTTTCATAAACAGTCTAGGTTCCAGTCCCCAGCCCTTGGCAGTGACTTTGTCAAGCACTGTCGTAACTTTATAAGCAGAAGATATAAGCAATGTTTGAAATAACTTTTGGTCTCAGTGATTGATTTTGTGTCTGCCACCTTTTGTCTTCCAGTAATAAGTAAGCACCAAAACATTTACCTCTGACCCCTCAGCCAACCAGTGGGAAGGTGACCCTGTCCTCAGGTAGCCCAGCTCCATCTCAGAAAAGCAAAAGGTTGCTCTCTGAAAAAAAGTATTCCAGACAGAGGAGACGTATGTTCTCCTGAAGAAAAGATATCAGAAGGGATGCATCGTTCATGAGATCAGAGGGTCCAAGGCTCCTTGATTTAGGCTGTAAAGTCAGTTACCAGATCAAGGTTCAACACAGCTAGAAACAGAACTGTTGCTGCCCTCTATATAATCCAGAAGTACAACGGGGCCTTAATCTATAAACCAAGCACAGACACTAAGACAGGAGAGTGCAGTGGACAGGAAAGACACTTAACACAACAGGAAGAGAATCCTGAGATGAAGATCTCTTAGAACATTAAAACATTATTGGGATAACATTGTACCTCAACTACACTTCAATTTAAAAAAAGAAAAAAAATACACTAAGGAGGAAAAGCATGTTCTAGGAAGAAGGAATTGTACGTGCAACAGCCCAGAGGCCAAGAAACCAAGCCCCACCCCGTGTACACAGGTCTGTGAGCCCAGGGAACAGGTGTAAGGAGTAATTTGGAGAAGTTAGAAAAGTTAAGAGCCAGCATTTTCTAATCCAGTGTTGCTCTGCCAGAGCCACTGTAATAAAATGCAAATTTGATCTCAGAATTCCTCTCCCTTGCTTAAAATACTTTAATGACATCCCAAAGGCTTCAGGATGAAGTTCAAATCCATGAGCTTGGCACCCAAGGCTCTTGATGACCCGCCTGCTCCTTCTCTTTAGTTTCAGCTCCTACATCTCTCTCACAGGCACCCTGTGCTCCAAATAAATGGAACTACTTACGGTTTTCCAAACGTGAAAAAAAAAACAAACACCATTATTGGGGAGGAGGGAGTGCTAAGGCCAGTGGAAGAGAAGAGGGGAGCACTGTAATTCCACCTGGAAACATGCAGCAGGAATAGACCCAGCAAGTGAAAGAGAATTCCAAATGCAAGAGGGAAATATCAGCATGGACGGAAAGTGACGTTCAGCAGAGCCACATTTCCCTCACTGTTCCTAAGATCTGAGGTTTTCAAATGAGAGAAAGCCTCAGGTTGGTTTGAAACACATTACATCCAGTATAACCATTAGTTGTTCCAAAGAGCAAAAGAGGGTGAGCCTTCACTTGGCAGGGAGCTACTCTCATCAGTCCCTGAAGGGGACAGTGATACCAGGACACTCACAGCGAGAGGTGATGTCATTACTTTGCTGCTTGTTATTTGTTCCTTCCAACACCCTTGGCTTAGGAAGTGCATTCCTAATTCACAGAAGGAGACAGAAAGGAGGGCAGGGAATTCTACGGAGGCAACACAGAGCTCACGAATGCTTCCTTCCCCGAGACCAGAGCAGCAACAGACCAAAGAGCCACGCTTTAACTTAACCAAGATACACAGAGACTTTATCCACTGAGGAAGCAGATAAAAGGCCAGAGGAGCTCACGTGGCTAAGCCTAAGGGCTCAGTTGATAAATGGATAAGCGACAGTGGAAGCACAGTTCAGACTGTTTAGAGGAATGCACTCACAGCCATTAAGCATGGTTAAGTTACCCAAACACGGCTCTGTAACCCTTCTGATTTACTCAGGTCTTTCTTCAAAACAAAACAAAACACACCCATTAAAAAGCCATGGCTTAGGATAAAATTTTCCATTCCCAATCCCAGTCAAAAGAAACTTTTAGGGTCACAGCCAGTCTACAGGGTGGGTTTTGCTGTTGATAGTCTTGGTTTCCCACACCCTTGAAACCTCACAAGTAGATGGAAAAATAAAAAAAAAAATTTTTTTTATATTAATGTTAATCAACATTCTCACTCCCTCCCCAACCATAGCCAATTCATTTGAATGCTTAATTATAATTTCCAGTGAATGCTGGGGTTTTCCAAAGTTCCACAACTCTCACCAAGATCTCAGCCTATTCAGTTTCCTTTAGAAAAATGTTCTTTAGGGACTTCCCTGGTGGTCCAGTGGTTAAGACTCCACACTCCCAGCACAGGGGGGCCAGGGTTCAATCCCTGGTCAGGGAACTAGATGCGACATGCCGCAACTAGGAGCCCGCATGTCGCAAATAAAAATCCCGCATGCCACAACTAAGACCCGGCACAGCCAAATAAATAAATATTTTTAAAAAAATGCTATTTAGGAAAAAAAAAAGCCTGGGTGTATATTGTTATATCACTACAAACCACCCAACAGATAAGAAATTTAAACATTTTTCTTTTCATTGGAAAGGAAACTTCACACTGTATGAGATCTATGTAGATTTTTCATGTAATTGCGCCTTTCTTGTCCTAAAAAAGGTGTCTTAGAAATTATAGGGTTGGCCAAAAAGTTCCTTTGGTTTTTAAGTAAAAATAAAAGACACTTCATTTTCACCAAGAACTTTATTGAACAATGTATTCACCCTTTTGTTCCACTACCTTCTGCCATTTTCCAGGCAACTTCATAATTCCATCTTCCCAAAACTTTTAATCTTTTTGAGCAAAGAATTGTTCCAGGTGCCTTTTACAGTCTTCCAGGGAATTGAAATTTTTTCCATTAAGAGAATTTTGTAAAGACCGAAATAAATGGAAATCCGAAGGTGCAATGTCTGGTGAATACGGCGGATGAATCAGAACTTCCCAGCCAAGCTGTAACAGTTTTCGCCTGGTCATCAAAGAAACATGTGGTCTCGCACTATCTTGATGGAAGATTATGCATTCTCTGTTGACTAATTCTGGACACTTTTCGTCAAGTGCTGCTTTCAGTTGGTCTAACTGGGAGCAGTATACGTTGGAATTAATCACTTGGTTTTCCGGGGAGCTCATAATAGAGGACTCCCTTCCAATCCCACCATATACACAACATCACCTTCTTTGGACCAGCCTTTGGTGGGGTTGGCGGCGGTTCATTTTGCTCACCCCACGATCTCTTCTGTTCCACATTATTGTACAGTATCCACTTTTCACTGCCCATCACAATTTGTTTTAAAAATGGAACATTTCCATATGTTTAAGTAGAGAATCGCACGCGGAACTACGGTCAACGTTTTTTTCGCTTAACTTATGTGGAACCCAAACATCGAAGCGATGAACATAACCAAGCTGGTGCAAATGATTTTCAATGCTTGATTTGGATATTTTGAGTATGTCAGCTATCTCCTGCGTGGTATAACGTTGATTGTTCTCAATTAACGTCTCGATTTGATCGCTATTAACTTCAACTGGTCTACCCGACCGTGGAGCATTGTCCAGCGAGAAATCTCCAGCACGAAACGTCGAAAACCACTTTTGATATGTTCGATCAGTCACAGCACCTTCTCCATACACCGCATGAATAATTTTTTGTGTTTCAGTTGTGTTTTTACCTTTCTTAAAATAATAAAGCATAATATGTTGAAAATGTTGCTTCCCCCATCTTTAATATTAAAATGGCTACACAAAAATTCACCAGTTTTGATTTTTTTTTTTAATGCACACTGATATGACAGCTGTCACAATACAATCTAACAAAATTGTTTCAAATGAAGTTAAAGACAACTAGGTGCTACTAGAGCCATCTTATGGAAAAAAACGAACGAACCTTTTGGCCAAGCCAATACAAACATCAGTGCTTGAAAATCATCATTGGCATAGTTTTTTTTTCCTACTATAAAAGTAACATAAGTTCACTAGAGTAACTGACACACTTGTAATTACCTGTTCAATGTCTGCTTTCTTTATCTCTGATAACAAACTCCATGAGGGGAGGGCTAGGCTGTCTTTCCCTTTTGAAATACGCTCAATGCCTATCACACATATCAATAAATATGTCCTGAATGACTGAGGAAAAGCACCAAGAAAATATAGAAATCACCTTTAATCCCGTCATCCAGAATTCATACAACACATACACAGGGAATATTCTACACATACAATCGTGCACTCATTTTTAACATTGTATTGTAAGCATTTTCTACATCTTAGATGTAATGTATTTTTATAATATGGCTGTATAATATTCCTTTGTATGAACACATCCTTCCTCCTTAAAACTCACAAATTATTTTTTGACCACCTACATATGTTAGGCACTATGCTAGTGCTAAGGATATAGCAGTTAGGTACACATGATTGGAAACAGAGATTTTAATATACCAGTAATACTTTAAAAAAAAAAAAAAAAAGAAAGGAAAGGAAAACCTACTGCAAGTAGATCTTGGGCTAAACATCTCTGAGTATATTTCTAGGATATACTCTTTAAAGTGGAATAACTGGATCTAAGGGTCCAGTTGAACTTGAAGGCACTTTGATTTATACACCAAACTGCTTTAAGAAGGTTGTGGCAATTTATAATTCCAGCAAGAAAATGTGACAGCACCTGCCTTCTGAGCGCATCACCAGTATGGAACGTTATCAATTGGCAAAAAAAAATTAGGGAAAAATGGCAATTCATTCTTCAAACATGGAGTTCTTTAATTACTAACCAAGTTCACCGTTTTTGCACATGGCTATTTGCTGTCTGCATTTCTTCTACTGTAAACTCTCTTCGTGTCTTTTGTCCATCGTTCTATGGGGTGTTAATGTTTTTCTTATTGATCTGTAACCATGTATAGTAAGATATTTTCCCTCTGTTATACTTTCTATAAATATTTTTTTCATTTGCTATTTGCCTTTTAACTGCATTTATGATATTTAACACAGAATAGCTCAAAAAGTTTTGCAGTCAACTCTACTGATCTTTCTTTGGCTCTCCTTCATGGTTTTCCCCCCATCTTCAGGAAACTTAAATATACAACTGCATTTCCTTTCAGTTAAAAAAAAAAGTCTATATTTTTTAGATTTAACTCTTTAATCCACCTAGAGTTGGCTCCCCACTTCCCTGCCCCAAGTGTCTTTTCATAACAATTTCCAGGTACTTAAACCAAGGCATCCTGCTAGACTTTCTGGACATGATCAACCATGGTGTACGCTGCTAAAGTACCAGGCATGTTAGGGACAATTTGTACCCAGTAGTGCTAATTCTCACCACAACCCTGTAAGGGACGTGATATTCTCCTTTGTATTATAAGCAAAGGAAGCTGGAGGGAAAGTACGTTTCTAAGGCAAAGGGCTGGCTAGAGGCAGGTAGGCAAGTATTTGAACTTAGATCTCTGCCTAGCTCTAAAGCCTGTATTTTTTCCACCTTGCTGTCTCTCCAAAGTTCTCTCTCTTTCTTCTGAAATCCTGTAATTATTTCCTATCTGAATTATATGGCACGCTGACTATACTGTAAGGGTCACAAACATCAGCAAGTAGCATAAACAAGGGGCGCGGGCCAGGTGCAACACAGTGGGGCGTGGGGACCATGGAGAACTAGAGAGCACAGGGCCTGCGTGCAGGTGGGAGCCACTCTGCAGCTCCCTTACTGTTCCCCTGGAGTTGCCCCATCTTCTGGGTTTTCCAGGGAAACTGATAACGGGATTTTTACATGAAATCTCCTGAGTTATAAATTTTGGCAACTAACTCAGTTTCTTTAAAAACCCTGGGAAGTATATAAACAAAACAAGTCTGAGGACCAGTTTCCGCTTACGAGCTGCCCAACTGAGCCGCTGGTGGACCCCTCACACGACTCTTTCTTTTATGCCCATGTCTCGTCATCCTACGTAAGCTCCCAAGCAAGGCCACATGTTATCTGCCAGCCTTCTTTGATGCTCCTTTGCCATTCCACATGGTAGTGCCTGAAACAAAGCTCAGGACAGATATGCTGCTTCAAGTATCATCTTCTTAATCTCAGCGATCCCAACGCAATCAGAAAAGGCCATGGACGCAAAATATGCTTCCAAATTAATGGTCTTAGTCAACAGTGAGACATCTGGTTTTCCAAGTCATCTCTGATCTCCTAGGTGAGCTACTTACTAGAAATTTTTCCATCTTTTTACTAAGAAGATGCTTATAAAAACAAAACACAAATGAGCAGAAAGGTCAAACAAAACAAAGTAGAAGCCGCTACCTGTTTCTCATTTCCCAAACTCACAGGAAGCACCCGACATGCACTAACTATTATTAGTTTCTTCATTGGAGGCATCAGGAAAGGCTTCGAGGCTACAGTGGGCCTTTGAAGCCTGGAGAGGACTTAAGTTAATGAGAAGGTGGAGAGCATGCCTAAGGAGCAAAGACATAGTTCAGCAGAATAGTGCAATCGCACAGGAAACAGTTGAGACACCAAAGTTGGTGGGGCATAGATTATGTAAAGATTTGACAGTCTGGCTGAGGAGTTTACATTTACGATTTGTGCCAGTAGGAGCAAATAAAGACTTTTGAGTTGGAAAACAAAGTGATGAAAGCAGTGAGCTCAATCTTGGCTCTCTGCTCCTCTTTCTCTATTCTTTTGCCCTGAATTGATAATGGTGCAATTCCATAGCTTTACATACTATCTAGATTATTAGTTTCAATTCAGTTCAACAAATAGTTGTCTGTGCAATGTGGAGCAAGTGATGGAACACGGTGCCTCAGCCACCTCACCTGTACCATGGGGATAACAGCACTATCAACTTGACAAGATTACTGGAGGCTGCATGTAAAGCACTTAGAACAAAGCCAGGCACAGAGTCAGTACTATACACTTGTTATTGATCACCATCCCTTTACTGTTGTTATTGTTGTTGTTATCCTGACAATTCCCAAATGATACCTCTAGCACAGACCTGTCATGTGAAGCCCAGACTTCATAGCCAATGTCCTACTTTACATTTGGAGGTCTCAAGTATCTCGAACATACCATGTAGAAGAAGGAACTCTTGATTCCCTCTACAGACCCTCCCTAAATAAGAGCAAAATAAAATGCAAAACCCCCTGCTCCTTCTCCCACTGAGTAAACAGCACCTCCATCCACCAACTGCTCAAGCCAGAAACCTGGTTCACCCTCCAAAACATACCTCAAATTCATTCACTTTGTTCTTCCCCACTGCCACCATCTGAGTCCAAATCAGCAGTCTCCCACTAAAAATACTGAAACAACCTTTTATTTAGTCTCCTACTCTTGCCTCTGCCTGAATTATTCTTCACACAGCAGCCAGAGAGCTCTTTTAAAAATACAAACCAGAGCATGTCACAACCTCATTTATTCCCATTGCATTTAGAGTAAAATCTAAATTCAGAGCTCTAACCACAAGTTGTAATTATGTCTCTCCATTCATTTGATTATCTTCTAGCTCTTGTGACATCCATGAGGGCAGGGTCCATGTCTGCCACATTTACTGCTATATCCGCAAAGTTGAGCATAGTACCTGACACATAGTAGGTGCTCAATTAATATTTGTGAGCAGGAGTGGCGGGGGAGAGAGAGAAAAAAAAAATGAGCTGTTCCTGAAAATATCTGGCATCTGGATATCAGACAGAACTAGGGAGGAAAGATTAGCATTAAAGATATCAGGGTGGAAAAAGGTCATTTTAGTATTTTAGACGTGTGGTAAAGAGCCTGGAATGAAGCTGCTGTTAGAAGGATAAGTTTTTCAGACATTTCAAGAAAGAACTAAGAAGATTTGGGAATGGAAACAATTAAAATGAGAGAATGGAAAGAACTGAAAATAACTTACAATGTAAACCTGACCAAGAGAATAGTGACATCATGAACATAAACGGCCTTATGGGTGGGTGAAACTGGGGAGTTTTCTGAGAGAACAACAATAAATCTAATTTTACAATTTCAGGTTAGACGTCACATGCTGTTATAAGTGGAAATGTCTCGTGAACATGTACAAAGTGATGACTAGAACCTGAGATAAAAGTCAAAGCTGGAAATAAGATCTAGAAGTTGCTCCACCAAAGAAGAAATGGTTGAAGTCATAAGAACAAATGAAATCCCATTTATTTACTTATTCAACAAAATACCGCCCCCCCCCGACACACACACACACACACACACACACACACACAGTGCTAATGCTGGGACGTAATGATAAACAAGACAGAAGTGGACCTTGCCTATACAGCATTTACAATCTACTGCTAGCTCATAATTTCCTAAAAGGTAATGTAGACAAAGATAACAGAATCGAAGACAACCTTGAATATCCATATTTAAGGGGTGTAAAGGGAAAAAAACCTCAAAGGAGGCAGAGAAGTAGCAATGAGAAAAGTGTGAGAATAGCTAAGATAATATAATATTTCAGAAGCCAATAAGAGAAAGAAAAGGCAGCTAACAGATGGCTAAGTTTCAGGCAGAGAGGTGCTGGACACTGGTGACCAGCGTTACAAAGAAGAGGAGAATGATGACTGAGAAAAGGCCAGAGTACTCGCTCTTTAGGACAGTGGTATAGTATATTAGCAGTGTGGTGGGATGGAGCTAGAGAGCAGGTGTTCCAAAAGTAAGTTAAGTTGTAGGCAAGGGAAACTGCAGATAGAGACAACTTATCCCAGAATCCGTGCTTCAAAATCAAGAAAAAACCAAGATGTTAGAGTGCCTGCAGAATCAAGCAAAGGGTTTTCTCAAGATGGTAACAGATAGAATAGGAATTTCCCTAGCTCTCCAGTCCAAGAATCAGATACATGGTACAGCTGCTTGACAAGTATGGTCAAGGCTTTTTAGCAAACTGAAATGATATTTGAAAACTAAATGCCAGCATGTGCTACAGCTACTTAGCCTGCTGGAGCCAAGTGTCCCTTTAATTGCCCTACCTCCCAACCTATGGCCATGCCAAAATGTTCCCCTCTCCTCTTTTTTAATCATTTCTTTCCAGCTTGTTTTCCCAATCAAATTGTGGTGTTGCTTTGCCCTTGAGAACCTGGCTGGCTTCTAGACGGCTTCATCGATCATCAAAGCTTGCAGCTATATTTGGACAGAAAAGTTGTTCCTACAGCGCTGATGTAAGAACACAGCTGGATTTTTTGTTCATAGTGGTAATGTATCTTTTAAATCTGACATAAATAAAACATATTAGTTATGGAAATTATGGAGACAGAAAAAAGCTAGGACCCCACAAAGTCATCTCTACAGTTAGTCTGCTGACTCAAACCACGCTTGCAAAGATGGCATCCTCAACATCAATCTGAAAAACATTACTTTAGAAAAAGAAGCAGCTGTTTCTGAAATAAGATCTGCTAAAGGAAGAGGCTAGCTGGAAAAACATAGATTTGAAATGACCGAGGTTATCTGTTCAAAACAGTTTTGAGCTCGCTTGTCACACACAAATCTTTGGGTTTTTATCAAACTCTTTTCCTGACTTTTGACATGGATTTGGCATGGAAGGTTCTAGCGAGGTGAGGGAGAATACTAAGCATGAGGGACTGGCACGTGCAATCAATCATCCTATGCCGGGCAAACCCAGTGAATGTAAAAGGCAAATGCAGTTTACAGTGAAACACCTGCCGACAGCGTTTGTTGTTCAGGTTTGTTGTTGATATAGTATCGGCGGTGGGGTGGGGGTCAGAAGTTACTGAATTTAAGCAAAAACAAGCTTGGCTTTACACTGACTGTTACAGTCATTCTAGCCACACTGAATGTGCCTTAATGTAATGAAGATGCCATTCTTGGTGACATAATGTTTCCAAGAAATGCAACTTAAAGGAACTGCTATTTTGAAAGAGCTTCCACTCAACACTGTAGCACCAGAAATAAACACTCTCCTTCCTCGAAGAGCATACAGAACAAATTCCATGAAGCCTGACATCCAGCTGACCCCAGTCACCAGCAAAAGTGCAGGGTTCTCCAGTCATCCATTAAATCAGAACATTCATTCCCAAACCATTCCGGGACATAACCTGATCAGACATAATCTCCCACACCCAACCCTGCGCCCTTCCACTGTGTCCGCTGGAATTCTCATTCAGTGATGAGCAAACACCCCCCTAGATCTTCAGCCTCATGTGCTCTGAAGGTTCCCTCTACTTCCTTGTCCTAATCAAGAACTAGGTCCCTCCAGAAGATTCCAAATTCCCTGAAACTCTCTCTCCTGTGGAAGCTGATCACGTCTCTCATATCTATAGAGCCAGGGGATACTCCTTATTAACACTTTCAGACCATTATTCCCATGCCTCTCTTAAAAATACCTGCTCCTCTGAGCTCCTGTCATTAAAGCTGTCCACCTCCCTTCTTCTCTGCCTTGGTCCCAGGAAGTATAACAACCTCCTAATTGGTCTCCTGGCTTCCCCTCTTGCTCCTATCTAGCCCGAGCTCCACGCAGCAGCAACTGACCTTGTAAAATTTCAATCGGAACATGTCACTCTTGTACTTAACACATTTCAATGGTTTCTTGATGTACTTAAAATAAAATCCGCTCCTTCCTGAGGCGCATGAGTCTCCGCATGCTCTGGCGCTGGCCCACTCCTCCCATCTCATCACTTGCTACTCTCCTCGCTTGCTCACTCTGCTCCACTGTGGGGCCTTCTCCTCCTTCCTCAAACTCACTAAGCTCTTTTCTGCCTCAGCTAAGCAGTCACCCACCATGAAAATGTGGCTTATGAAAGACGGAAAAATTACCAGAAGGCTTAGGAACAGTTTTTTAGAGTATGGCAAAGGGGAGAGAAAAAAACTCTACCATTGGGACAACGTTTAAAAAACAGTCTGCAAGCAGATCCCATACCTAATTGGGGCACACAGAAACTTGACGAATCACTTTGGAAAAGGTTGTTCTCCCAAGACTAAAAGTACTATCGGTGGCAATACGAAACTGGGAGGCTCTCTGCAAAAATTAATTATTCCCAGTGGCAGTCAGGACATGCATTCTAGCCTGAGACAAGGCCCCAAGGAAGCAAATGATGATTCCAACTCCCAAAAGATCTCGTGTCGGTAGAGAATTCAGGTCCTACCAGGACTATTTATCTTTATCTGCTTAAACATGCACAAATTAATTTCCCACTCACTCACTCACGCTCTCCAAACCACTGCATGACCCTACAGCTAGGAGCTCAAAAACTCAGTCACCATTCCTGACCCACAGGCCACTTTACCCTCTCAGAGTCTCCTTTGTACTCCCTCAGTGAATGCCATTCACAGGCCAAGGCAAACTTGGAGGTTGGCTGTTCATTTTCTTTTTCAATTTCCACATCTGAAAGTCACCGTAGCAACCACCATTTATAACAGCTTAAAAATTCACTGATTACTGCAACAACTTTCATGGTGCCTTTCACAGGAAAACTTCTCTATTACTCCCATAAAGTAGCTCCCAATTATCATCCCCATTTACAAAAAAGGAGTAAGTATAAATGAGGCGGATAAGTGCTTTTTACAAACGTCAATAACAGAAATAGGAAACAAACCCTGATTTTCTAAACTTCATTAGGGAATGTATTAAAAAGATGATGGTTATCAACAATTTCTTTCAGGTAGGTCTTGTAATTTCTCAGAACAGATGCTGTAATCAGAAGATGGACTAATGAGAAGTGTGGATGCCCGGAAGAGCCTCAGCGGGGGTTCTGGCTGAGGTGGCAGTTCAGTCACCACTCCATGAAATACTACACAGTCCAGTTCATCCAATTTTCAAATGTAAGCTAGTCAGTTTATATTATTTTGGATTCCAATATCCTCACTTCTTCCACAGTCCTGGAAAAATATTGGTATTTATGATCAAACTGACCTTTTCATACTCCACTCTTCCCAGTAGTGTGTAAAAAACCAATTAGCAAGGGAGGTACTAGGAACCCAAACGCACTGGGAACTCTCAGAACCTCTACCATTACAAGTGGTTTTACAACCAACTCTTTTGGTGATATGAACAGAGTTCACATCCTTCAGAAGGTGCTAGAGAGAGGAATGGTTAGAGAAATGTCCAACGGGCCTCAACTCAATCACCTCAAGATGGACAGAAGCCCCTCACGTTTTCAGGATTCAGCTGATGAAGGACAGAGCTTACGCACGGGTAATTTTCTACAAAACAAGGCTTTTGGTATCCAAACCTTCAGTGCATCACAAACTTCCTATTATCTAATACCCACACCCCCCAACTCAGCCATCACTGTTTCTATGGTAACCGACAGAGAAATAGCAGCCTGCCAAATGGCTTTTGTAGTTCCTTTTCCAGCTTGTTTTTCAGTACAGAATTAAAACTATACTGGGAAAAGAACCAGACTAATCTTTACAACAGGGACATGATGCAGTTTGAAAAGTACAACTGGGTTTGGGACACGAGCGTAGAAAAGCTTTAATGAGCCCAGCTTGGGAGAATAAAAAAAGGTTCTTGGGGCTTCCCTGGTGGCACAGTGGTTAAGAATCCACCTGCCAATGCAGGGGACATGGGTTCGAGCCCTGGTCCAGGAAGATCCCACATGTCACGGAGCAACTAAGCCCGTGCACCACAACTACTGAGCCTGCGCTCTAGAGCCTGGAAGCCACAACTACTGAAGCCCGCGCTCCGCAACAAAAGAAGCCACCACAATGAGAAGCCCGCGCACCACAACGAAGAGTAGCCCCCGCTCGCTGCAACTAGAGAAAGCCCTTGCGCAGCAACGAAGACCCAATGCAGCCCAAAAATAACTGATTCACTTTGTTATAAAGCAGAAACTAACACACCATTGTAAAGCAGTTATACTCCAATAAAGATGTTAAAAAAAAAAAAAAGGTTCTTGGTTTCTAAAAAATGTCTACTGAGGTATATTTGGAAAGCTTTACTTTCGTCTTAAGACAGTGTATCCTGACATTGGCCTGAAGATGGATATGATGCTATTCATTCACGTTTAACTAAATTAACAAAAGAAGGGATGGGGTGAATGGAAGAGCAAGTCTACTGTGCCCCCAAGTACCTTATTATCATTAAAGGAAGTGGTAACTGACTCTAAAATCAACATGAATGAGCAGGAGTTGACAAACCTGGACTAGAGGACAGGGGAACGAGGATCGGCATCTTGGAGGCGTGAATGTTTAATCCCAGGGGTGACGCATGCATGAAGCTGCCTGAGCCAACTGCATGAATCAGAGGGGCACTGATGCTTAGGAAACAAAGGTCTCCTTACCATCTCAGCACAGTGAGAAATTGTTAGGAGTGCAATGTGTGGAACTGGGGCAGCTTTCAGAAGATCAGCAGCTACAGAGAACTACTACTTAAGGTGCCAGACTGCAAAACAAACAGCTGCTGCAGGGGTGGAGGAGTTTGAATGTTAAAAAAAAAAGGCTAATTCTCTTTGAAAGTGGCCCCAAACAGATGCTTTTCTGTCTCAAAACTGCATACTTGAATGAAGTACAGGCAATCTCACGATTCCTCTATGTCAGCTTTAGGTGAGAAACTTTGACTCAAGTCAAGCAGGTATTACCTTCTTCTCCTCTGATAGTTTAAAACTAACTGAATTTTGAAAGAGATGCCCTCCCACAACCTCTAGCACACTCCAAATGTCTTGATGACAGACATGAAAATTACAGTCTATAGTGGCATAGCGAGACAGGTTCCTAGGAGCTACAGAAAGTCAAGACTCCTACAAATTCCACACAGAAGACTAATTTATACTTTCTATTTTATGCTTTTACTTTGAGTTGTACAATATGAATCATAAGCCATGTTCTCAAAGCTATCACCACAGCTGAGAAAGAAAAGTAGACTGATTTGCAATAAACTTTTCCTTTCAATCCTTCAGAAGAGGGATCATTATCCTGTGATAAAGAGGATGTACTCTAAGATACATTTCCAAGGATGTCAACTCAAAGAAAGGCTTCTGCACTTCAAGTTTAGCTAGATTTGTGGAGCCCAAGATTTTTTAAATCTGTTAAAGAAACTTGAAGAAATCCTTCCAAAAGTTTAAACCTGGGTTTTGATTATCCAAGAACGGACTTTATGGGTTCTGGAGGAAAAAAGTAATTTTTAAACTGTATTCACTAATGCATGATTATAATTTCCCCATCTTAAACAAAAGCCAGATTTGAAGGAATACACAACTGCATCAAATTCAATCATAGTTAAGACTATGCTGGAAGCCAAAACTTATTAGAGTCAGTAACCTGACATACTGACACATTTATATTTCTTCCCAAATCTGTTTCCTCAGCCAACTTTGTTTCAGACAAATTTTCTGACTTGTCAGATCTGTAGTTTCATCAAATCAGCTACCATAGTTATAGTGCAGATTCCCCTGCTACTAGTGGACAATTAAAGGGACTTAACCACATTTTCAATGTTTCATGGCCTGTGCTTTCACTCATGTTCACCAAAATAGACTCTAAGAAGCCTTGAGAAGACAATGTTTCAGTAAGTATGGTCAGTGTCCCTCTTACACAGAGATTTTGCTCCAAATGGTTGCCCTCAGAAACAATGCTAAGTGGTAGTTATATTTTCCATCCACACACGAACCTATTACATAACTGAAATAGCTCTTGATCACCATGAATACGTTTTTATATGAGAAAATGAAGACCTTCAACTGCCTAGAGGGGAAAAGAAATAGCGGTATTCTGGGCACCGGAACATTGTTAACGCTTAATAGTTGGAAACTGCTGGTACAGCAAAATTAATTATCCAGAAAGCATGCTTTAGGAATTTTTAAGCTTAAAATCTATAAACAGGCCAAAAATGTTTTTAAAAAGGGATGATGGTGGTGGTGGTGAATGTACGTGTACAGAGAAGCAGTAACTGAATACTTAAATACTTGGCAACAAAGAAAATAAGAGCAAAGACTCGGAGACTCGGATTACACCAAAGATTACATTGGACACACTACAGCTTGTTTTCCAATCAGAAAGCTGGACGGATAACTCTGGGAGGGAGGCAGAGCACTAGCACGGGCCAGATCAGGAGCTCCAGGAGGGGAAAGATGACTTCACCTTACTTATCCATTGCTATAGCCCCAGCTCCCAGGACCATGCCTGGCAAAACGTTTGTGTTCTATATGCCTGGCTTGAGAAGAGGGTCTGAAGTGTAAAATGAGACACGTGGTGTTTCTCCACTATTCATACAACAGGAGACTTATTAAGGGCGGGATGAATTCTTCACATGTGTGAACTTGGGATTTAACTGAGTGGAAGCCTACATATGAAAGCGTAACCATACCTTGTTTCTCAGGTGGTACTCCCTGGTACATGAGAAGGCTGACTGCCAATGAAACCGTGAAGGCTATTCAAAGTGCTCAGGGAGCAAGTTCACTCAGTAAGTCACTGGCAACTGACAATCCCCCACTAACACAGACTAAAGTTTCTGTGCAAACAAAAGCAAAGAAAACCCAGTCAACAGAAAATATACCAATGAAAGGTGCTTAATGGCATAAATGCAAAACAACACAATATGCTTCAAAATTCCATGCTTGGAAACCCAAATACATGTCAGAAAAACAGCCCAAAGAAGTATATCTGATGGAGAAGAGACACAAGCACTGACTGCCTGATAATTATGTGGTCTAGATTAGGTCATACTCAAAACACAGCCTTGTAGGCCTTCCACACTGACTGGGTCTGGTTTAATGTTATAAACAAAATGACTGGGAACCTTGGTTAGAAAAAAAACATAAATCCTGGAAATAAGATAATTTGGTAGAGATTTGCTCTTAGAGTTTCTACTATCCTTCTATCTACCTTAGTCCTAAAGTTCTACACTTTTTGATTTAAAAACACTAATAGCCCTCATATCCCTCAAATGTCTTGTAATATAGGTAAGAGCTGGGCTGGACAACTAAAGTTATTCTACCGTTTAGCCACTGCTTGTCTGATAACCTGGCTTGAATTTCCTCTCTGAAAGAGTTTCAGAGCCATCTGGATTTCAGGAACAGGCTAAGAAGGCAATGAGGATGCATGTGATGCTCTCTCATAAAACAGAGGCAACACTGCCATGAAGAACACTTACTTAAGATTTCAGGGGTATCTTCCTTGAGACTCCCTTCTTTGCCTCCTTGCCCCCACTAACTTGAACCTTGCCTTTATAAGCCCTCCTTCCTAGCATTTATCATAATTGCAATTACTTGAGTAATTAGTAGTATCTGTATCCCCCCGTTTCCATGTGGACAGGGACCATGTCTGTCCTTTCCACCAATGCAAATAAGCCTCTAGCACCTGGCACGCGGCAGGCAATTTCTGTTGCATAAGTAAATGAACGAATGGCTTCTTTGGAAGTCAAAAGTTAACCATGGGGCAAGCAATCAGTTGAAAATGTTTCATCAACAAAACACATACTCCAATCCCCTAAATCTGAAAACAGGAGCCTTTTAGGAGCTCAGTTTTTTTCACAGAATATTAGATGGCAGGAGGAACATAGAATAAATAGACTACTCACTGGTGGGGGCTTCTTTCTCATCTCAAACATGCGTGTGGCACCAAAACTGAGTGAAGCAATGACGGGGCACCTCCCCAGCGAAGGTTCGTCATCACTATGCCAGTCCACGCCGTCCTTCTCATTTCGGTAGAGATTGCAGAGCAAGGAGTTGAAGGTGTGGCCAGTGTTCTCTTCAATTTGGTTCTTCAGCACGAGCAGCACAGGATGCCACTGCATTCAACAGGCCAAGAAAAGGGGCAGAGACAGTTCACGTAAGACACAAGGTGGCAGCCACGTGGAAAAACAGGAAGTGCGAAATCAGTCATGTTATAAACAGGGGCAGGAAATAAGCAAACCACCAGAAACGTAATAAACGTAAGCCTAGAAGAGTAGTTTAATTCTCTCCTGTTAGTTCTATTTTGAAGCAAGCTGACCTCTACACTTTTATTAAGGTACTAAATTTGGTACAGAATGCCATGAAGACCAGGCCTATCCACCCATCTCATCCTTTCCACGTTAAATATATGACGCTCGCAGAGAAGCAACTGTCGATACACTCAGGGCAGTCACCTCAGTAAGTCACTGAGGCAGCGTGTGGAGCAGTAAGCCTGGTTTGTCACCACAGCTGACGGGCCACCAAGAGTTAGCAGATGCAGACTGAAGTCTGAGGAGTGAAACAACTCTCCTGCTGGGTGGCCCTCTGTTCCATTCCTATTTTATCATGAATGGCAGAACTGCTCTTTAAAAAAAATATTTAATATTTCCAGAGTGGCAAACTTCCTAAAAACAGAACCTAGAGGGGAAAAACATTCTACAGAATGGAATCATAACATGGCTGTGAACTACAGAAGATTTAAACAGAGGCCACAGCCCTGCCTCCTGAGCACCGAGTTCACCTCTGTTTATATGCGGCGCTCAGCATCTTGCCACACGTACTTTAGGAAGCTATGACCCCTAAGCTTAGGTTGTAGTTGGGGGCTACAATCAGCACAGCTCATACCGGTTCTTGTTAGAACTCTACGTCCTGCCTCCAGGAAACCTCAAGTGCTTTACAGAGCTTCCTGGAGAACAGGAGTTCTCACACCGCTGGCAAAGATTACTGAGGTGGGAATTCCCTGGAGGTCCAGTGGTTAGGACTCCGTGCTTTCACTGCTGAGGGCCCAGGTTCAATCCCTGGCCGGGAAACTAAGATCCCGCAAGCCGTGAGGCACGGCCAAAAAAAAAAAAATTATTGAGAGCCCCAAGAACTTCTGTACGTATGGGTTATAGCTACAATAGTTACCATATTAAAAATTAAAACTAAAAAAAATTTTAATTTTTGGTTAATTCATTTAAAAAATAACAACCTCATTACATGTTAACGTAAGTATTATTTTATGAAAATTAACTATTTTCCAATACAAAAAATTGGTGAGAAGAGTGGCACTGTTTTGCAAATCTCTTTAATGTCTGACTTAATAGAAGAGTTGATTCTAATATCTGCTTCTGCATTTAATCTGTTACAATATGTTATTTCTGTTGAAGCATACGAAGAAAACTGCCTTCACACAGGTATGTAGTTAGAAAAAGGAAGAATCTTTTATAGTCTTTTCAAATAATTGTAAATATTCTTTGACATTACACCAAAACTCAACTGAACTGATTTCTTAAAGGTTAGATGCAATGGGGAATCTGAAACTATATCAACAAACTTTTCATATTGTTACATCTAAATCCACTGGTCTAGCTTGCACTTTGAATGGATGTTTTAATCTTGCATGATTCTGTAACATCAAGCATTGGTCATTTGGAAAATATTGGCTCACTGAGTTATGCAGACCCTTTTAATACTGACATATTTCGTTATACAATATCAAAAAATCATCTCCAATATCAAAAAATCAAAAAACCACTCATCTCTTCAGAAAAAGCTAAGTAAAGGGAAGAGGTCAGGCTCAAGGTGGTAGATATGAGTTTTTCCAGAATTCCTAATATTTCCTTGAAATCTCAACTTTTATCATTAGTGACAAATCTTGTCCATTATTTTCCTGGAAGTGACACTTCATTCATTTTTGAGAAAATGTCTGCTGAATACTCAAGTCTGAATAACTAGTCTGTGTGCCAGTTGCTCTTCCAAGTAAAATGGTCCATGATAAAAGCAGCTCGTTCAGCTTACAGCTTAAACAATCACACAAGTGTTTTTCCTCGACAACCATCATACTTGGTTTGTAGCAGGAGTGCCTTATGCATACTTTCCATTTCATCAAACAATTAAAAAAGATCAAGACTTAATAAAACTAATAGTGCTTAGTGCTTCATCAAGGGACATCCTTAAGTGAAATCAGCATTTTTTTTTGTTTTTGTTTTTACTGGAAGTGCAGGTAGTAAAGAAAACAATGATTACTAGTACAGTTTGGTGGCAATGTCTTGATTCATGCTAAGGCACCGGCAATTTTATTCACCATTACTTTTGTATCACCAGTGCAAATTCAACACAGTGAAAAATGTCACCTAGTCTTAGCATTACCATAAAAATAACTTTGACCTTGTGGATTCCCAGAAAGAATTTCGTGGACTTCCTCCAGGGATCTACAGACTCTACTTTAAGAACTGCCACTTTAAAGAAGCCCTTCAAGGACTTCCCTGGTGGCACAGTGGTTAAGAATCCGCCTGCCAATGCAGGGGACACGGGTTCGATCCCTGGTCCGGGAGGATCCCACATGCCGTGGAGCAACTAAGCCCGTGTGCCACAACTACTGAGTCTGCGCTCTAGAGCCCATGAGCCACAACTACTGAGCCTGAGCTCTAGAGCCCGTGTGCCACAAGTACTGAGCCTGCGTTCTACAGCCTGTGAGCCACAACTACTGAGCCTGCGCTCTAGAGCCCGTGTGCCACAACTACTGAAGCCCGCATGCCTAGAGCCCGTGCTCTGCAACAAGCGAAGCCACTGCAATGAGAAGCCCGTGCACCGCAACGAAGAGCGGCCCCCGCTCGCCACAACTACAGAAAGCCTGCACACAGCAACGAAGACCCAATGCAGCCAAAAATATAAATAAGTAAATTTTAAAAATAAATAAATAAAATAAAAATAAGGAACCCCTTCAAAGTCCACGTTCTATGTTTGAAAGCAAAGAAATGGATGTTCAGCAAAGGAAAGCATAATGTCATTATAAGGTATATCCCATGACTATTGTCAGGTAAAACTTCCAGGGAGCATATGTGGAAATCACTCAGCTTCCCTGTCACATGGAAATCATGGTAAAAGCTGGCATTCCTTGTTATGGATATTAGCATTACATTCTAAGCAGAGAATTTTATTTATTTATTTTATTGAAGTAACACTGGTTTATAACATTATATAAGTTTAACGTGTACAACGTTATATGGGTTGGCCAAAAAGTTCGTCCGGGTTCTTCCAATATTTCTATTTCTATATACCATACTGCGTGCTCACCACCAAAAATTTAGTTTCCATTCATCTCCATACAGTTGATCTCCTTCATCCATTTTTCCCTCCATTTTGCCCCTTCCCCTCTGGTAACCACCACTCTGTTCTTTGTATCTACATGTTTGGTTTGTTCACTTATGTTATTAGTTTTTTATATTCCACATATGAATGAAATCATACGGTATTTGTCCTTCTCCACCTGACTTAATTAACATAATACCAGCAAGGTCCATCCATGGTCTCACAAATGCTAAGAGTTCATCTTTTTTTAAATGGCTGAGTAGTATTCCATTGTATATATATACCACATCTTCTTTATTCATTCATCTGTTGATGGGCACTTAGGTTGTTTCCATATCTTGGCTATTGTGAATAATGCTATGATGAACACAGGGGTGCACATATCTTTTCAAATTAGTGTTTTCATATTCTTTGTATACATAACCAGAAGTAGGATAGCTGGATCATATGGTAGCTCTACTGTTAATTTTTTGAGGAATCTTCACACTGTTTTCCATAGTGGCTGCACCAACTTAAATTCCCACCAACAGTGTATGAGGGTTCCCTTTTCTCCATAGCCTTACCAGCACTTGTTATTTCTTGCCTTTTTGATAATAGCCATTCTAGCAGGTATGAGGTGATATCTCACTATGGTTTTGATTTGCATTTCCCTAATAATTAGTGATGCTGAGCATCTTTTCATGTTGTCCATTTGTATGTCTTCCTTGGAAAAATGTCTATTCAGCTCCTCTGAGAAGAGGATTTAAAAAAATAAACAGCAATAATAACAGACAAAACTCAGATCAAGAAAACAAATGTTATTAAACTAACATAGGTTAGTTCAAGAGAATAAGTTTCAAAGTAAAATTCCATAATAATGTTAGCAAGCTGTATTTCCTATTTATTTTATGACTTAAGCTTATCTTCATAGGGATAAAGATCAGATGCTAGAATTATACACTTAACAAGAAACACAAGAATGTAAAGGAGGATGATGAGAGCTTTTCGGCAATGTGACTGAGAAACTAATTAGCACTTCCTTGACTTGCTTAGGGACTGAGCACTGTGAACACACCAAATCTGCATTATGTTTCTAAGTGGATATATATTTTTTCTTGGTTATTTTTGGTGGTGAAGGAGAAAAGGAGAAAAAAGGAAATAATGAACTAGAGGATTAACTTAGACTCTCCAACCAATACTCTATATACAGATCCCTCAGAAGTGAACGTCTATATTAAAATTCAGAGTCATCTCGCTGTTCAGTGAATACATTCTATCCTTAAAAGACATCTGAGGAAATGAGTATGAGAAAATATGAATCACAAATGTAAAAGGGCCTATTCAGTGGATTTCAAACAGTGTTTTGTAGAGACGTAGGTACCACAGAGATGTCTCTGGGATCACAGCAGGAGAAAGGAGAGGTCAAGCTGGGAGGACTGCCAGTCAGTCGAGATACTCTTTTATTTTCATACATTGGGTTCATACAAGATTTAGTTTGAAAAAGGAGTTTAATTACCTATGGTTGAATCTCTTCCTGTGCTATGGGATACTAAACTTGAGGTAATAACAACTTTAAACTAGTACCCCCAACACATATAGTAACACATTAGGGAATCCGCCCTGAAAAAAAATCTGAGGCATCACTTTTGACTTTGTTCCAGATGGTATACAAACTAAATTTATTAGCAATAAATGCAAAGTTATGAGCCAGCCAAATTCAAATTAAAAAACTCTAATTTGACAACCTTAATATCCAACAAAAGAGGCTTGCTTGAATAAATTATGCTACACATAGATTATGGAATACTACGTCCTATTAATACAATGTTGTAAAAGAATAATGATACTAAAATATGTTAATGATATAGTAAAATGAAGTGTAGTATACAAATAATTGATTTTATTTTTATAGAAAAATTCTCTACATGTATTTGCCTAAAAAAAAGAAAAAAAAGACTGGAACCAAAATATCAGGTGGAACTATTATCCAAAATTTTAATATTCTTCATACTTATCTATAGCTTCTAGATTTTCAATAACAGACACATATTACTTACATTATAAGAAAAGGATTGTCATTTAAAAAATTCTTTTGAAGAGTTGTCAAAATGTCCCCAAGCATAAGTGGTCACTCAACTCAGCAGATCTTTGTGCCTTATGTTTATTCTAAAGCAGTGGTTCTCAACCAAGGTCAATTTTGACCCCTGGCAGATGTCTGGCAATGTCTAGAGCCATTTTTGGTTGTCACGACTGAGTGAGGGGTGCTTCTGGCAGCTCGTGGGCAGAAGTCATGGATATTGCTAAACATCCTACAATGCACAGGATAACCCTAAAAACAAAGAATTATCCAGCTTGAAATGTCAGTAATACCGAGGTTGAGAAATCCTGTTCTAAAAGATTAACTAGAATGAATAAGAACTTCTTCCCCACAGGCTGTTTAATCCTCAGCTTCTCTGCTATGACTGTTGACAAGAAGATAAACTAATTCTGACAGAAACATGGCCAGCAGTCTATGCTGGATTGGCCTAATTCAATTCTCTTCATGTTTCCAAGTCAACTTCAGATATAGAGGGTCTCAACGTTTCCCTGGATCACATTCTAAATGCAGCTGTAGAAACCAGAGCATACAGCTATCTCTTTATGTGAAAAAGCCATGTTCCCTTCAGTCAATATTTTATCCCTGAACATTTTAGTAAAATGGTAGTTTATGATAACAAATTACTAGAAGCTCTAAATGTGTCATATTTCTCTTTATTCCAATGCCATAAGCAAAACTCCATTTCCTTCAAAGTCTCTTTCAATAAAAACATAATATTATTTGCCAACGGCAAGATTCCAGGGACTAAACAGAGAGCTCTTTCTTGGATCTTAATTCCATCATCTGGACAAGCTTAATTTATATACTAGAATCTCTCTGTCTGTCATGGAAATTTTTAAAAACAAAAGAAGCAGCAGAGACAAGCCAAAGCAATGGTAAGTTAGAAGTATGAGAACTGCAACCACAGAATGAATACAAAGTCAACAAGAAAAGCACGGATTTTTTCACAAACGGCAAAAGAGCCTGAGAAGTGGGAAGAAACATTCTGACCTCACTGGTCAGTCATAAGGGTTATGCCCCGCAGCAAATAGGTATCAGGAGGCACACAGAGGGCTACGGCCAGAAGAGCCTGGGGAAGGGGAGATTAGGAAAAGAAATGATTCATTTCTCTGAAATCCTTGAGTCTGGTTCTAGTTCACTCTAGTTCCAGTTTTTTTCTCATCCTCTTTCTTTATCTATGGATCAAAAGCACATCAAGGGTGATAAGCGCAAAAACTCAGTGTTTGAACCCAGAGGATTTTTTGAACTAGGAACCACCATGCAGCTCTGCAAGGTAACTTACTGTTATTTTATAGTACTCTACATTTATAGTACACAATCTATAAAACCAAACCAACAACAACATTCCAACATACGTGAGGATTTGGTTCCAAAGTGAGTCTTGAATAAGTGTAAGGAAGTTCTCCATACCATGCTGTAAGTCTTGGTTGCTGGTAAGTTACATCTAAGAAAGAAAATACAGGCCCTTTGAAATGGTTTGATGCTATTTAAGGTGTACCCATTGAGTGCCAACACCATGCCTTGCAATGTATAAGAAGCTATGAGAAATACAAAGGAAGAGTAAGGATGGGCCCTGACCCAAAGCTCCACCTTCACAGAGGGCATGGGATTTCAGGAGTAGAATGGTGACAGCTAAAAGGAGGACGACAAGAGAAAGTACACTGGCAGAAACAGTATGGGTGAAGCTCTGAGGTGAGAATGTGTGTGACTTATTTGTGCCAGTGATGACATAAACAAGAGTGAAGGGGACACAGCGCAGAACAGAAGGATTCAGATTAGGGAGGGTCTAAAATGCAGGATATGGAGTCTGAACCCTTGTAGGTAGGAACTTGTGGCACCAACGTCCATACAAGAAACAAGACAAACTGTTCACCCCTGTGCCACCCTTGTGTAAGCCCTTTTGATTCCAAATGAAGAAAAAAGTGCTCTGACCAGTCATAGCATGTAGCTAATTTTAGTCAGAAGTTTTTGATGTCCAATTTATTTAGAGAGGGAGTTACCCATAGATCTGCTATTTTTCCTACAATTGATTTCAACCACTACAACAATAAAAACAATAATAATAAAAGCAGCTAACATTCACTGAAGGCTTACTATGTAGCAGGCATTCTGTTAAGTACTTATCATGCACTATCTCATTTAATTATCACAACAACCATGTAAGATAGGTATCAATATTATTATTCACTCTATTTTACAGATCAGAAAATCAAGAATCAGAAAATTATTTAACTGTAATTTGTTTAAAATTAACCATTATTTTGAAAGACAGAGCCAGCAATCAAAGCCAAGTCCGTCACCAAAAGCCCTGCTGTAGAAACTGCTGGGAATTAGAAGGCTGCCCTGAAAGAGCTGACTCTCATTCTGACACCTGAGTTACAAAAATGATGCCAGTATACGTTGCCTCTTTCTCCACAGAAAATTTAAATTCACTCAATGGGCCAGAAAGGAAATTCTATGCTAGAGCACAGGCGCTCCCCAGTGACCGCCTCTGGTATAGCAGGTACTGTTGCTTGTGGATGACCACAGAGGAGCCCGTGTTCCAAGTCAGGTAATCTCGACAAGCTCAGTAGAATACGACAGATGCTGAAGCTAAAGGAGACTGGACTCTTCTAGTGAAACTAAAATGAGAATAAAAAGTTGATAAAAAGGATCACAAAAGAATATATGTCAAATAGAATCAGGAAAAAAAAGCTCTGGAAGTTTCTATGAAGAAAGAGGAAAGCTGGCACCATTTGCAGTAATAAATAGTGAACAAACACAAAAGGAGATAAGCATATCAACCACAGTTCAGTCAAACCAAACTTCCTTTGCTTCCTTGAACTCCCATCTCCTGCCATGTTCTGAGAACCATTTGCTGTTTCTTCTGCCAGGAACACTCTTCCCCGTCCCCTTTGACAGGCTAATTCCCACTCATCCTTAGGGTTCCAGTCAGGCTTTGAATCTCTGTTTAAATCTGGCTGTGGTACAAAGAAGCAATGGTGCAAAGAAGCAACGGTACTGGAAAACATTCCGGAGAGGAAGACCAAACATCAACAACTGTGATCTCAGAGATCTACTTACCCTCTCTGATGCCAGTCCTCTGTTTCCAGGGAACATCCTGACAAAGCTGTTCAAATACTGAGTCGGCTTCTTTTAAGTCAACAAAGCCAGGATACAAACACACCCTTGATGCAGAAAGAACAGTTATTAACTAAAGAACACAGAAAAAGATGAGTTAGACTCTAATCATTAGCAGAATAAATTAATCTGGATGATGCTTCCTTTCGTAGGGAGATGAAATCATCTTACCACACCTCCAGAGCTTAATATCACCCAGATCATGATGCTCCAGATGTAAAATAAACCTCTTTCAAGTTAAGACAAATAAAAGAGGTAATGAAAGATAAAGAGGTACATGACAGCTTTCATAGATATGGTTCAAATATTACCCAAGCACTGCTTAGCTGTGAAACCTTGGACAAGTTACTTAACCTCTCTGAACCTTGGTTTTTCTCATCTGTAACACAAAGATGATCTCCACCTTATAGCATCACTGTGAAAAGTAGAATAACTAATAAAATGCTTGGCCCTGTGTTACTTTAACAATTGGTAGTCTTCTAAGACTATGTTAATTGTAGGGAAAGCAATCATTTATAACTATCAAAATAAACATATCCAAAGAAGGGTTCTTTCTCTATTGAATATACACTTATTTCAACAGTGCCAAGCCAGCTCAAAATTGTTTTGGATATCTTTTTTTTTTTCTCCTTTAAACAGCTTTACTGAGGTTTAATTTACATACTGTAAAACTCAACAAAGAATAATGTCTTCAAGGTTTATCCATGTTGTAGCACATTATCAGAACATTTCTTTTTATGGTAGAATAAAATATTTCATTATACCGACATACTGCATTTTATTTATCCATTCACCAACTGATGGACATTTGAGCTGTTTCTACTTTTGCCTATTATGAATGCTGCTATGGACATTCACATGCAAGTCTTTGTGTGGATGTATGTTTTCATTTCTCTTGGGTAAGACACCTAGGAGTGAAGTTGCTGGGTCATATGGTAAATGTATGCTTAACTTTTTAAGAAACCATCAAACTTTTTTCTAAAAGGGTTGTACTATTTTACATTCCCACCAGCAATACAGGAAGGCTCTAATTTTTCCACATCCTCATTTATAATAACACTTATTATTGTCTTTTTGATTATGGAAATTCTAGTGACTATAAAGTGGTATTTCATTGTGGTTTTGATTTCTATGTCCCTAATATACTATTTCATTTTAACAATGCATTTGGCTTTTTTGGATACCTTTCTTAAGAAATGTTCTGAAAGCCCATGGGACACTCTCTTCAACAGCCTTGTTGGTAGTAAACTTTCACTCTTTAAAGGTACATTTAATTTTTTTTAACAGTTTAACAAGTAATTTATTAATTAATTTTAACCTGTTGTCCAATTTAAAATGTTTGGATCTGAATTATTACTTTTTTCCAATTTTACTGAGATATAATTGACATACAGCACTGTATAAGTTTACAGTGTACAGCCTAATGATTTGGCTTACACATATTGTGAAATGATTTTTTGAAAGAGCCAAAGCTCACCTGAAGCCATACCAGGTTAACAATGAGATGTGACCAAAATAATGCAACTGGTGTTCTTGTGTGACTATTAAACTTGCTTTAAAAGGGAAGTTCTGAAAAAGGCTATAACAATAGCAGTGCCAGTGGACTAATTATAGAGGCTTCCAAGTCCAACAGCAACTCTTTCTAAGCAATTCATTTAGATAGATAAGTTCTGATTTATTTAAATGTCTCATTATTTTATAGTGACATGCATTAAGGTGATGCTTTCAAAGTGTTTTGAAACAATGACTAATGCCTAATATACCCTAAATCATATATGCTTTAATTTTATTGAAATCTACCTTTATATAGCAATATGACATAACTTAATATATATTATATATAATAAGGTATGATTAACATAATACGTAATAATATTGGATTGGCCAAAAAGTTCGTTCAGTTTTAAATAAAAATAAAAGACACATTTTCCACTTTCACCAAGAACTTTATTGAACAACGTATTCACTAACCGAACAATTTTTTTGCCAACCCAATACATACAATGTAATCTAACAATAATAATATAATGTAACACAAACAGCACATAAGTTGAGGCCAGACCCAACTCTAATATTAAATTACTATGTAGCCTAGGAAAAAGTACTCAATCTCCCTGGACCTCATTTCCTCATCTGAAAAACTGGAGAAGTAAGCTACTATACCTGAGAGGCTATGAAAATGTTTTGAAGCTAGTATAAAAGGAGATATTACCACATTAATTACTTCAATCAAGGGAGTAGAATATTTTAAGAGACTATAACTCAGTGATAATTATAGTCCCTTTCTAGTGAGGATTCACTTACTTAGATATGCCTGTGGGTGACAGGCTGATTTCATACACACCCTCTTTACTAAAGAAACAAAGAAAACAAAGACTTGTTAGTATCAAGTAAAGCAATATACGGCACGTAGCAGAAGGAAGGGTTGTCCTTCAGAGTTCACAAAGTCCTAGCTCACCAAAATCACTTCACGATGAAGGCGCACTATGAGGGAAGTACAGCCCCACCTTCTTCTACCACTGAGGTAAGGGGCAGCAGGGTGGTAATCATTAATGGCACTGGGATTGGAATCCTGACAAAATCAGGCCATGGAGGCAAAAACCAGGACAAAATAAATTCTAGTGCTATCCCTTTATATTTCACCCATAATTCAGGCTGATGTGGTGCAGGAATCTATCACACAAAGGGGCGGCAAATAGAGTATCCCCTTGGAGACTTTGGAATAGAGATACACTGAACAGAAGCAAGTACAAGGTCCCCATGATCCAGCTCCACCTCCTGACAGTTCCCACAGACGCATCAGCTTCCATGGTAATTACTGCTTGGAATCTTCTGAATACACCACCATGTGTCAAACCCCATGCTTTTCTACATGCCAGCATGCCTCCCCACCATCTAGCACCCCCAATCCAAACCACCCCCAGCTTTGGTCCAGTGGAAAATTCTAATTCATCCTTCAAAATCTCAGCTCAGCATCACCTTCTCTAAACCTTTCCTGACCTGTAATCCAGGCCAATAATGTTAGCTATCTCATCCTCTGTTACCACACCTCATTACCTACAAGTCTACGCTTCCAAGATATTCAGGATTACAACTTATCTGACTACATGTCTATTTCATTTACTAGACTATGGGCTCCTGAAGGGCTGGAATGGGTTATTTTTCTGTTTCCTAGTGCCTGGCACATAATAGATGAGCAGTAAAAAGCTTACTGAACTTAATCAAATGTGCAACAGTACAAAACTGTTACAGATGGGCAGGGTAGTGAGGTCTATAACCCACCATGGTGAGAAAAGTGACCCAGACTGGAGAGGTGCCTCTGTCAAGATAACTGTGTCAGATTCTTCTCACAGAGATAAGTTACAGAGACTAATATAAAGGGACAGTATTTCCATCACCCTTTTCCACGTGAGTTAGCAGTTCATGATCTTTGAGCTGGGCTCTTAGGTAGATGTGTGAGCCGCTCTGAGCCAAAATGTAGGCAGAGTTATTATCATAAACATTTAGCACATTTCAAAATGAGTTGCCTATAAAGTTTGCTAGAGTGTGAATATAATATTTCAGTGTGATATATTTGGGGCCACACTTAGAAACGCTCACTTCAAATGTGAGGGACATTTCTGGCTATTAAAAAAAAAAAATCGGGCTTCCCTGGTGGCGCAGTGGTTGAGAATCTGCCTGCCAATGCAGGGGACACGGGTTCGAGCCCTGGTCTGGGAAGATCTCACATGCCGCGGAGCAACTAGGCCCGTGAGCCACAACTACTGAGCCTGCGCGTCTGGAGCCTGTGCTCCGCAACGAGAGGCCGCGATAGTGAGAGGCCTGTGCACCGCGATGAAGACTGGCCCCCGCTTGCTGCAACTAGAGAAAGCCCTCGCACAGAAACGAAGACCCAACACAGCCAAAAATAAATAAATAAATTAATTAATTAGTTAAAAAAAAAATCTAGGGACTTCCCTAGATTCCCTTCCACTTCCTGGCACGGTGGTCAAGAATCCCCCTGCCAATGCAGGGGACACGGGATCAATCCCTGTTCCGGGGAGATCCCACATGCCGCGGAGCAACTAAGCCCGTGCACCACAACTACTGAGCCTGCCCTCTAGGGCCCGCGAGCCACAACTACTGAAGCCCAAGCGCCTAGAGCCCGTGCTCCACAACAAGAGAAGCCACCGCAAAGAGAAGCCCATGCACCGCAATGAAAAATAGTCCCCACTTGCCACAACTAGAGAAAGCCCGTGCACAGCATCGAAGACCCAATGAGGCCAAAAAAAAATCTAGCATAGCTAACATAAACAGAATTAACAGAATTAACAAACAGAATTAACAAACAGAATTAACAAACCCTATGTTCAAGGAGGATGAGTACTGTCATTTTTTTCTCTGACTTGGAAATTCACAATTGTCCATTTTTTCAACCTGAATGTCCTATCTATAACAGGTTTCATGGTTTTGTTTCTTCTCTTTACCACCAATGGAGGCAGTATCACATTTGTGTTTGCAAAACAAAGACTGTTAGAGCTACCAGCCTGGGTCTTAAGTGATTATACAGTCCAAACCCTTAATATTACAGACAAGGAAACAAAAGTCCAGAGAGATAGCAATAATTTACCTAAGGACTAGGTAAGTTACCGTAGCTAACTAATGGCAAGGCCACAACTACATACCCTCTTTAAAGTATGATGACATCTGTGTTCGTTTCAAATTTTTCTAAGATATACAAGTCAATCTGCGAACAGCCAAACAGCTTAACAGTTGTTCATGAGCAAGAGCATACACATAATGCTAATTTGCTAAAATAAAAGGATGCTTTCTACTGATAATTTATCTGCATCAGGTGGAAACTGAGAAGCAGGAAAAGAGGAATCAAAGCATCTTTCATCATTTTGGAAAAGAATATTTTAGACACAGATCACTATAAGAGAAATGTTTACTATCATTTAATTGCTCTAGAAGAGTTATGTGGTTTTAAGAAATGAACTGTAAGAGCATCTAGATTTCTAGCAGTTTTCATAAGCATTGCTAGTAAAATGATACTTACAGGTTTTTCAAAGAGCCATGTTTCAATGACTCAGGAAAAAGTCCCTCTCTGTCTTTACCTAGGAGATGTTTTAACTACTATCTGCAGACATATTAGTGAAATAGGGTCTGGAAATCTACACCAGAGCCAGAGTTTAATGTACAGACATCTGGTTGCATTTCCCACACCATCCGCAAATTCAGAAAGGCTTCTCAAAAGACCAAGTTTAAAGACATCTGAGACAGGAATATCCCAGCCTAAAATTTAGACACATTGGCCATTATCTTTTCCAGATGGAAAAACTAGGTTGAGGGAAAGATCCTGGACTCTCCCTTTCACTGTAGGCAATAGTTACAGGAGGGCAGCAATTTACTTACTCGATCACTCGTGGCTCTGGGGCTCTGCGTACCACCTGTAAGGAAACAGCCAGGTCTGATTTCTGAATGATTCCTACCTCAGGGAGGCTTACTTGCAGGATTACTGTATCCTCTCATTTCTAGTCAAAATAAATCAGGTTTAAAACTCTCCCTTTTTTATTCTAAGCTCTCACTATCCCACCAGAAACTCTTGTTTCTATTCTTCTTAGAACCACTTCACAGTTACTAGTGGGCAGTAAAAGATGACAAAATTAGAATTAATACATTTTCCTAGCAGTCAGCAGCTCTAGAAAAGCCATCTTTCCAAGAGATTTTTAAAAATAGAAGATATGCTAGGAAATAAGGGGTTTTAATATTACTTATACAATCATTACTTTAGCAAGATGCCTGATTTTTAGCTCTTTTTTCCCATGTTATTAAAAAATGACTCTTCACCCTTTCTTACATTCTTCCCAGTGGGAGAAAAAGCTAAAAAGATCAGGCATTGTAGTAGCTGAAATTTCAATCCAATTCCAGAGGTATGTGCTATACTAGCAATTTTTAGGACCGTTAGAACTTAGGTAACTAATGCAAGCTCTAGTCATGGTATAACCTCTAACCTCTAGTCATGGTACACCTCCTTGCCAAAAAAAATGGGAACTATATATGCCTACAAATTGGGGGAAGACTACAAAGAATCCTCAGACATACTAAGAAACTGATACCCCATAGTTCATTATTATTATAATACTTTCAACTCTCTTTTTATTCGTGAGTTTATTCTGTCACTATTTATTTGAGTGTCTACTATGTGACTGTTGCTTTTATAAATAAATCTTTGTTACTGTTGAAGAAGAAACAAGAATTTACCTCCTGGGGTTCTCTGAACACAAACTGTCTGTCAGACAGACGATGCTCCTTGTTCAGCCAGGTTTGACCAGGTCTCTGTTGGAGATGGTTCTCAGCAGTGGGAGCTGAAGCAAGAGAGAGAAGAGACTCAAACCTTAACATCAATTGAAATGGGAGTTCACTATAAACCAAAGGGATATACATAAAATAGGATGATACTTGTCCAGACACACACACACACACACACACACATACACACACGAGATCCCCACAGGTTCTTGCCTGGCTGAGCAATGGCCTGGCTCTTAGCAGGGCCAGCCCAGGCTCCCTGCACTCGGGCTCGCCGTCTTTTGTCCTCCATGTTGACCAAGAAGGCTTCTGCTCTCAGCTTTCAGAAGATTTCATTCCTGATTCAAACTACACAATGGTATCTGTTTAAAGAAAAAAAAAAAAGATGTTTTAGTTGAGGTTGTGAGAGCTTGGACTATCAAGGGGTAATTATAATCCTTTCAGGCAGACGAGATGGTTCAATAGCAATCAGAGCTTCTACATGAAATCAACTTCTGACATCACAACATCTCAGTCAAGGAGCCTACTAAGTCACTTGGGGATGCTGCTTTTAATGTTTATCTTTTGCAATGTTTATTTTTTAATGTTTATCTTATCACAGTACTTTCACTTCATTCACAAGAAAGTAGATGTTAAGAAATTCTAAAACCAGGACCTATCAAAAACCACATTACTCTTATTAGTCCCCCAAGAGCAGAACACAGAGAAACTGTAATACTCCACCTATGAACATTCAGAAATAGGCTAAGACTCAGTTTCCCAGGGCATTGCCATATTCCATTACCACAGGCTGCATCAAACTTCCACGGAAGCTTGTTAAAAACACCTATGGCCTGTCTCAGGATGTGATGTAGGATGGACACAGGTGTTTGTCTTTATAACAAGCATTGTAGGAGATGATGATAAACACGTATGTAAGGCCCACAAAGTTAAGTGGCTCACCCAGTGTCACTCAGGAAATCAACAGCAGGTAGACTAACATTCAAATTTTATTACGTTCCAGTCTTCAGCTAAGTAAAAAATCCACCTCGTAATGGCCAGTAATACTAATTTGACATTTTTGCCAATAAAAGTCTAGCCCACAGCAAATACAGAAGCATGCACAGCTACAAAAAAACAAAAACGGGAAAGGGGGGGAGTGTCCCAACCCTATAATCCATTTCCATCTCAAGTTCTCAAAGGTAACAGGCTCACTTTATAGCTTATTTAGCCTACAGATTCCCAGCCCCACCTCCAGACCTTCTGATTCAGTAGAATAAAGCTGGTCCCGGGAATCTGTATGTTTAACAAATTCCCCCAAGTGATAAGTCTGTAAGTCTTCTTATTTAATAGGTGGGGAGAGGACAGAGGCTGCCATCTGCCCAAAAAGTTAATGGCAGAACCAAATACCAACTCTCCAGTCTCACATGATTTGCAGAGTAAGCCCTCATGTGACATTTTCTCTCAAGTGAGGCCTTAAAACCTTAACACAACCATTAGCTATCGTTCTTGCTGTGTTCACAGGGGAGCGATGTGTTATTATTATATGCACGGTACGGCTGTTGAAAATACAGATTCCAGAACCCCATCCCAGACCTACTGAATTTGCAGTCCCAGACGCTGTTAACTAACCCCACCTTCCATGCTGAGATTCTTTACCCGAATCAAGTGTGAGAACCCTGCTGCAGTGCAAACAACAAGGGTTCTGGCGCCGGCCAAAGGACTCGCTTTGAACCCAGATCTGACACTTCCCAGCTGCATGGCCTGAGGCAAACGACTTCACATTTCTGAGCCTGTTTCTTCCTCTGTAAACAGAAGAACCAATACCTCTCTCACGGTCCAAGTGCGGGTTAAGCGACCCTCGAAGGTAAGAGAGCCTAGTCCTCTCAATAAGGGTTAGCAACTTTCTCTATTTTAGACCCTTCTTTCCTGGGAGGCCCTGGACGAGGTCCCGGAGGTCGCTCGGGAAGGGACCTCAGGGCGGTCCCCGCACTCGCAGCCCCGGGCACCCAGCGATAGGCCTGGAGGCCGCACCTGCCGGCGGAGACGGGCGCAGAGGTTCAAGGCCGCTCGTCCTAAAGCAAACCCCGCTGCCCTCGGCCTGCTCCGCCGCCCGCGGTCCGGGGAACCTTGAGCGCCGGGCACCGACTCCAGCAACTCCCAACCACAGGCCGCGGCGTCTGGCACTTCCTCTGACGTCACGTGCCGCTGCCGCGGCCGTCGCTTCCGGCGCCACCTCCCGGAATCCGGGCGGCTCAGCGTTCCCCGCGCCGGGAGGGCCGACTCGCTGCAGGTGCAGATGGTAGGGCCGGTGTTCGAGGCGAGCACAGAGATTGAGGGTGCGGTGGAGCCCCGTGAGGGGCCGGGATATGGCGAAGGTGGGAATGAAGACGTATTAACTAGGCCGAAGTCCCTCTGGACATTCCCCGCACACCCCTAACTAGAGACATCCAGGAGCCCGCTTCTTTGGTCTGTGCGGAAAGAGCGACTGAGACCCAGCGGGCCTGGCAGAAGGGCGAGGGCGTTGGGGAACCTGGTCCTGATGTACTGAGCAAAAGGATTTGACTTTTATCCTGAAAGCCATTGAGAGTCTAAGATGAATCTCCATTGTGTTGCCACTGCAGCCTGTGCATACCTCGATCATAGCGCTTAGACCAGGGCGTGGGCCCACGCCTTATTCGTTACGGCTCTACAGTGCTAACAAATTTTGCGTGAGAGAAGAGACCTGGGTTTCCGGGTTTCCGTCTATACACCATCGTTTACTAGGTGTATAATCTAGGTCGAGTACCCTGCTTCTTTATAAAATGGGCACAGCTTCTATTGGGAGGATTAAATGAAATAATATATTTAAAGAATTTAGCACAATGCCTGGAACGCAATAGAAACTCAGTAAATGTTAAGAGTGTCTTCTCTTCAACCCATCTGAGTTCTTGAGAAACATCTTTAAAGTGGCCATGGTAAATCATGTACCTTATAGTGTGAAAATAGCAAAAGTAGCACTAAATTAGCTATGTCTGTGCAAGTTATTCTGTGAAAGTCTTTAAAATAAACCTTCTATTATATAGTGCTTACCTGCAGGAAGCTCAGTATACCCCATCAACGACCCTATGTTGTTACTACTATCAACTCTAATTTCACAGCGTCCATTATTCTTTGTTATACTTTGTGACACTGAAGGGAAAATGATTTATCCCTGAACTGAAAGGAGAGAAAGTGGTAAGACCAGACTATAATTTTTATCTCTACCCTCCACACACCCCATCAACTAATAATTTGTCAGTGTCTGCTTCTGGTTCAGGAACCTTGTCTGTATCTTCCAAAGGATGTCATTTCTTTCTTTTCAATGATTATGGTTTGGGAACGGGAACAAAGAAGTCCTGGATTGTCCTCCAAGTAGAACATTTCTTAAAAATCAATCCATGGTCTGCTTGCACCCAAAATAACTGCATCACCTTTAACAGTTTTAACAGAGTCACCTGTATTTTTACCAAGTGCCCAAGGTGATTCTGATGCACAGAATGTTTGAAAACCTTTGGGAGGCATGTAGGGTGACAAATTGTTCCGGTTTTTCTGGGACTGAGGGGTTTCCCAGGATGCAGGACTTTAAGTGCTAAAGCTGGAACAGCCCCGGGCAAACTGAGATGGTTGGTCACCCTAGATACATGTGAGTATATAGTTTTCGAAAGATGTTCTTGATGGGTGTTGGCATCCTGGGTTTCCTCATTTCTATTTGCAGTATTTGTGTTTTTGTTAGGGGGCGGTAGCAGAGACCATGGGAGAGACAATGAAGGTGGGGTGCGTTACCAGTCACCAGCCTATTGATTCTCAGCCCCAGCCCCATACTTCTCTGCTCTGCTTGCAATACTGGAACATTTCTCCCTTGCCATTTGGCTCGGTGTTAAGCTTCATCAGTAGAGGATGCTGGAGGGACATTAGAGGGAGAAGGAGCTCTTTCCCCTCACTCCAGAGTGCTTCTCTCAGCTGGCTCTGCAGTGCATGGTGGCCTGCTGTGATTGGCACCTCTCTGTGCACTGAATTAGTTGAATTTACAGCCTTGTTAACATCTCTTGTGAAGTTAAGACATCATCTGGGAAGGAATGGGATCCCAAAACTTGAAATAGGGAACATCTGCTTGGACCCAGATGAAATTGACCATCTTGCACATCCAAGTCACCCTGAGCCTCCCTTGGCAGTGGAAGCAGCTTGCCCTCCTGTGTCTGAGGAGACTGGTCATCCTTTGCTTGAAAACCCTGTGAAACCCTCACCTGGAGCAGACGACTTAAAAAGTACAGCACAGGTCTGTGCTTCCTGATGGGTGGGAGTGCTTCCAGATCTGTGCCTTCCTTCGTGTTCTGCCTCGACATAGAGGTAGGCAGTGGCTGCTCCCTGTATCTGCTGTTTCTGTATATCAGTTTTCTTTTTCCCCTTGTAGGTAATACCCTATTATGGTTAATATTTTTTTCCCCTTGTTCAAATTACTATATGGTTTCTGTCTCCTGTTTAAGTCCTGACTGTTACAATGTGATTGTGATAGCAGGGATGGCAGCAATGGGTAGCAAGTGGCTGGCTCCAGGGCGGGCCTTAAACTGTAGGTAGTGGGGTTGCCTCTGATTTGGACCCTCATTATCTCTGGCCCTTTACTCTTGCACTACCTTCTTGATTCTCTTCACCTGAGACAACCCTCCTGAAGTCCCAGTAGGCACAAATCTGGAAGCTAAAACCAGCGTTTCTCAGCATGTAGTCAGAAGACCATCTGCACTGGAGTCCGTAGGGGATGCTTGTAAATATGAAGAGTCCAGGTCCCCCGGTAGGTCTGGGGCAGGGCCCAGGAATTTGCATTTTTAACAGTGCTTTGTTTCATTTTGCAAGAAGCTTCAAGAGTTCTCTTTGCCTTTTCCAGCTGCCTGCTTTATTCAGGTGGTTACTTTTCCACCCAACAGTTATCTCATCCCCTGGATGGCAAAACTGATAGATACTTTACGTGGTGGTAGCTCTTAGAAATGATTCTGGGTGAGGCACACACTGTAGCCTGTTTTCAGTTGCTGATTTTCACACCAGACTCTTGCCAAACATTCAATCACCTGCTGCTGAATTCCTGAGAAAATCCAATCCAAGGCAAATAACCACCATCATGCTAATAGTTCTCAGTGAAGGTTTCATAGAGAAATTCCCAGCTCATGTCTCAACTGCCAAAGGCTTAGCATTTCCTGGCTTGAGGGAGGAGGATGTTTGCGTGGGGGTTTTCAAGCCTCTGTCAACTTTAAACATTGTTGAGGGAGAAAGGATGCTTCCCCAGACTCCAGACAGGAGCTCCTCCTGTTCAGTGCCCAGCATGATTGCAGGTGCTGCCAGAGATGAAATCTACCGTTGAACCACAGTGTAAATGATATGAGGTACAATTAAAGAACAGTATAATTGGATGTGAAATTGTGGACAGCAGACAAAAATCCAGGACAGGAGAGACCACTAGAGGTTATGGGCATCAGTGAAGACCTTTATGGCAAACAGGGAGTTATGTCAAGGTATTAAAGTATGTAGCATTCATATGGCTCAAAGATGTTCTGATAGTTACATTACCCCTGAAAAAGAGTAAGCTACATTTCCATGTCCTTGTTTCTAAATAGTAGCAAGTAATATTATTAGTTAACATTTCTTGAGAGCTTCTTGCATGCCAGGTGCTGTTCCAATTACTTACATGCCTACGCTAATGTAATTTTAAGAACAACCTTGTGTTGTAGGTAATATAAATATTAGTTCCATTTACAAAGGAGAAAACTGAACCACTGTGCTTCATGATGCCACCATGTGACTACTCTACAAATACATGGCAGAATGAAGGCCAAATTAAGAAAGGCAGGACTATTCCTGGAATGATACATGGAGCCATTTCCTGGGACCTCATAGCTGGTTTCTTTCAGTGACTTCAAAAGTGAAGGGTTGGTAGCAATATAATCCAGCAGACCCTGGGTTATAGGTCGTTCTTAATGGCTTTATCTAGATGGCTTAGCAGATTCCGTTTTAGAGTTACTCAGTTCTCACAGCTGTGTGAACTGTATCATTTCAAGTGTATGAACTGTGTCTCAGCCTCACTACTTCCTTGGTGGGTGACTTCAGAAAAGTTACTAAAGCCCTCCCAACCTTAGTTTTCCTCATCTTGGAATTGGATTGTATGAAGATTCGCTCATACATTCACTGATATACACATTTAATCAACTAATAATGAGTACTGACTGTAGCTAGCACTGTGCTAGATGCTGGGGACAAAGTTGTGATCAAGACAGACCTGGTTCCTGCCCTCGTGGAGGTTATAGTCTAGCAGGGAAGGTAGACATTTAAAAAACAGATATTACAGATGTGGTATTTTATATGAGACTCTATCTTGGGGGACCTAACCTGGTGGAGTAATATCCCCATTGTATGTTGAGTCCTAGGTTGGTTGGGAGTTCTGATTTGGATCTAATTCAGATGGTGGGTTAGCAGCTGGTGGTTGGCTGGTCTAGACTACCCTTAGCTCCATGTGGTCTCTCATCCTTGAACAAGCTTACCAGGCATGTTCTAATAGTGGTGTCAGGGGAGGTGTGTGCAAACACACAAGACCTCTCCAGGCCTAGGCTTGGAAGTGGTACAGAATCACTTCTTCATTTATTGGCCAAAGCAAGCCAGCTCAGTTTCAAGGAGCGGGGAAATAGACTTCACCTCTTGATTGGAGTTGTTGTAAAGTCACATTGCAAAGGGTATGGATACTGGGAGGAGTAGAGTATTAAAGCCATTTTTGCAATCATTGTACCACACTACTTGATGGGGAGTATTGGAGAAACAGTTCCTGTAGGAATAGAGAGTGAGGGAAAGAGTTTTTTGAGATGAGGTAGAAAAGAGGCAGATCATGCAGGCCTTGAGAGGCATAATAAACATTAAATGTTAATTTATATATGGTATGAAGTATATGATTAACATTAAATACTCACTTGCCCTTTCTCCCTTACTTTCCGTCTCATAGGATACTTTGAAATGGTTGTCAAATCCATTTGTTTTAAAAAGGTGAAAGATTTATGTGATCTAAAGAGAAACCAGAACACTGGTCCATTTTTTCTTAGGTGTGTCCTAAGGCAGGGATTGTTTTCTTTCAAGTGATTAGGATGCTGGTTAGAAAATAGTCAACAGAAACTTATTACTGAATAAATTAAAAGTACCTGAAATTATTAAGTTAATGATTAGTGGAATAAGTCCCCTAATGCCTTAGGAATAAATTATCCACTTTGTAGAATCAAATCCATTATGTAAAGAGGCATAAAAGCTAAATTGATGTGCCTAGGTTGTCTTTTGCCCGGAAAGAACCAAAGACAACATAGCTGTTAAATAGAGTATTCATCTGAGGTTCCACTTACAGCTTTTCCATAGGTTGTGTAGTGCTTGGCAACCACCATTGGTTTGTCCACTTGTCAAATGCAGCCAACACCTGCATCAGGGTGGGTGCATGAATAAAAAAACATAGTAAGCCTAAATCATTCCTATGCATGGAATAACACTCTGGATAAACTGGGCATGTTAAAAGTGGCCTTATAGCTTTCACACTTCTAGTACTACTTGCTGGGCAGAAACCACATAAGGTATGAGTCTGAAAGGATTATTCCATGTCTTGCACCATTGTGCTCTCAGGGGCAGAACAGTGGCTTTTCAGAGATAAGCTAGTCAATAGTACACTAGGTAGGAGAATCTGACTTCATGTAGTGAAAGCACATAGAGCTTCCATTTTTAGAAATTAGGTTGGAGATCCTGAGGGGTATCTGGTATAAAACACCTACAAATAAAAGATAAAATGCTTTTCAATAATGAATTGGCCTGTGCAAAAAAGATTTCCTCTGAGACCAGGAGTAATGTGGGAACATGAGTCCAGAGAAATGAGTAAGCTGGGACGTATACGCTCCTGGGTGGCCAACTGCTTGGATATTCCTGGGGGAGGGGGTAGGTGGCTTGGGACAGGATGGAGACAAAGTTCGTGAAGGGGAGTTATAGCAGAGACCTTCTGCATAAAGCTGGGACCTAGGAAGGAGTACGTACCGGGAGGGGGTGCAGAAAAGAAATCTCACAGAGGCCAACAGCAAGAAAACTTTTCGTCTTGGCATTAACTTAGGGTAGGGAAAACTCTTCCCTGAGAATTCATGGCCACTAGCCTAACTTTACATAGGATTAAAGGCTGAATTAATACCATTTATACAATTCCCCTGTCCCCTCCCCAAAACCCAAGACCAACAAAAACCAACAACTGCATAGGCTGAGAATTTTAATTTAAGGCAGGTGAAAATTGGTAGTGCCCTCATGTCTGATGCAAACAAACATAAATCCTGCCAGGAAAATTTACACGCAATAAGACTTTGAATAATTCCAATATAGGTCTAATGAACATAAACACACACAAATCATGAAAAATACAGGGAAAGGAAGCACCATTAGCAAAAGTCAGCAGACACAGTAGAAACATCTACAAAAATTATTGGATTATTGGAACTATTAGATACACAACATAATTATGTTTAATATGTTGAAATAAATAAAAGAATGAAAAACATAAGTACAGTTTAAAAATAGCTTTGAATTTTTGATGGTTTTAAAAAGAACCAAATGTAACAATTAAAATTAAAAACTCAGTGAAGCCTCTATTTCTGGGTGGGACATGGTAGTAGTGAGCAGTCACTATTATAATGGAAAAAATAAACAAGTAAATTATAATTTGTTTTTCTTTGAAGACACCGGAGATTTTTGGATGCAATGAGGACTAGCTTAACTAAAATTCTAAAGAAAGAACCCTTGCTAGGTGAGCTATGTTCTTCCCCAGGGACATTTTCCAAGCATGACAATGGAGAATTGGGTTTGCCAAAGACAGTGGCATCTCTACAAGGGGAAAGAGAATCCAACAGACCTTTTGACAGCCATTGGGATGGCATGATAGATTGTAATCTAGAAGAGTTCTCAAATGCATAACCAGTTTGCCCTACAAGGCATTTGCTGAGTAGTGGGGCAGCACAGAGGGCTGGGATGGAAAGACAAAGTAAAACCTCTCACAGTCTTACTATGCTTTAAAAACCAAGTTCTGAGAAAGAGGAGCCCACAAGAAACACATGACAGGTTTCATTCTGCTGACATTTCAAACTATGGGGCACTGAATTTAATTAAATTGGCATCCTAACCATAGCTCAGCTCAGTACCCACCTTCAGTTGAAGTGATCAGTCCCCACCCTATCTACCAGCGAGGAGGCAAGCCCTCCCTGGAGAAAAATAACATTGACTTCAGTCTTGATGGTTCTTTTATATAGAATGTCTGGCATACAATTTTTAAAAATTATGGGACATGCAAGGAGGCAGAAAAATGTTACTGCTCATCAAGAGAAAAAACAAACAACTAGATCCACAGATAATCCAAATGTAAGAGTAAGCAGACAAGGACTTTCAAACAACGACTGGAATATTTATAAAAATAGAGGAAACGGACAAAATATGAAAAAGGGAGTATTTAAATAGGTGATTAGAAATTTCATGAAAGAATCAAATGAACATTCCAGACATGAAATGTTTAATACCTGATATTACATGGATTTAACAGAATGTATCCTCAATATGGTAGGATTAGTGAACTTAAAAGATGGTCAATAGAAAAGAAGCTAAGTTGAGCTAACCTAAACGCTCTTACTATATAATCCAGTAATCATGCTCCTTGGTATTTACCCGAAATGAGCTGAAAACTTTTGTCCACATAAAACCCTGCACGCAAATGTTTATAGCAGCTTAATTCATGATTGTCCAAACTAGAAGCAACCAAGATGCCCTTCAGTAGGTGAGTGGATAAGCAAACTGTGGTACATCTGTACAATGGAATATTATTCAGCAATAAAAAGAATAGAGCTCTCAAGCCCTCAGAAGTCATGGAGGAACCTTAAATGCATATTAAGTGAAAAAAGCCAGTCTGAAAAGGCTATGTACTGTATGATTCCAACTATAGAATTCTGGAAAAGGCAAAACTATAGAGGCAACAAAAAGATCACTGATGCCAGAGTTTGGAGGTTGGGGGAAAGGAAGGGATGAATAAATGGAGCATGAGATTTTTAGGGCAGTGAAACTATTCTTTATGATACTATAATGGTGGTTATATCACACGCATTTTCTGTAAGCATAAAACTGCTCTATACAGTCTATTAATTTTAAAAAGTGACAGTCAGTAGAAGATATCCAAGCACAGAGAGAAAGAAAAAAATGGAAAACTTAATGGAGGATTCTGGCAGTTTGGCTAATACAACTAGATTTTGGCTAAATTAGGACAAACATGCTGAATGGCCACAAAATCCCTATGAATGTTAGTCGTAAGTTGTCTGTATGGCTCCTCTGTTCTTTGCAGAAATTTTGAATTTTCCTGGGTTGTTCTGTCATATATCTATTAGCTTATATCATACTGAATCCCCAACTAGAAGAAATGTAAAAAAGAATGTTTATGCAAACTCTAAAAATTAATTTGTAACCACTCTACATTTTAATGCAAGGCTGGACTCACAAGAAATAAAAATGTTATCTCTAAGGGCAGAAGACAAACCAAACCAAAAGGGAAAAAAGTGTAAGAAACTGAAACCAGAGCTAGAAGCAGGGAGCAGTAAGGAAAATAAATCAGTGAGGGAAATGCCCAAATCAGCATTAGTAAGAGGAGAGTAACTCTTGGAATCACTACAAGGTGACAGAACTAAGCCTGAGACTCCTGCATCGTCAGGTACCTCAAATAGAGTGGTGCCATGTGGTAGAGGGCCTAGGCCGCTGACAGACGGGAACAAAACATTTATCTCTGCAGAACATCCCAATTTAGCCCTCAGGATTCGTCTCCAGATTAAAATCAAACAAATAGACTTCAAAATAAAAATATCAAACACAGAAGAAAACAAACATCCAGGTAAGAGCAAATATATAAAAGATAGATTTAGACTCCTAAGAATTTCAGACGGAAGAATCACCAGATGTGGAATGTAAAAGACCAATGTATGAAATACTTTCATTAACTTTTAAAACTGAATTTTTAAAATAAGCACACACTAAGAAACTATGAATGACCAGGCAAATTTAAACAAGAACTAAAAAGAACTTTTTAAAATGAAAAATATAACTGAAATTAAAATAGCAGTGAATAGCTTTAACAGCAGATAAAAATATATGAAGAAAGAATTAGAGAACTGGAATGTAGATGTAAAGAAATTATGCAGCATGCAGCTCAGGGAGACAAGAAGTATGGAAAATATGAACGAGAGGTTAAGAGACAGAATAAAGATATGACATATAACAAGAGACAGATGGAGACAATGAGGATTTTTCAGAAACACAAAATATATGAATTCTTAGATACAGGAAGCACAGTATAAACCAAGCAGGATAAATTTTCAAAATTCCACACTTGCATACATTATCGTAATACTGAGGAACACCACGTCAAACAGTGTCTTTAAATTGGCCAGAGATGTATCACCTACAGAGGAATGCCATACTGACACTTCTGAACACTAACAGTGGAAGCCAGAAGTCAGTGGAATGGTCAGGTGTTTCATTAACTTTAAAATGCCATCAATTCTAAGTCACACCATTACTTTAAATATACCGCCAACAAAGGGGAAAATATAGTGCCAATTAAACTATGACATGCACCAGAGGGAAGGTCTGAGATGCAAGAGGTATGCAAAGTGATAAACATGTAATTTATTTTATGCCAACATGTTTGTATAAAATAATGAAAACACAATTTATAGAGTTAAAAAAAAACAAATTAAAATACTGGTCCACAGAAACATGTTAAGTCAGGAAAGGGTTGATCAGAATAATAATGTTCTAAAGACCATATATTATTAAAGAAGGGGTTATGATTCCAGACAACTTTAAATTGTATTGCATATGCACTGAAAATGTTCAGGAGTAAAGACAAGGGAAATACAGTGTAAAACTTCCAAACTAGTACAGGGGGGAAATGGAGTTTAAAAAAAAGAAAAATTGAGCCAATCAAAAAGTGAGAAGCAGCATAAAAGAGAGAAACAAATAGCACAAAATAGCATGATAGAAGTCTTCATGTTTTAAGAATCATAATAAATGTAAATGGAATAAACTTGCCTGTAAAAAGCAGAGATTACCAAATTAAAAAACAATCCCCCACCCCCAATCCAGGTTTATTTGGCTTACGAGACACAAATATGTAGAAAGATAGAAGGGAAAAGAATTGAAAAATATATACTACTAAATACTAACCAAAATAAAGCAAAGGTAGCTAAGCTGATATCACAGAAAACAGATTTTAAGGCAAAAAGCATTAGCAATAAGGATGTCAGTACATGACAAAAAAAAGTTCAACTCACCAGGAAGACATAATTCTAAACTTTATTTGCCTAAAAAGACACCCTCAAAATGTATAAAGTAAAAATGATAAAATAGGGGAATTTGACAAATCCGTCATTACAGTGAGAGAATTCAAAACACTTCTCTCAATTATTGACAGGTCAGGCAGACAAACGTTAATAAAGAGATGGAAGATCTGCATACAATTAACAAATGACTTAAAGGACATATATTGAAAAATAACAATTAGAAAATAAATATTCTTCTTAAGCACATATGGCACATTAAAAAAATTGGCTGTACCAAGACATGTCTCAAAAAAACTTCTAAGAAAAGGTAATAATAAAAAGCTTACATTTGTATGTTTCCTATGGCTGCTGTAACAAACCCAGTGGCTTAAAATAAGACTATCCTCTCACAGTTCAGGAGGCCAGAAGTCCAAATTGTTACTAGTCCAAATCAAAGTGTTGGCTGAGCCCTGCATCCTCCAGAACCTCTAGGGGAGAATCCATTCCTGGCCCCTAACAGCTTTTGGTGGCTGATGGCATTCCTTGGCTTACGGCTGCAATACTCCAGTCTCTGCCTCTGTGGTCACATTGCTTGCTCCTCTTCTGGCTGTAATCTTTCTCTCCTTCACTCTTATTAAGAATATTGTGATTCCATTTAGGGCCCATCTGGATAACCTAAGAAAATCTCATCTCAAGATCCCTAACTTAATCACATTTGCAAGGGTCTTTTTCCATATAAGGTAACATTTACAGGTACAGGGATTAGAACCTGATACCTTTGGGGACCATTATTTATCTCATATATATCATATATATATATATATTTACCTTATGCTGTGCTGGATTCTGAGCACTTTTAAAATATTAATTTATGCTCTCAACAATCTATGAGATAAGAGCTATTATTCCCATTTTCAGAAGGCAAAACTGAGGTGGAGAAAGGTTATAGCCTGCCCAAGCTATGTCATATTCACATGTTCTTTGACTACAATGCAATTATTTAGAAATCAGTAACAAAAGATTTAACTTTTTATTTTGAAATAACTTAATACAGGAAATTTGCAAAACAGCAAAAATTCCCATGTACCCTTCACCTAGATTCTCCAAATGTTAACATATTAACACATTTGCTTTATCATTTTCTATATACATACTTTTTTCTGAAACTTTTGAGTTTAAGTTGCATATATAATGTCTCATTATCCCTAAATAGTCTAGTGTGTATTTCCTAAAAAACTTTTTCTTAAGTAACCACAGTACAATGATCAAATTCAGGAAATTACCACTGATACAATGCTATTATCTCATCTATACTCAAATCTCACAAATTGTCTCAAAATTGTCCTTCATAGCAAAAAAAATTTTTTCTTAACCAGGATCCAATCCAAGATCATGTGTTTTGCATTATTTGTCACATTTCTTTAGTCTTCTTTAATCTGAAACTTTTGACAAGCTGGTTATTTTGTAGAATATCCTTCAATTTAGTTTTTTAAAACTATTTTTTTTTAAATAAATTTTATTTATATTTATTTTGGCTGCATTGGGTCTTCATTGCTGTGCGTGGGCTTTCTCTAGTTGCGGCGAGCGGGGGCTACTCTTCGTTGCAGTGCGCAGGCTTCTCACTGCGGTGGCTTCTCTTGTTGCGGAGCATGGGCTTTAGGCGCACAGACTTCAGTAGTTGTGGCGCGTGGGATTAGTTGCTCTGCGGCATGTGGGATCTTCCCAGACCAGGGCTCAAACCCGTGTCCCCTGCATTGGCAGGCGGATTCTTAACCACTGCGCCACCAGGGAAGCCCAAAAAATATTTCTTCTTGATTATGTTCAGTTTATACATTTTTGCCAGGAACACCACATAAGTGACGTTGTGTCTTCAGTCCATCATATCAGAATGCACGTAATATAAAATTGTCTTATTAATGGTGACACGAATATAAGTTTTTTAAAGGAAATACATTTACAAAAACTTAAATTTGTGCTTTTAAAAACAAAAAATTCATAGCTCATAGAAATCATAATTTAAATTTTTTAATATTAGCCCTGAGAATACATTTGTGTACATACATATTTGTGCACACACACAAACACACAAATTGTGGGATGTAGTAAAAGATAAACTTAGAGCCTTAGATGTTTATTTCAGAGTTAAAAAAAACATTGAACATGAATGAATTAAATGTCCAATTTATGAAAGAAAAATAACAGAATAAACCTCCAGAAAGAAGGAGAGCATGAAAAGAAAAAGGCAGAGAGGATCAACAAAGCCAAAAGTTGGTTCTTTAAAAACTAATAAAATAGACAAACTTCTGGCAAAATGGTCAAGGAAAAGAAAGTGAGAAGACAGAAACAATACTGGGAAAGGAAATAGGTATATATCTAGCAGAGGTTTAAAAAATAAGAAAGTTCCTCAAGTTACTTTATGCTAATAAATTTGGGGGAAAAAATGAGTATATGCTTTGAACAAAACTTTTTTTTCAAAATTGACTCGAGAAAAAATAGAAACCCTGAGCAGTCTTATTATTTTTAAAGCAACATAATTAGTTAAAAATCTTGCCACAAATAAATACTAGGACCAGATTGTTTTGTAAGCTTTCAAAGAAAAGTCTGTCCCAATCTTTTACAGATTCTTCTAGAGCACAGTAAATAGGTAGCACTCCCCAGCTCATTTAATGAAGTTATAATCTTGATATGAAAACCAGACAAGTATGAGAAAGACTGTAAGCCCATTTCTTAAATATAGATGCAGAAATTCTAACTAAAATACCAGCAAACTGAATTCCACAGTAAATAAAGATAGTGAAATAAGGTCAAGAATGTAAAGGTGATTTAATACTAGAAAGTCATAACTAAACTAAAGCAAGATCTCTGAAATCTTCCAGAAATAGCTCACCTAGTATGTGCTTCAATATGTATGTACTCCTAGCTATTCTTGGAACATACCAGGTATGCTCTCTCCTTGGGCTCTTTGCACAGGCTGGTCTGTCTGAAATGCTCTTCCCCCAGGGAGGTAAAAGTCTTGCTCGAGATGGTTCCAATGCCACCTCTCTCTGGGTCTGCCATGAGTACCTTATTTAACGTCACAAGCCTCCCACCCCTACTCCAACAAACATTGACTCCCCATCCTACTTACCCTGCTTCATTTTTCCCCACAGCATATAGCACTTACACCACATTATTATTCCTTTTGTTTATTACCTGTCCCTCATTTGCTCCCTCCCCAGGTCCCTCCCCTGCCCCACATCCTGTTCAAGTGTAAGCTCAACTGGGGTTAAGAATTTTTTGTCTGCTTTGTTCATTGCAGTTTCTCCAGCATCCAGAAGCGTAAATGCACATGGCTGGCATTCAATAAACGCACACATCAGTTTGTCTAGAAACTTTTGTTAACAAGGAAGACAAGCTGGCTTTATATCCTTTTAGGATTACCGTTTGTAGTACCCATTTTGCTTGCTTTTCAGTGACACAGGAAAAGGAGAGTGGTCAAAGTTGTAATATACTGTTTATCCCATTAAAATTTTTTTCATCTATTAAGTTTGTGTTCATGCTAGACAGTGTTCCATTTCTAGATGTTTCCGTATAAATCTCAATAGAAAGAATTACATTTCCACAAGGGAATTTTAATTCTGTCTATATTTGTATGTTTTGCATCAGGAGTAACATAAATATGCTAATCTAAAAATATTCGAATGTCACAAAGTAGTGAGTCCTTAAAATTTCTTTAATTAATTAGTTTCTAACATATTAAATAAAAAGCTTTGATCATTTGTTTTGATACTGGTAAACTACAGAGCAAAGCAGCAAAATCCAGGACCACCAAAATATCAGGTAATTTTTGGTATCAATAGACTTCAGAAATTATAGTACTACTTAAGCTCATTTCATTCTCATAAGGTATTATTATCACAATAAATCTCCTCTTTTACACTGAATCAGCACCATTTGTATTGGTATTGGCATTGATGTTCACTCTATATAAAGTTCACTTCTATTGTATTTTGATGCAATAAATATCAAGTGAGAACTCAGAATTCATCTCTTTAGGGCAGGACCACATTTGAGGAAATGGAGACCAATATCATCTTTATTTATTGCCAGTGCACATGGGCCTGACATAAGGACAAATCAAAATGGCACACATCATTCTGTGTGCAGGGCAATTCCTCTCCTGGCCTTCCTCCCCCATGCTATTGTACTGAAGGGACAATGAAAGAACAATAAATTAAAATCCAGTTTTCTATGTTGTGAGGAGAGCTGATTCTACAATAATAATCAATACTAATCTTCTACTCTGCTCTTTGAGTTCAAACCTTATCTAGCACACATCAGACTATAAAATCAAGTCAATATAAAGTTAAGTCTAAAAATTATGCTTCACTATTTTGAAGGTTTTTGAGAACATTGGTTCCTCTTTTAGTATAATTTTTCTTTCATGTGCCTGGAAACACAGATTTTCATGTCATCATCTTCAACCTTGAGTGTCAAATACAATAGGACACTTGCTAAGTTGAAGCAGTCAAAGCCATAGCTCAGAAGTTTTGAGATTGCTAAGGGATTTCCTAGCCAGATTACAACTATATTCTAGACGGGATAAAAGGCGAAGTATTTTGTATACTTGCAAACCAATCCCTCCCCCTCTCTACCAACTGTCCAGCAAAAACCACCACCACAACAATTAACCAACAAATGTGTGAAAGCAAATAATATATTGCCCAGGTCATTGTGATTTCACCATTTCTACAACAAAATGAGAGAGAGAGAGAAAGGCAATGTGTTTTTCATAAAGCTAAATTTATTCAATTTAAATGACTATTCTTTATTCTGAGATTATGTTCTTCCTATTTTGGGAATGCTAAAATGTCTTTTCTTTTATATAATAATGCCAATAGCAGACGGTAATTTGGGTTTTTCTGTTTTTGTTTTATGTCCTTAGCTGGCAAGTTTAAAAGCTAGAAACACTTAAATGCCCCAATTAAAAATTTTATTTATTTATCTGCAGATTTCCTGGTGCTTAAATCTCAGAGCCTGGGAACCATAGCCTAGGTAAAGACCTACCTTCTGTGTTGCATGTTTCACAACATTGAATTAATTTCTTAGTAAGTTCCCCAAACAAGTTATGTAGCAGAATAAAAGTAAGTCTTAATTTATATTAAACCAGTGCAAAAATGGGCTGAATTTCAAGCACCAAAGGAATATATTTTCAATCAACACCATGGTTATAACATCTTTTATTAAAACTAATTGTATCAATATCTATAGGGTACCTATTTAAAAGTATAATGCCACTACTCTAATATCATCATTGTTCTAGGAGTAGCCTGGTGTCACATATGTGAGCAGTATTGGTGCAGTGCAGAAACAAAGAAGCTGGGGTCCAAGCAGGCCACCTTGCTGGGTCAGGGTTTTAGTGGCACTGAAGGGGCTGCCCATCAATGTTCATTTTGGCCCATTTACCTTTATAAATCATACCATATAGCATTCAGTATTTACATACATTTAAACTGAGAAGGCATACGTATTAGAGGAAAGCATATTTTAGTGGGCATGTGTCAAAAATAACTCTGTATTTCATCATTATTTTTACCTCATTAGCTACCCTTGAGAAAGGAAAGTTCCATATAAATGTACAAACCAGGACATACTTTTAGAAAACCTTACAGAGTGCTATGCAAATTGCAGTGTGTCCTCCCATAAGTAAATCAATTAATCCCCACTCCCTCAAAGTGTTAAAAACAAAACAGGATAGCTGGCCATTACTTTTTAAAGTATGTTTCAGAGAAAATACAAGCATAACCATCATTGGCATTTTGGACCAGATGAAACTCTTAAGCCTTACATCTGACTCTATCATTCAGTGATTTGTTATAATTGTGTTCCTTCCTAGTAAGCAGTTCTTGCTAATGTTAGTTCTGTATCTATTTGACAGGGGCATTTATGTTACATTTCAAAATAACTCCTGGTAGCATCCAGAATATATGTCAGGAACTCCTGAAAGCAACTCTGCTTTCCTCTCAATTATGACATTTAGCTTTATCAGTAACTGTTAATTAACATGACAACTGAAGACTTGGAGATGGTGGGTGCCTTGCAGCAAACATGCCTAGGCTGGAACATCTGGTCAAGTTACTCAGCACAGTTACCAATGCTTAGTTCTTCTTAATTTTCTTCAGATAGCGAGCCCGGGTGGAGTTGCCTAAATTCATGGTCACTTTAAAATACAACCAGGAAGGCAGGCTTGAGATTACTGAGGCCTAGGGAAAGAAATGGGGAGATATGCAATTAAGGCTTACAATTTGAACTCATTTGAAACATATGATCTTATGTTTTACTATATTGTTGTTTTATTTATAGGTAGATTTTAGAGTTCTTGGGTGTACAGCTGAAAACAGATGCCTTGCTAGTAAGTGTAGACAATGTATATATGCTAATATACCACATACTATTTTGTGACTCGATGGGAAAGAAAACCCCAAACCAAAGTACTGATTTGGAACTTAAAAATCTACATACCATAAGAGAATGGATCAGGTATCCGTTGGTTCGGGATTGCACACCGACGGTTTTAATGGCAGACTTCACAAACGTCTCTGAAGAGGGCTTATCCAAAGTTGGCTTTCGAATTTTAGCCAGTTTCGTAGCTACATAGTAGGGCAGGACACTCTAGAATGGCAACATACACCCCCCAAAAAAAACCATGCCACTGATTAGGAAGGCCACAAACTCAATTCACACTGATGCTTGATTGCTCTTAGTGGCAGAAACATTCTGAAAAAATCTAAAGTTTGTATCTTTAGAGAGAGAAGAAAAGAGAAGCAGCTATCTAAAACCTACCTTGATAGAACAAACGATAGCATAAAACAAGTTGTAAAAAAACAACCTGTCAATACAACAGAGTTTGAGACTAGAGAAAGTATTAAAAATAAGCAGAAACATAACATACCTTTTTGAGTCTTTAAAGAGAAGGCATTAAACAAATCTATATAGCAGAGATTTGGGGCCGGATGCTTTCTACTCTGACTAAACAACATAGTTCCAGAACCACCACATAGGAGATTTTTGACATTTTATGCCCCTAAAGAGATAATAATAATTTTCTCCATACTTTATGGTTATTAAGCTTGTTGTATCAGCTTTGGTCCCTCTAAAATAAACATTTCACGTTCTCAGCTCTGGGCTACCACTTTTCTTCCCTAGTTTCTTACCATTCTCTGAGTTTTATAAACTTTGCTATTGATAAGATAGGACCACCTCTTTTTTTCTTTTTTCTTTGTTGGGGGGAGACGGGATAACAGTATGGAAACAGCTTGGGTAACTAACAGACACTTGACAGAAGTGGTGTAGGATGACAAAGCTGGACATTACCTTTTAGGTTAGGGGAGCTGTTATTTCTTATGCTTGCTATATTTTGTATATGCTTCAACACAGAATGCAAGGAAACCCTATTACAACGACTCCTGAGTCATGACACAAGCGGTTCCTTCTATAGTTTGAAATTACTTGGGCATGGTTGTACACCAAGGAGTGAATGTATTCTGTTTACCTGACATGTATGAAAGGAAAGGGTATAAATTACAATGAAACTTCTATTAAGGAAGAGGATCTGTTTCAACACATGGTGGTCAAAATCAAAAACTTCATTACTAAAGGCAGAAATAAAATTGAGATGTGCTCCAAACTATAGATTTTCTTCCTGCCAAGAGCTGAGGAGTTCCCATATCTCTTTTGTTTTATTTTGTATTTTTCCCATTCCCAAGTATAAGTCACCCTCCTTAACAGGTGAGCTGAAACTTCAGCCCACCTGTTAGAACCATGAACCCAAGGGCCTAACCACTGTTACTCTCCAACTTTCTCCTCTTAGTCCCTGCAGCCACAAACCCACACTAAGTAAACTAACTTCCCCAAAGTACTTCAATACCTGGGCCAACTTTGATTAGGTGACTTTTGGTTTTCGAGAATGTGTGTATTGGAATTATTACTCTACACTTATTCCTCACTTAAAAAGCAAATTTTTTTTTTTTTGTCAAGCAGGTCTTTATTTTTAAACCCATGTTGCTGCAAGGATCCAGTATATGAGAGCACAAACCAAAGAGAGATCCCAGACTAACACACAATATGAAATGCAGAGCTCATGAGGCTCTGCCAATGGGTAGGGAAAGAAAAGTTTGTTCAAGCTGAGCAGCAAACAAAGCAAAGAGAGTGTATGCATATACTCTGACTCCAACAGTGAAGGGCCATAAGCAAACCCCATCACATCTCTATGAGCCAGGTTTCCTGATTACAAAAAAAATAAAGATTAGGGGCTTCCCTGGTGGCGCAGTGGTTGAGAATCTGCCTGCCAATGTAGGGGTCATGGGTTCGAGCCCTGGTCTAGGAAGATCCCACGTGCCGCGGAGCGGCTGGGCCCGTGAGCCACAATTACTGAGCCTGCGCGTCTGGAGCCTGTGCTCCGCAACAAGAGAGGCTGCGATAGTGAGAGGCCCGCGCACCGCGATGAAGAGTGGCCCCCGCTTGCCGCAACTGGAGAAAGCCCTCGCACAGAAGCGAAGACCCAACACAGCCATAAATAAATAAAGTTAAAAAAATGAAAAATAAAAAATAAAGATTAAAAAAAAAACAAAACAAAAACCTTCCCATATATTGATCACAAGCCTGCCAAGAGTACTGTAGAGTATTGAGCTTCTCAACATAAAGGTGGTCCACTCATTATACCTTCCAATTACATAATTAGGTATTCTAATCCCCCCTTCCCTCTCTATGTGGCATAAATCGGACTGTTCTGATTTTGCAGAAGAATGAAGTCGCACTGCTTGGCTGAACCACTTGATGGTGCCACAAGTTAACAAACTCATCATTCGGCTAAACCATCCAGCTAGTCTAGAGAAGGTCCTGGCTCTTGAGGTGGGGACAACAGACGCATGTACATTCTATTCTGGAAAGGGTATTTATTTCTACAGTGGTTTAAAATCAAAGCAGTTAACATGGCCTAGCAGAGGATGGAAAGGATTCAGAGACGAAATAACTTTGGGGCTAAGTCTTAATAATGTGGAGGAATTTGCCAGGTAAACACATAAGGGAAAAACATTTTGTAATGGGAACAGCAGGGGCAAAGAAAAGGAGACAGAGCAGGATGTTCTCATGGAACTACAGCAGTTCAGCCAGCATGGTTCAAACATTGGAAATGTGTGAAGCAGTGGCAGAAGGAAGGCTAAACGGTACAGAAAACGAAATTCAATCACCGACACTATCGATTTCTAGAGCATAAGCTCTGTGACGACACAGTCTTATTCACCATTATATTGCCAATGCTTAGCCATTGCCGTTGCCTAGCATGTAGCAGGAGTGCTAAGAAGATCTACTGAATGAATTAGCAACAGAACACTTCATTATGGACAGCACTGAATATAGTACTGGGGTCCCTTTCTACTGCTGCTGCCCAGAAAATTAATGACAGGAGGAAGTTGACAATGTAATATGAGAGTTTAAACCACAATTTTAGATATTCTAGAGCTTAAGCAAGATTATCTATCTAAACGAAGGCAAACTTACAGGTCTTAGTTACTCAGAATTTAAAAAGAAGGAGAATTTCAAGTTATGTAAAAGTAAAGGAGAATTTCAAGTTATGTAAAAGTAAAGAAGTATCTTTATCTTATATGTCAAAATGTCATCTAGGTACATCCTTAAACAGTTAAACAAAAACCCAATAAATGATAATTAATCCACTTTTCCTGTCTACGCAAGGAAACATTACAGTGAACAGGTCAAGAAGATACCCATACTTTCGTAGGGGGTATTCTGGGCAGAACAAATTTTTAAAAGTTTCTTATGCTCAACAACTTGCCATTATAAATATTGCCAGCTTGGAAACAGTGTGAACCTTGACAGCTACCCATGCAGGCAAGTGCCCTGGTCTTTGCACTTAGAATCCCAAACTGAAAATAATTAACCAGCCCATAAAGCAAAGCTTTTTTTGTCCTTGCTCAGCCTATTGAAAAAAATCCCTGGAAACAAACTTGGTATCCTTTTTTCTCACCCACTGAGTAGCCTGCTGAGGTATCTGGTCTTTAGGGAACAGTTTAGGGGGCCTCGATTCAGGAATAAGAAGGTTATTACAACTTAATGTCACAGAACAAGAGAAAGACGGATGCCCAGGGCTGCATGACAGATATTCAAGAATCAAACACTGAACCTTCTAACTTCATGTAGTAGCACATCTTTCATGTTGTCATCTGTGTACTAAACATGCCTTCTCAAATTTAAAAAGGACTAGGACAACTCACACCCACGCTTTGGGACACAAGGGTCCAGAGAACGCCAGGCTCCAGTCTACGTACACAACATGGAATTCTCAAGACGGGGTCTAATCTGCCTTTTATGAGCACTAAGGTCACCAGTGAAGTCAGCACATATTCTTAAGGCAGAGGCTGAGGCTCCTATGAGGCATTTCAGGGAATCTTTTCTCCTTAAGTCTGTGTATTCCTCCTCCATTTCAGGATCTGATATCCTCCAGAAAATCTGAATAACTGTATGCATAGAGCCTAGTTTTGGAGTTTGTATTATTTCACTTGCAGACCACAAGATGAGCATTTCCACAAAAGGGCCCTTGATTATCTCATTGGTAGAAACCCTTGGTCTTACTAGAAAATGTTAGGAAAAAGGAATCATTCTGATGGAACAGAGATCCCTGATAACATGGCAATGAGCAAAAGCCCCACAGTAACATTAGGTATAAACCTTAGCACCTAAGCCCAAAATGAAGGAGTTAAAATGTTGTGCTCTACACAAAAAAATCCTTGATCAACACTGGCTGGCTGATAATCTTACAAATGACCTACCTCCAAATATGTGGAATTCGTATGCTAATATTCAAGGACAAAAGGGAAAACAGTGTTATCTCACAAAACAGCATGTATTTAACAAGTATTTCCTGAGCGCCTACTAGAACACTGTTTTAGGCACTCAGAATACAGTTATGAACAAAGACAAAGTCCCTGATCTTACTAAGCTTACATTTTAGTGGGGGGAAGGGGGGGCTGGTGCACACAGCCTACAAACAAATGGTTCAAAGAATGTCTACAATATTGGCAGGTGATGATAAAAAGGAAGAAGGAAAATAAACCTGAGTAAAGGGTGGAGGTGATGGAGGCTGTTCCTGCAGGTAATCAAGGAAGGCCTCTGGGACAACGGTGACATGTATGTGACGTGGTCACATATAAGCAAAGATCTCAGTGAAGGGAGAGAGCAAGCCAAAAAGATAGCTGGATAAAGAGCCTTAGACTGAAAGAAGAGCAAGTGCAAAGGGCCTGAGGTGTGAGTGTGCTCAGAGGGTTTGAGGACTGCAAGGAAGCCAGAGAAATAGCGGGGTGTGTGGGGGGGCACACGATAATATGGAACATCTGCAGTCAGAACATGGTGGGTCACAAGAACTCATGGTTTTACTCTGAAAGAGATGAAAAGCCACAGGAGAATTTTCAGCAGAGGAGTAAGATGACCTGGATTATGCTTTAAAGAGATCAGAGACTGGGCGGGGGGCGGGGGGGTGGCGCTATAAGCAGGGGTGGGAGTAGGGAGGCCACACAGGAAGATACTGCAAAAGGTCCAGGGCAACCAGGGCAAGAGATCACGGTGGCAGTCATGAGAAGTGGTCAGACAGTGGATGTGTTTAAAGGGTCAACTGAAGTCAGTGAGATTCCCTGATGGACTGAATTTGGGGTGTAAGAGAAAGAATAAGCTGGATACGGGGAGGGGGAGAAAACTTCAGCTTTGAAATCAGACAGACTTGGATTCAAATTCCACTTGACCACTTACTAGTCGTGAGATCTTGAGCAAAATACTGAGCTTTATTTTCTTCCTTGGTGGATATAGCATCTTCCCTATTGTATTATTATGAGGATTGAAAAAAAGATTGTCAGTTAAAGAGTGTGAGATTTAAACTCTGGTATGTATTAGAATTCTTTTTTTTTTTTTTAAATTTTTTTAATGTATGTATTTATTTATTTATGGCTGTGTTGGGTCTTCGTTTCTGTGCGAGGGCTTTCTCTAATTGCGGCAAGCGGGGGCCACTCTTCATCGCGGTGCGCGGGCCTCTCACTATCGCGGCCTCTCTTATTGCGGAGCACAGGCTCCAGATGCGCAGGCTCAGTAATTGTGGCTCACGGGCCTAGTTGCTCCGCAACATGTGGGAATCTTCCCAGACCAGGGCATGAACCCGTGTGCCCTGCATTGACAGGCAGATTCTCAACCACTGCGCCACCAGGGAAGCCCTGTATTAGAATTCTTTTCTAAGTTTTCTAATATTTATAATTTTCAGAATGGATTTAGAAAGAAAAACTTGGCTGAGTTTTTATATCCTGTAAGAGGGGTAAGAACATCATTTTCTATAGAAAACGACTGTGGTAACCACCTGGATATCTGAGTCCTTTCTGGATACAGATTTAATGTGGTTTGAAGGACTAAAGGACACCTTAGGTTTTTAGTTCTTGTGGTGTAACACTGCTGTAAAAGGCCAAGGAAAAAAGCCATTGTCACTGACAAAAATGAGGATTCACCTAGTTGGAAGGGGTCTGGGTCCAACGATCCCAACAGGACTAAGTTTACTATTCTTCAGCCATTTCTCAAAGTTGGTGCAGTTGACTAGATATGAATATTTCCTGTGAGACTCTTTCTGTTGCTTTATAGTTCTCTGTATTTAGACTCCATTTGCACTAAAGACACATGCCATTACCTTCTTTTATTGCCATTGGCAATTAACAAGAAAGATGGATGAGGACTTATGTTTTCAGTCCCGACACGAATTTTTCTGTTTAGCTTTCTAGCTCTTTGAAGCCCAGTAGATCTGTATGATTACTCTAAGCGATAAAATGTTTTAACAAAATATAAACGAGGAATAGCTTCTTTCATTAACAAAATAAACTGGAATTGTTTGCTCCCTCATCTCAATTTGTCCGATTTGTTTTCTAAATTTATTCTGACTAAAAACTACATTTTTAACCAAATTAACAAAACCACCAACCCTCATCACAAGAGAGCAACAAAGCATTGGAAGGTAGGACTTTAAGAGAATGGGGCCCAGAGGATTTCTCCATTATGGTAAATTCACATTTAAATGGAATATTCTTTTGTAATCTTTGTGCTAAGAGTAAGAAGCCCCCTTCGTTTTCAGGCCAGGCCGGCTGAAACCTACATCCGCCTTCTCTGGGTCTGGGGGGGGGGTCTCCACCTGTGTCCTCACCTTGCCTCTGGTAAAAGGTCAGGTAAACTAAACCTCATACGATGGTTTCAGTTAGCAAATGATCTCCTTGTTGACAGCATTTCCAGAGACCTGGCTTCGCAGCTCCAAGGAAGGAAACTATGGTGCAGAGTAACACCCCGGGGAGGAGCAGGAGGGCACGGCAGAAAGAGCACAGATCACGGCGTTATTCAAACCCTCACGGCCAATCCGGATGGCTAAATTCCCCACACCTCCCCACATTACCCAACACAGCAGCCTTCTTTAGGTTCTTCATAGAGCGGATCACTATGTAAAATAATCACATTCATGTGTTTGCTTGCTTGCTATTGTCTGTCTCCTTCCCACTAAATATAAACTCTGCCACAGCAGGGACTTCATCTGTCTTTTTGCTATTGCATCCCCACCTCCCTAGTAGTTCCCTCTCAGCATTTCTTGACTGAAGAAACGTGGAACAAAACATACACCTCTGGTTTTGGACTTACTATCCCTTGTCATTGTAATGTGTTTAAGTATCTGTCTCTCTCTGTGAGTGCCCTGAGGTCAGAACCGTGTCTTATTCACTTGCTTCTCCCTGCCTGGCTGAAGAGCTGGCCAGTGGCAGGCACGCACTGACCTTAGGCAAGTTACATGATTCCTATTGATTCTTGGCTTTCTGTCTGTAAAATGGGACTAGGTTAACATCTATCTTAAATGAGATAACAAAACAGGTGAAGACATGGGGCATATTGTAGATAGTCAATAAATGCAAGTTTCTTTCCTTACTTCATGCTGATGTTTCAGAGTTTCCAGTTTTTATTTATATATGCATTATCACGTGTCCCCACCTGCTAGAGGGGGAGGCTGAGTCTCAAGAAAATGAAGCAGCTTTCTGCGGGTTAGACCACTGAGGGGTGATACCAGAACTAAAACCTTGGTCTGCTGTCTCTAGGCCCAGCATCCTTTCCTCACCGCCTCTAAGCACACCAGTAATCAATGTGGTCTGCATAAAACCACAGCCTGGACTGAGGGAGCTAAGACTTCTTACTTTGAAATGGGTAAATATCCGGGCAGGGTTTCATGAATTCTTCAGCATCAAAAACCTCTTCATAAGGCAGGTTTGTGAAGAGCCATTCATTGCTGGATGCTAAATCTAGGGGAAACTGTGAGAGGGGGCAGGACATCTGCACGGTTTTCAAAGTGTCTCCCCACAGACTGCTTATCAGTGCAAGGGAAAAAAACAGTAACGCTACAGCAGAGAAACTGGGTAACTCCTTGACTGAAGGGTCGAAGTCAACATCAGCAATAAGGGGCAGATGGATATCGTGTGTCTCTGGATGTGATGCCCTGAGAAGGACACAATGTCACAGATGTCATTTTGGCCAGGAAAGCATAACCTGAATCTAACCACGAGGAAGCATCAGAGAAACCCCAAGTGAGAAATGTTTGATTAAAAAGAGCAGAGGAGTACTGTCCTCTTCAAAAATGTTCACGTCATAAAAGACAAAGAAAGGCTATGGATGTATTCCAGATTAAAGGAAACTAAAGAGACAGGAAAACTATATAATACCTGGTCCTAGACTGAATTCTTTACGGGAGGGTAAAAAATGCTATAAAGAATACTATGAGGGGGAGTTCCCTGGTGGGCTAGTGGTTAGGATTCTGGGCTTTCACTGCTGTGGCCCAGGTTCAACCCCTGGTCAGGGAACTGAGATCCCACAACCCGTGCAGTGTGGCCAAAAAAAAAAAAAAAAAAGAATACTATTAGGTCAGAAATTAGAATACAGATGGTAGGTTAGATAAAAATACTACATCAATGTTAATTCTAAAGTTGGTAACTATATTGTGATTATTTATAAGGATATCCTTATTCTTTGGAAATACACACCAAAGGATTTGGAGGTAAAGAAACATGATATATGCAACTCACTTCCCAATGATAAAACAAATGGAGTAAAATGTTAACAATAAGTGAATCTGCGTAAAGAGTATTGGGGTGTTCTTTATACTATTCTTATTTTTACAAGCTTTCTATAGATTTGAAATTATTTCCAAATAAAAAGTTTAAAAAAAACAAGGCGGCCTGTGAAAGTTTTACAGAATAAGAGTTCAAGGAGCATAGTTTTAGGACGTCATCTTAGTTTCAGCTATTTCTTACTTGCTTAGCATTAAGAGACAGAGCCCAGTACTGGGGCCCACCAAGTAGCCAGTCAGAGCACTTTGGATTTGACCCTTTGAAAGAGGCATAATTTTGACTGGGTTTTAGTTATAGGGTAACAATGAGAACAGATCGTTCTCACCAACAGAGCACACTTTCCATGAGACTTACAAGAATGTACTTCTTATCCTCTATTCAAACATCAACAGAGTCAAAATTCACCTCTAGGACGTTCATAGCACATCTTGTTGCTACTATTTATTTGTGTTTCCAGGAAATGCTTACATATTAGCAAATCTGAATTCATGAAGAAAATTTTAAATGTGCTTACAAAATTACAGGAAAGAAGTTGAGGGAAAGATGGGGAGAGAAAAAAGCAAAGAAAAAAAATATTAACAAGGAATTAATATAAAACGAGCTGGGATTTGAAAACCATACTCTCTTCCTCTCCCAAAAGAGCAATCTGTTGTATCTTCATATGGAGGTAGACCTAAGAAGAGCACTTGCCTTCCAAAGATTAGAAGAAACTGAATTTTGGCATCATAGCATTAGCTTGGAAACCCTCTAGATATAGAGTTTGAAAATTCAAGACCAGAGGCATATGGGAGCAACAGAAGAAGCTCAAAAGGCCTTAAAAACAGAGGACTGTGTACCACCAAGCATGGCCATGCACAGCCAGGGTCCTCTGTGATGCCAGCAAATGGCAGGTCTCTGGTGTGCCCCGCATCACACGTGCCATTAGCAACACAGAGACAAACACGATAAAAAGTCTGTTCTCAAGAATACACTGGAGTGGAGGGAGTCCTGGGCCAGAGAGTATCAGGCAGAGGTATATAATAAGGAATAAGAGAGCAGAAGGGAAGGTGTAACCACAAGTGCCCAGCGGCCAACATAAGGTTTCCCAGGGCAGGTGAAATGAGGCTGAACCCCGAAAGACGGACAGGGGCGGCAGGCTCCGGAGCGAATGGGGCAGGGAGGAGATGTGGAGAGGAGACTTGCAGAGGAGTGGGGGCAAAGGCGTGCCAGCAGAGGAGCCAGTCAGGGGCACCGCAGAGGGCAGAGCATGCACTGGACACTACAGTGTCCGCTCTGGCCGGAACGTAGGGTGGCGTGATGGAATGGCAAGAGGCAATGGCCTCGTGGGGTCTGAATTCAATCCTCAACATGACGGGTGGCCACTGGAGGACACTGAAGGAAAGCAATGTCATCTGACTTGTTTTTAATAAGATCACCCGGGAAACAGTATGTGGGATGGAGTGGAAGGGAAAACCAGCTGATAAGTACTCCTAGTCCAAAAAAACGTGCAGACACAACATACCACCAGAGAAAAACCAATAACTTTTAAACTGAGCTTCATTTACACCAGATTTTTTTTTTTAATCCCTTTGGTCAGAATTAATATGAGATTCTCTTCTACTTCAGAGTTCTGATGTGTTCACACAGAAATGACAACTGTACTTTTTCCTCACAAACATTTCAGTTTTTGTTTTTTCACCAAATTCATTCTAAGTTTAAACCATGAATGAATTCCTATGAAGGAAGAGAATGATGAATGAAATTACATCATTTGTAATTCATTGTTAGGAAAAAATAAAAATTTGTCAAAGTAAAATATTTCAGAAAACAAATGCTAATGTGCTTTTGTAGTAGCTGTTAGTCACAGCAGATCAATAGGCAGACCATATGCAGAAAAGATCTTTGAGGGAAACCAGACCGGAAAGTGAGAGACGAAACAGTCCTGTCTGTTCACGGAATTTTAGAAATTGCTCATCTATGCTCACAAGGCCTAAGACTCCCTTTGTCACTGAAACACTTGCAGCTTCTGGTCACACTGACTCTAGGTCACCCACCAATGGACCTTTAAGATTCCTGCTTGCTCTCAGTAGTGTTTAAAAATTGTTAAGTTAATAGCGTGAATATAATAGATTCATCAGAATGAGAAAATGGCACCACATTGTGTGGCACATGATGCCTGACCTCCCCTGAGTGCTTTATTGATTTCCTGTTACCAAAATATAACACATTCTACGTAGCAGTTTCAAACTATTAGCATTAAAGTGACTGGTGTCAAGGAAGGGGGAAAAGGGGGTATATGGTAGCTCCGTATAAAATTCAAGATTCTCGAAAACCCTGTCCTCCCCAGGGTACCCTGTATTTATGTGGAGCTGCAAATCGGAATGACACCAAAGGGCTATGACATCGAAGGATCCCTTGGGGGAGACCTCAGGTAAGGATTGAGGGGGAAGCAGGCTCTCAACTGACCCTGGAAGATGAGGAAACATTTACCCTAAAGATACAAGGGAGGAAGTGGAACTAAGCAGCCCAGCACCTTCTGGTTCATGGCTGCCTAAGCAGATGGATCCAGTAAGTCTTCAGTGCTGTCCTGAAGGCCTGGAGCAAGTAGCCCAGTGGTTAAGAACAAAGGCTTTGGTGCCAAACAGACCTGGACTTGAGTCCAGTTCAACATGAGCAAGTGGCTTAACCTCTCTGAACCCCAACTTCCATAAATTTAAAGATGCTGATGATCAACACCATCTTATAAGATCATTATGAGACGCAATGAAATACGTGGATACATATGAAGTGCTTAGCATTGTTCCTCAAAAGTATCCCCTCAAATATTACCTATTATTATTATGATTGATCATTTGAGGCTTCAGGATGCAAAAAGGAAAATACTAGGCTCACCGAATTAAAAGCCATAATGAACACTGGATGTGTGAAGAGGTGGAGGCAGGTCGTGGACAGGAGCAGGAAAGGGGTAAGAATTGCAACCTCTCCCAAGACATTGTTAAAAATGTGCCTAACCATGGAAATACTGTGCACCATTATTTCTTTGTGTTGAGCAATAGCTGATTTGAGACTGACACCCATAAAAACCTCTACATTTGCTTCCTCTTGTATTTTGTACTGTAGTTTCACAGCATTGTATCTGTTAGCTACATAATAAAATCAAAGGTCTCTATAAAAATTAAGTCAAAATGGATCAAAGGCCTAAATGTAAGAGCTAAAACTATAAAACTCTTGAAAGAAAACATAGGGGAGAAAATCAACTATATGTCAATAAAATTTTTTAAAAAATAGGGGAAAACCCTCATGACATTTGATTTGGCAATGATTTCTTGGATATGACACCAAAAGCACAGGCAACAACAACAAAAAAGAGATAAACTGGACTACATCAAAATTTAAAACTTTTGAGCATCAAAGGACACCATCCATAGAGTGAAAAGGTAACCCACGAAGAGGGAGAAAATATTTGCAAATCATACACCTAATAAAGGGTTAATATCTAGACTATATCAAGAACTCCTACAATTCAAAAATTAAAAGCAAGCAACCCAATGAAAAAATGGGCAAAGAACTTCAATAGACATTTCTCCAAAGAAGATAGCCAAATGGCCAGTAAACACTTGAAAAATGCTCAACTGCACTAATCACTGAGGAAATGCAAATCCACATCAAAACCACAATGTGATACCACTTCACACTCATAACGATGGCTACTATTAAACACAAACAAACAAAAAGAAAATAACGAGTATTGCTGAGGATGCGAAGAAACTGGAACCCTTATGCATTGCTGGTAGGAACGTAAAATAGGGCAGCTACTATGGAAAACAGTAAGGTGATTCTTCAAAACGAACAAAAAGAATTATCATATGATCCAGCAATTCCATTTCTGGGTACATATCCAAAAGAATTGAAAGCAGGGTCTCAAAAAGATAGGTGTACACCCATGTTCATAGCAGCATTATTCACAGCAGTCAAGTGGTGGAAACCTCCCAAATGTCCATGGACAGATGAACGTATAAACACAATGTGGTATATACACACAACGGAATTATGAAGGAAATTCTGACACATCCTATAACATGCGTGAAGATTGAAGACATTATGCTAAGTGAAATAAGCCAGTCACAAAAAGACAAATACTGTAGGATTCCACTCACATGAAGTACCTAGTGAGGTCAAATTCAGAGACAGAAAGTAGAATGGTGGTTGTCAGGGGCTGGGGGGAGGGGAAATGGAAAGTTATTGTTTAATGAATACAGAGTTTCAGTTTTGGAGGATGAAAAAAGTCCTGGAGATGTAAGGTAGTAATGGGTGCATAACAATGTCAATGTACTTAATGCCACTGAACTGCATGCTTAAAAGTGATTTAAATGGTGTTTTCGGTTATGTATATTTTACCACAATTAAAAAAAAGTAAAAGATCACTACCACACCTATATCATCCTGTTGTATGCAGTCATCCTCTCTCTAGTAAAACTCAGTTTTATTCAGCTCTCTCCTCTCTTGGGATTATTATACAGAGGCTTTGGAATAGTCATGGCACTCCTTGCATACCTGGCAGCTGAGAGATATTGACAGTCTAATTCTCTCAAAATAAGATCATAAGAACTTACAATTATTATGCACCAACTGTTTATGCTGCATAGTTCTACTTTAGGCATTACCACTTAAAAATTCTAGGAAATAATTGTTTAAAATCTAGACTTAAGTGCATAAAGGAAAAGAAACCATGTCTTTAATGGTGTGCTAACGTCACATTCACTTACTTAGGAATGTGATTTTCTTTCGTTGCCAAGACAGCAACAGTTGCTGTGGAAACCACACAAAAACAGGGATACTTAACTGAAACAAACTCCACTCACCTGCACAAAGATGCCCTTGCTCTTATATTCCTCATGGAGGCACCTAGAGAAGAAATCTACAAAAGCCTGGGAGGGGGTGGGGGTGAGAACACAAACACACATATTACATCAATCTGCCTGATCTGTAGCCATGGAAACAAAAATAATCAACTAACCATTTAACACTATAGTTTCTAATCATTCTTTTCATTTCAAATGCAGAAGAGACCTTAAAAAAAAAAAACCTTCAAAACCTCAAGTTTTCTTTATCTGCCACTAAATTAAGTATTCTCTTACCAAATATAATATCCAGACCAAATTCTGATTTAACTGGAAAAGGCTCTTATCTTTTCTTTTTTTGGAAAATGACTTTCCGAGAAGAAACGTCTTATTATATAACAAAGGATGCGTTCCTCCTCCCCACTTGCCATTCAAACAGAAACACAGTATGAATTCTGTTCAAGTCTGTTCTACGGGGATTTTGTTGTCAGTAAAGAGAAGAAAAGAGCAAGCGTCCTCTTGGTCCTTTGGGATGGCAAGATCCAAGAAGTGTAGAGGTGAACGTGACAGCCCATCTTCTTCCAACAGAACAACTTTAAATCTATTTGTAAAATATAACGTGCCATTTTTTACAAAGGTGGACTCAACCTCAGGCTTGAGATGCAAAGTATCAATGATGACTCCACTAGGGTCCTAATTTGTGACAGTCTTTCCGTGGAGCAGAACAGGCAAGAAGAAGTTGAAGCTCACCTTCAAGAAACATGGTGTTCATTTTAAACATGCCTACTGCATGTTTCAGATATATAGAAAGCAAGCAGATTGCAGGGCTGGGGGGGCGGAGCCAAGCTTTTTCAAAATACAGTACGTAGTCACTTTAAGTTTTTCCAGGGGACAAAGAGCCAAGTGAAAAAGAGGGCAGGTGTTTTGCTCTTTTCTTTTCCTGTCATATTGCAAGTTCTTATTGTGCATTTTATTTTGTTCATTTTCCCCTAAAAGCTTGTTTAATTTCAGCGTCCCAATGGTCATTTTTATTTCAGAGATGTATCCTATGCTTCATCAACGTATTTGAAAACGATGCTATTGACCTGCAGGCAGTACCAAATGCATTTTAAATTACTGTCCTAGTAGTAACGTGAAGAGGTGAATGGTGATGTGGTCTAAAATTATGGCATCTTACAGAGAGGTCTGGAAAATTCTTGTCTCACTCCAGAAGTGGCAGTAATATCTGTGAACTCTGAATAATGTGGCAAAAACTCACACTCTCCCCATCTATCTTGTGCATACTATGTGTATCTATGTGCTGACTAGCTGTGATCCTTCTAAGCTCTGTGGACCTGGCACTTAAGCTGTGTGCTGAGTCATTCATGAATCAAATCCCCATTCTTAGACTCATTTATGTTATGTTCTGATCAGCTGAGCTAACTGGTCCAGACCACCTCTCTGTTGGGAAGTACAAATACCAATTTTAAAACCAGTAAACTATTGGGAGAAAAAAAGCATCTGTGGATCTGAGATCTTGGTGCCTCATTTGTAAAGTTGATACCAGTCAGTATATCTCCAGCTCTGGCTCCTCTGAAACTAGTGTTGGCTATTTTCCTTTTCTTCTCAGTCCATTTGAAAACTGCTAAGGCTAGAACTTCAAGAAAGTTCCATGCCCATTTCTCAGACTGAAAAGTATTCGTTATTCTTATTCTGACACAATTTACTAAAAAATTGTTCACCTTGGTTGCAGAGTACATGGTCAACAGTGGAACTGGGTACATGCCACTGGCAGAGGAGATGTTCAGAATTGCCCCTTTAGATCTAAAAAGGAAGATGCAAGTAAACAGAATGAAATCATATATACAATTGTTTATAAATTACAGATCTAGATATCTAATTATTTGAAACATAATAACCTGGCTGTTTTTCTAACACACAGCTCTCCTTGCCTTTCATCAGCACGTGACACGCTTGGTCAGTGAACGAGGCATAACTCAATCAACTAAAAATAGCTCTTCTTTGCAATTAGCTCATTTCTCAGTCTTAGTAATCAGGGGCATGACCAGATTAGATCTTCAGTCTCCTCAAGTTGATTTCTATTCTCTGAGGTCTTCTCTGGCCATAGCACCAAGAATTCTTACTCTTAAGAGTACTCCTTGTATGCCTTTAATTTGGCATATCACCACATACTATCATGCTGTCATATTTAATCATTCTATGAGTATAAACATTCTTCTCCCTCAAAAAAACCATAAGCTTCTAGACCTCAGAGCCCTTATCTCACACTTTTCCTCGAAATACTCTGCACGGTCCTGAGCATGTAACAGGTACTTACATGAATGAATGGATATGTCCTGCTCTCAGGCACTAAATGCAGAGTTGACTCTAAAATCATGCGACTCTATAGTTCATCAAACCATATTCTTTTGCCAAGAGGCAAAGCTCAATTTCTACTGTAACTTTTAGCGACTAATGAAAGTTCAAAGTCAGAGAGTTACCAGGAATTACTCATTCTACAAATAAATGAAAATTAGTTTGAGGAAAGCAATGCTGTAAAAACACACAAGTTGTCAGCAGTCGTATATGGCTTGGGTAAAGTGTGAAGTTAGGGTTTTAGGAATTTTAGACAGAATTAACAGCCGACGTTTCCCCCTCAAATCCATTCTTCTCAGGGGAGTTGGTCCCCTTGTTCAGCTACTGCAATCTGCCCCACCTGCCTCCTGCCCTCTAGATCAGGTTCCTTTCCTTCAGCTTAGTTTCTCATTATTCTTGAGCTGAATTTACTTCCTAAGGCCTAATTTTTAAGTATTTTTTTAAAAGGACGATACAGACTCCTCTTATACAAAATAATAAAAGAAACATGATTAAATGGCATCTAAGTTATTTTAGACAAAACTCTGAAAAGAAATAATCCCCAAAGGTCACCTGGTCCATCTGCCAGCCTCTAGGCGAGATGCCACTTCAACCATCAAATGGAAGTCTGGACCCTCCGCTTAATGAGTCACTGAAAACGAGCTGTTGTTTTTTGTTTCTGTTTTTGAACTGAAGTCCTTATTAGTAATAGTTATATACACTTTCCTAAGCGGTGAAATCCATTAACACGTTGGACACAGAAATCAAATCTCAAATTTTAAATTGTTATATTACGGTTTTGAAGAAAGTTGGAAATATTTAGTCAGTGTATTAATTATACCATTCTTGTAGTTTTTGCTTGCATCTCTCACACAGACAGAAAAGGCTTTTCTTTTTAAATTTTAAGAGAGTAAGGGGCTTCCCTGGTGGCGCAGTGGTTGAGAGTCTGCCTGCCGGTGCAGGGGACACGGGTTTGAGCCCTGGTCTGGGAAGATCCCACATGCCGCGGAGCAGCTGGGCCCGTGGGCCACAATTACTGAGCCTGCACGTCTGGAGCCTGTGCTCCGCAACAAGAGAGGCCGCGATGGTGAGAGGCCCGCGCACCGCGATGAGGAGTGGTCCCCACTTGCCGCAACTGGAGAGAGCCCTCGCACAGAAACAAAGACTCAACACAGTCATAAATAAATAAATAAAAGAACGTGAATTTCTTTAAAAAAAAAAAAACCACTTTGGTTACTGAGACTTTTAATACGGTATTAATTTATGATGTTTAAAATATCTTTTTTTTTAAATTAATTAATTTATTTTGGCTGTGTTGGGTCTTCCTTGCTGTGCACGGGCTTTCTCTAATTGTGGTGAGCGGGGGCTACTCTTCATTGCGGTGCGTGGGCTTCTCATTGTGGTGGCTTCTCTTGTTGCAGAGCACGGGCTCTAGGCCCATGGGCTTCAGTAGTTGTGGCTCGTGGGCTCTAGAGCACAGGCTCAGTAGTTGCGGCACACGGGCTTAGCTGCTCCGAGGCATGTGGGATCTTCCCGGACCAGGGCTCGAACCCATGTCCCCTGCATTGACAGGCGGATTCTTAACCACTGCGCCACCAGGGAAGTCCCGTAAAATATCTTTATCTTTTATAGGGTGTTAAAAATGTTCTCGGGGCTTCCCTGGTGGTGCAGTGGTTGAGAATCTGCCTGCCAATGTAGGGGACACGGGTTCGAGCCCTGGTCTGGGAAGATCCCACATGCCGCGGAGCGGCTGGGCCCGTGAGCCATAATTACTGAGCCTGCGCGTCTGGAGCCTGTGCTCCGCAGCAAGAGAGGCCGCAATAGTGAGAGGCCCGCGCACCACGATGAAGAGTGGCCCCCGCTTGCCACAACTAGAGAAAGCCCTCGCACAGAAACGAAGACCCAACACAGCCATAAATTTAAAAAAAAAAAAAAAAAAAAAAAAAGTTCTCAAATTAGATCATGGTGGTGATATACTCTGTGAACGTACTAGAAACCATCAAATTATATGCTTTAAATGAATGGATTTTATGATATGTGAAATATATTCTCAATAAATCTATTAAAAAAGAGAAAGAGAAAGTGAAATATATTTATGATATACTGGAATGTGTCACCTTTAAGCTAAGGGCAGATCCCAATCAAGTAGAAGCTAAGAAAGCTATTGTGTCTTCTGCAATACAATATGCTTTCTGAGAAGTAACCCCAAATCCTGACAAGTTGCACCCCATCCTGAGCCCCAAGCATCTTTGTAGGTTTAGGTAGTGCTTTATTTTAATGTTTTCTCATGTAACCAGGAATTGCTATGTCCTCACTCATTCACAGCAAGTGAAGAAAAGCCAATTTGAAGTAGTTGTAGAAGATGCTGTTTTTCACTGTAACCTATCACTGCTGGTTTTACCAGCGGGATTATGGGCTGGATGATACTCAAATTGGCTGAGGTGGCTGCATGTGCCCTTGAACAAAAATCTTACATTCTTTATTTCCTTCCACAGAAATGAAATACAATTTAAAAGTCTTCCAAAATTAAAGTTTAAATGTTATCAAAAACAATTTAAAAATTAAATCTTGACCTCACCAAAATTGATTCCTAAAACTTCACTCACCAAAGTAATGATTTCAATACAGGAAAATTTATTTAAAGATAATAGAAACCTCATTCCTGGTTGCAAAATTCATACAGACCAATAGTCAAATATGCCACAATTATGCAAGCATGTGCTTTGTTTACTCCTTGAGGCAAGTGAGATTTTTGTTTCTCAAATATTCTACCCTAATTTAAAATTTCTAGGGGGTAGAGTTAGTTTGAGTTAGTGAAAAGTCAGAATTGGAAGGTACTTTATTCAAAACACCATATTTGCACTCTAAAATGCATGAAAGCGAATCCAACACCAACAAAGTATAAAGCGAGAATGCACTAGATCTAAGTAAACACTAAAAGGATAGCATTTATCACTGGATCAAAATGACAGTAGAGAAAACACCCCTTCCACAAGAACACTGTGCTACGAAGAAGGTTTATCTCATAAAAAACCTTCCCCCCACACACAACAGCATACAAGTCTCTCTCTCTCTCTCCAAGGATAATGATATTCGACTTAGTTTTGTCTGAATCACAAATAACACACTTGTAGAGCTGTCTCAATCCTTGTACTGTATACACTATCTATTCTTTACGTAGAGATGGAGATGAACATTTGGGACCACGAGGCACAAAGGACTCGCCTTTAAAATCAACTACTTTGTCTAGCGCTAATCCCCCATCTAAGCAGAATTAGTGACGTCAAACCAGTTTCCATGGCACAGCCAGACTCATGACAACTCTGTTATATGAAGCAGAAGGACAAAATGGGCTGTGCTTAATTGCACACAGAAACAAACATAAAACCAAACCCTGGTTAATCTCTCATTTTCTGGGGACTTGGGGAACAATTCTAAGACTGGAAGGTACATTGAGAATATTTGCTGAAGTTCCATAATGAAGACTCACGATGCTCATATTTCAGCACATTTCTAGTTTGTTATGACATATATCCAAATAAACAAGTCAAGTAATATTTTCTGTGATACAACATTCTTAATTCATCAGGTTGCTTACTTGCTAACAGCCACACGATGGTGTCTCAGTAGTGTAAGTTACTGAGGATCTACTAGAATTAAAATACTGCAAAATACAAAGCAGAAAACACCACTGCAGATAAGGAAGCACCTTTTCACCCAAAATTATTCTCTTCAATGACTAGCCCTCCCACAAGCCAGACATTAAACACACCAAACCCTATAAAATTCAGTACCTTATATTTATAGCCTCCTATAGCTATGCTTTCTAGACTTTCCTCCGTCCTGTGAAATCCCCAATTAGAAAACTCTCCTTAATGATCACTTGGATAAAAAAAATTCCCAAGCCTCTTTTCTTCCTTACATGTCCCACTATTCTATCAGACTGTTGTAGTATCCTTGTGCACAGCTCTTACAAAAATACTGTTGTCACAGAGGAAGTGACAGGTCTCCCATGAAATAAGTCACTGATTTCTGCCTTCCTTGGGACCCTCTCATCACTGCTCCACGCTGCACGTGAGGGGGGGAAGATGGGGAGGCGTAAATGCTGCTGTGAAGCAATGGAACACAGGGTCAGTCCTAATGTGGACCGCTTACTTGATACAGAGTGTGACTGCAGACAAGGGAGATTGTGCAAAAAAGACTACATCCCAATTCTTCATATTTTCACTTCTTATCAGGGAGCATATAAGTGTGCTCTTGGAGGGTCATTACTTTTTTTTTTTTTTTAAGCTTAAACATAACACAGAAATTGGTACAGACAGTTCTCTAACAGATTCTCAAAAAGACTGAGAAACGTATCAAAACAGGGTTCCATGTCAGAAAAGAATCCTGGATCACGGAGGTCAGATATATAATTAGAACCAGCGATCCAAATACATTATACAAACATTGCTTTGTGGAAGAAAGTTTGCAAACATTTCCCACATGAAAGAGAACTGCCTGCCCTAAAACACCATAACATGTCATAATTCCACCTTAAGCAGTACAGTATGAAAGGGGCTATTTTTAGCTTTTCCATGGTTGTTATGGCAACCACCTCCTGGCTCCAGCTGTACAAAATGTTTATAATTCCAGGGAAGTGGAAAGAGCAAGTTTCCTCTATAACGTAATTATGCACTTTCTACTTGTATGATAATAATACCTTAGTTTGATTATAGGGACTTGTTTAGTGATAGTCAGCTGGCCCTAGGCTATAGTTCTAGAGAGTTTGGAAAATCGCATACATCAGAAGTAGAATCAGTGAAAGGGGAAAAACCCACAACAACAAAGAACCCTGCTGTTCCTCAATGGAGATACAAAACCTACGTACGGTAACCAACCATAGTTATGCCATTTGGGGATGGTAAAAAGGGCAGGCTATAAACAAATCACTTGTAATACGTAAGTAAGAATGCTTTCAGGTGATCTGTGAACTCGGAGTCTTTCTTTCTTCTTGGGCACACAGCTAACGACATTTCTGGCCTCCCTTGCAGTTAGCTGTAGCCTGTGACTGAGTTCTAGACAATGGGATGAGGGCAGAAGTGAGGGACACCACTTTTAGGCCTGGCCCAAGAAACCACCCATAAAATCATCCTTCCCCTCTCTTCTCTCATCTGCTGGCTGGATGCAGATGTTTCTGCAGAGAATCGCAAGGCCCAAGAGAAGAGTGGACCCCCTCACCCCAGATGGAAGGAGCCTGAGATCCCTGGATGACTGGGTAGAGCAGAGCCCTGATCACTGAGCCACACCAGACTGTGGCGTGAGGGGAAAATCAACCTTTAGAGTGTTAAGCCACTGAGATTCTGGGGTGGTCTGTTATAGCAGTTAGCCTGCCTTGACTAATATAATGAGTAACTCCTTTAACTCAAGCAGACATAGCTGTTCCTTCTCCTATCCAAAAGTACCGATTCATAAAACCCACTTACATTTCTGACTAGTTCTTAGCAGGTGCCACAATCACCCCTGTGACATCAGTTTCAATACCTAGCCTATGATGGCTTTCTACCAGATCATTTCGCAACCCCCGTGTAAAATCAATTTGATTTCTTACAGGCAAGGATCCAATTCATCTTCTGTATGATAAACTTTACTCACTGAATGCCTGTTGAAACAGATGGATCCTTTCCTTTGCATTCTTTGTCTTTATCTAAGGCTCCAGCTACAACTGTGATCGTGGCTGCTAGGTCTACAGAGAGAGGTGTGAGCACCTTGTGTCTGTATCATTTACTAACTGATTACGTAGCCTCATGGCACTCAGTTTCTTTGGATCTCACTTTTTATGTCAAATGAGGGGGGGTTGGTCTCAATTAAAGTACTGAAATTCTCTGACTCTTTGAATCTAATTCTTCCTGGTCATAACCAATATCTCTTTTGGTATGATTTTTACCAACACACTTAAAAATTCCTTTTACAGTACCTCTGTGGTATATAAATTTCTTCTTTAACGGATGGAATGTACTATCCTGAATTAATACTGTGTCACTTGCAGATATCCAAACTAGAATTAAGTTGATGACCCAAACTTCATCCCTCTTGAGTTCTACTCTGTCTGCCCTAATTCTCTGTAATCTTCTAGGATTCTGGTCTGGTTTGACCACCATCACTTCCATACCTGACCATCAGGGGCACACTCCCACTGTAGCCATCAGTAAGTAGTTTAAAGGTTTTAAAGGGGAATTTTACTAAAATAAAGCAATTAAAATATACAAAACCACATGTAAAATGCATTACAAAGAAAGAGCCTTGCTACAAAGTAGCTGCAAAACAAAATGGATTCCTAACTTCAGTGTCCTTATTTGCATGACGGTGGGAGGCTATCGAAGTTAAATGAGCAAACATATATCAAGTTCTCATCCAACACCTGGCACATAACATGGAATCAATAAACACGAGCTGTAAACCCTGCCTAAAGCTGGTCATGGAGGTTTCTTCACAGAAGTAGGGTCCCTGGGTCTCCCCTTTGCAAAGCTGTGACTCCTTTGGATCTCTTCCAAACTCAAAGCTATTTTGCAGAGGAAGGATGACTGTGAAGCCCTAAATTTAGCATATGACCAAGCAAGCCCAGCTCTTTGCAACAGGTTTTCTTGGAAAGCTTAGCCATCACTCAGGCTTCTCTAAGGGAGGAACAGAGCTTAATTACCATCTGACACTTCACGCTATTTCAAATGTTAAGGACTTAGCAACACATTTCTCGATAAAAATGAAGACATCTAGCATATCCTAGTGGAACCCCATTCAAACTGGAACACAGCTGGGGCTAGAGGACACAGCCTCTTCCTCCAAGGGCAAGGGTGGGGGCTGACATCTCATAATCACTTTCTAACATGCCCAAGTCCCTCATACATCCATTCTCCTAGGAAGAACAGAAAACACCAGAGGATGGATGGGGTCTCGCTGCATGAAAGTCCACTGATTTGGGCTGTGAGAGCATAAAGCTTTAGGAAGGCATTCCCGGGAATATCCTAGCAACTCCATCCGCCCCCTCAGAACAGCAGGCAATTGAGTTAGTGATGGTGACTCAAGCAGATTTTTTAATCCTGATGTAAAGGAACCACACAACCCTGGAGAGGGAAATAAAAAGGGAATCGAGTGGAAAAGGCCTCCACCACCAGATGACTCATGCTCGACCGTGTGACTCGCCTGGCACATTACTCTGTCACTAAGACATGGAGGAGAGGTTCATTAGTCACTTTAATGAATTTTTCAAAGTAAGGATTCTCCCTATAAATAATCATGAGCTCTGTTGCTCTAGTGTTTGTGTGTGAGCTTATGACTCACCTTTCTACCATGCCAGGCAGTACCAACCATGTCATCTGCAAAAGAGAAAAACAAAACATCTGTGAGGATGCAGGCTACAGAGAGAGTGGAGAGAACTCACCCACACAAACAGGGAGGGAATCACGAAACCACTCGCCACTTCTACAGACAGCAGTTATTTGATATACTCTGTATAATTTGCCTGTGGCAAGCGTGCTAAAAAGGAATCAGATGAAATTACTGGAGATAATACTGTAAATACTCTCAGTGAACTTGGCTAAAATTAGTCTTGCCTGAAATGTAATACTGACATGCAGATCTTCGAATAATTAAGGCTTTATGGTGAAATCTATGTCTCCCAAAATACATTCTCAGAAAAGGACATATGTTATCACAAGAAATATCCTGCCTACCAAACTTACTTAAGCTTTTTAATCTCAAGAGATCAAATAACCTTTTCCTATCAAAAAAGCCTTTAGAAGAATGCCATAAAGTGACATGTTGGCAAGTATTAGGTCTATCTTCACATTTATTTCTCTTGTTGCTCAAGCTAACTGTGAGTAAAACGCATCCTTAAAGAAAGTTAAAGTTATCTGTCATCTCAAATAACCAACAATGAAAAAAAGGACACCAGCATTTTAATTTTTTTATTTTTATTATTGGCCGCACTGCACGGCATGCCGGATCTTAGCTCCCGGACTAGGGATAGAACCCACACCCCCTGCAGTGGAAGCATGGAGTCTTAACCACTGGACCGCCAGAAAATTCCATGGACACCCACATTTTTAAAGGACTTCATAGTTGTTGACTAAATACATATACTATGACGAGAGAAAGTACTTCTAAACTCTGTTTTAAGATATTATTAACTAAGAAAAGTTAAGACAGCCACTGGCTTAGTCAAGGTCACGTCATAGTTAAGTACTGAGGTTGGAGTATGAACTCTGGACTCCTGAATATCATCAGTTCTCTAAGAAACAAATGCTGTTTTGTTACAGAAAAGTTTGCATGCATGCCAACCATAGGAATTTTAAGCTTTCTATCTTGAATAATGTCTTAATTAAAACGGCATCCTGACGAGCAGAGAATTTTTTCCTAGAAACATTTTGAAGAAAGAAAACGCATCCAGACTTTACCAACGTAGAATCTGCTCTGGAGTACTCCCAACCCAGATACCAACCTTGGGGCCGTTGCATACATTTCTCCAGGAAGAACACGAATTCAAACTGACACTGCATCATAAAAGGTAGACTAACACACTGCCAACTTCTAAACAGACAAAGTGGTGTCTTCAAAGCCTAGGGGAATCATTTCAACAGAAGTATCTAGATTTGGTCAAATCTTCCAGATGAAAAAAGGAGAGACCGTAAGAAAGAGTTTGGCCTGAAGCATCCCCTATCTCCCTCCTTCTTACATATAAGTCTGCGCTTGCGTTTTTTGGGGTTTTTTTGTTTGTTTTTGCCTGCGCCACACTGCACGCGGGATCTTAGGTCCCCAACCAGGGATGGAACCCGTGCCCCCTGCAGTGGAATCGCGAAGTCTTAAGCATTGGACCGCCAGGGAAGTCCCTCTATGCTTCTCATATTAAACTCATCTTCATAGAAGGATGGGGCAAAGAATGCCAACTGTCCCTCAACATTCATTCTTTCCTTAATATAACAACTGAATTTTCAGTTGGATATGCCGGCCATAAAAACTGTACTTTCTGCATTCTCTCTCACAGTGCATGTGGCCCTATAACTATGTTCTATCTGATAAGATGACAAGTAACACATGCAATTTCTTGGTCATGCCCTTAAAGGAGGAAAAAAATACATGTCCTCCTCTGTGCCTGTTCCTCCTCTTGATGGCTAGAAAGTAGATGTGATGGAAGGAGCTAAAGCAGCCATCCTAGACCCCAAGGTGAAACCATGTGCTAATGGTGGCAGAGCAGTGAGATAAAAAGAGGCAGGATCTCTAATGATTGTGGAGCTCTTATGCCAAACATTGCTTACCCACCTAGCCTTTTATCTGACAGAGAAATAAATTTCTATTTTATTTAAGCCATTACTAAACCTCTGCTACAGCAGCCAAACCAATATTCTAACTGACATAACTGACCTTGTGAATTGTTAAAGACCAACCAGTGTTAACATTTTATGACTTAACAGAGAAACAATCCCCAAAGCAAACTCAATCAGAAATTATGCTGACAGCCCAAATGGCTTCAATATTTTATAGTTTGTTAAAACACGACCCTATTTCTTCGCTCTTCTAGGTCTGCTTGACTCAAGTCAGAATGTGCCCGCTCAGCCTCAGACCAAACGGTATGGAACTGGGCTTCCCTGGTGGCACAGTGGTTAAGAATCCACCTGCCAATTCAGGGGACACAGGTTCAAGCCCTGGTCCGGGAAGATCCCGCATGCCACGGAGCAACTAAACCTGTGCGCCACAACTACTGAGCCCACGAGCCACAACTACTGAAGCCCGCGCGCCTAGTGCCCGTGCTCCGCAACAAGAGAAGCCACCACAATGAGAAGCCTGTGCACCGCAACTAGAGAAAGCCTGCGCATAGCAACGAAGACCCAACGCAGCCAAAAATAAAAACAAAACAAAACAAAACCCCCCCCCCAAAAAACTGTATGGAACCAAGTCAAAGAAAAAGCTGAAAAGGCTGAGTTCAAAGTTTATCCTTTCAACGCAGTCAGCTCTTCTCTTTTCAGATTAAATAACAACTCTTCAAATCGGCTTACATGTTTCCTAAGATTTATGTTTTTACAGGAGTATAGGAATCGCTCCACATGTAGCAACAGCTGCTGAATGTTTAAGGCAATGTGGTATGTACTCAGGCCAAAGAGCTAATCCTAGCCCTTCCACTCCTAGCCATGTGACCTCGAGTTTGCTTCTTATCCTCCTCTGAAGTCCTCTTATCCTTTATGTATTAAATGAAGAAGGCATCTACATCACAGCTTATTATATTCTGAATTTCATATAAGGTGATGTACATAACGGACCTAGCACAGAGCGCACCACGGAGTAAGCCCCTGAAAGGAAATTATGTCCCTTATTGCCAGCGTGCACTCTTCTTTCAGGACACAGCACCACTAAGTATCTAGGCCTCCCTTAAGTATGTTGTGCCCAACACAGTTGAGAGCCAAAAACAGTGACACATTTTGACGTCATCCAATTCAACTCACCACACAGAAATTTCTGGACAGTTCCAGCAATATTTTAAAGTGCCTCAATTGGGAGCTTCTTAGGGTAAAAGAACTGTTCTAAAATTAGAGTGCCATGATGATTTCAAGATTGTGTAAATTTACTAAAAACCATTCCACTATACGCTTAAAATGGATGAATTTTATAGAGTATATAAACTATCCCTCGATAAAGCTTTTTTTTTAAAGAAAATCTCAATAAGCATATGGATAAGAATTAAAGAACTGGAATCACAAAATACATTTGATGTTACTTTATCAGACACAGGAAATAAAAGAGCTCTCAAAATGCTCTATGCATATCAACTCATGGCCTGGAGCAATGCGAAGTAATAAACAGGCATTATTCCATTCAGTAGAAGACATGTTAGTTACTTGAATCAGGGTTGGGTGATGGGAGCTCACGACTGAGCGGGAGAACAGATATTTATATAAATAAATCATTACACGACAATGCTATGAGTGGGACAACAGGAGTAAGGACAGAGGGCACCAACGCTTAGGAGAGGGACTAGTTACGACTGGGGAAACAGGTAGAGCTTCACAGATTACGGTTCAGTTAAGTTCTGAAAGAATAAATAAGAGTTCACTAGGCAGAAAAAAAAATTCTAATCAAGGGAATAGAATGCAAAAATGCAAACAGCTGCAGGAAATTACAATATGCTATTAGAATTAATGCATTTAAAAAAACTTTTTGTTGAATGGATGAAATATACAAAGAAGTAAAAATATGTGCATCCTATTATATACGTCATGCAATGTGCATATCATACGTCACGGACAGCTTCCCATGCTAGTATTACAAGCAGATGTACATCAGGCATGGTAACAGTTGTGGAGGATTTTCTTTGTAAGGATAGATTATATGCATTCTTAGCTGTATCTGAAAACATTTTTTTATTTAGTACATTTCATCAGGGGACCATAATGCTTACCTAATGTATTATAAAGAGGTCCCCAAGCATTTTGTGAAAAGAAGCTATTATGCAGTTCCCCGAAGTCCAGAGATCACTAGAAACAGGATGAGGAAGGAGAAGACTGACAATAAAAATGTTCTCACCTAGGGGTAGGTGTGTGTGTGTGTGTGTGTGTGTGTGTGTGCTTGTGCATGTGTGTGCATGTGCGCATGCACAAGCGCATTTGCAGTAAGGAAATGAGACTTGTTAAGTGCAAAGTAGCTAAGTAGAGTTGACAGGGGTAGCCACTAACTGTTCAGCTTTCCTACACAAAAGGAGAGAAGGGATGGGATTTGTAGGCACTGATCAATCTGGAGAACTACCAGGAAAGTCTACAAGATCTGCTGATGGATTCCTTTATTCTGACCAGGGATCTCAGTACCATTTGAATATTTAATAAGCAGTCGTGCAGAGTTTTAAAGTTTAACTCAGGTTTTCCCCCGAGATGTACATTTACACATTACATATTATGTACACATAAATACAGTCCAATAAGAAATATCACCTTAAGCTGGGATATTAAGGAAATACAAATGCACACATTGGGAGCTGTTTTTTCCTTACACTGTGCATGTCATATATTAAATGTCTCCTTTCTGAATGGCAAAGATTATACAGGAAATGATCAGAGATGAAATAAAACCCCATAAGATATAATCTGACTTACAAAATTGTATCAACAGCATGCTAAACATTAAATCAGTCTTGATGGTCATCAGTGTGTGGATATCTTCAAAATATAGTCTTTTTTCTCCACATTTCATTGAGATACAATTGACATATAACTTTTTATTAGTTTAAGGTATACAACATAATGATATATGTATATATTGTGAAACGATTACCACAATAAGTTTAGTTAACATCAAAAATATGGAACACCTCACAAATCTGCATGTCATCCTTGTACAGGGCCATGCTGATCTTCTCTGTATCGTTCCAATTCTAGTACATGTGCTGCTGAAGTGAGAACTAAAATATATTCTTTATACAGGTGAATTAAAACTCAAGAAGTTTTAATAACTTAACCCAAAGGAAGAAGCAGTGTTTTCAGTACCTGGCTATTAAAGGGCCAGAAACACTTGGTGGAATGCTCAATGACCAAATGATTCATCAGCAAAAACAGAAATCCACTCATGAAAAACTTATATTCTTTTGCATTGTTCATTGGTTTCTCCTCTTAAATTCTGACTCTACATTATTTCTCCTTGCCATAAAATAGACCATCTTCTCGGATCTATCAAATATAGCAACACTGAAAAGCCTAAGAAGAGTTAACCTGAAATCTGCCAGCTTTTATGAAATTGATTAATGCCTTTATTTATACTTAAATTATCTTTCCTTCTACTCAGAATACATGTCATAATAAATTCAATTTCAAGCCTTCTTTATCTGGGTATGTGTATACAAGTAACTCAATATTCTGTGTATAAGCAGAGAGGCTTCACTACGTTAACATCAAATTAAATTCTCTTTAACATCAAGTTTTACATAGGATATTTAAATTAAGCTATTAGTATTCTCATTTTACTTTATATGCATCGATTGGTATCTTGATATCTGGTTATTTATAACATACACCAAGTGTTTCTGTGAAATCTCACTATCTATCTGAACTCCATCTCACAGCTTACAGGCTGTTTCTGGAGTTAACTCAATATGCTTATTTTAGGCCATCTGCAGGTGATAATTGCTGTACTAGGAAAATGTTTGTTCCTCTTAAGATACCGCTAAAATAAGGTTACCATAACTTGTAAGTTCAGTGGTTGAGAATATTAGAAAAATAGTAGTAAACATGACTTCTATACTTGTTTTCTCCTATGTTGAGGCTGTTTCCAAAAGTATACAGCAAACAATTTAAATGTAATTCTTTCCTAAGAAGTAGATAAAAGTCCTGTAATAGTACCTCTACAACAATGGGAGCTTTAAATTCTTGCAGAAGAAAAAAAACAAATGTTTCCTCTATATATATACTTTTTAGTGACGGTTTCATCTATCCTTACCACAAAAAAGTCCTAGATGTCTAAAATCAAAGGGAGAAACGTCACTATATGTTACCTCATACCAAGATAACACATCACTTTGTATGCAAGCTGGCCATAGAGTATACACATATACAAAGATAAATGAGTCTTCACCAACAATAGCTCAATATACAATTTCTCTTGGGGACACCACATATTCTACTCAAGAGTGAAATATTTACTGGTATTTATTGCCACAAGTACGTATATCCTGGCTGGGAAACAAATAAGAGGCTGATTTACTTCATACAAAATCAAAATCAGTATTATTAGATCATTCAGTTGAGATAACCTGACTCGAAAATGCATTGGCTTGATGAATTGGGAGATTGGGATTGACCTATATACACTAATATGTATAAAATGGATAACTAAAAAGAACCTGCTGTATAAAAAAATAAATAAAATTTTTTTTAAAATGCATTGGCTGGCCTAGAAAATCCTTGAAGACATTATACTAAAATGTATCCATCATAGTATTCTGAAATATTTCTCATATTTTTGGCAACTATTTGCATTGCTTTTGTAATTAGAAGAGCACTCACAATCAGTGTCATTTCTAAAAGAAACTAACATGAATAAATTTTTTTTCTTTTCATTTCTCTGGTATCAGTAATCAAGAGTTTGTAGAAGGAACCTTATTTTATACTCAAAAGCCAATCCGAGTTTCCCACTTTTTAGTTTGGTATGAAAACTGGTAACACAAGCAAATTATGCAAATTACGCAATTATTTCACAAGCAAATAATTTCTTTTCACAAGCAAATTATTTTTTTTTAAGATTTATGTTTTCAAATATTATAGGTGTACAATTGACCAAAACAATGTAAGTATAATCTAAACGTTGATAGTTATTACAATAAAAGTACAATTTTATGAGGAATACATTTTTTTTCTTTTTTTATATCATGTAACCTCTGGCGTTTGGTCATTTTTTGGAGAGAACAGTATAGAGAAAACACTGTTGTATAGTGCTCAAAAAGATAACTAAAAACCTAAGTGAAACGATTAAAATTCAAGATACTTTAGTAAAATAAGAAAACAAATACTGACACCTGTATCACCATTTTATATAAATAGGAAGTGTAACAACTTGCTCTAGAATCTGGGCAAAGCCCCAGGAATCCAAGCTATTAGTACAAATAATTAGGACACCACAAATAGCCACTTTGTCCACTTCTGCCCTGCCCTCTACCCCAGAGAAACCTGCTTGGAGTAAACAGGATCTGAATTCAAGCAACTGAAAAATGAACCCACACAAATTAGAAGGAAACAGATGCAAATGCCTTAAGCAAATTTTCAACTGGAATCATTAGCAGTAATTTTTAAAATCACAGTATAATAGCGAAAAGAATTATGTAAAGTAACAACGATGTTACACAATGCCTCTTTTGGAGAAATGAGGTGGTAACTCCACTGAAGTCACACTAGAATGACACAGCACACATTTCCTTTGACAAACGGTGTAATTTGAGCTCTGTGGTACCAAAAATACAACTTAATTAGAAATTCTTAGAATCTCACCTGTATGGCTAACAGAATACTTACTGCGCAGGGGGTGAAAAGCTTAATGAGATAAAGTTTTTAGAGTGCTTTGAGATCTCTGAGCATTGTTTGGTTTTCTTCTCTATTAATGTTTAGGTCTTTGTGGAAGTTATGAGCCCTCCTTGCCATTTCCCCTCACCCCATATTACTTAACCTGAAATTCAGCCCCACGTCATAAAAAACTTTTCCTTTTATAATAAATTCTGGTTTGATTTTGTTAAAATAATTACCAAAAGAAAAAGAAAAGAACTTTCCAGACAGAGAACTGAATGCCAATTAATTATAATGAAACTAAAGCCATAATTTATAAACTCTAAACAAAAAGAAAAAGAACACACATACCATTACATACTGTTTTTCTAAGTTTAGCATTTTATAAAATGCTAAGAGTTTCTATTACTTACGTTTTCCCCAAATAAGCTGACTTCTCCAAAAGTGACAGATTTATGTAGGAGAAAATAATTCCTAAAGTTCTCAAAGAGATTTTTACATTTTCACCCATTTATAAGGCATTTCTCCTATAAACTAGCTTTACTTGGAGCTGGAAAGAACCTTAGAACCAATCTCCAACTACTCCCTCAGTTTTTAAGATGAAAACTATGGAAAGAGTGGTTGTCATGTAGTTTGACAAACCCATCATTTTGTGGTTGTGCCTGAAGCAGCCCATTCCTATGAGACTCTAAGGGCTAAATGTGCCCCCAAATTTGGAAATTTTTAAGAGCTTAATGATAGCTGCTTTCAAGTGGATTAAAAGACTCTAAATATTAACTTGGAATGTCTTCGTTCTGAAAAGCCCTGGGTGGGGGCAGTGGTGAGGGTCATACTCTCCTTCCTACAGTTTATAAATTTCCTACTGTTGTTAACTTGAATTCTTGGGGCAGAGTCGGGGGGATAAATTCTCAGCATAATCCCTAAATTAAATACAACTAGACTGCTGAACAGAGATTCTTCTGACGGATTTCCAAATTAATACAGGGCTCCCCCTACTGGTACTAGGTCACATGCCAGAGGCAAATCCATGTAAGAAAAAGTAAACAAGCGCTTCTCCTGTGCTTTTTCATCCATCTGTCCATCCATCCAAACATTTATTGTCTATCCCATGGGCAGGGCATAGCATTATGGCTAAGTGACGTACAATGAATACATAGTGGTATTATGAGAAAAAAAACCTGACTTTTCAAAAGCATGCAAAGGGCCTCATACTCCAAGTGATTTGATTTCAGATAATCATAGGGATGGAAGAGATTGATTTAGTCAAAGCCATTCAAATTCTTCAACTCAACCAAGCAAGCAATGATTCAGTTTGAGTAGACTGAATACTTGGAGCTACTGAACAGGGGAACAGGAACTCAAATGTCTAAAAGGTCCAGGTGGGTAACATAAATGAGTGCAGTAAGTCAGACTAGTGGGGACTGTGGTAATCTGGAGAGTGCAGGCCTAATTACTCAGCATGCTCAGCTGGTACTCAGCTCTAATCACTTGTTGCCGTGCAGCAGTTCAGGTCTATGTTACCCTAGTCTTAGATTTTTCCCAAGAGAAGCTAGAAATTTGGGTGTGAAATGTCCCAATTTGAAAACACAGCTGGAGCCAACTAAAATATGCTGGTAGGTACATCCAGCCCACACACAATTGATTTGCAACCTCTGGCCTAGAATCAGGAGGGAACTCACCTTTTATCACTGGGGATGAAAAGTGAGTTGATCTGCAAAATACTTAGGAGGTTGAACTAACTGGCCTTGATTAGATGTGTGTGTGCGCGCATGTGCCTGTGTGTGATGTCACGCGTCCCTTCTCCATGCTAAACGTCTCTAGTTCTTTCAACCACTCCTAATAAGACATGGTTTCAAGTTTCCACTTTGGCCGATTATCTGACGAAGGAAGAACTAAATTCTGATCCCCCGCTTAATACTCCTCCTCCCCATTCCCAATTAAAACAAACAAAACTCAGTGGTACTTCACTGTAAGTGGAAATTGTTAATAAATTTTTCCTTGGGTCACACCTCCACCCACCTCCTTCTCTGCTCTAAGAAAGGTAATAAAGAAGGTTGGGACATCCCCTCTATTTGTCAGAATGATAGTCTGGAAATCTCCTAAGGGATCCAGGTGTAGGCAGGGCCACTCCCTATCGTCCACTGTATTCACCAAGCCCAGTTGCAGCTTCAGGGCCCAGTACCTTCACAAGGCTTATTAGGTAAACTGTGGGAAGTGCAGGTAATATGGTTTGGGCCATGTTCATTTGAAAAGGAGTGAAGAGTCTATGGTGTCTTGAGGTCCTAAAACTGTCATTAAAGGAATCAAAGAAAGTCAGGCCTAGAGAAGGAAGGCAACACCGAACGCGGCAGATGTTAAAACAAGTGATCTCAAAACAGTAACAAACAATGCAAAGAAGATCTGCTTCAGAACTTGTCTTTGGATCGGTGCTCAGTGTGCTACCTGTTTGAAAGTGGACTTGTATATACCTGTCTCTGGAGTTGTGGCACGTTGCCCATTTTCCATGATTTCTCTAATAATAACCCATAGCAATACAACAATTTCATTTGCAAACTCTCCGTATTCTGAGATGGAAACCCCTTCCAGGCATAAAACTGGAACTATTGTAGAAGGGTGTAGTTCAATAACTGGAGGTTTAATTATCTCTAAACTCCATCATTTCTGGTCTGAAGGTCATTGTTCCTGAGGAGAAATAAGCCTTACCTTAGATTTTAGTCACAGAACATCTGAAATCACAAGGAAAAAAGCCCTGGCTAGGAGGACCTTTCTTCCACTTGAAGGCTGATCTACCTGCCATATCAGTCACCTATGTACAATTTCCACACCACTGCTCTCCTCACCTTGGCACGTTCCTGCTCTGCAGGGAATAAGAACAAGACTAAATTTAACCCTGAAGGTATTAAGAGCAAAACTGTAAAGCAAGCAACAAGGCTTCTAAATACCCCTTGGGTTACCTCAACTAACCTGGTAAAGGGAAAGCCCAGTTAAGCAAGTCACTGAGAGAGAAGAAAGGAATAATCCTAAATTATTGGATAAGATGAAAAGTGAAATAATCAGATGGAATTGGAGAGATAAAGGCCTGGGAGAGCTAATCTGGACTCTTTAATTGAACATCAGGGATCTATAGTCACAACTATTCTTGTTAATATTTCTTCCTCAATATTCTGGGGACCACTCATTGCCACTTCATCTGCTGATGACCTGTAATTCCCTCGGTCAGGATATTTCACTTCTATTATTCCTCTATTGGAATGGGGGACTGATACGATTTTTATCACCTGACCTATTGATAGAGGATGGGAACACATGGACCAAGCACTAATCCTGGACCTGAAGGAAGGTCAAGCCAGGTCATTCAATACCCATGAGGCAGCACAGGCTTCCAACTAGATGCTGGGCCCTACCCAGGAAATATCTCCAAATTAGGGGCACAAACTCAAGGTCACAAGGGCAAGCTGACTTTTCCAGTCTTTCCTGGCACACTTCTCAGATGGTCAGCCCCTATCATGTGGTTTGGTGAGGAGATAAAACTTGGACCAATATTGATGGTGAGAAGAGGTTGTTCTCTTTCTCATATAAGCCTTTTTCGATACATTTATTAAGGCATTAGGCTGCAGACATCCATGCCCTGGTTCCCCACATATCCAGCCACCAGAAAACCTTGTAAGATTCTAGAGCCAGACTAATTTTCATCTTCCTTTAAGTTACCCCAGGGCTCCAAACAGCCACTGATACTGAAAATGTAGCCCTGACCCTGCAACATAACACAGTCAACTAAAGGACAATAGGCACAATTCATCAAAATATACTATAGGGCAAATCACAGCAGCACGAAAGAACACTAAACCTGGGAGCGCTAGACACAGAACTCCATCAAGGTGAATGTCCCTTCTCAGTACAAGATCAACACACGTACCATAAAATACACATTGCCGGGCCACTCTGCCACTAGAACTGTCTTTCTAAAATGTACACCAGATCACACCTTGTTTCTACTTTAAGGCTCTCTGCCCTCTTGAGCACAGCACTCAAGGACCTGCACAATCATGTCCTAATTTACTTTTCTGGCCACTGCACACCACTCACCTCCTGCTGTTTGATCAAACCATATCCACACCTGAACGGTCACTAGTCCACTGTGTGACAGAGATGATAATGACCCGGATCCTGCCTATAGTACAGTGAAGACTAACTGGCTGTCCTCCAGATGTTACTAATTCCATGATGAATAAATCAAGAATTTTGAATTGTTTTTCCACTAAAAGTACCTATCACAAAGGGACAGGAAAATGCATATTTACATGAAAGATAAATTAAAGGATGATTGTTTGGCCTAACGAAAAAGTGTTTTAAATAGCAAACTCCCTTAGTGCTTTGTAAATGGGATGTGACTTGCAAAAAGAGGTTCACATATAAAAATTTTAAGCGTATATCCAGCTCTTCTGCTGGTGATACTTCCCATCACAATATGATAGGGCATGATGTTTAATAAATTGGCATTTGTCTCTAACTCATTTCGTGGGAAAAAGTATCCATGCCCATGGGAAAAAAGAAAGTGGAAGAGGAAGAATAAAGAGGTGGGAGAAGCATTTTATAATTTGTCAAGATACTAGGACTGGTGCCTCATTATTATTCCATCATTATTTTAAAGAAAACGGAAAGATCCTCTCCAGTGCTGTGGGACTGGTGGTGCTTCATCCACATCTCCCGCCACTGTACTACTCATCGTTAAGCAGGGCCATGAGGTGACCACCACCAGCACACGCTGATCTGTGCTCAGAGGCTGCTTGAAGGATGCGGTGTGTGACTGCAGAGCACAGCAAGCTGACTGGTTCTCACAGATCAAGGTCAGGACCTTGGCCTTTTATCACTACTACTCTGTAGACTGCCAGCCCAAAATGCATGTTTTGGGAGACAGAGGAAGCCAGGGTTTTAGAGTGTAAGGGTGTACAAACAGAAGTACTGACAAGCAGGAGATCTCAGGTGAAGATACTAACGTATCTAGAGTAAAAACGCTGCACAGTTTATCTGATAGAGGAATTAAAATTATCAGGAGACTAATTTGGAGCTAGCATTAACAATGCTATCGGATGGACCTAGAATCTGTCACACAGAGTGAAGTAAGTTCAGAAAGAGAAAAACAAATACCGGATGCTAACGCACATATACGGAATCTAAAAAAACGGTACTGATGAACCTAGTGGCAGGGCAGGAATAAAGACACAGATGTAGAGAACAGACTTGAGGACACAGCAGGGGAATGGGAAGCTGGCACAAAGTGAGAGAGTAGCACTGACATATATACACAACCAAATGTAAAATAGATAGCTAGTGGGAAGCTGCTGCAGAGCACAGCGAGATCAGCTCGGTGCTTTGTGAGCACCTAGAGGGGTGGCATAGGGAGGATGGGAGGGAGGCTCAAGAGGGAGGGGATATGGGGATATATGTATACATATAGCTGATTCACTTTGCTGTACAGCAGAAATTAACACAACATTGTAAAGCAATTATACTCCAGTAAAGATATTTTTTAAGACCCCACAATTCTATAAAATACAATTTAAACACTGGAAAATATTTTTCATGATTAACTCATTACAATATATTATGAAACACATGTACATAATAAAACGCTCATTATTTTTTAACTCTCATTATTTTTAAGCATTTGGACAAACGTATTAGAAAAGATTATCAAAACAATAGTACAGATCAGTCATTTCAAAATGCAAAACCATAAAACAAACTATAGACTAGAAGTGATATTAATTTTGATCAAAAAATTTGCTTGCTATGGGACTTCCCTGGTGGTCCAGTGGTAAAGAATCTGCCTTCCAATGCAGCGGATGCGGGTTCGATCTCTGGTCTGGGAACTAAGATCCCACGTGCCGCGGGACAACTCAGCCCGCGTGCCACAACGAGAGAGCTGGCAGGATGCAGACTACAGAACCCACACGTTCTGGAACCTGTGAGCCACAGCTAGAGAGAAGCCTGCGCACTGCAACAGAGCCCACGTGCCGCTACAAAAAGATCCCACATGCCAAAACAAAGACCCGATGCAGCCAAAAAAAAAAATAATAATAATTTGCTTGCTAAAAAAGTAACAGTTGCACATGTTTACTAAAAACCTTTATCACCTCTGAGTTTAACAAAGTAATAGAAACATTTTTTAGAGGCTTTAGTATGATCTGGGCACTTTTCTAAAGAGGTTTACACATATTACCTTCTTTAATTCCCAAAACAACTCTGTGAGGTAAAAAGAATTATCATCCTCAATTTATAGATGAAAAACTGAAGCACAGAGGGTAAGTAATTCACTCAAGGCCACATAACTAGTAAATGATAGAGTTATTTAATTAACTTGAAACCTCATACAGATTATTGAAGAATGATTACATAGTATGCCAAGGGAAATACCTTTAAAACTATACAGATACATGCACATTAACCACGTTTTTTGTTTGTTTGTTTGTTTTTTAAATTTCTTTATTTTTTGGCTGCATTGGGTTTTTGCTGCTGGACACAGGCTTTCTCTAGTTGCGGCGAGCGGGGGCTACTCTTCGTTGCGGTGTGCAGGCTTCTCGTTGCAGTGGCTTCTCTTGTTGCAGAGCATGGGCTCTAGGAGCGCGGGCTTCAGTAGTTGTGGCACGCAGGCTCAGTAGTTGTGGCTCGCGGGCTCTAGAGCACAGGCTCAGTAGTTGTGGCACACGGGCTTAGTTGCTCCGCGGCATGTGGGATCTTCCCGGACCAGGGCTCGAACTGTGTCCCCTGCATTGGCAGGAGGATTCTTAACCACTGCGCCACCAGGGAAGTCCCCTTAACCACATTTTTAAAAGCATTAACTTTCTGCTGTGGGTCTTGATCCAAAGCTACTCACAGATGCACTTGTTTGTATTGATAGTTTGCCTCACACTGAATCTTACTTGAGAAAAAATCTTGGTTAATAACAACAACGAAAGAGATACAGCGATTATTTGTTTTATAAAATTATTTGTCATATTACAATATGATTCATTAGAGGTGCCTTTAGGTAGCAAGCTACCAAATGTTACACAGTGTGCATGCATCAACAATGTAGCTTTCTTTTCGGTAGAGCTGGTTTACCTGAATCAACCATATTGCTAAAGGCTGAAATTATAAAGACTGAATTAACTACATACTTTAAAAGCAACATATATGTTACACAGGGAGAAGCACAGCCATATACGAAAAGCTGATCAAGGCATAAGATTTTAGGGTCCTTGAACTTGAAATCAACCATGTAAGGGTTATGATTTCTCAGGAAATGAAGACCCAAGGAGAACTTTTCTTTTAAATATCACAATAGAAAAAAGGATCAAGACTATGCCATAAAGTAAAAATTAATAATTACGTTATTTATATTTATCTGGTCACTTCAAATAGTTTTGAGCTAAATGTTATTTTGGTTTTCTTAAATTAGTATATAAGAGTTAATGAAAATAATTAGGCCTTTCCATCAGTATGTTCAAATTTAAACTACCCCACATTACGTATGGAAATTCTGCCTCAGACAATATTTTCTTCTGGTCTGGTATGTATAATCAAGGTATGATATCTCATTGTAGTTACTGTTAAAATAGAAGGGGAAATGGGAATTCCCTGGCAGTCCAGTGGTTAGGATGCCGTACTTCCACTGCAGGGGTTTGATCCCTTGGTCAGGGAACTAAGATCCTGCATGTCGCACAGTGTGGCCAAAAAAAAAAAAAAAAAAAAAAAAAAAAAAAAAAGAAGGGGAAATGGTGTTCAGATGCTCATACTTCCTAGCTATTCATCTTTTTATCATATATTAGCTGTGGTGTCTTTTGTTGGCATATACGAGTGACATGGCTATAATGAACGCCTAGCAACTAGAAATGAGAGTAGTTTTCATGTGTGGCTAATAAAAATCACTCTCATTACTCTATGGTCCCACACTCCCCATACAATGCTTTCCCACAACATTTATCTCATCACCTTACGTAGACCACAGGGGATATGGAATGGAAACAATTTATCAGTGATGAATTATATACAGATGAAAACTTTGTAAAAAAAATCAATCTTCAGCCTAAGTTAGTTGGTACAGTCCCAGGGCCTACTACAGTGCTTGCATACAGGAGGCATTTAATAAATGTTCAGTTGTTAAAAAGTAAAACTATACAGACACTTGTTCGGTATTTAGTTCTATTTCCTGAAGACACGAGGAAATAGATTGCTTTCATCTGGAATATGTACTTACATCAAAACAAGAGCTGACTGAAGTGAACAAACTGATTCAGTGTTTTTAAATAGAAAAAAAACAAAAGAAGATGGCATATTTATAAAGAAGCTGCTTACCTTGCAAACAGAAAGAACATTAACATTTATCAGTTTCTTGATGGTCTGCAAAAGAAATATTGATAATTTTATATAGATTTGATCATGGAAGTAACTATATTAGATACATATGCAAGTGATCCAGAGGTGCATTGAAAGTTTCCCCAGATACAGTAAAGAACTTGGAAAATGAGAGGAGTTGGGGCAAAGAGGCAGATTTTATTTTACTCTGTGTTACAGTACTTTTCTACCAAATGCAGCAATTCATACTAATATACAAAATTCAAGGTATATGTACAAGTGAAATGTGCAAGCAAAAAGACATACTAAACCTAAAATAAATACGCAGTTTCCTCTCTGCTAACATGGAAAGGAGAAATTATTGAATCTAAGGTTTTCAACAATTTTTTTAATTTACATATTCCTTCAATGATATGCTTTTCTAGTTTTTATTAAAGAATTATACATGCATCAAGGATATACCTTTCATTTTGGTAGAGCTAGTTTATCTGAATCAACCATATTGCTTTATATTGATATTAACACATTTATGGTTTTTAAATTGATGTTTAGAATCCTGATACTTAAACAGAGCTGTTTTGATATAATAAAAATGATAATAAAAAACTGGAGCTATTATTGAACCTGGTTCTGTACAAATGAGGTGACAAATATTTTCTCATTCAATCCTTCTAACATCTCTGTAAAGCTGCCTATTTTACAGACAGGAGAACGGAGACTAAGTATGGTTGGGTCATTCCCCGGGGAACTCAGGTAGAGTAGAAGGACCAGGGTGTGAACCTCGGTCGTTAGTTGGACTCTAGTGCTCAGAGCCTGAACGTTATACCATATTGTCTTACACATACCAACGTGCATTCTTTTTGTGACCATAATCGATAAAGAACGACTTACACTGTCCAAGTCAGGAACATCCAAAAAGTATTCCGGATACCCATATGACATTCCCACATTGTTCACTGAAATAAGACAAGATCATCAGCTGGCTAACATATACATTTTAGAGATTTATTGAAAAAAAAGAGATTAAAGATATCAACTAAGATGATACATACAATTACATAAAATGCTGTTTATGTCTAGAGTGACCTGTCTCTCCAAAATCTACCTGTAGGGACACAGTTCAAATGTTTCCTCCTTCATTAAGCCTTTCTATACCCAACTCCTGGCAAAAGGACTTTTTATTTGCCTCTCAATTTCCCTAGCCCCTTGAAGTATGTGTGTATTCTGCCTCTGTAATACAATTATTTATAGATATTGCTTAACCCCTCTCTAGATCTTCAACTTCCATAGTGTAGTAGAAAGAGCGGAAAGTACTATTATGTAGGAGACCGGAAACTTGAGTTCTACTTATAACTGTTTCAGAAAATGTGTGAATTGGGGTAAGTCACGCATGATATACATCTCAGTTTCTTCACCTCTTAAATGAGAGCTCATTTAATCATTCAACAAAATTTACCATTCATCTATGTGCAAGACGTGTCAGGAACTAGAAAAACCATAAAGAAAAAGGCAGTTTCTGGCATCATGGAGCAAACTATCCAGTAGGAAGAGAGAGGCACTAAACAAAAAGGAATAAAACAATTATTTCATTGCAAAGTACAGAGTGCTATGGGAGCCTGTCCCAGACCTCATCTGGGATATGCGGGAAGGCTTGAAGTTCACAGCGGTTAAATAACTTGCCCAAGGTCATAGAGCAAAGTAAGGCTAGGATTCAAACTCAGGAAATTTGACTTCAGAGGCTAGGCTCTTAACCACTACTTTAAAGCCATCCTATGCCTTCATTCAGTATTTAGTTCAGGAAAAACTGTGAGTAATAATTGGATAATAAACAGAAATCTGATAGCAATGTTTAATAAAACGGTAGAGTATTAGAAAAGAAAGCTTTCAGTAGCAAAAAGATAATGAAATTCTGATAGTTCTGCTCAAGCTTATAAGGAATTGTGCCTGATAAACCTGATAATAGTAATAGTAACTTTTTCAATAGACTAACAAAATTAGCAGTTCAAAGGAACTCAATAAGGGTTCTATATTTAGCAGTAAGCCAGTCACTTCAGGCTGTAAGCCTCAAGATTTTACTGGTACAATTTGGTCAGGATGGCTCGAACAAGATCACTGAAACCTGTCTGAAAAGTCTGTAGGCAAAGGACAGTAGCAAAGCAAACTGTATTTAACTCAGATTCTTGCCCATCTGAATAGGGATGGTATCTAAACAAAAAAATAATAGCAGGTTCAAATCCATTTTTATTTTTATTTTATTCAAAAGGTTCTCCACCCACCAGAGGTCTAGGAATCAATTCTATAAAAGATCTGTTAACAATTAAGCCAAAACTAGTTGAAGGTGAGGGTTTATGTTCATTCAACTTTGTCTTAACCATCTACAGAGTTATAAATGATGAATGTCTTATTATAATGTTACTAAGAGAAACAGCAACAACCAAAATATCTGTTAAAACACTATGCATAAACAAAATATTCTTTACAAAGTCAGTTTAAGATTACAGAATCCTCAAGGAAAGGTTTTTGCCAAATTGTAACATTCTTCACGATTTCAAGAAAATGCTGTTGGGGACTTCTCTGGTGGTCCAGTGGTTAAGACTCTGCACTCCCAATGCAGGGCGCCCGGGTTCGATCCCTGGTCAGGGAACTAGATCCCACATGCCACAACTAAAAGATCCCACGTGCCACGACTAAGACTCAGCGCAGCCAAATAAACAAATAAATATTTTTTAAAAAATAAAATAAAGAAAATGCTGTCACATACAGCAAACTCCATCTCTTTTCACTCTCCTGTATCTAGAAAACTTTCTATCTTCAGATCTCTTTCTAGCCCATGGAAATACTAATGCTCTATTTCAAAATTCTAAAGAAAATTGAATAGTGTAATTATAAATATTTAAAGTCCAGACATGGATTAAAGAAAAAAATCCAGGAACTTTGTAAGCAGCACAGTTAACTTTGCAATCTTTGCAACTTCTGTTACAAGGCCAAAGTCGAGCTAAGGAAGCCCACACATAACTAAGCAAGCAAGGAAGTGTTACTCTGGGTAAGGCTGTATTTACAACAGAAAATCTTCAGATCTGTCTCAGCTAATTGAGCAAAGGAAAGCCATCAAAGCTATCTACTCATACAGTGAAAACGTGATCATCTATTTAACACAACTCTAAAAGAAAACACAGTCAACACTGAGAACGTTAACCCAAAGAAATAAACAGCATCACGTATAAAGGTTATACTTTTATAACCAAAAATACACACAGAAAAGAAAAAGGTGTTAAAGCTGGAACAGATCTTTCAGAGCACTGAGCCTGATTTTACTTATTTATTTATTTATTTATTTATTTTTGGCTGTGTTGGGTCTTTGTTTCTGTGCGAGGGCTTTTCTCTAGTTGCGGCGAGCGGGGGCCACTCTTCATCACGGTGCGCGGGCCTCTCACTATCGAGGCCTCTCTTGTTGTGGAGCACAGGCTCCAGACGCGCAGGCTCAGTAGTTGTGGCTCACGGGCCTAGTTGCACCGCGGCATGTGGGATCCTCCCAGACCAGGGCTCGAACCCGTGTCCCCTGCATTGGCAGGCAGACTCTCAACCACTGCGCCACCAGGGAAGCCCCACTGAGCCTGATTTTACGAAGGGAAGTACACGTCAAGGTCACACTGGCAAGTTGTCCTTTACTAGGAACTAGGACTCTTAAATCCTTTCCTGCTTCATTAGTTGCACATTTTGCTAGTGGAATATATGCTACCCATATTGTCTTCACAATAAGTAATCACTTCAGGGTGCTATTATTTAAGAGTTAAAGAAAAACAACTGTTGCTCTCAAACAGTTATTTCCATAAATTGCACAATAGTGTGAATCTTATGGAAAAGGCAAACTCATTGCAATTTTATTGTGAGACACTAGGTGGCAGCAACAGCCAAACAGCAGGCGGAAAGCTTTCAGAGACTTGGAGAAGGAAGAAAACAGGCTTTGGGTAGGAGGGAAGGATGGAAATATTTCCATTATAATTTAATCTCACTTAGAATGGGTGCATGCAATGCCATCTTCTTATATTACAGGATTCATTATAGGATTCACCAAACCAAACAATGCCACAAGTTGTTCCAACATTTTTCAGATAGTTGAAAATCCCTCTTAAATGGCAGCATTTTAAATTGGCATTAAATATCTGTTCATTAGTGAGTTTTCTTGAATTCTTCAAGGAGGCACCAGAGACAGATTGAACATTTTTTGTTCAATGACCTGAAAAAGCTTTTTAACTCGTGTAACACACCATGTCTTTCAGAAAACGAGGTATGTCCACATAATCTCAGAATTCCAACCACCACCCCAAGGGCCATGAACATATAAACTATTTCCCATCAGTTTCTCAGTGGAGTTCCAAGATTGGGAAGAGCTCAACAGAAGAGATGAGGCAGATGGAGAACAGAGGTGAAGACAGACCAAGAACAACGACAGGTAAGTGGGAAGAAGGAGGTGGCGAGATCCTCGCAGGGAGGAACTGTCAGTGCGCCGTGTTCAGCAGTGCTCTCCACATTCGCCACCCAGAACTTTCTAAAACACCAATACTGATACATATAGTACTTTAGACTCAGAAAATACACAGAGTATTTCTGAATGTTATATATATAAATATTCTAAATTACATCATACTACTGTTTAAAAATCACTTCCACATCTCACACGTTTTAAAAATGACAAGAACATACACAAGGTTTGTTTCTTCTAAATTCATTTGCTGCTGCTTCTGACCTCACTGGACTTAGAATCCTTTATCAAAACCAGCTGCTATAGAGATAATGATGTCATTAGGAAATTAGATTTTTGGTATCTGGGTTGGGCATGCGGGAGGAGCAAATGACAACAAATTACTAGAGAATAAAAGTCCATCTGAACAAACACAATAATAACAGATATGGGTAACCACACAGAGACCACCTTCAACCTGCTACCTTTTCCAGATTAATCAGACATAAGAAATCAAGGTGGTTGAGAAATACGCTGCCTACAAACACATGAAAGGATGCTAAACATCACTCATCATTAGACAAAGGCAAATCAAAAATGCAACAAGGTATCACCTCACATCAGTCAGAATGGCCATCACCAAAAAATCTACAAACAATAAATGCTGGATAGGGTGTGGAGAAAAGGGAATCCTCTTGCACTTTGGTGGGAATGTAAATTGATACAGCCACTATGGAGAAGAGTATGGAGGTTCCTTAAAAAACTAAAAATAGAACTACCATACGACCCAGCAATCCCACTACTGGGCATATACCCTGAGAAAACCGTAATTCAAAAAGAGTCATGTACCACAATGTTCACTGCAGCTCTGTTTACAATAGCCAGGACATGGAAGCAACCTAAGTGTCCATCGACTGATGAATGGATAAAGAAGATGTGGCACATATATACAATGGAATATTACTCAGCCATAAAAAGAAACAAAATTGAGTTATTTGTAGTGACGTGGATGGACCTAGAAACTATCATACAGAGTGAAGTAAGACAGAAAGAGAAAAACAAATACCGTATGCTAACACATATATATGGAATCTAAAAAAAAAAAAGGGTTCTGAAGAACCTAGGGGCAGGACAGGTATAAAGACGCAGACGTAGAGAATGGACTTGAGGACACGGGGAGGGGGAACGGTAAGCTGGGACGAAGTGAGAGAGTGGCATGGACGTATATACTCTACCAAATGTAAAATAGATAGCTAGGGGGAAGCAGCCACATAACACAGGGAGAACAGCTCGGTGGTTTGTGACCACCTAGAGGGCTGGGATAGGGAGGATGGCAGGGAGACACAAGAGGGAAGAGATATGGGGATATATATATAGCTGATTCACTTTGTTATAAAGCAGAAACTAACACACCATTGTAAAGCAATTATACTCCAATAAAGATGTAAAAAAAAAAAATACACTGCCTAATGGTTGGGCTTCCTAATATATATGAAATAATGCAAAGTCTTCTGTATCTCCTTCTCATAATATCAAAGTAGAAAATATTAAAATAAGTTTACATTTTGGTCACATTTGTAGTTGGATACACTAATGCAGTTCAAGCACCCATATAAAGACTAGAGAAATGGAAAACCTATTAGAATTCATTAATAAAAATGAATTTTTAAAAATGCTGCTACCTCACTATATTTGAAAATATACTGAATTTTTAAAATGTAGGGGCTTCCCTGGTGGCGCAGTGGTTAAGAATCTGCCTGCCAATGCAGGGGACACGGGTTTGAGCCCTGGTCGGGGAAGATCCCACATGCCGCGGAGCAACTAAGCCCGTGCACCACAACTACTGAGCCTGCACTCTAGAGCCCGCGTGCCACAACTACTGAGTCCACACGGCACAACTACTGCAGCCCGCGCGCCTAGAGCCCGTGCTCCACAAGAGAAGCCACTGCAATGAGAAGCACGCACAACGCGACGAAGAGTAGCCCCCGCTCATCACAACTAGAGAAAGCCCGCGTGCGGCAACGAAGACCCAATGCAGCCCAAAAAATTAAATAAATTCTAAAAAATAAAAATGTAGACCCAAGTAACAGCACAAGTAGGGAGAAACACCTCCTGTCTTAAGCTTTTGAACTAGGAGGGGATGGATCTTGGAGTCCAACAGACCCAGGTTTCAGTCCTGGCTCTACTACTACCAGATCTTAACAAGATGCAGGTGATTTCACCCCAACAAGCCTCAGTTTCCACATCACCTTTATAAATAAAATAGGGATAAGAATTAAATGAGATAATATGCATAAAATCTTTAACCCAATGCCTGGAACATACTAGTATGTTAATAAATGGAGGAGAAAGAGTTGTTCTTGTTGTGTGGTCATTTATTCAACAAGTATTCACTGAACTCCTATTTTGCACCCAACACTACCATAAGGGCTGCAGCAAGACAACCAAGTTCTCTCTGTTTTTACTGTTCGTGACCAGCACTGAAGTGGAGAGATCCTTCTAAAAGAGAGCTCTAGGCAACAGTTAACCAGAATAACTTTATACTGATTGAATTTATCCTAATTGCTTCTTTACCCTCTTTACTTCATTCGAGAAGATCTAATCTTACAGTCTGCAGAGTTTGGAAAGTGATGCAAAGAAAATTTCTTCTTTGCCTTATTTAACATATTGCTGTAGCTAGCACATGTTCATACTCTGACAGATGATATTTGGAACACCAAGTAAAACATTTTGCAAACTTTACAGTTTTCCTACACTTGCGAGTAGCAATTTCTAAATAAAAGAGAGTTTACAAGGCTTTAAATCTGCAGCGCTTTTACTCAGAAATTGAAAAATTAAGATCGAGTTAGAAGCAAAACAACAGAACATTTCACCTCAGCTGTTTAATTATAAACTGCTACGTGACGTTCATTACAAAACCACATAAGATTTGGGGCAAGAATTGACCCATACACATACATAAAGTTGGAAGAGAGGATGAGGAAAGAAGGATGGCAGAAGATTGGTAGTTAAATCTCAGCGAATGGGAGGAATACGTATCAATTTCATGAATTACGGTTCTACTTACATTTCTGAAATCATAACTAATTACCCAGTTTTAAGTTAAAGGTTTTGCTTTAATTAATACCATTAGTGGTTTTTGAATAAAAGGAAATAATATGAATTCAAAGTCTTAGTCTCACTTTGGAAATCCAATTTCATTCAATACATCTAATGGAACTATAAGGCACTATACTTAGTCTAATAATGTTCCTGATGAATCCCCTAAAAATTCCATGTACCTATTCTGCTTGCCATGATTGGCTACATCAGGCTTCTGCTTCATTCAACACAAAGGAGGGCATTTATACCAGATGCCACTGTCTACTTGAAACTCCACTTGGCTTTCTCACAGCTCTCTCAAATTTAACATAACCCAAAACGAAATCATCATTCTTCTCTACAGAATTGTCCTGGCTCACGGTCTCCTGTGTTAGAGAAACAGCAGCCAGTTGCTCAAGTTGACCTGGAGGTTGCTAATTAGCAATTGTATAACCCTGGACAATGCATTTAATCACTGTAAGCCTGTTTTCTGTCTGTAAAATGGGTATAGAAATATTAGTGTCTACCTTATAGGATTGTTGGGGATTAAATGAGATTCATTAGCATGATGCATGGCATATAAAAAATACTTAATGAATCTTGGCAAAAATAATTAAAAACAACAAACTACCATTATTCTTCACTCCTTCTGTCAGACAAGACTTCTGATGAGGACCTCATCAGAAATTAGTCCTATTTCTATTTCCTAAACATATCTCTAGTCAATTCACTTCTATCCATTCCCATTGCCATCATCCTAATATAAGCCATCCTCATCTTATATTTCAATGCTGAAATAACCTTATTGTTTTCCTTGTGTCAATTCTTGCCCCTTCCACTTGGGAGTCAGAATGAACTCTCTAAAATTCTAGGATGATATCAATTTACTGCTTAAAACTCTACAATGTCTACACTGTCCTTCCAATAAAGTCCAAACATATCAACCTGGTTTTCTAAAGCCTTCCGGGATCTGGCACTGCTTAATCTCCAGACTCTAGCACTATCCCCTTTGCATTCATGCTCTAGATTTACATATCTTCTGTCAGTTCCTCCAACTTGCCAAGCACATTCACCTCAGAGTACATACTGTTTTGTACATACTGCTTCTTCTACCAGGAAACATCTCTTCTCCCAGGGTTAACCAGCATTCAGGTCTCAACGTAAATATTACTTTCTCAGAGAGATCATCTCCAATACTCTTAGCTTCCTCCATAACATACCCTGTCATTAAAGGCAACACATTCCCAATTACTTGTTTATTGGCTGTCTTCTATGAAAGCAAAAACAATATCAGTTTTGTTTACTGCTATATCTCTGGAATTCTACTTCTTGAATGAGTGAGTGTATGACTGACTGATGAATCAATCAACAAATAGGAAAGAAGGAGGACCTCCAAGATGGCAGAGGAGTAAGACATGGAGATCACCTTCCTCCCCACAAATACAACAAAAATATATCTAAATGTGGAACAACTCCTACAGAACACCTACTGAACGCTGGCAGAAGACCTCAGACTTCCCAAAAGGCAAGAGACTCCCCACGTACCAGGCTGTGTGGCTGACAGGGTCTTGGTGCTCCGGCTGGGTGTCAGGCCTGAGCCTTGGAGGTGGGAGAGCCGAATTCAGGACACTGGACCACCAGAGACCTCCCAGCCCTATGTAATATCAATCGGCGAGAGCTCTCCCAGAGATCTCCATTTCAACGCTAAGACCTAGCTCCACTCAACAACCAGCAAGCTCCACTGCTGGACACCCCATGTCAAACAACTAGCAAGACAGGAACACAACCCCACCCATTAGCAGAAAGGCTGCCTAAAATCATAATAAGGTTACAGGCACCCCAAAACACACCACCGGACATGGTCCTGCCCACCAGAAAGACAAGATCCAGCCTCATCCACCAGAACACAGGCACCAGTCCCCTCCACCAGAAAGCCTACAAAACCCACTGAACCAACCTTACCCACTGGGGGCAGACACCAAAAACAACGGGAACTACAAACCTGCAGCCTGAGAAAAGGAGACCCCAAACACAGTAAGTTAAGCAAAATGAGAAGACAGAGAAATACGCAGCAGATGAAGGAGCAAAGTAAAAACCCACCAGACCAAACAAATGAAGATGAAGTAGGCAGTCTACCTGAAAAACAATTCAGAGTATTGATAGTAAAAATGATCCAAAATATTGGAAACAGAATGGAGAAAATACAAGAAACGTTTAGCTAGGACCTAGAAGAACTAAAGAGCAAACAAACAATGATGAACACAAAATAAATGAAATTAAAAATTCTCTAGAAGGAATCAATAGCAGAATAACTGAGGCAGAAGAACGGGTAAGTGAGCTGGAAGATAAAATAGTGGAAATAACTACCACAGACCAGAATAAAGAAAAAAGAATGAAAAGAATTCAGGACAGTCTCAGAGACCTCTGGGACAACATTAAACGCACCAACATTCGAACTATAAGGGTCCCAGAAGAAGAAGAGAAAAAGAAAGGGACTGAAAAATATTTGAAGAGATTATAGCCGAAAAATTCCCTAATATGGGAAAGGAAACAGTCAATCAAGTCCAGGAAGCGCAGAGAGTCCCATACAGGATAAATCAAAGGAAAAACACACCAAGACACGTATTAATCAAACTATCAAAAATTTTAAATACAAAGAAAAAATATTAAAAGCAGCAAGGGAAAAGCAACAAAAAACATACAAGGGAATCCCCATAAGGTTAACAGCTGATCTTTCAGCAGAAACTCTGCAAGCCAGAAGGGAGTGGCAGGACATATTTAAAGTGATGAAAGGGAAAAACCTACAACCAAGATTACTCTACCCATCAAGGATCTCATTCAGATTTGATGGAGAAATTAAAACCTTTACAGAGAAGCAAAAGCTAAGAGAATTCAGCACCACCAAACCAGCTTTACAACAAATGCTAAAGGAACTTCTCTAGGCAGGAAACACAAGAGAAGGAAAATACCCACAAAAAAAACCCCAAAACAATTAAGAAAATGGTAATAGGAACATACATATCGATAATTACCATAAATGTAAATGGATTAAATGCCCCAACCAAAAGACACAGGCTTGCTGAATGGATACAAAAACAAGACCCATATACATGCTGTCTACAAGAGACCCACTTCAGACATAGGGACATGTACAGACTGAAAGTGAGGGGATGGAAAAAGATATTCCATGCAAATGGAAATCAAAAGAAAGCTGGAGTAGCAATTCTCATATCAGACAAAACAAACTTTAAAATAAAGTCTACTACAAGAGACAAAGAAGGACACTACATAATGATCAAGGGCTCAATCTGAGAAGAAGATATAAAAATTGTAAACATTTATGCACCCAACATAGGAGCACCTCAGTACGTAAGGCAAATGCTAACAGCCATAAAAGGGGAAATCGACAGTACCACAATCATAGTAGGGGACTTTAACACCCCACTTTCACCAATGGACAGGTCATCCAAAATGAAAATAAATAAGGAAACACAAGCTTTAAATGATACAAACAAGATGGACTTAATCGATACTTATAGGACATTCCATCCACAAACAACAGAATACACTTTCTTCTCAAGTGCTCGTGGAACATTCTCCAGGATAGATCATATCTTCGGTCACAAATCAAGCCTTGGTAAATTTAAGAAAATTGAAATCATATCAAGTATCTTTTCCGACCACAGCGCTATGAGACTAGATATCAATTACAGCAAAAAAAACTGTAAAACATACAAACACATGGAGGTTAAACAATACGCTACTAAATAACCAAGAGATCACTGAAGAAATCAAAGAGGAAATCAAAAGATACCTAGAAAAAAATGAAAATGAAAACACGACAACCCAAAACCTATGGGATGCAGCAAAAGCAATTCTAAGTGGCAAGTTTATAGCAATACAATCCTACCTCAAGAAACAAAAAAAATCTCAAATAAACAACCTAACCTTACACCTAAAGCAATTAGAGAAAGAAGGACAACAAAAACCCAAAGTTAGCAGAAGGAAAGAAATCATAAAGATCAGATCAGAAATAAATGAAAAAGAAATGAAGGAAACAATAGCAAAGATCAATACAACTAAAAGCTGGTTTTTTGAGAAGATAAACAAAATTGATAAACCTTTAGCCAAACTCATCAAGAAAAAAAGGGAGAAGACTCAAATCAACAGAAATAGAAGTGAAAAAGGAGAAGTAACAACTGACACTGCACAAATACAAAGGCTCATGAGAGATTACTACAAGCAACTGCATGCCAATAAAATGGACAACCTGGAAGAAATGGACAAATTCTTAGAAAAGCACAACCTTCCGAGACCGAACCAGGAAGAAATAGAAAATATAAACAGACCAATCACAAGCACTGAAATTGAAACTGTGATTAAAAACCTTCCAACAAACAAAAGCCCAGGACCAGATGGCTTCACAGGCGAATTGTATCAAACATTTAGAGAAGAGCTAACGCCTATCCTTCTCAAACTCTTCAAAATATAGCAGAGGGAGGAACACTCCCAAACTCATTCTACGAGGCCACCATTACCCTGATACCAAAACCAGACAAAGATGTCACAAAAAAAGAAAACTACAGGCCAATGTCACTGATGAACACAGATGCAAAAATCCTCAACAAAATATTAGCAAACAGAATCTAACAACACATTAAAAGGATCATAAACCCCACCTGATCATGGTGTATCCCAGGAATGCAAGGATTCTTCAATATATGCAAATCAATCCATGTGATACACCATATTAACAAACTGAAGGATAAAAACCATATGATAATCTCAATAGATGCAGGAAAAGCTTTTGACAAAATTCAACAACCATTTATGATAAAAACCCTCCAGAAAGCAAGCATAGAGGGAATTTACCTCAACATAATAAGGGCTATATATGACAAATGCACAGCCAACATCGTCCTCAGTGGTGAACAACTGAAACCATTTCCACTAAGATCAGGAACAAGACAAGGTTGCCCACTCTCACCACTATTATTCAACATAGTTTTGGAAGTTTTAGCCACAGTAATCAGAGAAGAAAAAGAAATAAAAGGAATCCAAATCAGAAAAGAAGAAGTAAAACTGTCACTGTTTGCAGATGGCATGATACTATACACAGAGAATCCTAAAGATGTTACCAGAAAACTACTAGAGCTAATTAATGAATTTGGTAAAGTAGCAGGATACAAAATTAATGCACAGAAATCTCTTGCATTCCTATACACTAATGATGAAAAATCTGAAAAAAAAATTAAGGAAACACTCCCATTTACCACTGCAACAAAAAGAATAAAATACCTAGGAAGAAACCTACCTAAGGAGAAAAAAGACCTGTATGCAGAAAACTATAAGACACTGATGAAAGGAATTAAAGATGATACAAACAGATGGAGAGATATACCATGTTCTTGGATTGGAAGAATCAACATTGTGAAAATGACTATACCACCCAAAGCAATCTACAGATTCAACGCAATCCCTCTCAAACTACCAATGGCGTTTTTCACAGAACTAGAACAAAAAATTTCACAATTTGTATGGAAACACAAAAGATCCCGAATAGCCAAGGCAATCTTGAGGAAGAAAAACGGAGCTGGAGGAATCAGGCTCCTTGACTTCAGACTATACTACAAAGCTACAGTAATCAAGACAGTATGGTACTGGCACAAAAACAGAAATATAGATCAGTGGAACAGGATAGGAAGCCCAGAGATAAACCCACGCACATATGGTCACCTTTTCTTTGATAAAGGAAGCAAGAATACACAATGGAGAAAAGACAGCCTCTTCAATAAGTGGTGCTGGGAAAACTGGACAGCTACATGTAAAAGAATGAAATTAGGATACTCCCTAACACCATACACAAAAATAAACTCAAAATGGATTAAAGACCTAAATGTAAGACTGGACACTATAAAACTCTTAGAGGAAAACATAGGCAGAACACTCTGTGACATAAATCACAGCAAGATCCTTTTTGACCCACCTCCTAGAGAAATGGAAATAAAAACGAAAATAAACAAATGGGACCTAATGAAACTTACAAGCTTTTGCACAGCAAAGGAAACCAAAACAAGACGAAAAGATAACCTTCAGAATGGGAGAAGATACTTGCGAACAAAGCAACTGACAAAGGATTAATCTCTAAAATATACAAGCAGCTCATGCAGCTCAATATCAAAAAAACAAACAACCCAATCCAAAAATGGGCAGAAGACCTAAATAGACATTTCTCCAAAGAAGATATACAATTTGCCAACAAACACATGAAAGGATGCTCAACATCACTAATCATTAGAGAAATGCAAATCAAAACTACAATGAGGTATCACCTCACACCAATCAGAATGGCCATCATCAAAAAATCTACAAACAATAAATGCTGGAGAGGGTGTGGAGAAAAGGGAACCCTCTTGCACTGTTGGTGGGAATGTAAATTGATACAGCCACTATGGAGAACAGTATGGAAGTTCCTTAAAAAACTAAAAATAGAACTACCATACGACCCAGCAATCTCACTACTGGGCATATACCCTGAGAAAACCGAAATTCAAAAAGAGTCATGTACCACAATGTTCACTGCAGCTCTATTTACAATAGCCAGGACACAGAAGCAACCTAAGTGTCCATCAACAGATGAATGGATAAAGATGTGGCACATATATACAATGGAATATTACTCAGCCATAAAAAGAAACGAAATAGAGTTATTTGTAGTGAGGTGGATGGACCTAGAGTCTGTCATACAGAGTGAAGTAAGTCAGAAGGAGAAAAACAAATACTGTATGCTAATGCATATATATGGACTCTCAAAAAAAAAAAAAGGTTCTGAAGAACCTAGGGGCAGGACAGGAATAAAAACGCAGACGTAGGGGATGGACTTGAGGACACGGGGAGGGGGAAGGGTAAGCTGGGAGGAAGTGAGAGAGTGGCATGGACATATATACACTACCAAATGTAAAATAGATAGCTAGTGGGAAGCAGCTGCATAGCACAGGGAGATCAGCTTGGTGCTTTGTGACCACCTGGAGGGGTAGGATAGGGAGGATGGGAGGAAGATGCAAGAAGAAAGAGATATGGGGATATATGTATATGTATAGCTGATTTACGTTGTTATACAGCAGAAACTAACACATTGTAAAGCAGTTATACTCCAGTAAAGATGTTCCAAAAAAAAATACCAAAGAGAAAAGTATCTTTAAAAAAACCACAGAAAACAAATAGGAAAGAAAAGATGCTGTATAGTAAAGAATTTGTCTGGTCTTTGCCCCAGATTCCTGGGTTGGAAATGTCTAAACCCTTGGAATGTCTTTGCTATTCAAGGCGGGGCCTTTGCGATCACACCTGAGTTTAAGCTAAGGAGACAAATCAGCACAGGCTTCCTAGCTGGTGAACACACAGATGTGTGGAAAGGGTGATGAGTCCTGACTCCATAAGGAGAGGGCTCAGAAGCTCTGTGTTTGGACGCCTCTCGGACTGTGCCTTATGTGTCTGTTCATTTGGCTGGTCTCGATTTGTATCCTTCACAATACAACTGTAATTTTTTTAAGGGTAGCAAATTGTCGAACCTGAAGGGGTAAGGGGAATTTGTAGCCAGTTGGTCAGAAGTGCAGGTGGCCTGCGCCCCCAAACGTGTAGCTGATGTCTGAAGTGAATGCAGTTTAATTGGAGACTGTGTCCTTGAACTTGTGGAGTCTACACTACCTCTGGGGTGGTTAGGGACAGAATTCAATTGTATTACAAAAGGGAAGTTTTGGGAAGTATCCTTAACCCCTAGAAGGCATGAAAATCATATCGTGGCATAATAGAGAAACTCCACCCTCTCTGCAAACTATCATCCTACCATGCTCCTGTAATCCTTTCCTACATACTTTAGAATAATAGCCTCTGTCCTTTCTTGAGCCTGAGTCATTTTATACCTGGGTTCCAGGAAAAAAAAAAAAGGAAGGAGGGTATTTCCAAACACTTATCATTGGTGCTCTCTCAACTAACTTTATTTTGCCCTACTATTTTTCATCCCCTCTCAGCACCCCACCAATCGCCAATCTACCACTACAGTTTCCTCTTTAAGCCTCTCTTCTCCATTTTGAAATGATTTCTCCATGTCTTTCATTAACTAAGATAGTCATTTCCTCAGGGTGACTGATTCAGCAAGGAGACAGTAAACTGAATGTACTAATCCCAATAAGATGTAAATGAAGATGTCATTGCCCTTTCAGAGATATTTACATTTCAAAAGAAGGCAATTTAAAACTAATTTCTAATTAGTAAAGTTCCTGAAATTGGCAAGAAGATAATCTGAAGCATTATATATTTTTAAACCCTCTAAAGAAGCAAGACTCTTTTACTTGTAACTTCCTTCATCAATTGGGACTGGAAAGCCACATAACTTCCCAGTACGCTCAAGATTTCTTCCTTCCCAGGGTTCCTAGAAAAGTTTTCCTCAACCCAGTTCCTGCAGGCTTGCGGCTCCCTCTCCTAGGCATCTATTTCCTCTTTCTTTGACACTGAACTATAAGGAAGCCATCTCTGGATTCCAACCAAATTAATTACCTGGGAGTTTGCCATTTTGAAGATCACTGGTCCTTTCCCCCAGGTAGCTAAAAATACTCTTGGGTCTTTTGTTAAAAAGCTTTGAAAATTAAGTATAAACAGTTATAGAGTTGACTGATCTTAACTATTAATCTCTGCTCAAACTATCTTTTAAGATACTTATTCCCAACACTCAACTATTCTCCATCTCAGAACATTCAGGGAAATACTAGGTTGTAGGGGAGAAAAACAGAACACAAATGCTTCCCAAGTATTTCCCATAATCCATAAGGTTGCTTAGGCAAGGATAATCAAGAGGTATTTTTGCATTCAGCTGAGAAGGGAAGGATACCAATTTAAAAATAACCCACCAACTACATTAATAGAACAATTATTAATTTATGAAGGGCACAGGAAGAAAAGAGAATAAAAAGGTCTATTCCAGATTTTGCAATCAATTACTCTTTGCAATCAACTGACTTTTATTATCTATACATATTGTTGTTATTTAAATGATGCTTCCTAATAAAATTATGGGCACTGTGTAGAGATAGGAAAAAGTTGATGGGTAATAAATAGGCCTAAGACACTAAGCCATCACAGGCTGTCACCCTGTACCAACCGATTCTCTTGACTCTACAAGTTACATAAATAATGACAGTATGGGCTTCCCTGGTGGCACAGTGGTTAAGAATCCGCCTGCCAATGCAGGGGACACGGGTTCAAGCCCTTGTCCGGAAAGATGCCACATGCCGCGGAGCAACTATGCCCCTGCGCCACAACTACTAAGCCTGCGCTCTAGAGCCCGCGAGCCACAACTACTGAAGCCCGTGTGCCTAGAGCCTGCGCTCTGCAACAAGAGAAGCCACCCAACGAGAAGCCCGCGCACTGCAACGAAGAGTAGCCCCCGCTTGCCGCAACTAGAGAAAAGCCCACGCACAGCAACAAAGATCCAAGGCAGTCAAAAATAAAATAAATAAATAAGTTTAAAAATAATAATAATAATAATGATAGTATGGGTGGAGAGGACCTTCATAGCATTTGGCATAGGGAAATTCTTGGTCTAGTATGAATTACAAGCTTGAATAAAGCTATGGTTGATTTTTTTTTTTTTAATGAATCACAAAACAAGTAACTATCTTTTTCCAGGAGGACCTTTTTATTTTTACCTCTAGAATAAAGAATGCCACTTTTTAAAAGTTAAAAAAATCATAGTGAAATTTGAAAAAAGTATTCTCTGTGGCATACTTCTAAATGCAAGGCTACTCCCCTGGCCTTGGTAAATTACGCCTCCTGCGATGTATTGTATGAAGTCCTCCAAACCAATCTGGAACACACATGAGAGTCTCTCTTGAGGAATCAAGTGAGCACTATAGCAGTCATATTTTGTTAACTAACTGTTTGCTTATTGAAAGGACTGATGTCATTTTCTCTAAATAGCTGAAGTTTTTTAAGTTTTCCCAAATCTGTGTTTCTTGGCCTTTGCCTGAGAGAAGACAGCAGATGCTTACTTATTTTACACACCAGAGTTAAGAATTCATTGTCTCAGCCTTACGCATTTATAGTCTTATCAAGTGATGGTGACCTTTCAGTACAAATTCACACGATTCATGGCCATTTTCTTTCTGCTTATCTTATTGAAAACAATGTTTCTTTCATAACCAATAGCTTTAGCATTTTCCTTTGTAATTCTGAAAATATTAATTTTCTTTATTAAGCACTGACTATGCTTTAGTGGTTAGTGCTATTCAAACAAATGGAATGTACCTTGGTGATTTTTATCTTTTTATCATTACTGGTTTCATTAATACTCGGTAGACAAAATTCTCTCCTATGACTTAATAAGGATTGCTAAATCTTACTAGAAATCAATGTACATGTTTGTTATTTTAGGGAATGTTATAAAGGTGAGACCGACATTAAGCAGAGGAGGAAGGAGAATAAATAAGATTATCTTCCCCTTATTAGACAGAAGGGGGGGTATGTGGGATCTGGATGGAGAGGAAAAAGGGAAGAAAGTGAAGGGGCTATAGGCCCAGGTAATCATAAAAAAAAGAAAACATCAACACCAGACCCCTCCCACAAGTTCTAGAGGGTTATACCCACACTAGAGAAAGAAATGTAAGATTTGGTTGAAATATGACCTAGCAGTAAGGTAAAATTTAGCTCATAAAGGTGTTTTAATAGTTTCCTCAAAAATCTTGACAAAGTAAAATTACAATGCAATATAAGATATCTGCTAATAAATGTCAATATAATTATACAAAGCTTATGATTAAGGAGACAGTTCTGGTAGAGTAGAAAGAAAACAAAATGTACAGCCAACTAATAGTATAATGTATGTGAAAGTGCTGCTATGAACTTTAAAGGCGTATGTAAACATTAGCTATAATTATTTTTATTATTGATCTGTAACCAACCTAGAAATCAAAAATTAAGTTGTCTGTGTATGTGTGTGTGTGTCTCCGTAAGTATTTAATCAGAACTATTTAGTTACAATATAACTTCAAAGCAGGGTTTCTCAACCTCAGCACTGCTGAGCTTTTAGACTGATCGTGCTTTGCTGTGGGAGTCTGTCCTGTGCACTGAAGGAAGTTTAGCAGCATCCCCGCCCTGTACCCGCCGGGGGCCAGTAGAACTTCCTCCTCCTCCCCCCTCAATTAGTGACAACCAGAAATGTCTCTGGACCTTGCCAGACACTGCAGAACTGCCCCTGGTTGAAAGCTATGTTAAAGCACAAGAAAAACCTAGAAATTATATTTATGGCTCTCCCACCCAAACTGAGGATGAGAGACAGCCAAGATGAACTAGAGCTAGATATCCATCACTAGGCACATGTGGCTACTGAACACTTAAAATGTAGCTGGTCCAAACTGAGATATGTTATAAATGTAAAATACACCCTAGACTTGAGGATTTGGTATGAGAAAAAGAATACAAAATGTTTCGAAAAACTTTATGTGGATTACATGTTAGTGATAATATTTTGGATATAGTGGGTTAAAATAAAATACATTATAAAAATTAGTTCATTTGTTCCTTTTTGCTTTTTAAAAGTGTGGCTACTAGAAATGTTCAAATTAAATGTGTGGTTTGCATTATTATTTCCAGTGGACAGTGCTGAACTTGTGCAAAAAATTTTCCCTCCTTCACACTGTACGTTCCAGGCAGCCTTTGATAACAGAGAGCTCTGTCCCCAGTTTTCTCTTTACCTTCTCTCCATTCTCCCTGGATTAGCTCCAGTTTCCTTTCTTCAGTGAGATTACTACTCAGAGATGACTTACCTCCAAACTCTATCTCTAGTTAGGAGCTCTACTGAAACCTAGATCCGTATGTCCACTATCGACTTAACAACCCCACTTGGACATCCTAGAGGAACCCCAAACTTAAATGATCCTCATTCCCAAGAAGGCTCCTCCTCCAGGATTCCCCATTTTATTAGATGGCACTATTGACACAGATGCTCAAGCCAGAACCCCGAAGGTCATCATGAGTTCTCTTGCAATCTCTCACAAGTAGAGTCCTGCTTCCTCAATATTTCTGGAATCATCCTTTTTCCTAACACTGGCTAGGCCAAGTCACCATTATTTCTCCCCATATCAACTCCATCATCCCTTTTGCCCTCTTATTACACCCTGCCCTCCCCATCTCAACACTTAGCCCACAGGTAACTATTTATTATTAGGGCTGTCCTTCCCTTTAGAACATTATACTACATAAAGCCAGGCGCTTTCCTGTTCATTGTTTTATCTCCAGTTCATTGACTGACGAATGAATGAATGAATGAATAAAGAGGGGTGTAAACTGCCAACTCACAGGTTGCAATTTACTAAGGGGCTGGACTACAAAAGCAGTGGTTCCATTAGCATATGTGGCCCAGGAAAATATCAACCCTTAGGTCTAAATATCAATGCTTATGTATTGACACAAGTCCTAGGATTCTAGAAGTGGGGAAAAGGTGCTTGGGCACCATGTACTCTGCACCCTCATCCTTAAGAGATCTACCTATTGTGCATAAAATCACACTGCAGACTTTGTATATACTGGGTCAGGAAAGAACAGCTGAAGAGTGCCTTTTATAACCCTCCAGCCCAGCAGCAACCTGATGCCTGACATCTTCCGTTTTCAATGGCATAGTCCCAGAGTAGCTATACTTTCAAAATTACCCAGTGAAAAGCAGCTGGAATTTATACAAAGCTAAGGACAACTGTGATTAACTGAACTACTCCTGAAACAAAGTTATTCTTCAAGAACACAAGTTCAAAATAAGTCTCCTCTCATTAGGGATCCTTGATCCCCCTCCTTGCCGAAGCCAGCCTTCACTATCCAGTCCATGACTAGTTTGAAAGGGGTTTGGATGGACTATGGCAGTGTCTATCCTAACTAGTAAGTTACAGCTACTACTGACTTGGAATTTTTAAAAAGTTGAGAATTTTACAGATGTTAGCTGTGCTTTAGGTTAAGCTAAAGGAAGAAGAGCTTGTGAAAGACTCTGAGTAATGTATGTATTAGAGAAGAACAAGGCAAAAATTAGACCTGTGTGTTCATTCATCTTTTGCTACTGGCTCTCCTATAAGTATGGGAATAGCTGTGAGGGTAGGTGGGGCGTGGTGATGTGTGATATGGACCAGGCAGGAGGTGAAAAGATAACACATCAAAGCCAGGGTTAACCCCAGGTCCAATGGCACTATGTAGGGCTATAATGTATATAACTTTTTTTTAATTGCCTTTTCAAGAAATTATATAAGAGACCATTCTTTTATAGTATGAGGAAGACAGGTGGGGTCTTGACTAAAGAAAGGTTAAGAAACATTTTTTAAAAGTATTTTCTCTTCGTGGTTCCTCCTTTTATAGTCCAATAAAGAAAACAATGGCAATTACCAGGTTCACACCAATTTAGGCAGTGGGATAAAGAGATTTAGTGAAGAAGTGACGTTTTTCTGAACTAGATGCCCTTTTTCTTTCTAGAAATGAGTCAGAGAATGCTGGGTAACTTTCTGAAGCCTGTTTTTTTTTTTTCTTTTCCTCAAAATCTGGTGAATCTTTTCCATAACAAGGTCCAATACTTCCACATCTCAGCAGAAGCATCGGTTTTTGGCAATAAGGTAGCTAAGGTGTAACACAAGGGAGTAGGAGACTCAGAAAAAACAAACAGTGGCTAAATCCCATGCGCAGTACTCAGTCTCTACGGCAGCTTAGGCAAGTCACTCATCTCTCTGAGCCACGTTTTCTCAACTGGGGTGATAGCTCCCCCAAGGGAACAAAACTTGATTCGGGGGTATGGTGTGAGCTCTTATCATTTTTATGTATAAAGAACAGATATACATACAGCACATAAACAAGATACACAGTGGATCTGTGGTATTAAAGTCTCATGGGAGGGTGGACTAGGGGAAAATAATGTCTAAAAAGGTTCCTTGTCGGGGAGGGGGGTAATATTGAACAAAAGGCTGAGACCCCTCTAAGCCTTTATTTCCTCAGCTGTAAAAATGGGTCAGCATTACCCACCACAAAGGATTATTATGATATAGCTGTATCTAAATATATGCAGAGAAAATGAGAGACTGGAAATAAAGCAGGCAGGGAAAACAACCTAAATTGTAGAATCATCATTAAAATACAATCCAAAACATAAAGATTCAAGCGTATATAGATCCATATCATCTAATGATCACTTGTATTAACGAGACCATTTTCTTCTCACTAGTCATTTCACCAATTGAACACCAAACATCCAAAAAGAAAATCCTAGTCAATAAATGCAAGAAGAATCTCTAAACATGAAAAAGATACAAACCTAAAACACCAATTTCAAGACCTGCCAAGCTTGTTTTAATTTTATCATAAATATCTTCTGATGTAAAGTCAACAGCAATGGTCTTTGTTTCCACTTTGAATTTTTCTCCTAGGGAAAAAAACACAAACAGAGAGAGGAAAAATTAATATATGGCAATTAAGATTTAGGCATTTGATGACATTACCCTTTCAAACACTTTTTTCCCAATTTTATATTAAATTTAGACCAGGATAATTTTAGCGATCATGAGACCACCTAAGATATGATATAGAGTCAACACAGTAGTTCTGCAATAAAATTCCAATGTTATCACAGAGCTGGCTGAATGTTCCTTAATCAGTTCTCCTACAAATCAATAATGATGGCTTTTTAGACCCTTAGGTACAAATAATAAAACATGACGCATATCATAATATTATACACTCTTTAAATATCACTGGTTTGTGATTTTAATTGCAAACTGATACTTCATAATTTCAGGAAAAAGTCTTAAGTGTGATCTATTAAAACAAAAAATCCACCTTATTAAAGTGGAAATAAAATGAATATGATCATATTGGAATTTAGGAGCTTGGTTAATAATGAATAATCACTACATTTAAAAAGCCACACAAAATGCATAGTAATGGAGCTACAAAGTGACACCAGAAAGACCTCAGTGTTCTACTTTGCACAGGACTGTTAAGGTCCAAACAGAGCTAAGGGAAATAACAGATTCAGAAATGAGACCCTGGAGAAACAAAACTCATCTGAGGGAACATGTCATGTTGATTTCTGCCTTCACCGGTGAGCCGCTTTGAGAAGACGGCACGGACTGCGAGGTCACCCAGACGTGGGTACCAATTTGACTTCCACACTTATTTGCTAAATGACTTTGAGCAAGTCACATGTCCTCTATGGGCCTCAGCATCCTCTTGTGAAAATGAAGGTAATAATACCCATTAGTGCTATCAACGCAAAGGCACCAAAGTATTACCTTTAGTACTAACAATACTACCATGTACTGGCATACATGAGGCACTCCATAAAGTCTCCAAGAATGCTTATTCTTTGGAACTTGATGAGAATTCAAAAGAATTAATTTAAAGATCCTGCTTCCAAAAATAAAATTTTCTTCCTTCAAAGTCAATGCCGGCTTATCACAGAATATACAGCAGTAATCCACACAGGAGGTTTCTGTTCTTGATCTGAAAGGATTTATGTCTAAAACTAAAGAGCTGGTTCACAAGAGATTCTTTAGACTCAATGAAAAGTATCCACCCTAGATAGGAATCTATGAATAAACTAGAGAGGATATAACTGACCTGGAAAATACCTTATCTGGTGTTAAAGGTATACCTACTATTCGAATATAAATGAGTTATTACGTGTTCATGTAATGGACAGCCAGATACAGGGCTGTCATTTCCCAGTAGCTGGTCTGACATGCCTTAGCATAAATGGTTCACAGAATTTACCACAAGTAAGTAAAGAACTCTGCATTTATTAGAGCCACCAATTCACATGAAAAAAGACCAAAATCAAAAGGCTGAAGGATACCTTTTACTAATGTAAAACTTTATTCGGGAAGTAAAATAAGATAAAATTTATCTATTTGTTTGAGGAAAGCAACGTCTGTTTCCACACTAGCACTATATACTGACATTTAGGAAAATTTCTCTCTAGTAATAAAAGCTACCTCACAACCCCTGAATCAAATTTACTTTTAGATCTCACAGGATTTGGTGAATGTACTTATATGGCACAGTCTTACATAGACACGCTGTTTAAAAAAAAAAAAAAAAATCAGAGACCCTTTTGGAAAGAATGTTACTTAATAAGAACCCTCCAGTAAGCTCTTTCTTACATCTTCACACTAGGATAAGCAAAATGGTTTCTGACACAAGTTTTTCAAGATAAATAAAAATTTGAACTGATACCTGAATTACTCTGAATCATGTTCTAGTCCAGTTAACGTTGTTTACTTTCTCTTAACTTTTCTTCACTGCCTCTATTGTGGGCTTTTCTTTCTTTCTTTCTTTCTTTTTTTTTAACATAGGTCAGCTCCTGTCACCCTCCTTGCCATCCTCCAAAGCGTTCCATCTCATTTACAGTAAGAATCAAAGGCTTCAGCATCAGCCTGATACTGAACTAATCTCCACCCACTTACTCTCCAGTTGCTCCCCAGCCTTGGTCACAGGGGTCCTAGCAGTTCTTTAGACACAGGATGTTCTCCAAATACACTCAAGGCTTTTGAACTTACTGTGCCCTCTGTCTGGAATGCTTTTCCACATCCCCTGTCTCTGTTGGGTCTGTAAGTAAATGTTACCTTCTCAGAGAAGCCTTCATTGACCACCCTTTAAAAAATGCAGGGCTTCCCTGGTGGCGCAGTGGTTTAGAGTCCGCCTGCCAGTGCAGGGGACATGGGTTCGAACCCTGGGCCGGGAGGATCCCACATGCCACAGAGCAGCTAAGCCCGTGCGCCACAACTACTGAGCCTGTGCTCTAGAGCCCGTGAGCTACAACCACTGAAGCAAGTGCCTGGAGCCCATGCTCCTCAACGGGAGAGGCCACTGCAATGAGAGGCCTGAGCTCCGCAGCGAGGAGTGGCCCCCGCTCGCCGCAACTGGGGAGAGCCAGCGCGCAGCAACAAAGACCCAAATCAGCCAAAAGTAACTAAAAAAACAAACAAACAAAAATGCAGCCATTCCTCCCCAGCACTCCTTGTCCCCCTTCCCTGCTTTATTTCATTCCATCGTGCTTACTCCTCTCTAATATACTATGTATTTTAATAATGCATGTGTTTGTTGTCATCTGCTCCCACCAGAATTAAGCTTGTGAGGACAAGGTCTTGGATCTGCTTTGTTCAGTTGCTCAACAATGTCACAAAGGCTCCAGGGTCCTTCCACCCTTTCCTCCTATTCCCCTAGGCTGGCTCTTCTCTTGGTTTCAAGAGAGCCACTGCCATTCCAAGCACCCATGCAGGCAATGTTCAGAGGCAGAAATGGGGCATCCCTGTTATATGTCCCTTTTATAGTGAGGAAAACTTCCTCAGAAGAATCCAGCAGACTTCCCTCACATTTCTTTTCCCAAGATGATGGGATATGTCTTAAAAAACTAAAAAAAGAGCCAACATATGATCCTGCAATCCCACTCCTGGGCATATATCTGGAGAAAAACATGGTCTGAAAGGATACATGCACCCCAATGTTCATTGCAGCACTATTTACAATAGCCAAGACAAAGAAGCAACCTAAGTGTCCGTCGACAGAGGAATGGATAAAGAAGATGTGGTACATATATACAATGGAATATTACTCAGCCATTAAAAAAATAATGAAATAATGCCATTTGCAGCAACATGGATGGACCTAGAGACTGTCATACTGAGTGAAGTCAGACAGAAAAAGAGAAATATCCTATGGTATCGCTTATATGCAGAATCTAAAAAGAAATGATACAAATGAACTTATTTACAAAACAGAAACAGACTCACAGACTTAGAGAATGAACTTATGGTGACAGGGGTTGGGGGGGGTGGGTGGAGGAGGATGAGGGAAGGGATAGTTAGGGAGTTTGGGATTGACATGTACACACTGCTATATTTAAAATGGACAACAAACAAGGACCTACTGTATAGCACAGGAAACTCTGCTCAATATTATGTAACAACCTAAATGGGAAAAGAATTTGAAAAAGAATAGATACATGCATTTGTACAACTGAATCAACTTTTGCTGTACACCTGAAACTATCACAACATTGCTAATCAACTATATGCCAATATAAATAAAAATTTTTTTTAAAAAAAGATTATGGGATATGCATGCTCTTGACCAGGCCGATGTACTGGCTTTGAGGATTCCGTGAACCGTCCCTACCACTACCACCAAGTTGTGTGAATCAAAAATAGTAGCGCATATATAAGAACAGGACAGGAAATGCCTCTCTCTGGCCAAGACAATTAGAAAAGAATTATGAAGGATGTTCTAAAAGGCTGAGGTGGAGATAGCTGGCTTCCTTAGGAACTAGGAAATAAATCTAGGCATCTTCCCCCTCCCCATAGTCTATCAGCTCTCATCTGACCCTGCCAACAGAAACCAACACGGACGAACAAGAATCCTCAATTTTAAACATCAGTACAAGGATGTAATAAGCACCTGGAAGAGAAGTGGGGACCACATACACATAATACAACCTTCATTTCCACCTTCGCCACCTCCCCTTCTTCATAAGACTACCAGTTCACAACTCAGCAACAGCCCACCCTTGGGGAAGAGTAAGAACTTCACCAAAGCCTTTGGAGACATACTTCTGAGTACTCTGATCCTTGCCCACCACTGAGGCCCATGACATGACTGCCTCTGTCAAGTCTTTCCTCCAGGGTAGGGGCTGTGATAAGTTAAAATAAATACCCTACAAGTGTGTGGAATAAAGATACACAAACAAGTGAATCTGAAGGTTGCAATGGAAAGAGATGAGCCACTCAACTGCCCCTTCAAGGAAATTCTGGTTACCCCAGCTGCTGGGGTATCATCAGCAGACGGCTTTCAGGTGTCAGCCCCTTGGCAGGGGGAGGGGGTTGCCTCAGCTTCAGAGAGTTGCCTGGACCAAGATCATGCCTTTCTCATGACATCCACATCCAATGAGTGATTGAGGTGAGAGTATAAAGCCACTGGACAGCGTTTACTGCCCGCATTCTGATTCCAAAAGTATAGTCTGTTTATTATCATATTTTTCTGTTCTTTCGTAATGCCCTAGTTTTAATTATTCTAACTTTAAGATAAGTTTTAATATGTCTAGTAGTGCAGAGCTCCTTTACTATTATTCTTTTCCAAAAGTTTATTGGTTTTCCTTACTTGTTTAGTCTCAGTTTTTATTGGGTTGCATTCAACATTTCAATTAAATTTATGAAGAATGACAGACAATGTGGCGTTCCCTCCAGGCTCTCCATTTATTCAATGTCTCACAGTATAATCTAGTGTTGTGAATTCTTAAAGAAATTAAAGAACTAAAGAATCCCATTATTAGAATACTACACACCATATGCAAAGATACTCCATACTACTGACTATTTGTACCCTTTGATATTTGAAATTGGATAGGCTAGCATCCTAGCTACTAGTTGTAGCCAAATATAATCAGGCCCTCCTTCCCTTTCTTCCAGATGGAAATGATTCCGATATGGTCTTGGCCCTCTATCTCTCAGCCTAGTGGCTAACACGAAAAACTAAGAAGCAAAAAACTCTGATGATTGATATGAGCTGTGCAAGGCAGTCAACTCACTAGAAATGTGGCAGAAAATCAGCTCTGGCTTAAAAAGTGGGGAATGAAGCTAAGAAATAGCTGGGCTGATACCATTCATCGCTTTTTATCTACTATTCCACTGAAAACCACATGACCACGATGGTGGAATATTAGAAAGCAAATATTATTCATAAATATAGAGCTATAACAATGAATGTCCTAACTGCCTTGAGTCAGTCCATCACTTCTAAGAATGAGTGTCCCACTCCTACACTCACATTGCTGATTTTTACTCACAGGATCCTGAATTAGTTCAAGTCTGGAATTGACAGAGAAGGAACTTCTCTGTCAAAAGTAGTTTCAAGATGCAGCTAAAACACCTCTCAATATTAAAACTATCACGTGGGACTTCCCTGGTGGTGGGGTGGTTAAGAATCCGCCTGCCAATGCAGGGGACACGGGTTCGATCCCTGATCCGCGAAGATCCCACATGCCACGGAGCAACTAAGCCCATGTACCACAACTACTGAGCCTGTGCTCTGGAGCCCGCGAGGCACAACTACTGAACCCACGTGCCACAACTACTGAAGCCTGCACGTCTAGAGCCCATGCTCCACAACCAGAGAAGTCACTGCAATGAGAAGCCCGCACACCGCAACAAATAGTAGCTCCCACTTGCTGTAACTAGAGAAAGTCCGCGCACAGCAACAAAGACCCAACGCAGCCAAAAATAAATAAATAAAATAAATCTAAAGAAATAAAAAAATAAAATTAAATTAAAATAACACATTTTTATGTTCAAACCTAGAAAGGTCATGAACATATTCATAATAGCCTTATGTTTAACATACTTCTAGGTCTGGCCATCACTATTTTCATTTTGCTCAACAAATTGACATCTCTCCACTTTCACTGAAGACTAGGATAATATATTCGTGGTTTATACTGATACAAATACCAGAAAAAAAAAATCGGCATCTCTCAAATTTAACAGTTTTGCTCTAAGAATAATCTTATAGGTCTTAGAAAGACTTTCCTCATTTTTTCCCCTGGGTGTCTGGGGATATTAGGTCTGAGAATGCGAGAAAAGAGGTCTAATTTACATAAACTTACGTACTATTTATAATTTTTCTATTAATAACAACCAAAAATAATATATTGATTCTCCTTTCTTGACACATCTGCTCCAAATAAACAATCTGTCTTTCCCCCTAAGTTTCAGTTTCCCCCTATTCATTACAAAATTCCTACTACATTTATCCTTCCTCATCTTTTCCATATTATAAATTTCATCATTTAAGATTCGAGTTGTGTCACCACCTCTGTGGACTGAATTTTCATGATTCCCATTACCTCCAACGTAAAGCTACTGACTTCCTCTCGACTGTGCTCCTAGAGACCGTCTATGTAACACTATTAAGCACTTCCCATAATACATTATGCAAAGAGTCTCTGCTTCCTAACAAACACAATCAATTTGTTATCTTTGTATTCCCAGCACCTAGCACAATGCCTGGCATATAGCAGAGGTCACTCAAATGTTTGTTGGGTGAATAAATGCATCTAGGCCAACACAGCTGATATATCAAAATCATCTCACTACTTCTTGAACTCCTCTCTATAGAAATAAAACTACATGCCAGTAAGAGATGTCTGTGTGAGACATAATAACATAAGGTACTTAACATTAGGCTTTTTAAAGCATTAAGATAAATTGAGAAACAACTCAGTTCTTCCATCTGTCCTGCCTGGGTTGGACGACCATCCACGTGGAAGTAGGAACACTTTAGAGTAATTAGAAACCTTAGAAAACCCTCCAGTCTCATGAATAAAGTACTCCAGGAGCTTAACTCAGGGGCACCGAGATGAAGGTGGAAGATACTTTAGTCACGGGACCACTCTCCCTCTCCCCAGCCCTGAAAAAGATAATCAGGGGGAGAGGAGAGACTCTTGGGAAAATGGTACTATAGTCAATGCCTACCAATTTTAGCTTCTTAAATCTAAATTCATTAAATTCAATTTGTAACTATAAAAATGTACTGCATGTTTTGAAAACCCCCTCCATTTTCACATGTTTTACAATATTTAGAGCTGTAAAAAGTGAGTCTTTTGTACTTTTTCTAATTTTTAGGAGAAAACAAGGAACAAGTCCCCTAAACATATCCTTTCCACTTAACTTCACTCCTTTTCCTGTTTTCTTTTTTACCCCCAAACCTCACCATCTCCCTTCACCCCTGCCCCTTGGGATTAGACATCTCCCCACAAAGCCTCCCTTATGTAGCTCTGGAGAAAAGGTGCTTATGCCTTAGATGGGAAAAATTCATCTGACTCCATTTTTTTTTAAAGGCCCACTTAATTATAATTATCAGAGATGCTACACAAATCAAGGTCCATTTCTTTTTTACATTGCCCTTGAAAATATATTCATGACAATTTTAATCTCAGATGACGAGACTCACTTTCAGTCAAATCAAAAAATCTGTCATAGCATCATCAGGGATTCCATCCCAAACCAAGTATTTATTTCTTTTTTTTAAGCCAAGGTTATTATATATTTTATTCATTACAGCCTATTTAACTAGAACAGCCATCTGCAATAAATAAAAACCTTATACCATGTGAAATTGTTCTACCAATAGGGCATGAATAGGTCCCATTCTTTTTAAGCCCTGAGTTCTACATTTGGTTCAGGTATTGTAGACCCCTGGACAAGGCATCTTTGAAGAAATTTTCAAATAAAGATGTTTATTTTCTACACTTGGAGGAAAAAAAAGGCCTGCCAATGGAAACATCTGAATTTTATTTTTTGAGGTGAGAAAAATATAAAAATTATTTCTAACATTATTATGCTTAAGATTCCAAGATGATGTTGCTAATACTATAGAAGCAGAGTATTATGGGCTGAATATTTGTGCCCCCCCCCAATTCATATGTTTAAGGTCTAACCCCCAATGTGATGGTGTTTGGAGGTGGGGCCTATGGGAAGTAATTAGGTTTAGCTGAGGTCATGAGGGTGGGGCCCTCATGATGGGATTCGTGACCTTGTACAAAAAGGAAGATAGAGAGAGCTCTTTCTCTCTACACAACACACCTAGGAAAGGCCAAGTGAGGACACAGGGAGAAGACAAGCCAGGAAAGAGGCTCTCACCAGGAAGTGAATCTGCCAGCACCTTGATCTTGGACTTCCCAACCTCCAGAACTGTGAGAAACAAAGGTCTGCTGTTTAAGAGACCCAGACTATGGGGCTTCCCTGGTGGCCCAGTGGTTAAGAATCCACCTGCCAATGCAGGGGACATGGGTTCGAGCCCTGGTCGGGGAAGATCCCACATGCCATGGAGCCACTAAGCCCGTGCACTACAACTACTGAGCCTACACTCTAGAGCCCACAAGCCACAACTACTGAGCCCGCATGCCACGACTACTGAAGCCTGAGCGCCTAGAGCCCGTGCTCTGCAACAAGAGAAGCCGCCGCAATGAGAAGCCCGCGCACCACAACGAAGATTAGCTCCCGCTCACCGCAACTAGAGAAAGCCTGCACACAGCAACAAAGACCCAACACAGCCAAAAATAAACATAAATAAATTGAAAAAAAAAAGAGAGAGAGACCCAGACTATGATATTTTATTATGGCATCCTGAGCTGACCAAGACATAGAATTTGTTCAAAACAGCATGGGGATGCAGTCAGAAGCTCTGGACTTGATTGCCAGCTCCATCACTTGGCTGAGGGTCCTTCAATCAAGCCTTTCAACCTTCAGGAATTCCATTTCTTAGGCTTTAAACTACAAGAAATAATACCCACCCTACAGAATTCCTATGAGGATTACATGTCATAGCATATGAGAATGTATTTTATGAAACTGTAAAGTCTTATTCAAATGTTTTATTTTCCTGTATCTGCCAATATCTACGAAGATGACTGCATGATATATAGTTGTTTTTTCCTAAACAGCACAGGCTGCTGTAGGTATTATCTATATCATTAACTCTTTCCTCTTTGCATCAGCTGCATATCCCCTGTCAATCTGACCAAGCACATATACCTCCACTTTAAAGAGTGGTTTATTTATTACTGTATCACCCATGGAATCTATGGTTACAATATACTACTTAAGCCATGCCTTTAGTGTCCCAAGTGTTTCTTTCACTCAATTTGCTTGTGATTAACCTTTGAATTACTATGCTTTGTCTATTCCAAGATGCACATTTTTATTCACTTTTTACCTTTGAAATCAGAATGCCTTACAATTGATGGCGTGTCAGTTTAATAGGCCATTTTTCTTTCTTAATGCTTATAAGCTGCATCATTTCATGATCAATGGTGTCTCAGATCTGATGAAAGAAACAGAACCTTGCTGGTCTCCACCCTCCTCTTTCAGGTCACAAAATGAACAAAGGACAGCTTCCAAATGCAAGATTCTCTGGTACTGCAGTGCCTATTACATTCCAACGCCACCGCTAGTCAAGAAGGCAGAAGCTTGCCCATCCAAAACTAAGACCCGACAACCTTAGCATATGCTCATTCATTTACTCAGGCGACACAGGCATTTGCCACCAGGCAAAGCACCTCACTCCCTAAACTGTCAGTTCTGTGAGGGCAGGGTCCGTGTCTGGTTTTTTTCTTTACCACTATACACTCAGAGCCCAATAGTGCCCGGTACATGATAGGAGCTCAATGAGTATGTTTTGGCTGATTAAATTCAAGAAGTACACACTGAGTAGTGTCCACATGTCAGACTTTACCCTGAGAATAATAGCAGATACCTGCAAATAGGTCATGTTTTGGTGAAGGAAATGTGTGTGAACCCAACTGGTGCTCTAATTAAATATAAACAAAGCGTGCAAAGAGAAAGCAATCACTCTTGCAGAGTGGGATTTTCTACAGGAGGTGACACTGGTTTCGAGTCCTTGAGTAGGAATGGGCCATGCAGAGAAGGAGAAGTAGGCAAAAGCAGAGAATGGGGTAAAGGAAGGGTATGTGGATGGAGTAGGTGGCACACAGAGAGAAACAGAAAGAAACAGTTCTGTAGAAGGACACTGGTGGAGGCTGTATGTGCCAAGATAACAAGCAGGACCAGCTACATAATTTGCTGGGGCCCAGTGCAAAATAGAAATGCGGGGCCCCTTGTTCAAAAATTAAGACTTTCAGGATGGTGACAGCAGAGCATCAAACCAAAGACAGGGCCCTGTGCAAATGCACAGGATACAGACCTATGAAGGCGGCCCTATACCACGTTGACAAGTCATCCTGTGTATTAGAGTACTTAGCAGAGGTTCTTAAGCTGGGAAGTGACACGACCACACTTGTTTTTAGGAAGGAAATGCTGTGGCAAAGAGGACACAGCCTATTATCAAAAGTAACGGGCAGCTGGGACAGAACACAGCAGCTGCCGAATTAGTCCTAAGAGAAGGGGCCCAAAGAAGGGAGGCAGCAGTGGAAACGGGAGATCTCTGAGTTAGAGTCTGAGTCGGGGGAGAGAGGACACGATGGTTTTATCCATCTGCTTTAGATAGTTTATTAACTATCGTATCTTAGAGCTAAAACAGTCCTCATTTGGGACTTCCCTGGCGGTCCAGTGGTTACGACTCTGCATTCCAATGCAAGGGCCACGGGTTTGATCCCTGGTCAGGGAACTAAGATCCCACATGCTGCGCAGCCAAAAAAATAAATAAATCAAAAAATAAAACAGTCTTCATAAGTTTTGCATATGAGGCAACATTCCTCCAATATGTCTCGGCATTTTTTAAATCACATAAAATGTTTCTCTGTTATTTTTGTTTTTTATTTTTTTTGGAAAGCAACTTTTTTCTTGAGGTAGCTTACTTACTTCTCTTTATTGGCTTGAGAAATGAAATTATAGTCATCTCTTGGTATCCAGGGGGATTGGTTCCAGGACCCCCTGTGAATATCAAAATCCACAGAGGCTCAAGCCCCACAGTCAGCCCATGTATTCATGGATTCAACCAACCCAGGATCGTAAACATAATACATGATCCTGTGGTTGGTTGAATCCACAATGTGGAACCCACAGATACAGAGTGCTGTGAGTACTACCAGTAAGATCTGGGCCAGAGCTGACCAATTTTCCATGCAGGATAGTCGTGAACTAAAAATCAAGTTGGAAATCAAAAGGGATATTTTTGTTACCCTCCATAACATTCCTCCCTTCTTCTTTCAAAGAGAAAAGTAGTTAGAACTAATTGAAGTCAAATATCACACGGTGCCTTTCTTCTAAAAATGCTGATTGTGCTTTTTTTTTTAAGTGACCTCTTTTTATTTCAACCTGTCACTCTGTTTTTACAAGATTCCACTCTTGTTTTGTGAGATCTTGCCACAGGAAAAAGTATTCTTTTCAAGATCTGGGTCTCTCACTTTGGTGTTTAGAAAAACGAAGCTTAACAGTTGCTTTTATTTCTTTAAAGACAAAACAAAACTAGGAACTTTCGAAAAAACCACCATAAAATTTAAAATATCAGCTATTGAAATGAGTATTTTACTTTACGGCAATTAATACTTTGAAGATCAATATAGTTCAACATTTTGTCAAGAGTAGAACCATTTTTCTATTTAACACAAAAAACAAACCTCTTCATTTAAACTGTGAAAAGAGCACAGTCTTCATATATTAAACCAAAGTAAAAGCAAAAGTGCTTGATTTAGTCTCCTCCTGTACTCTTTGAACTAAGGATAAGGACCCGACACCAGTCATCCTGGCTCTAGGACGTCCTAAAGAACTCAGAGGTTCCACGTAAAATGCATAGGGTTGCAGTTAATAGTCTACCAACTAAACAGGAGTAATAACTATTATAGTTATCAATTACTGAGAATCAACTAGATGCAAAAAAGTCTACTGAATGACATTATGTCATTTAATCTGCAAAAGAATTTACTGGTACCTTGCTGAAACTTGCAAATGATTACTCTCATAAATTTCAGTTTTCATCATTTGAAAGGCCATCATTTACTTATTTATTTTTTTTAAATTTTGAAATAATCTCAAGCAAAGTTGCAAATGCTGTACAAGGAACTTTTTTTCCGGAACCATGTCCCATTCAGTTGCTGATAAGATTCCATTACCCATAAATCCTTCAATGTAGCAGTTCTCAAACTGTGGTCCATGACCCTGAGGGTTCCTTAGAGTCAGAAATACCAAGACATTATTTGCCTTCTTCAGTGTTTTGACAATTACACCAATGGCACAAGAGCAATGATGGGTAAAACTGCAAGAATCTTAACAGGAATCAAAGCAGTAGCACCTAACTATGTTAAAAGTCACTGTATTCTTCACATACTGGCAGTAAAAAAGAAAATAAGTCAGTTTCGTTAAAGAATGTCTCCTGATGAAGCAGTAAAATAATTAATTTTCTTAAATCTCTATTCTTGCGTACACATCTTTTTAATGTTCCATGTGACAAAATGGGAAGTGTGCATAAAGCACTTTTTCTGTGTACCTAATACAATGGCCGTCTTGAGAAAAAGCAGGTGCAATTGAGTCATGAGCTGAATTAGCCCCTTTTTTTCATGCAGCATCATTTTACTTGAAAGAACAACTGACAGAAAAACTATGCTTATTCAGATTTGGCAGACATGCCTTAAAAAAAAGAATGAAGTAAGTCTGTCGCTTCAAGAAAAACAAGCAACAGTATTTATTGTCCATGATAAAACTGGAGATTTTAAGTGAAAATTAGAATTTTGGAAAACTTGTATCCACCATCATGAGACTGAAAGAAAAGATTTTTCTGATGAGATTAGGGGTGATATTCATAATTGTAATTTGGGGGGACTGTGCCAACAACAGTAAGATCTGCAGAACTCAGGAACCAATATTTTCCAAAGATCAATGCATCAAGTTACAAAATCATGATTGGCAAAAGACCGATTCAAAGTGGGAGGTAGACAAACGGATTTTTAAGGTAACTGAGTATGAAAAATTGATATGTTTTCAGGTTCCATATTGCAACTAACCTTGAAGAAACCTCCACTTAAGGAGTTTTGATGTAGTATCCAAGAAGAATATCCACAATTATCTGAAGATGCTACTGAAATCACTTTCTCTTTTCCAACTACATATCCATGTGAAGCCAGATTTTCTTCTTATACTTCAACTAAAAGAACATATCTCAGCAGACTGAATGCAGAAGCAGATCTGCAAACGCAACTGTCTTCTATGCCAGATATCAAAGAGATTTTCAAAAATGTAAAACAATGCCACTCTTCTCACTGAACCTTGTTTTCAGAATAAAGTTATTTTTCTTACTAAAAATACATTACGTAAACACAGAATGTGTTTATTGCTATTATTTTTACATGAATTAAATAATTATTTTTAAAAATGACTCAGTTTGAATTTCTAATACAATAAACATTGATAGCTATATCCCACATAAACAAAAGCTCTTTGGGGCTCTCAATAATTTTTAAGAGTATAAAGGGGTCCTGAGACTAAAAAGTTTAAGAATGTTCCTTTTGTATTTATTTCCTACAGTCTCCTAAATATTACATAACCATCAAAATCTAGAAATTAACCTTGATACATTACTGCCTTCTAATTCTTGGGGTCTGTTCAAATTTCATCAATTGTCTCAACAATGTCCTTACTGCACAAGGATCCAAATCAGGATCATCCACTGCATTTAGCTGCCATGTCCGTTCAGCTTCTTTCAATCTAGAACAGTTTTCCAGTCTTTTCCTGACCTTTATGACTTAGACACTTTGAAGATCACAGGCCAATTACTTTGTAGAATGTCTCTCAATTTAGGTTTGTATGTTTCCTCATTATTAGATTCAGGTTATACATCCTTGGTGGGAATATCATAGATATGAATTGTGTTTCTCATTGCATCCTATCAATTGTCCCATTACCGATGAAGATACATTTGATCTCATATTAAGGTGGTGTTTGCCTGGCTCCTCCACTGGAAAGTTACTATTTCTCCCTTCGTAATTAACAAATATTTTGGTATTTTGTGGGCAGAGATTTTGAGACTACATAAAATCCCCTTTCTCATCAAAATTTCAATTTATGCATTTATTTATCAGTATTAGTATGGGCTCATAATTTCCTATTTTAGTCAATAGATTATAATTTCTATCATTTTAATTTTAATGTTCAATTTATCCAGATTTGATTAATGGGAGGGAGTCCCTTCAAGCTGGCTTCTGTGCCTTTTTGACATGTCCCCATTATTCTTTGAATACTTTCTTGATTTCTGGCACCATAAGATATCCCAGGCTCACCTTCTATTTTCCCTGCCCCAGCCCTGGAACTAGCCATTTCTCCAAGGAACACTGCATCCTTTATTAGAAAACAGTCTGGAAGCCAAGATCTGGGTGCTGAGTTTACTCATTATTATTGGGGTGTAGCCGCTCCCAGTAAAGACCATAAGCTTTGGCAGCCAACTTTTGCAGTGTCACAGGCACAATACAAGTACATATTGGGTAGTGTCCCACAGAGGACTTAGTTGCCGCTGAGAGACACTACTTGAGATGCTTTGATAGAGGAGCCAAAGATGCTGTAGGCAGGCCTTGGGGCTCTTCTCCAGAGCTTAGAATACTGTAAATGTATCCAAGTCTCTTGGATACTAAATACACAAATGTCTTTGATATATAATGTGTAATAAAGGCTGATAAAACACTATAATTTAAGCCTTAGTTTAAGAAGGGATAGCTTTATTTGGGCCTTCACTTGGTAGATAAAGTATGAAAAAATATCTGAGCTATGTAGGGCAAAATGAGCTCTTGGTTACTTATGGAGTTTCACGCTAAAGATATATAAGCAACTTCCATACTTTGCTCAAATCATTTCCAGAAAGTACACCAAACAGATATTGAAAAAGAGATCCCATTTGCCCACAGAAACACGTTTATAATTGGAATTTCTGTTACTAAAATCAATCATAGCTAAGCCCAATAACATAAATATACAAATAATACCATCAGCCTCTACAATAATTTAAAATGGTAAAATTATGCTCCCAAATACTGATTGCCTTGATGACCCAATTTACTATAAAGTATATACTTAGCATATAAAAAATGTAACTATCATATCATAAATTTGACCTTAAAACATATTAGTCCCACTTAATATACAATAAAACTGCCCTCCTAGAATTTAGAATGATTTGGGCAGTATGGGCCTTTAAAAAAAAGCTCAAGGATGTATGAGCTAAACCTGTTAATTAACAAATTTCTCTGTAGCAGACAGAGGCAGTATCATTTCCAACTGTCCTTACAGTTGCTTCAAAGTAGCAGAAGCTCAATAGATATTATTACAATGTGGGTATCATAAAGGCAAAAATGAGGGATTTTCTCAGTACTTAAAAATAGACAAACTAAGATGGATATTAGACAGTAATACCAACACACTGGTTGAATCAAGGCAGTTCCTAGAAGAGTCCCTGAACTCCCTAAAATTGTAGGCAAAATACTATGTATACATATTTTTATAGGAATAAGGTTTTTATCATTTGGAATCACAAAATGGTCCATGACCCTCAAAAGAGTAAACATTTTTGGTTAAACTGCTCTCCAGAAATAACCACTGTGAACATTATGGGCTGTGATCTTGCAGACAATTTTAGATGCATATCGACATAACACAGAGTTGGTTCATGAGGTTAGTATTTGTATATATGTGGCATGTTGGTTTTTTTTTTTTAAACAAAAGTAAAACCAGACTTTCTCTAAATATGCTACTCTGTAACTTGCTTTTTTCACTAAAGATGGCCTTCCATGTCAGTACATACGGAGAGAAATTTTTTTTTTTTTTAAACTTTGGGTTTATTTTTTATTTATTTATTTATGGCTGTGTTGGGTCTTCGTTTCTGTGCAAGGGCTTTCTCTAGTTGCGGCAAGTGGGGGCCACTCTTCATCGTGGTGCGCGGGCCTCTCATTATCGCGGCCCCTCTTGCTGCGGAGCACAGGCTCCAGACGCGCAGCCTCAGTAATTGTGGCTCACGGGCCCAGCTGCTCTGCGGCATGTGGGATCCTCCCAGACCAGGGCTCGAACCCGTGTCCCCTGCATTGGCAGGCAGATTCTCAACCACTGCACCACCAAGGAAGCCCCGAGACATTTTTAATTACACAGAATTGCTAGGCCACAATTTATTTAATCAGCCATTCAAAACATAGTATGAGCAGGCACAGATCAAAGGAAGAATTCACTGTACTGGAGAAGGAGAGTGTATCCTGGCAAGTTATAAGAAACAAAATGTGAGAAGTCAATGAATTCAGAGGAAATTGTACAGGTCACCAAAACTTTATTTTTAAAAGAAGACAAAGTAAGGACTCAGGAAACTACAGAATGTTTTGTTAACACCAAAGCCAAAAGCAGTTTGACCAAAAGGAGTTGTGGCTGCAACTAAGGCTGCTCTCCTCACATACACCTGCCCCAGCTTCCAAGACCCTCCCCAGGCCAAAGCGATTAGAATAAAAGAGAAAAAAACATACGTATACAAATAAAGTATGTAGAATAAATCATAATCCAAGGCAGGGCTATTTGTAGTCTCATTAAGGCCACCCTGGGGAATGGTCTGGGGAAGAATCTGGAAAAGGCTATACCACAAGCAACAAACAAAGGCATGAAGTCCTACAGGAAAAACACTGAGTAATGTATTAAAGAGCCCTACTGAGCTACAGCATTCAAGAGTATTTGTGGACTCTGGTCACCTCTTTTACCCCCATAACTGCGGTCAAGATGGGCAATAAATCCGTGCCTACCGTTCTAATCATCCCTATCAAGGTCTGGAAGGAATCACTGACCAAGAAGAGGTAGCTTATGTTCCCACTGCCCTGTTAACACAGAGCAATCTAGCTCTTACTATCTCCATTGAGAGGTTGGGCCCTGTCTCTGCTCAAACAGGAAAATGGATTAGGGAGTCACTGACAGACATTTAGATAGTTTCCCATTTCTCACTACTATAAATAATACTGTGTTGAATATCCTGTATATAAATCTTTGTGCAGTTACCTGAGTTCTTCTGTAGGATAAATTCCTACATGTAGAACAGTCAGGGTATATGTGTTTTTAGATTGGGTACAGGAGAAAAGGGAATCAACTTCTGCTTTTTTATAGTCTGAATTAAGTAGTTGATGAATTTCAGAAAGCCAGAAGCATTTCTGTCATTTTAAAAGAAGAAATACTTCCCCAGGTCAAGACTGGCTCCCAGGGCTAACAGAACTATAAACAGAGCCAGGCTGCAAGCACTAAAATACATAAAGAAATAAAGTGTTGAGTAGAGAGAGAGAGAAATGCTGGAGAGACCTGAATGTAGAAAAAATGAGAGTCACTAAGGCAAGTCTTGGAAATGTTCTTCCAAGCACAGGCTGAGGGAAGTCGGCCAGAGATAGCAAACAGGTATCCAGGCAAGGCTGTTCCCACCATGGAAATGGAGACGCCAGACTCTTTTCACTTGATGCCCTCAGACACACAAACTCTTTGGGCAATAGATGGCCATGCTCATGAAGGGAAATTTTGGTTTTATTTTGCCTTCCTCTGTACATCTGCCAACAGGGAGTAGCTACAATGAGAAGTATTATAGGCTGTACCATAGTTATACTTCCTTTAAAATAAGTAAATAAATAAAACTGGGCATTTGATTTTGTTTATCGGCCTATGAAACTTGGTTTCATGCAATTTTACCCTTGAAAGGCATATTTACTCTGAATATTTGGACAAAATCAGGTTCAGGGCCTGCAATATTTATATACCAGTTTGTAAATCTTGGCCAATTCTCCAGAAGTTTCCTTTTGAACTGAACAGTGTGGAATTTAAGTTTTCTGTCTTAGACATGCAGGCACACAGGCTCTCTCCGTCCCCAGCCCGGGCCACTGCTCTTTGGCAGCAACCATAAATGCATCACTGCAGGCCACTCTCGGTACACGGTCCCTCAGCCACAGCAGCCTGCCTACAGCCAGATTTCACACTCTGTACCTGAACTGAATACGTTCCTCTGACAACTTGGAGCTGTCCTGTTCTATTTCCGACTTAATATTTCTCTTATCTCACAGCGCTCTTCTAAAACAATCACAATGGCAACCTTTGAGTGCTTACCACATGCCAGGCACTGAGCCAAGTGTTTTCCATGAATCATCTAACTGAATTCTCACAACAATCCTAAAACATAGTGCTAGGACTGTCTCCATTTTAAACTGAAGTGAAACAGCTTGCCCAATGTCAGAAAGTTCTGTTAGAGACCAGATGGGAAGCCAGGCATCCAGCGCTGGAGAAGGCATCTTACTCCCAGCCCCCCTCTCTCTTGATCATGTCAGCTGCTGCTTCCTTATTAACTGAGGCTGGCAGCCTTACGTTTATTTTTATTTTATTTTACTTTTCAAATAAATTTATTGATTTATTTATTTTTGGCTGCATTGGGTCTTCGTTGCTGCGCACGGGCTTTCTCCAGTTGTGGCAAGCAGGGGCTACTCTTTGTGCGGTGCGTGGGCTTCTCATTGCGGTGGCTTCTCTCGTTGCAGAGCATGGGCTCTAGGCTCACGGGCTTCAGTAGTTGTGGCACGTGGGCTTCAGTAGTTGGCGGTGCACGGGCTTAGTTGCTCCACGGCATGTGGGATCTTTCTGGACCAGGGCTCGAACCCATGTCCCCTGCATTGGCTAGCGGATTCTTAACCACTGCACCACCACGGAAGTCCCCAGCCTTACATTAAGATCCTTACATTTAGATCAAACAATATAACAAAATTTTCAGTTTTAGAATGACTCTTGACTTGCTGAGGATTATTGCTACATTTAACCCATAAATTTACTTTTGAAACTCTCGGTGTATGAATATCTGGAAACATGGCCCTGAACACCTTGAGTCTGGCTAGTCTCCTTCTGTTGATGACATAATTCAAATCCGGATAGTCTCATCATCTATAAAGCACATCCTCCAAAGTCTCTTTATAAGGCAGTTGATGCTATGGACATTCATTCACTCATTCAACAGATATTTATTGAGTGCCAACTATGTGTGGAAATATTAGCCATGACCCAAACCAATCTGCTTATCTTGGAGCTTAGAGTCTATGCAGGAGTGGGGGCAGACAGGAAAGAGACAGGTAAAAATATAAAAAATATAATGCATCGGGCTTCCCTGGTGGCGCAGTGGTTAAGAATCTGCCTGCCAATGCAGGGTCACGGGTTCGAGCCCTGGTCCAGGAAGATCCCACATGCCACGGAGCAATTAAGCCTGTGTGCCACAACTACTGAGCCTGCACTCTAGAGCCCGCGAGCCACAACTACTGAGCCCGCGTGCCACGACTACTGAGGCCTGCGCACCTAGAGCCCACGCTCCGCAACAAGAGAGGCCACTGCAGTGAGAAGCCCGCGCACCACAACGAAGAGTAGACCCCGCTCACCACAACTAGGGAAAGCCCACGCGCAGCAACAAAGACCCAACACAGCCAAAAATAAAATAAATTAATTAAAAAAAGAAGAATGATAAAAAAATTTAAAAATAAAATTAGAAGAAAACTAAGTTGGAAAGACAAATTAAAAAAAAAAAAAGATAATGCATCAAATTTGGTAACAAATGCCACAGGGAAAAATTAAGCAAGGTGAGAGGGAAAGGGAATGACTGAAAAACAATTTTTTTAAAATGAAAATATTTTTTGAAGCTAAGAAATTGCCTACTCCTAATTTGTTAAACTGGTACAACATTGTGTTTAAATTCCTATGCCATTCTTAGTGTGCAACAAATTCGTAATTACAGGTTCTTAATGGATCAAATTATATAGCTAATTGAATGCTGAATCCTTAAGAAGTAAATTTACTTGTTTTTGCTATACCTTTCAATTATTTCTAAGAAAAAAATGAGTATTTGAAATTTTTCCAATTGACAAATGTCACACAATTTAATGTAAAATATAAAACACAATGTGTCTATCATTAATAAATCCTATGTCTCTATATGTGTATTTTCAATCAAATTTGTAGGAAGTCTAAGTGGTCATTTTGAGGAAACCAATTCATATTACCCTAAAAGTAATAATCCCAGGCAGACCTTTATAGTCACTGAACTGGTCCCTCAGCCAACAGCCTTCTGTAGCAACATTTCCTTTTTCCTTTATAAGCTTCAGTAATGACCACAGTGTCACTGCCATGAAAAGTTACTTTGAAAAGCAAAGGCCAACATCTTTTATCTCCCTTTTATCCTCTCTTATTCCTCATTATCAAATGCCACCAACAAGCAAGACTTAAGAGCTATGTAAATGAATCACATTGCACTGGAAAGTTACAAAGAGCACATCCCTGTACAGAGTTTTATTAAAAAAAAAAAAGAAAAAGATTCTACATCTTCCTTAGAAACACTAAGATGATACATGAGATGATATCCTCATGTATGATTATGTAACATAGGTATGATATCTATGTATATGCAGCCAAGAGTATGGGAGGCAATGTAATATGGAGCAGAAGGGAGTAGGGTGGGGACTGGGGGTTGGGAGAGGGTAGATCACCTACATCCTGCTACCAATGCCTCCCATGAAATGACAGAGACACTAACCTTTATTCTCTCAAAGATCCAAGTCAGCAAAATTATTTTGCAAATGTCAATCAATTTCCAACAATTCTTAAAGTGGCAGCCAACTTTAGGATCTGCAGTGGGAAAAGGAGCAGCAAGTTTTCTTTCTTAGTAGGGACTGGAGACCAGGATGATGAAAAGCAGAAAGATAAAGAATCATCTGTCCAAAGGGAAGGCAGCAGTGGATCACGTGGAAGACATTTTGCAAACTGTCCTGAGTAAATAGCAGTTATATTTCTCACTTTGCCCCAAGAAAGCAATTAACATATTATACCTGGAATGGCAAAGACTGAAGTTTAAGCTCTCCCCTTACATTCAAAAATTTCTCAAGTATGTTATCTTGTTTGATCCTTACAACAATCCTCTAAGTTATAGAAAGCAGATATTATCAACATCATAGACGTGAATACATCTGTCCTACACAAAGTACAAGAGACAACCAGGTGTCTCGGGTGACAAAGGTGTCAGTGGAAGACCAGAGATGGATCCAGGTTGCCTAACAAATGGTTAATCCATGGTCACAGAATCATGCACTGTTACCAGTACTTGGTATTTAATAGAGCATTCTGGATAAAAACAGTGTTGTCACTTGATTTCACATTCCAAAATGGAACTTTTTTAAAAAGGTATGGATTCCAGCTCATTTAAGAATCTTGATAACCCTTAATAATTAAGATTCATTAACCATTAATACCTATAACGAGAACTGATAAATGCCTATTAGGTTTCCCTTAGAGATTTTATTGCCCACACGGTAGATTATACTCCATGCCATGTCCTCTGCACTGCTTTGGGCAGGTCTCATTTGCCTTCCACATATTTAAGGTCATGAGGGTTAAGTGAAAAGTGATCAATTCAATCTCATGATTTTAAAATACAAGATAAAAACTGTAAATTCTGAAGGTCAGAAAGTTCAGGATGAATGTCATTAATTAAATTACCAAGTTCTAAAATATTCCATCACCTTTTTAAAATTTGAATCAAGGAAAATAAACTTTCTACAATACCTCAAGGAGCTTTCAGCAAATACTTTATTTACATATCCTGAAATGCTCATTCTTTATAATTTTATACCAAAGAGATTAGAATGGAAACATTAACACTAGTTCACAATACAGAAAAAATACTGCTTTTTAATAAAACTAATTTTAATATATTATGTAAAGAATATTTCTATGTATAAATGATTTATATATATATTTAAATATGCATATGTATACATCTATCAGCTTCTTAATTTAAGGAGAAAAAGATAAAAAGAGAACTTGAAGAAATAAATTTCTGAGTTGCCCACAAAAATGGATTTATGAAGGAGCACATCATAGTAGAATATATACCCTGTGGTCATGAAGGAGAGGGTGGAAGCTTTAATTTATTTTTATTTATTTATTTTTGACTGTGTTGGGTCTTCGTTTCTGCGCGAGGGCTTTCTCCAGTTGCGGCGAGCGGGGGCCACTCTTCATCGCGGTGCGCCTCTCACTATCGCGGCCTCTCTTTTAGAGGAGCACAGGCTCCAGACGCGCAGGCTCAGTAGTTGTGGCTCACGGGCCTAGTTGCTCCGCGGCATGTGGGATCTTCCCAGACCAGGGCTCGAACCCGTGTCCCCTGCATTGGCAGGCAGATTCTCAACCACTGCGCCACCAGGGAAGCCCCGAGTGGAAGGTTTAAAAATACATTCTTACCATTATTTGTGCAAAGAGCTCTCTGGATAGGAGCCACCAAATAATGACACGGGGCGGTGTCCTCTGCACCTGCACTGCCTGGACCCATACCCCAGTTCTGCAATATGACCTCAGCAGTGTGACCCAGGGAATATGTATGAGTTCTCTATTGCTGCATCATAAATTACCACGAACTTGCCTGTTTAAAACAGCAGACATTCATTGCCTCCCAGTTTCTGTAGGTTAAGAATCTAGGCATGGTGTAGCTGGGTCCTCTGCTCAGTCTCGGAGGCTGTGATCTCACCTGAGGCTCAGGTTCTCCTTTCAAGCACACTGGCTGTTGAGAGAATACCATTCCTTGCAGTTGCAAAACTGGGGCTCTCTGGTCCTAGAGCCCCCTTGCCATTCCCTGCATTATGGCCCACCCCGTAAAATGGCAGTTTGCTTCTTCGAGGCCAAAAGACTATTTCTGCTGCTTCAAATGTCTTAACCTCAGGGAAGGCTTGAGCCAGCTTTTAAAGAGCTCACCTAATTAGGTCAGGCACACCAAAGATAATCTCCCTTTTGAAGAGCTCTAAATCAACTGATGAGAGACCTTACTTCTATCTGCAAGCTCCCTTCACCTTTGCCATATAATGTAACCTAATCACAAGATGTCCTGCCAGCACTCAAGGGGAGGGGATTATACGGGGTATGTACACCATGGGGCATGAATCTTCAGGAGCATCTTAGAATTCTGCTTACCACAGACAGTTACCCCTCTGTATCTGACTTGTATCACCTTTCAAATGGGGATCACGAAAGCGCCAATCCCAGAGAGTTGCTTGATTCAATGAGTTGATTTCTATAAAGTTCTTAGAATAGTCCCTAGCACATTTAATGATTGTAGAAATAATACTTCGATAAAAATAAATAAAATAGTAGCCCACAAACTGTTGGGGCCTCCTCAATTTTATTTGGCCCCAATTAGGGCTAAGTTGATGGAAAATTGCAAGTTTTACATAAGACATCTTGGTTTCCTTTTAAAATTCTTTTTAAATAACTAGAAAATGTGGCACCCTCAGGCTTGCACTGCCACACAGTACAATTTGCAAGAGCCAACAACATGTTTACACGGGGCAAGAGCTCTCTGGCTCTCCAGACCTCACCACTCCTTCTAGCCTCATTCTAGCCCACTTCATTCATTTTCATTACCTTCCTGTTCTCTAAAAGCATATGCATTTCTAACCTGGGATCTAAACTGATCCCTTTCAGCCTATGCCCAATGAACGATATAGAAACAGAAAAAGGCATACAGTATAAATATATTTTTTGAAAACAAAAATGTTAAACTGAAAAAAATTAAACGGTGAAAAGCAAAAAATTTACTTTCCATGCCATTTTTTTTTTTAAAGCCAAAGGAGTATAAGCCAAGGAATCCAAGCACAGACATCTAAGTGAAACATTTCGTGGGCAGTATATAAGAACAAAAAGTTGAGATTCAAATGTGTTCAAGAGTATGAAATATTTACATTGCACTATGGATTCTGGGTTATAATGTTGTATTAACACACAGGTTCATCAATTGTAACAAATGTACCACTCTGGTGCAGGATTTTGATAGCAGGGGAGGCTGTGTGTACACAGGAAATCTCTCTAACCTTCAGTTCAATTTTGCTGTGAACCTAAAACTATCTCTAAAGAATAAAGCCTATTTTTAAAAACAAATAAACTACAAAATATTTTTAAATCTAGTAAGATAAAACCTTCTTCATAAAATATCCTTTAATTTTTCTAAACATCTTCAAAATGGCTTGAAAGTATTTTCTTTCCCCCAAAATCATTCCTAAGAATTTGACAACTTAAACTCCATTTACAGGGACTTCCCTGGTGGTCCAGTGGTAAAGAGTCAGCCTTCCAATGCAGGGAACACAGGTTCGATCCCTGGTTGGGGAACTAGGATCCCACATGCCACGGGGCAACTAAGCCCACGAGCCACAACTACTGAACTCGCGTGCCTCAACTAGGGAGCCTGCGTGCCGCAAACTACAGAGCCCACGCACCCTGGAGCCAGCGCGCCACAACTAGAAAAAAGCTTGAGTGCCACAAAGAAGAGCCCACGCCACAACGAAAAGATCCCGCATGCCTCAACAAAGATCCCATGTGCCCGCAACTGAGACCTGATACAACCAAAATAAATAAATAAATAAAATATTTTTTAAAATAAATAAGTAAAACCTATTCACAAAAAAGATTAGAAACAGCCCATATTCCCATGATACTCTGTTCTCAAGAAAAAGTAACCGCTCCTATGGATTTATTCTCCATTCGTACCGGATCACAAGCCAGTACATGGGCTATTTTACTTACTTTTTAAAATATATTAGTATTCCTAAAAGTCTGTGCAGCAGTACTTGATTCCCTTCATCTACCAAAAGCAGCTGCATTGTATAAAAGTCCCAGAGGCAATGTTGTTGTGTAAAATGATGATTTAAGTAACATTAAGCCCTTCTTGCAGAAATCATCTTGTACTTATGCCAAGAGAAAATTCAATTAATAACATTTTAGCTCTGTGTGTGAAAGGGTGATGGAAAGAAGGCAAAGCCAAAAAATAAAAGTATTTTAATTCATAATTTGATTAGGATGGTCCATGTGAATTTATATGAGTACACATATCTGTTGTGTAACATTTTCAAGAATGAACTTTTAAGAGAAAACAGGGGTGGGGAGCAGTGCGGGAGCTTACGCTATGTATTTTCCATTTAATGCAGTAATCTGCCACATATTCAGGCTCCATCATCATTAACATGATCTTTAAAATGTACTTTAAGTCTCCTCACTATAACTTATGACCACTTGAAGCCATGCCGAATGAACAAGGCAAACTGCCGGGTGAACCAACTTATAAAATTTTTGTTAACTTTGAAAAATTTCAGGGCTTCCCTGGTGGCGCAGTGGTTAAGAAGCCGCCTGCCAATGCAGGGGACACGGGTTCGATCCCTGGTCTGGGAAGATCCCACATGCCGCGGAGCAACTAAGTCCATGCGCCACAACTACGGAGCCTGCGCTCTAGAGCCCGTGAGCCACAGCTACTGAACCTGCGAGCCACAACTACTGAAGCCTGCGCGCCTAGAGCCCGTGCTCTGCAACGGGAGAAGCCACCGCAATGAGAAGCCTGCACACCGCAACAGAGAGTAGTCCCCACTCGCTGCAACTAGAGAAAGCCTGGGCACAGCAACGAAGACCCAATGCAGCCATAAATAAATAAATAAATAAAAGAATATACTCCATCAGTAATGTGTGTAATGGAATGGTGTGAATGAGTATTTTTAAAAAAAAAAGAAAAATTTCAAAGCAGTTCAGTAAAAAGGTTAGATGTTCAGCCATATATACATACACACACAAACACACACACATAAATTCATAAAAGGCACCAAAAGTTAAGACATAAAAATAAAGAGGTAGTTTGCAGTCTCATTAGGTGTTTTTTGTTTTGTTTGTAAGGTGGCAGTGCACAGAAGGAATTAAGGTCTTAGGTGCCGATTCCCAATCTGTTGCTGTATTTGCGACATGATCTTAAGAAATGTATTTGATAGCTCTTTACCAAAGACCCTGAAATAAACAGCAATGCCTTATGCACGACAAAGAGGCCATCAAGAATGAGTCCACGCGTACTATAGATCCAACCTAAATGCACGCACACGTGCTCCAAAAGACATACACCAGTATTGTGACCAGTAACGTCACTGATATGAACAACCCAAATGTCCATCAACAATGGAACAGATAGCTAAATTGTGGTATATTCAATAAATGAACTATAGCTACATGTAAAAATATAGATGAAACTCACAAGCATAATGCTGAGTTGAAGAACACGAAACTCAAAAAATACATACTGTATCATGCAATGTATATATAGTCCAAGGAAGTCAAAGCTAAATGATAACATTAGAAATTAAGATAGTGGTTACTTCAGGGGAGGAAAGGAGTAGTAATTGGGAGGGAGTATGTGATTCCCTCAACTCTGTGATCACTCACTAACCTGTACATGAGTATTTTCATAGTTTTCCCACATCTTAAGTTTATATTGTTTTCAGTATTAACATTTACAGGTATATTTCTGTTACAAGACAAAACCAAAATTAACGGAAAATATTTATAAAGTGTACCTATACCATACTAGAAATATATTTTATTGAAGATAAGACATATCCAAGTGATACAAGTGTTCTACATGCCTTGCAAATGTTCTACCATACCCTGCAAATGAAACAGAATTTCTCTTTAGATGTGCTGCTTAAAAAGACTGTAAAGGATAATAGAGGTTGCAAACTCAAATGTCCTCAGGGGCCAAACACATTTCTCAAGTATGTGAAGAGGCCCTAATAAAAGTACATATGCATGCACTGTGAGGGTGGGGAGGAGCTGGGACACCCTCGACAGGACAGTCCCCACCTAAAGGGCTAGTGGGTCATAACTCCAGCTGATTGCTGCCCTATAGGAATGTTGGGCCTAGGGTTAAGAGATCATTTGGATTTTCAAAGGAAGGCATAAATTATGATTTACTTAATTGACATGTGCTGACTTTTAAAAGAAAAAGCCCAACAAAGCTCATCTAAAAGGTACCTGTTTGAGATATCAGAGGAGAAGAGTGCTATGGGAACAGGTCCCTAAGGTACTAGCAAGAGATACCAGCTTGGGATTCAAGATACCAGCAAAAGGTTGGCTTTTAGAGAAGAAAACATTTCTTCCTCTGAAGAGGATAAAAGTCCAGGCATATAGAGACATATGCTGAGTAATCAGGTCCTTTGTTAGAAGGAAACAGTAAGGGATGGCAGAGAAGATGTGGGTTTCCAGCAGTGGTTTCCAAACTTCACTGCAACAGGCCCTTTTATCAAAAGACCACAGAACTCCATGCACAAAACTGATAAAAGCAGAGTGGCCAACACTGAAGCAGAAGGAAAGCTGGAGTCCTACCCATTACGGTGCCCCCTATCTTGCTGGAGGTCCAACATACAACCACATAGACCACTACTGAAAGACACACAAAGGATGAATAATGGTCTTCTAGAATTGGGTATGACAGCAGCATCTTCCATGATATTAAGAAATGGGAGTCCAAAACATGGATTCTAAGTGATTCAAGACTGGAAAACAAGGCACACACTCAAGACACCTTGGAAATCTAGGTTAATACCATAAAGGATAACTTGGGGAGGAGAGATGAATAATTAGAAGTGTCACCCAGGAGTGGAAGGAGAACTAGACCTGCAGTTAGATGGTCTGCAATTAAAGATCATGCTGCCTAGTATGTGATCTTGGGTAACCTTGCCAGCTTGTCCACATGATTGTTCTAAGGATCAATTATGAATGTTTATTTCATTACTTATTCAGGAAATATCTCAAATATTACTGGAAGACTATTTGTGTTTAATCAAAGCTTGTTTTAATATAAATAAACAGTTTTATTTAGTTATGTTAGGGTTTTACTAATTCAAAGTCCTCCTTAAATACACAGTTGGACATGGTTGTGTCTTAAAAAAAGAAAAAGAATACATCCATGCAATCAAAATGCTCACATGTCCTTTATCACTGATCCAATGCTAATAACTGTAATAGGCAACTGCATTCAAAAACAGTCACAATGCAAATTTAGCATAGTTTGTTCTTTATTCTTTTGATGCTAAGTAATACCGACATTACGTTTTTGAAATGTACCTTCCAAAAAGTTATCATTCAGTTACCCAGCCACACTATTTAAAGTATATTTAAGAGCATGGGGGTAAAGGAGAACACAGCACAAGAAGCCAAAGATATGAAGCCTGTCCACCTCTGCCATTCTAGCTATACTTGGCCTCTCAGACTTAGCTTCCATATTTATAAAATGAGGGTTTTAGTTCATCGGTAGTTACTAAACAGAGATGCCCTTTTAAAATAGTGTAGAGTGTGCTTTTCAAACTACACATGCCTAAACATGATTCTATGCATTCCACGAAAGTGATTATATTTATATTTGTGGCTTAGTATTTTAATCAGTTATTGAAGAGTGATTGCATTTTAGATTTTATACATCTCTACAGCATTAAACAGAATGGAAGCATAATAAAAGCTGACTATCAATATTCTTTCTAAATATTACTAGTAGCCTGCTGTCCTTAAATATTAATTCTATTATTTTTTTAATAGCAAACGAATAAAATAGTTCAAAATTTATGAAATTTCCTGTCAGTTTTAATGGATGCATCTTCTCTTTGATTCTATTATTAGATATAACAGTAGGTCATTTAAATTTGATTTGTAGTTATTTTAAAGATTATCATATAACATAAATTATACACTTAATAAGTGATAGTATAAAGAGATTATTAAAACAATGGATAATTGACAAGAAAACATAACTTCACTTGATGGGAAAATCAAAATAAAGTGAACCTTTTTCATAAGACTTTCAAAAATACTTTCTCTCTGTGATAAAAAAGAAAGCAATGCCTATATCAGACTACTGAAATTTATAAATATTTCAAAGAATGCCTTCCTACAAATTCTTTTATTAAAGCCGAAGGCTGTACCCCAAATTACAATTATCCACTTAAAACAACAACTAACAATTTAAAAGCGGGAGGAGAAACACCAATCATCTACTTGAATGGGAGCAATTTCAGAACACCTTGGTCCCACATTTCCCCAACCAAAAAGAAGTGTTTTATACAAAAGTCACTGAACCATCAATAACCTGACTGGAAAGACCACTTACTGTTTTAAAGAAACCACACCAACATAAGCAAATATTTTAATTAAGAGGTATAGCTAGTGTCTGGCCATGGTGCAGTACACTCCCACATGCCAAATGCCAGCTGTAGAATAGCAACATTCAAGCAGCTGCCTTAATTGGAGATGCAGACCAACACATGCTAATTTGGCTGGGCCAACTAATTGGTAGGTATGCTACATTTCTAACAAAATATCCACCCATATTACAGATGTTTTTCTCTGTCGGAGTAAACGATTGGTAACAAACAGTAAGGAAGCTGAAATAAGCTACACTTGGTGAAATTGTTTAGTTGGACAGCTTTACAACAGGATCCTGCATTACCTCAGAAAGACACTTGTGCCAAAATTGAAACATCAGCTAAATGTCAAAAGCATCTTTTTGTGCAATATTAAGAATATTATGAGGTTTCATAATGACTCTTCAGTCACCAAAACAATACTTGCGAAGTGGGCACAACCCCCTTATTCATGCCAGGCCCCGTGCAAACGTTTGCAAAAGAATTGAGTCCTTTTCTCTCTTTGAAGTCTAATGCAGACCAAACATTTATAGACATGTGCAAAGACAGAAATTATATTTACTAGAAAATCTATAATGGTAGAAAAAAATGGGGGGGGGGGCCCTCCTGCTTATAGCCATGCTGCTGTAACAGAAACCAGGTTTACTCTATCACTTGAAACTTTAAAAAATTGACAAAAGATATGAAACAATGGTTTTTAGACATTTCACAATAGACAGTTCAGGAGAGGTATATCTAATAGAAGGGAAATAAATAAGGTGACCCCTATGGTTGCCCTAGCTTATTGCTCAGCTAGGTTTTCTAGACTGGGATGAAGAGAGAACTGACATAGAGATGAGCAGTATCCCGTGAGTTGAGGAAACAGACTTGAGCATTTGGGAAAGACAGAGCCTGCAGAATTAGCAGAGTAAGGAGAGAGAGTGAGTGAGAACAAGAGCAAGAAAGATATATACATACAGTTGATCCTTGAACAACTCGGGAATCCAGGTGCTGACCCCCTGCCAGTTGAAAATCGACATGTAACTTTACAGGCAACACTCCATATCTGCAGTTGTGCATCTACAGATCAGGTAGTATATATTGAAAGCAATCTGTGTTTAAGTGGACCCATGCAGTTCAAACCAGTGTTGTTCTCAAGAGAGAGACAGAGAGAACATGCTATATTCTATATGTTCCAGAAAGTAGAGGGTGGTCATTTTAAAAAAAGATAAGGAAGATATTTTTTAAAAACCCTAAATTTTTATATATAGAGAAAAACACAATGTCTGGATTAAAAAAATATATGTATATACTAACAGGATTAATAGCAGATTAGACACTGCAGAAAAAAGGTTAGTGAATGTGAAGGCATAGCAAGAGACACCATCCAAAATGAAATACAGAGAGAAAAGAGACTGAAAAAAAGAAGAGTACACTATCAGTGAGTTGAGAGACAACTTCAATCAGTTTAATATACGTATAACTGAAGTCCTGGGAAATGGGTGAGGGATAGAAAAAAATATTTGATGAACTAATGGCCAAAAGAATGACAGCAGACCTCTTGTCAGAAACACTGCAGGCCAGAAGGCAGTGAAGCAAAATAGTTAAAGTATTGGGGGGGCAGGGGGGGAAGAACCTGTCAACTTAAAATTTTATACTCAGGGAAAATATACTTCAAAAATAAAGGTTTTTTCAGATATACAAAAAGAACTCATCACCAGCAAACCAGCACTACTAGATATGTTAAAGGACATCTTTCAGACAGGAAAAAAAAAAAGTCCTGAAATCTTTATTTACACAAAGGGATGAAGAGCATCAGAAATGATAATATGAAATACAGTTTAAAATACAATTGAACTAAAGGTAAAAGTACTTTGTTACACAGTCCATAACACACAGAGAAACAGAATATACGGAATGGAAGTATAGGATCATCAGGTTCATATGCTACACATGAAGTAGTACACTGTGATACGTTAAAGATGTACCCTGCAAAATCAAAAGCAATCACTAAAAACAAACAAACAAACAAAGATGTACAGCCAATAAGCCAAGGGAGAAAATGATATGTAATAATAACCGTGCTATTAACCCAAAAGCAGTCAGAAAAAAAAAAAAAAAAAAAAAAGGAAACGAACAGATGGGACAAATAGAAATCAAAGAGTAAACTGGTAAATTTCAACACAATAGTATCAACAATGACATTAAACGTTAATGGTCTGAGCATACCAATTAAATGACAGGAATCATCAAACTGGATAAAAAGCAAGACCAAATCTATGTTGTCTACAAGACACCCATTTTAAATATCAAGTGCATATAGACTAACAATAAAGACAGAAAAAGATATATCATGCTAACACTAATCAAAAGAAAGTTGGATGCTAAAACTAATCACAAGAAATTTGGACAAAGTAGATTTCAGTGCAAAGAACAATACTATCAAGCAACTCTCTGTTTTAAATTTTAAAACACCTTTTCTTTTCTGACTAATAAGTGCTCACTTAAATCTGAGAAAACTCAAAAATTACCAAGCAAGGATAAAACTTCTAATGCTTTAAATGTGCTAGGAATTTCAGAAAATGCATTCTCAAAGAAATGACCAGCTCAAGCAGTGATAGTTTAAAAAGTCAAAAAGATATTTGGCTAACAACTAATAATTATTTTAAATTATAGTAATACAAACTTTTGAAATATTTTTAATAATGGTATCCAATTTGTATGTAAACTTCTAATTAAGGCAAACTGTTGGCTAAATTAGAGCTGGTTTGATCATTTTAATTTTTAAAATAGTTCTGTCTTCTTTCTGATCATATAGTACCAAATATAATGCACTGTAACATTTCATTCTTTGAGCTTTTAAATTTTCTTCACAGGTTTTACTGGTTAGATGTATTATCACTGCTTCCACACATATGATTTAAAGTCATAAAAATTGATGTCTTTATTAAAGGGTTATTAGCTCTTCTAAATTACAGACAATGCTACAAAACACTTGATCTTTTTTTTTTCATTATCTACAATTTATTTACTTATTTGATCAGTTCTGGTATACATATAAAGTGCTTTCATAATTGCTAGCCCACACCTCTGTAAGAAACACTTTTGATAACTATATCATAATATTTATGTACAGTTCTTTCTGTCTTTATTGTATCGAGTCAAAATACTATTTTCCAGTTAAAGTTAGTTCATTTCTGTCTTTTTTTTTTTTTTTTTAAGTCACCCAGCCCATGGTAATTTTTGTGTGTGTGTGTGTGTGTTTTCACTTTATTTTTTTTTTTGTCTTTTTTTTTTCACACACACACACTGTATTTCATTTTTACAAGAGATAAATAGACTGACACCAAGCATTGTACATGGATGACCACAACAAAAGCAACAATGATTGCAATTACCAAACATGAAACACACTCATACTATGTCATAATATTGACATTCAGTCCAGTAATCCTCCACTGTAACAGCTCCTTTACTTTGCAGTGAAAATTGATTTGTATATTCTTTGCCTCTGAGTCCTTGTTGGATTTTTTTTTTTTTTAATTCAGACAGAAAGTCACAAAAATTATACTCATCCTCATCAGTTCACTCAGTCCCATGTAATTAATTTTTTTTTCATCTTGATCTTTTGTTAGCACTTTTATGAGTTCATCAGTTTTTCATTAGAGTTCTGAAAATGCTTATTCATTCAGTTCAGCAGTACATTCAGTTACCAGAAACCTGTACTTGTCAGAGTCTTTTCCATGAATTTCTTAAAGATGAAATCCTTTTATAGGAACATATTAGCAAAAGCATCAGAGTACACCCAGAACTGACTGTAAATGACAAAAGACTTAAAAATGACCACAGTTAAAAATTTGATGAAAGTTCATAATAATGCAGTTGACAAGAAAATTAGTTATTTCTGAGATATACATTTTAAGGTAATAACTAGGATTATGACTTATAACATTATACCAGAACATATAAGATTTTTAGAAATTTCATATAATGTCTGAAACATTTATATTAACATATTTCCATACAAATAACCCAATGAAAGTTTAGTATTAGTTGTTTTGTTTGTTTGCTTTTTATACTGCAGGTTCTTATTAGGCATCAATTTTATACACATCAGTGTATACACGTCAATCCCAATCGCCCAATTCAGCACAACACCATCCCCACCCCACCACAGTTTTCCCCCCTTGGTGTTCATATGTCCGTTCTCTACATCTGTGTCTCAACTTCTGCCCTGCAAACCGGCTCATCGGTACCATTTTTCTAGGTTCCACATACATGCATTAATATACGATATTTGTTTTTCTCTTTCTGACTTACTTCACTCTGTATGACAGTCTCTAAATCCATCCACGTCTCAACAAATGACTCAATTTCGTTCCTTTTTATGGCTGAGTAATATTCCATTGTATATATGTACCACTTCTTCTTTATCCATTCGTCTGTCGATGGGCATTTAGGTTGCTTCCATGACCTGGCTATTGTAAATAGTGCTGCAATGAACATTCGGGTGCATGTGTCTTTTTGAATTATGGTTTTCTCTGGGTATATGCCCAGTAGTGGGATTGCTGGGTCATATGGTAATTCTATTTTTAGTTTTTTAAGGAACCTCCATATTGTTCTCCATAGTGGCTGTATCAATTTACATTCCCACCAACAGTGCAAGAGGGTTCCCTTTTCTCCACACCCTCTCCAGCATTTGTTGTTTGTAGATTTTCTGATGATGCCCATTCTAACTGGTGTGAGGTGATACCTCATTGTAGTTTTGATTTGCATTTCTCTAATAATTAGTGATGTTGAGCAGCTTTTCGTGTGCTTCGTGGCCGTCTGTATGTCTTCTTTGGAGAAATGTCTATTTAGGTCTTCTGCCCATTTTTGGATTGGGGTGTTTGTTTCTTTAATATTGAGCTGAATGAGCTGTTTATAAATTTTGGAGATTAATCCTTTGTCCGTTGATTCGTTGGCAAATATTTTCTCCCATTCTGAGGGTTGTCTTTTCGTCTTGTTTATGGTTTCCTTTGCTGTGCAAAAGCTTTGAAGTTTCATTAGGTCCCATTTGTTTATTTTTGTTTTTATTTCCATTACTCTAGGAGGTGGATCAAAAAAGATCTTGCTGTGATTTATGTCAAAGAGTGTTCTTCCTATGTTTTCCTCTAAGAGTTTTATAGTGTCCAGTCTTACATTTAGGTCTCTAATCCATTTTGAGTTTATTTTTGTGTATGGTGTTCGGGAGCATTCTAATTTCATTCTTTTACATGTAGCTGTCCAGTTTTCCCAGCACCACTTATTGAAGAGATTGTTTTTTCTCCATTGTATATCTTTGCCTCTTTTGTCATAGATTAGTTGACCATAGGTGCGTGGGTTTATCTCTGGGCTTTCTATCTTGTTCCATTGATCTATGTTTCTGTTTTTGTGCCAGTACCATATTGTCTTGATTACTGTAGCTTTGTAGTAGAGTCTGAAGTCAGGGAGTCTGATTCCTCCAGCTCCGTTTTTTTCCCTCAAGACTGCTTTGGCTATTTGGGGTCTTTTGTGTCTCCATACAAATTTTAAGATGATTTGTTCTAGTTCCGTAAAAAATGCCATTGGTAATTTGATAGGGATTGCATTGAATCTGTAGATTGCTTTGGGTAGTATAGTCATTTTCACAATGTTGATTCTTCCAATCCAAGAACATGGTATATCTCTCCATCTGTTGGTAACATCTTTAATTTCTTTCATCAGTGTCTTATAGTTTTCTGCATACAGGTCTTTTGTCTCCCTAGGTAGGTTTATTCCTAGGTATTTTATTCTTTTTGTTGCAATGGTAAATGGGAGTGTTTCCATAATTTCTCTTTCAGATTTTTCATCATTAGTGTATAGGAATGCAAGAGATTTCTGGGCATTAATTTTGTATCCTGCAACTTTACCATATTCATTAATTAGCTCTAGCAGTTTTCTGGTGGCAGTTTTAGGATTCTCTATGTATAATATCATGTCATCTGCAAACAGTGACAGTTTTACTTCTTCTTTTCCAATTTGTATTCCTTTTATTTCTTTTTCTTCTCTGATTGCTGTGGCTAGGACTTCCAGAACTATGTTGAATAATAGTGGTGAGAGTGGACATCCTTGTCTCGTTCCAGATCTTAGAGGAAATGCTTTCAGTTTTTCACCATTGAGAATGATGTTTGCTGTGGGTTTGTCATACATGGCCTTTATTATGTTGAGGTAGGTTCCCTCTATGCCCACTTTCTGGAGAGTTTTTATCAGAAATGGGTGTTGAATTTTGTCAAAAGCTTTTTCTGCATCAATTGAGATGATCATATGGTTTTTGTTCTTCAATTTGTTAATATGGTGTATCACATTGATTGATTTGCGTATATTGAAGAATCCTTGCATCCCTGGGATAAATCCCACTTGATCATGGTGTATGATCCTTTTAATGTGCTGTTGGATTCTGTTTGCTAGTATTTTGTTGAGGATTTTTGCATCTATATTCATCAGTGATATTGGTCTGTAATTTTCTTTCTTTGTAGTGTCTTTGTCTGGTTTTGGTATCAGGGTGATGGTGGCCTCATAGAATGAGTTTGGGAGTGTTCCTTCCTCTGCAATTTTTTGGAAGAGTTTGAGAAGGATAGGTGTTAGCTCTTCTCTAAATGTTTGATAGAATTCACCTGTGAAGCCATCTGGTCCTGGACTTTTGTTTGTTGGAAGATTTTTAATCACAGTTTCAATTTCATTACTTGTGATTGGTCTGTTCATATTTTCTGTTTCTTCCTGGTTTAGTCTTGGAAGGTTATACCTTTCGAAGAATTTGTCCATTTCTTCCAGGTTGTCCATTTTATTGGCATAAAGTTGCTTGTAGTAGTCTCTTAGGATGCTTTTATTTCTGCAGTGTCTGTTGTAACTTCTCCTTTTTCATTTCTGATTTTATTGAGTCCTCTCCCTCTTTTTCTTGATGAGTCTGGCTAATGACTTATCAATTTTGTTTATCTTCTCAAAGAACCAACTTTTAGTTTTATTGATCTTTGCTATTGTTTTCTTTGTTTCTATTTCATTTATTTCTGCTCTGATCTTTATGATTTCTTTCCTTCTGCTAACTTTGGGTTTTGTTTGTTCTTCTTTCTCTAGTTTCTTTAGGTGTAAGGTTAGATTGTTTACTTGAGATTTTTCTTGTTTCTTTAGGTAGGCTTATATAGCTATAAACTTCCCTCTTAGAACCGCTTTTGCTGCATCCCATAGGTTTTGGGTCGTCGTGTTTTCATTGTCATTTGTCTCTAGGTATGTTTTGATTTCCTCTTTGATTTCTTCAGTGATCTCTTGGTTATTTAGTAACGTATTGTTTAGCCTCCATGTGTTTGTCTTTTTTACGTTTTTTTCCCTGTAATTCATTTCTAATCTCATAGCTTTGTGGTCAGAAAAGATGCTTGATATGATTTCAATTTTCTTAAATTTACTGAGGCTTGATTTGTGACCCAAGATGTGATCTATCCTGGAGAATGTTCCGTGCGCACTTGAGAAGAACGTGTAATCTGCTGTTTTTGGATGGAATGTCCTATAAATATCAATTAAATCTATCTGGTCTATTGTGTCATTTAAAGCTTCTGTTTCCTTATTTATTTTCATTTTGGATGATCTGTCCATTGGTGTAAGTGAGGTGTTAAAGTCCCCCACTATTATTGTGTTACTGTCAATTTCCTCTTTTATGGCTGTTAGCAGTTGCCTTATGTATTGAGGTGCTCCTATGTTGGGTGCATATATATTTATAATTGTTATATCTTCTTCTTGGATTGATCCCTTGATCATTATGTAGTGTCCTTCTTTTTCTCTTGTAACATTCTTTACTTTAAAGTCTATTTTATCTGATATGAGTATAGCTACTCCAGCTTTCTTTTGATTTCCATTTGCATGGAATATCTTTTTCCATCCCCTCACTTTCAGTCTGTATGTGTCCCTAGGTCTAAAGTGGGTCTCTTGTAGACAGCATATATATGGGTCTTGTTTTTGTATCCATTCAGCAAGCCTGTGTCTTTTGGTTGGAGCATTTAATCCATTCACGTTTAAGGTAATTATCGATATGTATGTTCCTATGACCATTTTCTTAATTGTTTTGGGTTTGTTTTTGTAGGTCCTTTTCTTCTCTTGTGTTTCCCACTTAGAGAAATTCCTTTAGCATTTGTTGTAGACCTGGTTTGGTGGTGCTGAATTCTCTTAGCTTTTGCTTGTCTGTAAAGCTTTTGATTTCTCCATCAAATCTAAATGAGATCCTTGCCGGGTAGAGTAATCTTGGTTGTAGGTTCTTCCCTTTCATCACTTTAAGTATATCATGCCACTCCCTTCTGGCTTGTAGAGTTTCTGCTGAGAAATCAGCTGTTAACCTTATGGAAGTTCCCTTGTATGTTATTTGCTTTCAATAATTTTTCTTTGTCTTTAATTTTTGCCATTTTGATTACTATGTGTCTCGGCGTGTTTTTCCTTGGGTTTATCCTGTATTGGACTCTCTGCGCTTCCTGGACTTGGGTGGCTATTTCCTTTCCCATGTTAGGGAAGTTTTCGACTATAATCTCTTCAAATATTTTCTGTGGCCCTTTCTCTCTCTCTTCTCCTTCTGGGACCCCTATAATGCGAATGTTGTTGCGTTTAATGTTGTCCCAGAGGTCTCTTAGGCTGTCTTCATTTCTTCTCATTCTTTTTTCTTTAGTCTGTTCCGCAGAAGTGAATTCCACCATTCTGTCTTCCAGGTCACTTATCCGTTCTTCTGCCTCAGTTATTCTGCTATTGATGCCTTCTAGTGTAGTTTTCATTTCAGTTATTGTATTGGTCATCTCTGTTTGTTTGTTCTTTAATTCTTCTAGGTCTTTGTTAATCATTTCTTGCATCTTCTCAATCTTTGCCTCCATTCTTATTCCGAGGTCCTGGATCATCTTCACTATCATTATTCTGAATTCTTTTTCTGGAAGGTTGCCTATCTCCACTTCATTTATTTGTTTTTCTGGGGGTTTTTCTTGTTCCTTCATCTGATATATAGCCCTCTGCCTTTTCATCTTGTCTATCTTTCTGTAACTGTGGGTTTTGGTCCACAGGCTGCAGGATTGTAGTTTTTCTTGCTTCTGCTGTCTGTCCTCTGGTGGTTGAGGTTATCTAAGAGGCTTGATGGGAGGCTCTGGTGGTGGGTAGAGCTGACTGTTGCTGTCAAATCACTTGATCTTAATCACTGTTCCCATCTTCTGTGTGAAACTTTCAAATGCCATCTCTGACAAACTTGGTAACAATAATCATTGTACTGCTCTGCAACGTCACTGTAAATAAACTTCTATAATTCTAATTGGCCTTAAGATACCATACTAATATCACAGTGAGTTAAATAATGAGGAATCTTTGATTACTTGGCCAGTTTCTAAAGAGTAAAATTCTTATAGAAAACTCTAATTAGGATAGCAAATTTAGTGTGGTATATGCTTCATCTTATGATAAGAGAACACAAAGTTAATACATTTTAAGTTACAGGTGCAAGTGTTAATTTGCAATCTAAATATATATATTATATATATATATGTGGGTGTATAAAATGTGTTAAAATCTACAAAGAAAGCTTACAAATTAAACAGTTTGAAACCAGTTGTTGAGAAGAAAACTCGATCTTTGATAATATAGTCTTCTCTTAACAAGCAAGCTATAAAAAAATTATTCTGTGCCTTCAGTACCTAGCCTGGCCAGGTTCCTCAACTTCCCAGAACACTCTCACTTCCTAACAGCCAGTTAACTTTTTGAGCTTTTGTGTTGACCTTTGTCATGCCCCTTAAACATTTTTTAACAAAAGTTTCTTGTTTCTGAAAAAGCTAGATTTCATAACAATTACTGTTTCTTGCACCTATGCTTTATTTTAATTACTGTCACTCCAAACCAAGACTGTAATCATTTCTTGTCTTGGGCACCTATGACTTATGCTTATATTCTCCTGCAATCACTAGTCTCCTGGCAACTCGTTATGATACTGCCTTCGCAAACTTAAGCCTCAAATTAAAAATAATAAAATTGTTAACATATATTTTACACCCAAACTATCTCTGGTACTTCCCAGATAGCCACTAGGTAGCACTATTGAGCAAGGAGGCTATTAGGAAGAACTAAATATGTATTCTCCATATTTTTAATTAGCTTAACTCTATCATGAGAGCTGCCTTGTTTACCAAGCCCATAATATGGGCAGACCCATGGTGTAACTAATAACGAATATGGTTCAACACTAGTATACTTTTCAGGGTAGACAGAACATATTCATGATCCTGTGCGAAGACTGGCAAAATGATGTAAAGAAAATGATTTCTAAGATTATGTTTCTAAGTATTAAATACTCTTGTTAATTGGTGGCATGTTTAAAACACACTTTATAAAAGTCCCTAGAGATGTATTTATCAATGCCTTTAGTGTCCATCATAAGGCCTGTGCCCTCAGGATAATCACTGACTAAATTATTAATTAGCTGTATATTATACCCCAATCGGGGATTCCATTCTGACACTGTTAATTACTGTAATAAATTAACAAGAGGCCAGTTAATATCAGTCTTATTAACAGGTGGTTTCTACTTTTCCTTCAAGCATGCCAAAAGGCCAGGCCATAAGCTGGAGGTGAGAAAATTGAGTCTGTAGGATGAAACATTCAAAGAAGAAAGCCTGGATAAAGGCCTATATCAGTATTCTTGACTATTACTGACTCATGGGTCAGGCTTCCTGCCCAGTGTAACCCAACATCACCACCAAGAGCAGACTCTTGGACAGGCTACCAGAAACCTGAGTCAGCGTTTACAAGACTCTTTTATTCTAAAATCAGACACTTTGTAAAGCCACGCTGCTGACCCAAGATTCAATGGAACAAGAATTAATTCTGCAAGACTGAATGGAACCTATGAGGGAAATTGTCTTTCTCCTTCATTTTTCACTAAGTCTCATGGTGGCCGGCTATACTTGGGCAAATTGGAACGAAACACTCTTTGAATGATATGTTGCTCTGACCGATCCCTCTGAATTCAGGAAAAGCATTCTCTGGGAAATCTCAATATACCTTATAAAATGTGGCAGACTGTATTTTCCAAATCCAGATTTTATTTTATTTTCAAAAAAATATCTCCCTTCCCACATGTTCTCCAAGGTTACTATGTCACGGCCCCATCAAGAGGTGGTATCTTTTCCTCTCCCCATTGAATCTGAGCAGGTTCATCACCGCTTTGACCAACAGAGTACAGCAAAAGTAACACCATATGAATTCTGAGAGTAGGTCACCAAAAGATATCAGCTTCTGCCTGGTTCTCTCAGGACATTCACTCTGAGGAAAGACAGCTACCATGTAAGAAGTCCAACTACCCTGTGATGGACATGCTGCAGAAGCTACATGAAGGCACTGCAGTCAACAGTCCCAGCTATGCCATGGCACCAAACTGGGAAGAAGCCATCTCAGATCTTCCAGACCAGACAATCCACCTGCTAAGTACCACTGAGTGACCTCAGTAATGCTATGACGGGCAAAAAATTGTCCCCCGAGTCTTGGCAAAATTCCTGACCAGCAGAATTTGTGAGCATCTCAAACGGTTATTTTACATTGATAAATTTGGGGTAGTTTGTTATGTGGCAATAGTAACTGGAACATAAACTAGTAAATTGTTAGGTTGATTGAAAGATGGAAATTGTGTAGAAAATACAACACCTTTTTTTTTAAGGTTTTTTCTTTTTTTTTTTTTGATGTGGACCTTTTTTTTTTTTTTAAAGGGAATGCTATTTATTTATTTATTTATTTATTCATTCATTATTTATGGCTGTGTTGGGTCTTCGTTTCTGTGCGAGGGCTTTCCCTAGTTGCAGCAAGCAGGGGCCACTCTTCATCGTGGTGCGCGGGCCTCTCACTATCACAGCCTCTCTTGTTGCGGAGCACAGGCTCCAGACACGCAGGCTTAGTAGTTGTGGCTCACGGGCCTCGTTGCTCCACGGCATGTGGGATCTTCCCAGACCAGGGCTCGAACCCGTGTCCCCTGCATTGGCAGGCAGACTCTCAACCACTGCACCACCAGGGAAGCCCTGGACCATTTTTAAAGTCTTTATTGAATTTGTTACAATATTGCTTGTTTTATGTTTTGGTTTTTTGGCCGCAAGGCATGTGGGATCTTAGCTCCCCGACCAGGGATTGAACCGGCACCCCCTGCATTGGAAGGCAAAGTCTTAACCACTGGACCGCCAGGGAAGTCCCTACAACTCATACTGATTGGCCTTGTCTGCAAAACTCATCAGGACAATGGTCACAAATTACACAACATGTCTTTACCGAGTTCTTTTACTTTACACAGCAATGTAATTATTTGCATAGGCTCACTGAGAATCTATCTTTCTCCCTACCAGGATATAATTAGATAAAACAAATTTGTAACTACCACCATGCCAGAAATGTTTCATTTAATAATAAATCTCACTTAATTAGGCATGACAAGCCCACTAGTAAGGAATTACACTCCCATATGGGGAAACAATGCTTCAAAGACCTGCCAGGAAACTATCCTGGAACCTGCTCTGTGGCTTGAGGAGTCTCAGTCTTATAGGTAGCACAGAATGTCACTTTCTGGAAGGCCAGGAACATTGAGTTATTTGAGGAACTTGGAGTAAGAGGATACTTCTACAGTCATAGGTACTACAGGCAAAATCATTAGAGGCAAACTGAATGGTTTTTTGGTTCCTGATGGCTCCTGACCTTGAAATAGGTGAATTCTAAGGGCAATAAAAATATTTCTGGCATTATAGAAGTGATAAAAATATATATATATGACTCTAGAGGCTGCATGAGATTAACTCTAATCCTACTATCATGTGGTTCTAGTTTGTTTTTGGTTTTGTTTGTTTGTTTGTTTTTAATATTTATTTATTTATTTGGCTGCGCCGGGTCTTAGTTGCAGCACACGGGCTCTTAGTTGCGGCATGCAGGATCTAGTTCCCTGACCAGGGATCGAACCCAGACTCCCTGCATTGGGAGCACAGAGTCTTAACCACTGGAACACCAGGGGAATCCCAGTTCTAGTTTTATTAAACACAAAACAAAAAGATCTTTACGTGTTCAATAATGCCTCATTGTCCTTATGTAGCTGAAATAAGCTAAATATACCAAAGCACCATATTTACAATACTGATAGTGCATCAGAAAACCACGGAACAAACATGTTTGGTCAAATCCACACCTTAACTGCACAGATATGATCATAGGTAAGGACTGAAAAAGTGAAACTGATACTGTTCACCCTAACCTATTCCTCTGTCGACTACAGACCAGTAAGATTTATAGTTCTAAAAGCTTTGCATTTCAAGAAATAAAGCCATGAAATTTCAGGGCCATCCTAAAGGTTTTCACCCTGACATAAGTCACAAAAAAAAGAAACATCATATTTGTTTTTTTTTACTCAAAGACAGAAATGTATTTTTATAATCAAAGCTGATTAAAACTGTATGCAATGAGAATTATTGATTGCCACATAATAATATGAACTATTAATAGCCCCATCTCTATATTCTGTGAACCAACAGGTTGTTCTGAAAGCCAGTCTCCAGTGCATTGTGCTTTACTGCAAGTAAAAACTCAGAGTTCAAAAATTATCCAGGAGTTTCTTTTCCTTGACAAATCAAAATCGATAAAAATACTTAATATATTCATAATCCTGGCTAACAATGATAATAAAATAAGCTTATTATATGTGTGATGACTTTCAGCGTGTCACTTTCAGTGACAGGTATCCTTACAAAGAACTGTAATTTCATCTAAGCAGTCAATCCTGAGAAAGCATTTATCCATTGTTGGCGAAACATTTAGTTCCCTACGAAATTGTATATAATCCTTTTAAATTTTTTCTGAAGAACTTTTATGAGTAGACTGTCTTCCACATTCACCAGGAATTACTTCTCAAGAAATTACTTCTTGGGGATAGAATCCCCAAGTTTACATAATGACAGTAGCGAGTTAGAGGGTGAAAGGAGCCCTATTTCTCTCCAGTTGGCACTTAGTTTCTTTTTCAGTCTCCTCCTTCCCTCTGAGATGGGGAAGAAAGAGGGATGAGTTTAACCAACCGGAGTGAGTGTAAGAGCTGGACTAGGAGAGACAAGTTAGTCTAGTTAAATGAACTTGTTTGACTTCTGTTTCCTGACTGAACTCTGACTGATACAGAAATTGGTATCAGGAGTGGAAGCCCAAAATACAGACCTCAAAAGACTTTTATATCAGTTTGATGTGATGCAGTAGCATCACTACTAATCAAATTAACAGTGATTGCTGATTGCAGCAAAGTATCTACTGAAGAAATGCCTTAAAGGATTTGAGTTTGGGAGAAATGATAACTGCAAAGACCGGAAAAGCAAATCAAAACCACATGGAGATATCACCTCACACCTGTCACAATGGCTATCATGAAAAAGAACACAAATAACAAATGTTGGCGAGGATGTGGAGAAAAGGGAACCCTCCTACACTGTTAGTGGGAATGTAAATTGCTACAGCCACTATGAAGAACAGTATGAAGGTTTCTCAAAAAACTAAAAATAGAACTAGATGACCTAGCAATTCCACTCCTGGGTATATATCAAAAAAAACCCCAAAAATACTAATTCAAAAAGATCCGTGCACCCTAATGTTCATAGCAGCATTATTTACAATTCCCAAGATATGGAAGCAACCTAAGTGTCCACCGATAGATGAATGGATAAAGAAGAGGAGGTGTATATATATACAATGGGATACTACTCAGCCATAAAAAAAGAATAAAATTTTTGCCATTTGCAGCAACGTGCATGGACTTGGAGGGTATTACGCTAAGTGAAATAAGTCAGATAGAGAAAGACAAATACTGTAAGATATCACTTACATGTGGAATCTAAAAAATACAACAAACTAGTGAATATAACAAAAAAGAACAAGACTCAGATAAAGAAAACAAACTAGTGGTTATAAGTGGGGAGAGGGAAGAGCGGAGGGGCAATACAGGGGTAGGGCATTAAGACATACAAACTACTAAGTATAAAATAAGCTACAAAGATATATTGTACCACACGAGGAATATAGCCAATATTTTATAATAACTATAAATGGAGTATAACCTTTAAAAATTGTGGATCACTGTACTGTATACCTGTAACATATACTATTGTCTATCAACTATACTTCAATAAAAAACAAAGACTGTGGTATGTGGCTTCTTCTGAATGCACTGGAGCTCTTACGGAAAGAAAATGACAAGCTTGGGTCTTTAAGCTTTCAAGCTCACATTTATGATCAGGATCCAGAGAACTTCTATGACAACCCCAGTAAAAACTTTTATGTCTTATAGCCACAGAGCTCACCTGGCTAACATCAGATTTAACTCTGCCATCTGCAGAATTACAATGGAAGGTGAATTCCACAGACTCACCACGTTTCATGGATGAAAGCGAAACTGAATGAGAAAGAATGAGACCCTGAAACTGGGGATGAGGATATTTGGGTGGACACTGCTGAAGCTAAGAATCTGGATACACACACTGCCCCCCTCAATGTTACTCTGAGCCTCCCTTGCCAGTGGAAATAGAAATAGCCTGCTCTCCTGTATCTGAAGAGATTAGCTTTCCCTGGCTTGAAAATCCTGTAATAACCTCACCATAAATATTGGGTTGGCCAAAAGTTCATTCGGGTTTTTCCCAAACGAGCTTTTTGGCCAACCCAATATATGGGTAATTTGCTTGCAAGGGAATTCCTCTTCTCCTCAAGACCTAGCTGGACCATCCCTTACCAACACCCGTAACAGGGTTATATATTGACATTCTCTGGGGAACAAGTACAAAGTCCGATTCATGAAGTAATAATTTATACACAAAAATAACTGTCAAATTTTGCTAATTTGTATTGGTAGAAACCTGGAAAAATCTGTGTGAGAATAGATTCTAAGAGTGTTAGACCAAGGAAAACAAAATATAACACCAGATTGGGCCAATATATTTTATATGAGTCACTTACTAGAGATTTAGGATTTAACAGTTAGCTTATACAGCTACAAGGGGCTCTAAGAGTTAACTTGTTGCTGACTGAAACTTAGACTCCATGATAGCCCACATTTAATAAGAAAGGGAGGCCGCAACTTCCCATGGCATAATCTAGAGTCAAGGACCCAAAAGCATAAGCAAATAGAAATGCTGGAGTGAATCTATCATTATAACTTGCACACAATCCCTCTACCACTGTACCCGTCAGAGGGCCCAGTAGATAGCTCCTCATTAAGGCTCCAGCTTGTCCATCATATGGGCAAGAGGTCATTAGTCTGGCCATATAACACTCTGCCAGTCATAAAATTTGCCGTGTTGCTACAACATAAGAACTCCCCATTTTCTCTCTCTGGTCCCTTATTTTTTCCTTCATGGTACTTACTACAAACTGCAATTATTTATTTGTCTTTTTTTGGTTTTGTTTATTGTGGGTTTTTTTTCCCTATTTGTTTTTTCTGTCTCCTACACTTGCATATATGTTCCAAGAGAGCAAGGGCAGCATCTATCTTGTTCACTACTGTATCCTAACTGCCTAGCACAGTACCTGGTACACAGGCATTCAATAAAGATTTGCTGAAAGCATAAACAGAGCTAGTCTGTCTTCACCAACATTAAATTCTGGTCCTTCCTTCTTCTGGAATACATATGTTCAGGAAAACATTATCCTCTCAAAGATGATTTACATCTAAGTTAAAAAACTTGTACAAACTTATAAATCTCCTCTGTGTATTTATTTCTTCAGCCTAGAATGGATGACCTGGTCTGCTGATATCACCTCTTCCATTAAATTTGTATTATGCCCAGAAAAGCATTTTTCAAAATTTTCAACAACTAAAAAAAAAATTTGTTTCCTCATAATAAAGGTCAATTCAGTGCCTTTACCATCTGTTCCTTCATGAAAAATGTTTGAACAGGATCCTGTCTTTCTCCAGAATCACATTTCTGCCCACAGTCATGTGTCACCTCATATCACAAGTTAACCAAATTCTCAAATATCATTAAAGTATATCTTCTGACTCACTGGGCAATTTTTGTACAGGTTGGAGCACTTGCTGTGAGTGTCGTGAGGTAGCTTTTCTTGTTTCTGCATCAAATAAGTGGTGGATTCATTCATAGCATAGCATTTCAAAATTCAACGTTCCATTTAATCAAAAGCTTCTATTTTCTGCCTATGAACATTTATTTCCAGCAACTAGTAAGTGCATTCATTAACAATCAGTTTTACACACACACACACACCCCACACACATACACACAACATTTTTATCACTGTAAGAGTTATTATACACATGACTACAAGTAACTAAGAAAGAAACAGTACTAAGATCCAGGCAGTATGTTCAGTTCACCTACTACATAAGTAATAACTACCTCAGGCTCCTTAGTGTCATGGCTTAATTCAAATTCACACCTTAGCAAAACTACAAGATTCTGTATGTCTTGGACCTTCAGGGTTGGTTTTATGTAGTTGAAACCTTGAAAGTTAAAATCCTTAAATGCCCGAGACTTATTGAATATCTCACTTTTGTAAAGATCTGTGCTCTCAGCATGGTTAAAAAAAAAGATTTAACACACGTTATACTAGCAATCTATGAAGATCTGTTTTTCACCTAAAGATAAACTGCATCAATGTGTAATCTGTCCAACAGGACCAGCTATGGTCTGGGTAGAAATAATAACAAAAATATACATCTCACAAGGATGCCTGAAGGATCAAAGAGGATAATACATGTGAAGGGATAAATAAATAATAACGTACTATATAAATGTTAGTAGCAGGTGGTACTGTTAATAATAAAATAAGTATGTTGTGCACCTTAAACTGCCATAATGTTATGTGTCAGTTATATCTCAATAAAGCTGGGGAAAAAAATAACAGAAAAATACAGTAGATATCCTCTCTCATCTGAATGAATTAGTGCAGTTTGTTGGCTGGCTACATAGAGAAGTCAGTTACAGCAAGGAATCCTAGAAAATGATAAATACACACTGTAACCATTTTATTTTCATTTAAACCATGAATAAGTGTAATTCTTTCACCAATCCTCTGTGTAGGACCAAGTCCTTATCTGAGTTTAGATCTGCTACCTGGAATTCTAGTCTTTCTTACATAAACCACACTCATAATGCATTATTTATAATTGCAGTTTCAGCTCTCATAAAATGCAGCAAAAACTTCAACACATATGAAACAATCAAAACAAATTTCTTCTTACTTTTTATAGTTTTCTCCAATATTCTGAATTTTTCTTGTTTACCCCTAACTTGACAGCCAATTTCTATTTTATTTTTATTTTTTGGCTGCACCATGGGACTTGTGGGATCTTAGTTCCCAGACCAGGGATCGAACCTGGGCCCAGCAGTGAATGTGCTGAGTCCTAACGACTGGACCACCATGGAATTTCTGACAGCCAATTTCTAAAACAACTTGCTTTTCTCAGTTTTTTCAGAGCTTTTAACTTAGTTATTGTATTCCCCTTTTTAAACTAGTATTGCATCAGTTTACAGAATATTAATAACAAATGCACCCAGCATAAGTAAATTTGGAAACAAATACAACTGACAGTTCATAAGTAAACCACTTGACCTGTAGGAATAAAAGTAGACAAGCATCATACTGAGAAGCCTACAGGTCACAAATAGTCAGCATACTGGGAACATGAGTCAGTACATTTTACCAAGGAAATGGACAGCACTGGTTTATCCAGCTGGTTGGTTAACTGAATGTCAGTTGAAAGAGTTTTTGCCGTATTATACTTCAGGTTTCAAGCATAGCTAAGAAAAAAGTTCAAAGTAGTTTCCCTGTCACATGTATATATACTACCTTTTGCATTTCTTCCTCAATCATATATACCATTTAAAGACAATGAAGTCAAAGAGTAAAAAAATGCAAGAATATTTAAATGAAACAACAGAAAAGGAATTCAAATATTTAAGGAGAACATGATAAAATGATCAGAGAATTTGACTCCTGACAAAAGAACCTAAATGAGTCAGTTAAAGACATTTTAAGCAAATTATAATCGTCCTATATTAATTTGAAAAAACTGATGATCCATCTGTGAAACATCCCATTAACAGCATGAAAAAGCAGCTTTCGGAACTATAAATAATTATGTCAATGCTAGATATCTGCTTGAAAACATTAAATTTAGACTAGCTATATTCCTTTTGTGATCATAACGGGAGGGAAGGGTGATGTGAGAACTTACTTATTTCACTGGAAACCTGGTTCAGTTTGTCCTGTGATCTGCTGATAAGGACAATCTTCATTCCACGCTTTGCCAACTAAAACAATAAAAGAGACACCAAACAGCTGAATGACACCTGCGTGTTTCACTTTAAAATGTAAATTACTGATAGATATAGTGTCATTTTAAGAAAATCTGACCATATGATAATCCAAGTTAAAAAACTAATAAACCTGAATGCAATGAATGGGCAAAACAAAATGAAGACTTTACAAAAAGATTCCCCAAAGGGTTATCTTTCTCAATCAAGCTAGTATATAAAAGTCATAGGGTTTTAGAAAAAGGAAGACTTTACTTTTATTTTGGACTTGTCTATACTTAGTATTTTTTAATCATAAGTATCCATTACTTTTTTAATTGAAAAATTAGCTTTAAAAACATTTTCATTTTAGAGAGGATACATGAAGACTGCAGAACTGGCAAAGAAAACCACAGTTAAAATGTTAGGAATTCCTAAAAATTGAATCAATTTTAAAATGTTTATTTAAACATAAGACTTTATGGACTACAAAGGCCAACTAAGAGAGTTTATTGGATGACTTAAAAAAGAATTTCCTGAGGGGTACCCTCTATGTACTTCCCCAGTGCTGTGTAAGTGCTTCATAGAATGAATGATTTATGGGAACACGGTTTCTACCCCAGAGACCCATAAATATAGGGGCAGAGGAAAAAAACACTGATATACACAGAACTTTTTACTGAACTACTCCAGACAGTAAATAAATGAGAATAAATTAGGTGCTATGAACTATAAGTGATTTAGTGAACTAATTTTCCAGTCCTAAATCCTCAAGCCAACTTTTATGAACAGTAGTACTGCAAATGAGAAGATATGGAAGAACATTTTTTTATAAAAATAATTAAGGTTGGCAATAATTTACTAAATTAATCATTTATAAAACATCTAAAGAACCCATGAATATATACTGATAGTTTTTCTAAAAAATTAATGGGAGAGGAAGAACAAGGAAAAGCTGCGTTTTATAGAAAAACAGCATCTAATGTAAATGTAAAAGGAGAGATATTATTGTTAAAAAATTACCGTTTTTCTTCCTTAACATAGGAAGGGAAATAGCCACCCAAGTCCAGGAAGCACAGTCCCAGGCAAGATAAACCCAAGGAGAAACACGCCAAGATACACAGTAATCAAACTGACAAAAATTAAACACAAAGAAAAATTATTGAAAGCAACAAGGGAAAAACGACAAATAACATACAAGGGAACACCTATAAGGTTAACAGCTGATTTCTCAGCAGAAACTCTACAAGCCAGAAGGGAGTGGCATGGATATTTAAAGTGATGAAAGGGAAGAACCTACAACCAAGATTACTCTACCCGGCAAGGATCTCATTCACATTCGACAGAGAAATCAAAAGGTTTACAGGAAAGCAAAAGCTAAGAGAATTCAGCACCACCAAACCAGCTCTACAACAAATGCTAAAGGAACTTCTCTAAGTGGGAAACACAAGAGAAGAAAAGGACGTACAAAAACAAACCCATAACAATTAAGAAAATGGTAATAGGAACATACATTACTGACAATTACATTAAACGTCAATGGATTAAATGCTCCAACCAAAAGACACAGGCTAGCTGAATAGATACAAAAACAAGACCCATATATATGCTGTCTACAAGAGACCAACTTCAGACCTAGGCACACATACAGACTGAAAGTGAGGGGATGGAAAAAGATATTCCATGCAAATGGAAATCAAAAGAAAGCTGGAGTAGCAACACTCATATCAGATAAAATAGACTTTAAAATAAAGAATGTTATGGGCTTCCCTGGTGGCGCAGTGGTTGAGAATCTGCCTGCCAATGCAGGGGACACGGGTTCGAGCCCTGGTCTGGGAAGATCCCACATGCCGCGGAGCGACTAAGCCTGTGAGCCACAATTGCTGAGCCTGCGCGTCTGGAGCCTGTGCTCCGCAACGGGAGAGGCCGCGATAGTGAAATGCCCGCGCATTGCGATGAAGAGTGGCCCCCACTTGCCGCAACTAGAGAAAGCCCTCACACAGAAACGAAGACCCAACACAGCCATAAATAAATAAATAAATAAATAAATAATTTAAAAAAAAAAAAAAAAAAGAATGTTACAAGAGACAAGGAAGGACACTACATAATGATCAAGGGATCAATCCAAGAAGATGATAAACATATATGCACCCAACATAGGAGCACCTAAATACAAAAGGCAACTGCTAACAGCTAGAAAAGAGGAAATCGACAGTAACACAATAATAGTGGGGGACTTCACTTACACCAATGGACATATCATCCAGACAGAAAATTAATAAGGACACACAAGCTTTAAATGACATAATAGACCAGATAGATTTAATTGATATTTACAGGACATTCCATCCAAAAACAGCAGATTACACTTTCTTCTCAAGTGCACATGGAATATTCTCCAGGATACATCATATCTTGGGTCACAAATCAAGCCTCAGTAAATTTAAGAAAACTGAAATCATATCAAGCATCTTTTCTGACCACAACGCTATGAGATTAGAAATCAATTACAGGGAAAAAAATGTAAAAAACACAAACACATGGAGGCTAAACAATACGTTACTAAATAGCCAAGAGATCACTTAAGAAATCAAAGAGGAAATCAAAAAATACCTACAGACAAATTACAAAGAAAATACAACAATCCAAAACCTATGGGATGCAGCAAAAGCAGTTCTAAGAGGGAAGTTTATAGCTATACAAGCATACCTCAAGAAACAAAAAAAATCTCAAATAAACAATCTAAACTTACACTTAAAGGAACTAGAGAAAGAACAACAAGCAAAATCCAAAGTCAGCAGAAGGAAAGAAATCATAAAGATAAGAGCAGAAATACATGAAATAGAAACAAAGAAAACAAGAGCAAAGCTCAATAAAACTAAAAGCTGGTTCTTTGAGAAGATAAACAAAACTGATAAACCTTTAGCCAGACTCATCAAGAAAAAGAGGGAGAGAACTCAAATCAATAAAATTAGAAATGAAAAAGGAGAAGTTACAACGGACACCACAGAAATACAAAGCATCATAGGACTGAGACTACTAAAAGCAACTCTATGCCAATAAGATGGACAACCTGGAAGAAATGGACAAATTCTTAGAAAGGTATAACCTTCCAACAATGAACCAGGAAGAAATAGAAAATATGAACAGACCAATCACAAGCACTGAAATTGAAACTGTGATTAAAAATCTTCCAACAAACAAAAGCCCAGGACCAAATGGCTTCACAGGTGAATTCTATCAAACATTTAGAGAAACGCTAATACCCATATTTCTCAAACTCTTCCAAAAAATTGCAGAGGAAGGAATACTAACAAGCTCATTCCATGAGGCCACCATCACCCTGATACCAAAACCAGAAAAAGATCCTACAAAAAAAGAAAATTACAGACCAATATCACTGATGAATATAGATGCAAAAATCCTCAACAAAACACTAGCAAACAGAATCCAACAACACATTAAAAGGATCATACACCATGATCAAGTGGGATTTATACCAGGGATGCAAGGATTCTTCAATATACACAAATCAATGTGATACACCATATTAACAAATTGAAGAACAAAAACCATATGATCATCTCAATAGGTGCAAAAAAGGCTTTTGACAAAATTCAACACCCATTTATGATAAAAACTCTCCAGAAAGTGGGCACAGAGGGACCCTACCTCAACATAATAAAGGCCATATACGACAAACCCACAGCAAACATCATTCTCAATGGTGAAAAGCTGAAAGCATTTCCTCTAAGATCAGGAACAAGACAAGGATGTCCACTCTCACCACTATTTTTCAACATAGTTTTGGAAGTCCTAGCCACAGCAATCAGAGAAGAAAAAGAAATAAAAGGAATACAAATTGTCACCGTTTGCAGATGACATGATACTATACATAGAGAATCTGAAAGATGCCACCAGAAAACTACTAGAGCTAATCAATGAATTTGGTAAAGTTGCAGGATACAAAATTAATGCCCAGAAATCTCTTGCATTCCTATACACTAATGATGAAAAATCTGAAAGAGAAGTTAAGGAAACACTCCCATTTACCACTGCAACAAAAAGTATAAAATACCTAGGAATAAACCTGCCTAGGAAGACAAAAGACCTGTATGCAGAAAACTATAAAACACTGATGAAAGAAATTAAAGATGACACCAACAGATGGAGAGATATACCATGTTCTTGGATTGGAAGAATCAATATTGTGAAAATGACTATACTAACCAAAGCAATCTACAGATTCAGTGCAATCCCTATCAAATTACCAGTAGCATTTTTTACAGAACTAGAACAAAAAATCATATATTCTGTATGGAGACACAAAAGACCCCGAATAGCCAAAGCAGTCTTGAGGGAAAAAAACAGAGCTGGAGGAATCAGACTCCCTGACTTCAGACTATATTACAAAACTACAGTAATCAAGACAATATGGTACCGGCACAAAAACAGAAATTTAGATCAATGGAACAGGATAGAAAGCCCAGAGATAAACCCGCGCACATATGGTCACCTTTTCTTTGATAAAGGAAGCAAGACTACACAATGGAGAAAAGACAGCCTCTTCAATAAGTGGTGCTGGGAAAACTGGACAGCTACATGTAAAAGAATGAAATTAGAACACTCCCTAACACCATACACAAAAATAAACTCAAAATGGATTAGAGACCTAAATGTAAGACTGGACACTATAAAACTCTTAGAGGAAAACATAGGAAGAACACTCTTTGACATAAATCACAGCAAGATCTTTTTTGACCCACCTCCTAGAGTAACGGGAATAAAAACAAAAATAAACAAATGGGACCTAATGAAACTTAAAAGCTCTTGCAAAGCAAAGAAAACTACAAACACGACAAAAAGACAACCCTCAGAATTGGAGGAAATGTTTGCAAACGAATCAACATACAAAGAATTAATCTCCAAAATATACAAAGAGCTCATGGAGCTCAATATTAAAAAAACAAACAACCCAATCAAAAAATGGGCAGAAGATCTAAATAGACATTTCTCCAAAGAAGACATACAGATGGCCAAGAAGCACATGAAAAGCTGCTCAACATCACTAATTATTAGAGAAATGCAAATCAAAACTACAATGAGGTATCACCTCACACCAGTTAGAATGGGCATCATCAGAAAATCTACAAACAGTAAATGCTGGAGAGGGTGTGGAGAAAAGAGAACCCTCCTGCACTGTTGGTGGGAATGTAAATTGATACAGCCACTATGGAGAACAGTATGGAGGTTCCTTAAAAAACTGAAAATAGAATTACCATATGACCCAGCAATCCCACTACTGGGCATATACCCAGAGAAAACCATAATTCAAAAAGACACATGCACCCCAGTGTTCATTGCAGCACTATTTACAATAGCCAGGTCATGGAAGCAACCTAAATGCCCATCGAGAGATGAATGGATAAAGAAGATGTGGTACATATATACAATTGAATATTACTCAGCCATAAAAAGGAACGAAATTGGGTCATTTGTAGAGACGTGGATGGGTCTAGAGACTGTCATACAGAGTGAAGTCAGAAAGAGAAAAACAAATATCATATATTAACGCATATTATATGGAACCTAGAAAAATGGTACAGATGAACGGGTTTGCAGGGCAGAAATAGAGACACAGATGTAGAGAACAAATGTATGGACACCAAGGGGGGGAAGCGGTGGGGGTGGGGGTGGGGGTGTGATGAATCGGGCGATTGGGATTGACATGTATACACTGATGTGGATAAAATTGATGACTAATAAGAACCTGCTGTATAAAAAATTAAATTAAATAAAATTCAAAAGTTCAGAAAATTACCGTTTTTAAACCACCCTAGTAACAACTAATTTAGGCAAAAAACAGCAACACATGATGGGTGGAAGATTGTTGGGAAATGAAATATTCATATAGTCTCAAAGTATCATCCCACAGATTCTTTATTAATTACAAAGGGGAAAAGGTACTTTTATAATGGAAAATTATGGTAGACAACATCTTAATAAATGATTTACTTTAACATAATCAATAAAGGAACAAATGGACTTCTTGTGGCTCCTGATAAGATAAACTCAAAAGAATACAGTATCACCTGTGTAGCATTCCTGCTAAAAAATGTTTAACTTGAATCTAATCATGAGGAAACAATCAGATAAATCCATATCGAGAAATCTAAAAAACAACTGGCTTAGGTTTTTTCAAAAATGCCACTGTTATAAAAGAAAAAAGAGAAAAAAAGGAGGGGCTAGGGAACGCTCCTAGTCAAGAGATATGACATTAAGAAGCAATGCATAATCCTTAAATGGATTTTGGAAGAAAAAAAGAAGCTCTATGAAAGACATTAATGGGACAATTGGGAAACTTGTATCTGGACTGTATATTGTATAATAGTACTGTGTCAAGTTAAACTTCCTATGTGTGACCACTGTACTGTGGTTACAACCGTGAATATTCTAGTTCTCAGAAGCTTCAAGCTGAAATATTTAGGAGTGAACTGTTACAATGTCTGTAACTCCCAAATAGTCCAGCCAAATTATAATTATAATGATAAGTTAAATGTAGCAAAATGTTAACAGCTGGCGAATCCTTGTGAAAGGTGTGTGGGTGTTCATTGTATACTCTTCTTGAAACTTTTCTGTAGTTTTTATACTCAAAATAAAAAGCTGAGAAAACAAAGGATATTTTTTTAAAACCCTTTTTAAAGGACAAATGAGAGATTCAATGGATCTGTCAGGACCTTCATCACAATTGGGCAATATCAGAGGCTATTGGTGCCTCTGTGGAACTGGAAGGCAGGGAAGCTCTCCTTCACAGGAGAGGTTTGTACAGTGGTCTTCAAACTATGATGGTTTCCCCTCCTTCAATTACATTACAGAGAACTTGAATCTTTTGCCTCTATCTGTCAATATCTGTCCATCACAGTCCTTCTTGTGAAAATGACGCCATGGACTTGTTTGGAGATGTAACCACTCTCTAATAATCTGTCTACCTTTTGGAAAATAATACAAAACAATTAACTTTAAAAACTGAGAACTGTCTATAGTTACACAATATAAAATAAAATTACACTAAAATTTTCACAACTCCAACGTTCCAGGATAAAAAGTTTGACACACATTTTGCACAAAAATTTGTTGTAAAGTTGTGTTTAAGCAAATATAGCATTTCTAACAAGATCGAAACAAAGTACATCTATTATATGGTGTAACACTATATTTGTGCTTTTAACTTCAAAAATCAAAACTACTATAAGAGATCATTCTATATCTGTTCTTATATTCTTATACCAAAAAGAAAAGTCTTGAAAATTACCTACCTCTTCTGCATATGATTTTCCAATTCCATCAGTACTACCTGTGACAACTGAGAAAAGAAAAAAGTAACAGTTTAGTTTAAGAATTACAATGTAGAACTGATCACAATTAGGACCCACCAATTAGACACAAGAAGACCTGTGTAATACAGTTGACCCTTGAACAACATGGGTTTGAACTGCGAGGGTCCACCTATACGCGGATATTTTTTCCAATAAATACATACTACAGTACTACACGATCCAAGGTTGGTTGAATCCGCAGATGCAAAACCTCGGAAGCAAGATCCAGATACTGAGAGCCAAATGTAAAGTTATACTTGAATTTCCAACTGCGTGGAGGGTCCGTGCCCCTCACCCTCCCATGCTGTTCAAGGGTCAACTGTACTTGATGTAAAAGATGGAGCAATTACCAGTGGCTCAAATTTAGGAATGAATACCCATGACAATGGCTAAAATTTAAAAGACTGCAATACCAAGTGTTGACAAGGATGTGGAGCAACTAGAACTCTCATACATTGCTGGTGGCACTGTAAATTGACACAGTCATTTTGGAAAAACGATTTTACATTACGTCTAGAAATAAATGTGTGCCTATCTATGACTTAACAATTTCCAAGAGGTAATAGGCATCATGTCTACCAAAACAATGTCCGTGGTAGCTTTATTTATGTATAGTCGGTAAACATGCCCAAATAATAAACTACAAGAGAATGAGTAAGTAAATTAAGATATATTAACACAGTACGCAATGAGAAGCCCGCACACTGCAAAGAAGAGTAGCCCCCCCTCGCCGCAACTAGAGAAAGCCCACGCACAGCAACAAAGACCCAACACAGCCTAAAATAAATAAAATAAAATTAATTAATTAAAAAAAGAGCTTAAAAAAACAGATATATTCACACAATACTAAATAGCAATTAAAAAAAAAAGAACTACCAATACACTCAAAACAAGAACAAATCTCCCAGACATTATGTTGAGTGAAAAAAGCCTGAGATAAAAGTGTACAAGCTGTTGGGCTTCCCTGGTGGCGCAGTGGTTGGCAGTTTGCCTGCCGGTGCAGGGGACACAGGTTCGCGCCCTGGTCTGGGAAGATCCTACATGCCGCGGAGCGACTAAGCCCGTGAGCCACAACTACTGAGCCTGCGCATCTGGAGCCGGTGCTCCGCAACAGGAGAGGCCGCGACAGTGAGAGGCCCGCGCACCGCGATGAAGAGTGGCCCCCACTTGCCGCAACTGGAGAAAGCCCTCGCACAGAAACGAAGACCCAACACAGCCAAAAATAAATAAATAAATAAAAATTTTAAAAAAAGTGTACAAGCTGTTATGATTCCATTTATGCAATTTCAAAAAGGGCAAAACTAATCTATAAAGATATAAGTGATAATATTGGTTACCCCGAGTAACGGGGTAGATGACAGGGAAGAGGCATTAAGGGAACCTTCAGGATGTAGGAAATATTCTATATCTTGTTGTGTATGTGTGTATGTAAAAATTCATATAGCTGTACAATTAAGTACACACTGTATCTGTTATACCTTAATAAACTATTTTTTTTAATTATAGGTAGTAGAAATTGAATAATATCTATTTCTTCTATGGGAGAGCATATTTCTCTTAAAAGCTCTAAAACCTTATGTAGCATAAACATTTGAAAATGATAATGGGTCAGGCTAGACCATGGTATCTTATCTCTAAAATACCGGAATCATGTTTGTTACAAATTCATAGCATGGTTTTGAATAGCATCGCAAAAGGTTAGGGATGCCCCCCAAAATTCTCTATGAGTTTTCCCAAACCATTTATAAATTATGGAAACCAAGTTATGGTGTAAAGTAGGATTTTCTTGTATTTGTCCTAAAACCACTTCTTTGAAATTACATGACGGTCCCTACTTTTACTATGCAGAAATATGGCAAACATATCTAAATTCTTCCTAGCCATATCTTTCATAATCATAATAGACTATGAAATAATAGAATAAGTTATAAAATCATATCTGTCTAGATCTACTTATCTGTCTCCATCTCCCTTTGTCTCCCCCCCTCTATCTCCTCCTCTTTTTCTTCCTCTCCCTCCCTGCTTGCTCCACCCCCTGTCATCTGTTGAAGACATTAGGTCATACATTTATACTTAACCAGCCTGTCATTGGTTGATTGCATCCTCCTGATGTCATTTAACATGTTCTTCCATCCCCTAAAAGTTAGCTGTAGATGATCAAATTCAGGTTTGATTTTTTGGGTAAGAATACTTCGTAAGTGATATTGCATATTTCCATCAGGAGGCACATGTTTGCTAACCTTACTTTTTGTTATATTAGCAGCCATTGATGATCACCACTGAGACACATTATTTCATTAGATATTGCAAAATGGTGATATTTGAATTCTATCATCCCGTCTTCATTTAGTAGCTGGAATAGTTCCATCGAGAAATGACTCCTCATCAGTTATTTGATTACAAATGATACAGAGTTTGCACAGGAACACAAGATAAATGTTTGATTCTTTTTCTCCTTTACCAGTTTTCAAAGTAAATTGGTTCTCTGGCATCTCCCAAAGGTAACTTATGCATTTTTATGATTGTGGTTTTGTTTACAAGAAACATTACTAACTCATGGATTTAAACATTCATAGCAGAACCCATCTATATGAAATTAAGTATCATATGAGAGTTCCTCAACATCATGATCAATTCAGTTGCATATTTCTGTAACTCTTCATCTCCTGAGTACTTTGGAAGTATGGGGACCCAAGTTTTATACTGTATTCCTGTTACTGATGCACTAATGTGTCACACATGAAGTATAAACATTTCCTGTTTCCAATTCTCTCCTTTTCCTTCTGTGATAAACTTTTCTGCTCTCTCCAAGACCCCCAGAATCTCACCTACTCGCTGCTTCCTTCAAAGGCTTGTTCAAACTTCACCAACTAATTCCACTGTTCAGATAACTTCAAACAAAAGGAACCTCTCCCTCCCCTAAGCTCCCTTAGCCCTTTACATGCACTTCTCTTACAGCACTTACCACTCTCTACTTTGAATTGCATTTTCTTACGTGTACACGTCTTAATTCTTCTACCAGATTGCAGGCTCCTTGCTACGTGATGTGCACAAGGTAGGTGCTCAGCAGACATTTGCTGAATGCATGAATGATGCTCACGTTTACTTGGTCTTACAAACTACAAAACACACAGGACTTGGACGATTTCCCTGAGAACCTGGTTTCTCAAAGTTCTTCACTTTACAAGTACAGTACCTTATATTCTCCTAATCTGTCTGCCACTCAATCTGTCCATTCACAGAGCCTTTGGTACCTAGATTATTCTGTTTATTCTCTACAACTGTGGAGCAAGCAAATCCTATATGTGATTACAGCATTGAATCAGTGGCAACATCAGATTTTCTCAGATTGTGTGCTTTAAAATCCCTCAATAAGAAATGCTCAATAATTAAACTACAATATAGTCACTCCAATTAATGCATCTAGAATTTCTGGCTGGAATATACATATTTCAGAAGAACACAGATGACTCTGGTGTGTGTGTGTGTGTGTGTGTGTTTGTGTGTATTTAACATTGTCAACCCCAGGCTGAGCTAAAGCAGCATACCACACTTTAAAAATAGTCCTGGAGGACTTCCCTGGTGGTGCACTGGTTAAGAATCCGCCTGCCACTGCAGGGGACATAAGTTCGAGCCCTGGTCCGGGAAGACCCCACATGCCACGGAGCAACTAAGCCCATGCACCACAACTACTGAGCCTGAGCTCTAGAGCCCGCGCGCCACAACCACTGAAGCCCGCGTGCCTAGAGCCCGTGCTCCACAACAAGAGAAGCCACCGCAATGAGAAGCCCACGCACTACAACGAAGAGTAGCCCCCGCGCGCAGCAACAAAGACCCAACACAGACAAAAATAAATAAAAATAAAATAAATTTTAAAAAAAATAATCCTGGATAGCTCAGAATATGCCAGGACTAGAGACTATAAAATTTGCCTAAGGGATATCAAACCTTCCTTTTCCAGATTCTCCAGTTTTTGGAGTTTGTAGTGGGTACTGTTAGAGCACCAACCACATCCTCCCCTCCAGCACAGAGGTCTTCAGGCAGTCCTCTTGCCAGGAGTGTTATCTGCTGTCAGCTCACAAGTGAGCATCTCCCAGGAACTGCCCTCAGCCAAAGGGAGCTGCCTTGCCCGAGGTTACAGTGCCTCCCCTGGGCAGTACATGTCTAATGACTGGTCCACACAAAGATCCAGCTCCCTTACTTCACTTAAGCATCTCTGAAGCACCATCCCAGGTTCAGAGCTTCCCATGGGATCAGGTTTGACTCTGCATCACAGTTTGACTTCTCCCTCTGCCCTACTCGGCTCCCTTTGCTTCCTCACAGGTGCTCTTCCTGAGAGCATTCCCCAAAGCACCCCCCCACATACACACATCTCACCGTCCAAGTTTATTTCCTGATGAACTACTGACAGCCTACAGTCAAGCTCCTTCTTTTTTTAAAGGTTTGCAATTTTTTTTTAAAATTTATTTGTTTATGGCTGTGTTGCGTCTTCGTTTCTGTGCGAGGGCTTTCTCTAGTTGCGGCAAGAGGAGGCCACTCTTCATCGCGGTGCGCGTGCCTCTCTTGTTGCGGAGCACAGGCTCCAGACGCGCAGGCTCAGTAATTACGGCTCACGGGCCCAGTTGCTCCGTGGCATGTGGGATCTTACCAGACCAGGGCTCGAACCCGTGTCCCCTGCATTGGCAGGCAGACTCTCAACCACTGCACCGCCAGGGAAGCCCCAAGCTCCTTCTTTTTAAAGTGATTTTATTTATGTCTAAGTAATACATAACTTAGTCCACAAAATAGTTACAAATTTTTAGGCCAAAAACAGCAGGACTTTACCCCTATCCTTCTGCACCTTCCTATTCCATCCCCAGAAGCAACCATTTTCATTGCTTTTAACTGTTTTTCCTTATCTTTACATGTTCTAAATCCTATGTTACACTGTAATTTCCTGATTCATCAATATGTTACTTGGCTCATTAGGGTTGATGAGAACTTTCACTCCCTTTATATTTTCCCCATCCTTCCAATGAAGTTATATCACAAGATTCTGTGACTTGTCAGTGTTTACCTTATTGTAATACTGCAACTCAATTCTGATATTAACCACCCAGAGTTAGTACAGATCCCACAGGTGAAAGACATGGTCCCCAGCAAAACTGCCCACAATGCAGGCACCAGCCACAAGTTCAGGGGTCCCTAGGCCACCAACACTTGTGACTTACTTGGCTACAAAGTTCCTGGTTCCCATAACTCCTCAGGTTCAATAATTCACTAGAATGACTCACAGACCTCAGGATAACTTACAGTTCATGATTACGGCTTTATAATAAAGGATACAAATCAGGACCAACCAAATGAATAAGCCACTTAGGGCAAGGTCAAGGGCGGTCCCAAATGCAGAGCTTCCATGCCCTCTCTGAATCAGGGCAGGCCATCCCCCCACCCTCACCCAGCACTTCAATGTGTTCACCCACTAGGAAGAACCTACATCAAGCTTCAGGGTCCAGAGTTTTCACTGGGTTTCATTACAAAGGTATGGTTGACTGAATCATTGGTCACAGGACTGAACTCAATCTCCAACTCCCCCCTTCCCTCCCCAGAGGTTGGAAGGTTGAGTTGGTATCACAAGGCTCAAAGCTCCAATCTTCTGATCACATGGTTGGTGTTTCTGGCAGGACCAGCCCCCATCCTGAAGCTCTGTGCAGTCCCACCTTGAGTGACTTCATTAGTATGAACTATCAGAGCCCACCATAAATAACAAAGACACTCCTATCACTTAGGAAATTCCAAGGATCTAGATGCTCCCTCCCAGGAACAAAGGTCAGTCAAATTCGTTATTATACAACAATTACTGTGGCTAGAAAAATATATTATCCACTAGTGAACCAAACAGTATAGTAGAATTACATTCTCTTCCCTAATCAACGTTTTTGTTCTCCTGGAGTTAAAACTGCCTTTTTATTGCATTTGCGTAGTTTTCTTTTTAAATTTTCCCCCAGTCTCTAACAGCCTCTCAATATAATTTTCCACATGATCAACCCCATCAATTTGTTCCATTACTTTTTTTTTTTTTTCCCCTTAAAGATCGACTTCACAGAGCACTCCAGCTTTCATCCTATCCAACCTGGAATACTCTGTGGCACAGCTATTGTTCTAGAACATAATCTTGGGAATTCCCTTGGACTGTCTCTCCTGGGTTGAAGCTCTTGTTTTCTAGATCTTGTTCTATTCCCTCATTATGCAGCACATCTAGCTTCCCAAGAAAGGATGCATGAAGATACACTTTGTAAACATTTTGAAAAGTAAATTTTAGATTTTAAAATAAGTTTTAGACTTACCAAAAAAAAAAAGTGAAGATAATACAGAGTATTCCCTACACTCCAAGCCAGTTTATCCTATTACTAACATCTTACATTAGTATGGTAAATTTGTCACAATTAATGAACCAATTATGATACATTATTATTAACTAAAGTTCATATTTTTTCAGACTGTCTTGTTACTGAGTGTCCTTCTGTTCTAGGATGCCATCCAGAATATCATATTACATTTAGTTATCACGTCTCTTCGTGTGACAGTTTGAAGCAAATTTTTTTTACATTTTTATATCTTTAAAAATAAAGTCTATATTCTAACTTCACACATAATAGTTTAACTAGTGTGGACAAAGAATGTCGCCTGCCATATCAGTAAACAATGGATGTTGAGGCCATCAAGCCATAGCCAACCCCAAGTATGCACCCTGAGGGGATTCAGGATGGAGAAAAACAGGATACTGGCCTTTTAGGGTGCATATCAAAGGAATGACTTCAATAAACGCAGTCTCTTGCATCTTCCCACACATGGAAAAGCGCTAAATTCATTAACTCGAGAAGTCTGGTTTTCTTTAATTAACAGCAATCTTTTGATTACTTGGTTTTGTTATGAAAACTCCTATGTATCCTGGCTCCTCCCTTATCTCCCTCAGTGCTATTTGAGAGGCTGTCTCCTGGGCTTATGTCCTCAGTATGTCCACCGAATAAAACATAATTTCAACTTTTAGGTTGTGCATTTTTTTTTAAGTCGACACTAGGTATGGAATTCTAAACAGATCATTTTTAACAAAAAATTAAAAACAACTCTCCATTGTACCAGTATTGTTTAAAAAGAATGTTTCACCATTCTCATTTCAGACAATTTGCACATGAACTTTTTGGTCACTGGGGCTTTTAGGATTGTTACTTAATCTTTAGGACTCTGTCATGGTAACAGAGCTTGGGCTGGGTGCTTTTCCGTTCATTGGTGCTAGGCACTGATGGGCCTTAAAATCCATGATCTTCAATTCTGGCAATTTTCTTATGTATTAATTCTTTGATAATTTCTTCACATTTTTCTCTAGAATTTCCATTAATCAGAGTTCAGACATAAGAGTTTCTCTATTAATCTTACTTTTCTTCTTGTTTACTTTCCTGGAAATTTCTTCAACTTGTATCTTCCAAATGTTCTATTGACTTTTTAAATTTAGGTTGCCAATTTTTTAATTTTGAAGAGCTCTTCTGTATTGATTGCTCTTTCTCTTTTTAAAGCAGCAGTTTATTCTTATTATTAATCCATTATCTTATCTCTGAGGACATTAATTAGACTTTGTTTACATATTTATACTTTCTTCTACTCTTTTATTCTGTTTCCTCTAAGTTCCTTTTGATTGTTTTGGTCTGTCTCATCTTGAAGGCAATAACATGGCAATTAGTGCACATGGGTGGGATGACTATACTCTGACCCCCACTCTAGGGTAATCGATGGGCAAACCAGCTTTTTGATTAGGGAATCCACAAGTCAGTATCTGCATTTTCTCTAGGACCCTTCAGTATCTCTTAAGCATTTCCCAAATTCCAGTCTTCTGGCTGCTGGGTAGTTGGGCAGCTATTAAGTCTGTAGACTTTTCACTTAACCCCTGTTCTCAGTCTCGTATCTCACCTCTGCCCTCTTCTGTGCCCAATTTTCTGGAGTCTCAAGCACATCTGGTTCAGTGACCTTCCCCATCCCTGTCTTTTGAGGTACCTGATACTTCTAATTCCTGTGCTTTTCTGGGGTGCAGAGCAAACTTGCTTGCTTCCCAATGGTGGACCATCCACGAGCACTCAGGTGTCGGCTCAGTGAGGTAAGTTATCACTCTTCCAACTTCATTTGCTGTGACTGGAGATGAGGGATTTCAGAAGTTCCCTAGTTTCATCAAAATGGTGCTTTCTGTTCCTAATTATCCTAATTATTAGAGAGGATTTCCAAGAGATAAAAGGCTAGAAATACTGTTACTTGGCTACTTTAAAACTGCAAGTCCCCCAAGGTCCCTCTTAAACATTTTAAAGTAGACTAAGTTGAGAATAAATACAAAACACACTTCTCAAAAGATTTAGCTTTATGCTCCCAACAAGAACATTTTTTCCTATCATCTGCTATTAACTATCAAATTTAAATCAAACTAACAGTTTTTAGGAACTATTATGTATATGACTACAGAGAATACAATGATGTATAAGACCCACTGTGGATATTAGGTGTTCCATAAATCACCCATTTCACGGTTAAGTCTTCAAATATTAAACAGAAATAATATGACTTTAAATTGTATAAATATTAAAAATTTAGCCTCTGATCTTTTTAGATAGATAAAATATCACGTTTCCATATTCTGATAATTCTCAAAACCAAATGCAGAACTGTATAGTTACACATAAGTCAGATACTGCCTCACAAGTATGTTTTTTTCCTGAGAAAATGGAAAAGTATAAAAATTATTTTTATGGGCACAAAGAAACAAAAAATAAAATTGGAAACCAAGAGCCTCCTTTATTCATCTCTGTAAGCACCACTGCAGTTCTATAATAATCAGTCATGTACAATGGCCAGGCAATGGGGGATCAAGTATCATTTCCCCATCAAAGGAAATGACAAATTCTTTAGTTCTCTAAGTCATATGATAGGTAATATTTTTGAAATAATGTACAGACACAACCAAGTCATCTGTCAAACTTTACTCACTCATAAAAGTTTTACTTGATGCCAAAAAATAGTAATAATAAATTTGTTTATTTAAGACAGGGAGGATGGGGACAAGGATTATCCTGTCTTTGCTTTTAAAGATATATTCTTTGCTTTAAAGCTACATACCTTCCAACAGTAGTAGCAGAGACAGCAGCTCATAGTTGGATAGAAAAAAAATCCTTGGGTCTTTCCTGATGGCACAGTGGTTAAGAACTCACCTGCCAATGCAGGGGACATGGGTTCGAGCCCTGGTCCGGGAAGATCCCACATGCGGTAGAGCAACTCAGCCTGTGCGTCACAACTACTGAGCCTGTGCTCTAGAGCCCATGAGCCACAACTACTGAAGCTAATTAAAGCATACCTTAAATCAAAATTCTTTTGGCAGTTGTTCTGGGGCACTGGGGAAATACAGGGAAGAGGTTACTATTTTTTACTCTTCTTACTGTTGGTATTCTTTAACCTTGTGCTTGTATTGCCTTTCCAAAAACAGAAGTCCTTTCCTACCAGGAATAGAAAGATGGTGTAAACTGATCCAGCAGGTTCTTCATCTATTCCAGTTTCCCAAAAATCAATGTAGCACTGCTTAAGTCAGTGTTTCCTAAGGTCACCTAATACCTTCTTACAACTGATTTTTAAACAATTAAATTTAATAGAAATCTTAATTACTGGACTACTATTTACTTAACTACTTGGTTATCGTAAAAGACTACCAGTTTCAATAAATATAAATAGATTAGTGTAAAATACGTATGTAAAAAATCCATTAACATTTTAAAATATTCATCAGTGCAGTACCTAAGATCATTTCTTGGTAGGTCTTTTGGGAAACACGATCTAAGCACTATCACCCTGATATACCTACCACCTTGCAATGAAAACCAAATGAAACAAAGACCAGCTTCCAAATCATCCAAATTAGAAATACTGCTTGTTTTTTGCATCTTCTTAAGATGAAAAAATTAAGCACTCATAGCCACACCGAAAGATGATGCAATGTGCAAAAACAATCCTGGGGACCCATCCTTCTTATGTTATGTACACACATGGGCCAGAGCCTGCTGTCTTCCTCAGTACCCATCCTTCCCTTCCTTCTTTGCAGCAATCGTGGCCTGGAATACAACCTCCCTAGCAGCTAGGTGTGGCCATGGGATTAAATCTTGAAAGTAAGATGCAGTGTTGTGAGGGACTTTGAGAAAGGCTGCTTAAAGGAGTGACTCAGCAGGGAGAGGCCCCTTTCTGCCCATCGTCTAGCCAATTCAAAAAATGATGGCTGTAGCTCCAGCAGTCTTGAACCAGGAAGTAACCTTGAGGGTAGAAGCCATGGGCTAAGGTGAAGGAACATACTTGTAGAAATCAAGGTTTTTCATGACGCCATGGAATTTCTATGCCAGGTTTTTTTTTTTTCAACCAATCAGTTCTTCTTTTATTAACTGCTTACCACAGGGAATCAAACATACATAAAAAGTGGGAATTCCCTGGCAGTCCAGTGGTTAGGACTCCGAGCTTCCACTGCAGGGGTGCAGGTTTGATCCCTGGTTGGGAAACTAAGATCCTGCATGCTGCAAGGAGCAGCCAAAGAAAAAAAACAAAAAACAAAACAACATACACAAAAAGTCTATCTGGTCTTCTTTAAACTGGGTGAAAAATAAATAAACTTCTATATGGTTAAAGTCACTATTACAGGGCCAGAAAAGCAAGAGTAAGCTGTCAGTAAATTGTTAAAACAAAATATTTAATATTGATAAAATAAATTTTCACATCTTGAGGTATGGGGAAGCCATTCTGGCTTATATATGAGTTAACTTGAATTTTATTTTAACTGAAACAGCCTGTTTGTGGCCTATCAAACATACACTGTACATCTGCTTTAATTATTAAAGAAAAGGGCACACTGACGAGAAGTAAAGAATGTCCACGTTAAAAATAAAGATTAACTGTCTCCCTTCCTGGGACGCCAATGCTGGTACTCCTTTGATGATAAGACTCCCTCCGCCAAGGCCATACTGACTCACCGTGTACATGCTGGTCGTTTTTCTGGAAACCCTGAAGAAATGTATCCCTGAGTTGTTTAATGTTCTTTCTTCCGACAAGATATAAAACCGTACTGAAAACCAGGCTTCTCAGGAGCAGTTTCTCAAGAGTTATCTGAAGGCTGTTTTCCCAGCTATAGTCCTCAGTTCAGTTCAAATAAAACTCTTTTTCTAGTCTCATTATTGATTGTTTATTGATTATTTTCATCAACAGTATTCACATTATAAGACTATTTGCTCAAGGTACTTCATTGATATTATCCAGTTAATTCTCACAACAGCTCTCACCCTAGTCTAAGCTATCATCCCAACACACAAGGACTTGTGCAATGACCCTTTCAGTTCCTTCCCGCTTGATTCATGCAATACACAGCTAAGAATTATCTTTCTCAAACATCATTTTTATGATCTCATTCTTCTGTCAAGAAGCAACAATATTTCCCTATTGCTAATTATATAAAACCTGGAACACAAATCTAGTCACATCTCCCCATTGCCACCACCTGGGGCTACCAGCATTCATCTCCCACAAGAACTACTGCAACAGCCTTCTAACTACTTCACCTGCTCCTTTTTTTTTTCTGATTTATTTATTTATTTATTTATTTATATTTTTGGCTGCATTGGGTCTTTGTTGCTGCACGCGGGCTTTTCTCTAGTTGCAGCAAGCGGGGGGCTACTCTTCATTGCAGCGCGCGGGCTTCTCATTGGGTGGCTTCTCTTGTTGCAGAGCACGGGCTCTAGGCACACGGGCTTCAGTAGTTGTGGCACTCGGGCTCAGTAGTTGTGGCTCGCGGGCTCTAGATGCAGGCTCAGTACTTGTGGCACATGGGCTTAGTTGCTCTGCGGCATGTGGGATCTTCCCAGACCAGGGCTCGAACCTGTGTCCCCTGCATTGGCAGGCGGATTCTTAACCACTGAGACACCAGGGAAGCCCCTTGCTCCCTTTCTTATTCCTCTCCAACTCACTCTCTGCACTGCAGCCAAAGCGATCACTCCACTGGGCAGATCTGACATCACTTCTCTGCCAAAAATCTGTCAGTCGTTTCCCACTGCCCTTATTCTTTACAAGGTCTTCCATGAGCTGACCTCACCTCTCATCACTTTCCCCCTACCACCCACTGCCCTAGTCATGCTGAAATTTTTCCAGTTCCTACAAGGTAACATGCTCTCCTTTCACAAATGTCCCCTCTACTCCCAATTTCACATCCCCCAGTTTCTCTCTCCCATCCCTGACATCTTCGCTTGAGCATCTCCTCTCCCTTAAGCCTTCCTTGACCTCTAGACTAGCAGGCTCTCATAGCTCACTGGCCCCATGGTACTCTGTACTTCCCCTGCATGACATTCATCATATAGGTTTCCATAAGGGTCTGAGTCACCACAGTCTAAGTGCTAGCATGGTGCCTGGCAAAAAGTAGATGATGAATGAGGTTCTGTGAGATGAGTGAATGAATAAAAGGAGATTATGAATGGAAAACTAGCCTCTTGTGATACTCCCCACTGCTTTACCCATTTTTTTTAGAAATAACACCCAATCACCTACTGTACACAACCCCACCTACTCTTCAGCCCCTCTCAACATCAAGAATCAGTGATCTAAAATAAAATTTAAGAAATTTCAGAGAGAAGTTTAACTTAGTTTATGATGAATCTATAGATACACATTTTCAAAGGACAGTCCTCTGTTCTTGTCATTAAGATTGGCTTCTTCAATTAACACTCGGGGTTCTCAGATTCCATTTTGCCATGGAGCAAGCGGATAACTTCAGGTAGTTTTCAACAATACACAGAAAAAAGCTACAGGTATTGCCCACGCATAACCCAGTGGCCTCAGGTATTACCCACAACCCTATGGGTTGTGAGAGTAATTTATGATAGCCAGGGCCAGAACTGAGGTAGAGGAAGGAGAGAAGGGAGGGGGGAAAAAGGAGATTCAAAAAGGCTTATGTTTTCATATATAAATATAACACCAGAAACCAAATTTGCAAGCCTTTGAGAAGATAGAAACTGACAACTATAAAGAATATCCCAACTTGGCATCCAGAAGTGTCTAGCTTGTTACAGATTATATAAAATACTGGCAACTGACCAGGGCTCAGCTTCCAGATTTTATACAGTCAACAAAAATGCTTCTGTTTGTGTAGGTTAAAAATATTCTACTCTTTTTGTCCTCAACTTGCTAGGAACAGATATTTTTAGTAAGAACCCAATCAACCTTATCAAAATCAAACATCAAAAGTAGACTAGAGGAACACTGGAAGCAAACATGCTATTTTTAGCTCTGCTGTCTATTCTCTGCTACTACCCACCAAATTCTGACTGCAGAGCCCATGCATAAGAGCTTAAGTTATTCCAAGCAGGTTCCTTCTCCTGACCCTTCCCTCCCCACCCCTCCCCCAACACCTGAATGCAGAAAACACTCGATTGATTAAAGATTAATACTGCCGCAAACCACGACAGCTGCCGTTCCTCTGAGTGCTTTTGCGGGGTGGGGAGAACAGAAAATGACAGAGAGCTTGCATCAGTATTCCTCTTGGGGATCTATTACATGGAAAGAAAATTGCTATTTCAATCCCCTTTTGTTGCTAAAAATAGCAGTCTCAATTGATTCAGGCAAACAGGGAACAGGCTTAGCCAGGCTGAATTTAGAAACCACTGAAGTCCTAACAGCAAATGCTAAAGTAGTCTAACACATGCCAGCTCATATTTAACAAAGAACAAAGAAGAGAGGCATGCAGGCTGCAAGTTAATAAAACAGCAGCAACTTCCTGCATTTTTATTAACGAGAAGCAGTGAAAGTGATGCAAAATAAAGACAACTATAACTTGTTCTCATCATATTTTTTTTAAAAATTTTTATAGGAAGAAAAATCAGATTATGCATCAACCTTGATATTGTGGGCATTTCCCACAACCTCACGGTTTGGGGAAATACACACCTCTTCTCAAGTACAGTATACTACTATGGAAAGAAAAGGGTCAGTTTACAAACATGCTATCCCAGTACTGCATAGGCCCCTCTCCCACTACGTCCTCTTGGGTTCCCTACTGAACAGCTCTCTCTCTCTTAACCTTCCCTCCTTTTCCCTTGACCCAACCAAATAGGGCAGACAGTTATAATTTGCCACTTCAAAAACTAACAAACAAAACCAAAACAGAACAAGACAACATTCAAAGCACCCAGAGGTTCAGAACAGAGAAAAGGAAGAAACTGCAAAAAGCAGGATCCCCTTAAGGCAGCTAATCCCCTGGGCCCACTTCCAGGCAAGGCCCAGTAATAACATTCTGGCAGCACCAAAACCCAAAAATATCTTCTGCCTGATTCTTTCACTTTACTTGGTTAACTGAAAACCTTGGCAGATAATGATTCATTTCAGTGAATGCCACATCCTCTTTAAAAATGCAAACCCTTGCACAAGAATTAAAAGGTTATCAATCCTTGTGCCTTTGCGTGATTTAGCGGATTCAAACTGCTTTGTGGCTTCCTTTGGGAATACCCAAAATGTGAGGGTAACACAGAAGGGGCCTCCTGAGAGTAGGAATTCTGACTGGGAACAAAGGGGTTACTACTTCTGGATCACAGGCCTAGTATGATCCCACAGAGGAAAGCCTTTAGGCTTTTGCCATTTAAGTACAAAGGGAGTATGTGAAGTGGTTAAGAACATGGGTGCTAAAATCAGACCAGCAAGGTTCCAAGTCCAGGTTCAAATGCAAACTCTGCCAACTATCAGAAGCTACTTAACCTCTATTGTCTCAGTTTCTTTATCTATAAAGTGAAGACAACACCATCTGTCCCACAGAGTTACTGTAAAGACTCAATAAAACGTTAATAATAGTACTCATCATACTGGATTGTTTGAGAATTAAACAGCATAATGTATACAATGTACTTAGCATGGAACTTAGCATATTATAAATTCTCAACAAATATTAGCAATAGATGAGGAATAATAGAAAGTGGAAGGGGTACAGAAAGGAAAATTAAGAAGCTACTAAAAGTACATCAAAAGTATGTGCAACGGGGCGTCCCTGGTGGCGCAGTGGTTGAGAGTCTGCCTGCTAATGCAGGGGACACGGGTTCGAGCCCTGGTCTGGGAAGATCCCACATGCCGCGGAGCAACTGGGCCCGTGAGCCACAACTACTGAGCTTGCGCGTCTGGAGTCTGTGGAGAGGCCGCGATGATGAGAGGCCCGCACACCGTGATGAAGAGTGGCCCCCACTTGCCGCAACTGGAGGAAGCCCTCACACAGAAACGAAGACCCAACACAGCCATAAATTAATTAATTAATTAATTAATTAATTAAATTTTTTTAAAAAAGTATGTGCAACAAAAGAAAAAAATAGGTAGGCTGGACCTCATCAAAACTAAATTTTTTTGTACATCAAAGGACGATATCAAGAGAGTGAAAAGACAAACCAAAGAATGGGAGAAAATATTTGCAAATCATATATCTAATAAGGGACCAATACCCAAAATATACAAAGAATTCCTACAACTCAACGACAAAAAGACAACCCAATATTAAAATGGGCAAGACCTGTATAGATATTTATCCAAAAAAGATATACAAGTGGCTAACAAGCACATGAAAAAATGTTCAGCATCATTAGGAAAACACAAGTTAAAACTACAATGACAAACTAGTTTGGCCATAATTTTTAAAAAAAAGAAAATGGAAAATAGCAAGTGTTGGTCAGGAGGTACAGAAAGTGGAGTCCTTGGGGACTTCCCTGGTGGTGCAGTGATTAAGAATCCGCCTGCCAATGCAGGGGACACAAGTTCGATCCCTGGTCAGGGAAGATCCCACATGCTGCAGAGCAACTAAGCCCGTGCGCCACAACTACTGAGCCTGCACTCTAGAGCCCGAGAGCCACAACTACTGAGCCTGAAAGCCACAACTACTGAAGCCCGCATGCATAGAGCCCATGCTCCGCAACAACAGAAGCCACCACAATGAGAAGCCCGCGCACCACAATGAAGACTAGCCCCGGCTCTCCACAACTAGAGAAAGCCCGCGTGCAGCAACAAACACCCAACACAGCCAAAAATAAAGAAAAAGAAAGAAAGAAAGAAAGAAAAAGATCTAGCAGTAATTTTCTCTGGGTGATAGTGAAATTATGCAATTAAAAAAAAAAAAAAGAAAGAAAGTGGAGTCCTTGTACATTGCTGGTAGGAAAGCAAGATGGTACAGCCACTGAGGAAAAACCGTTTAGTGGCTCCTCAAAAAGATAAACACGGATTTACCATGTGACCCATTAATTCCACTCCTAGGTATATACTCAAAAGAATTGAAAACCGCATTCAAACAGAAACTTGTACATTAATAGCCCAAAAGTTGAAACAACCCAAATGTCCATCGACTGATGAATGGATAAACAAAATGTGGCATATCCATACAATGAACATTACTCAGCCATAAAAAGGAATGAAGTACTGGCACATGTTACAATGTGGATGAACCTTATGTATAAACACTCTAAGTGAAAGAAGCCAGACACAAAAGATCACACACTGTATGACCCCATTTACATGAAACATCCAGCATAGTTAAATCCACAGAGAAGAAAGATTAGTGGTTGCCAGGAGCTGGGGAAAGAGGGATAAAGAGTGACTGCTTACTTGGTATGGTGTTTCCTCCTAGGGTGAGAAAAATGTGTTGGCATTAGAGAGAAGTAATGGTTGCACAACACTGTGAATGTCCTAAATTCCACTGAACTGTGTACTTTAAAATGGTTAATGGTTAATTTTCTGTTATGAGAATTTTGCCTCAATTTTTAAAAGTCTCTTTTAAAAAAAGTTAGTAAAGATTAGCTTTTCACCAAGGGCTAGACCAAGAAAAGAAAAGAAATCGCTATTTCTCTTGCCGTATGGTTCCTTGAATTCAGGAAGTAAGACTTCAATTAACACATCATTCAATTTACACAACAGAATGCAGAGGAACCTACATTTGGATTGCTCCCATGGGTAGAACAGCCCTTTTACATGTATCTAAATTTATGGAGGACCTACTCTGTGCCAAACACAGTAGCAAGCACTTTACAGATATTTTAATTGTCCCAACACTCAATTAGTAGCTACCCCAGCAAGTATGTGAGGGTTATAGATAATAAGATCTTATTATAGTATCTAATTTTTATTTTGGGGGGCCACACCATGCAGCTTGCGGGATCTTAGTTCCCCGATCAGAGACTGAACCCGGGCCCCAGCAGTGAAAGCACCGAGTCCCAACCACTGAAGTGTCCGGGAATTCCCAATATCTAATTTTATAAATAAAGAAACCATCTCAGAAAGCTTAAGTGACTTGCCAATGGTCACATCATCCTAAATCTGATCCCCAGAACATGAACCCACTACACAATAGAACACTTGACTTATAAACTTGAAAGTGCCTAAAACAGTCACATTTAGCAAGGATGCATGGTGCATACACAAATACTCCAGAGTTCCTTGCTCATTAATCTGATGATGCAGAATCCAACTTTATTTTTCATTATTCCTTAACCAGCCTCTTAACCCCAGACAATTTGTCTGGTGTTTTCCAAATATAACATGCCAGGGAATGGGCCCCATGTTGTGCTCAATATTGAGAAGGATGTTTCTCTTTACTCTCTACCCCCATTAGCCACCTTCCAGTAATCTGAACCTCTAAGCTTTACAGACAACAACAATCATTAAGTCCAGCTGACTTAATCACATCCTAGCCTCTAGGATGTCAAAGCCTGACTAATCTATTATTCGAAGCTAAATACTGTTCACAAGTTCACAATAACTGGAAGCAAAGAAACAGAACTGAAGTTCTCTGACTTTTTATCTAGTTCTAATCCTAATGGTTAATTAGATCATGAGGGACTCCCCTGGTAGCGCAGTGGTTAAGAATCCGCCTGCCAAAGCAGGGAACATGGGTTTGAGTCCCGGTCCGGGAAGATCCCACATGCCATGGAGCAACTAAGCCCGTGCGCCACAACTACTGAAGCCCACGCGCCTAGAACCCGTGCTCTGCAACAAGAGAAGCCACTGCAATGAGAAGCCCATGCACCACAAGGAAGAGTAGCCCCCGCTCACAGCAACTAGAGAAAGCCAACGCGCAGCAACGAAGACCCAAGGCTGCCAAAAATATAAATAAATAAATTAAAAAAATAAATAAAAACTTAGATCATGAAATAAGGCAAGGAAGGGAATTCCCTAGCACTCCAATGGTTAGGACTCTGCGATTTCACTGCGGCCAGCCCGGGTTCAATCCCTGGTCAGGGAACTAACATCCCACAAACCACACAGTGCGGCCAAAGAAATAAGGCAAAGAAAAAGAATGAGTTGATGGCATAGTTACAAGATTCTTATCTCTGATATGTTACGTAATCCTGGCTCCATTTTCTTCTTCATGTGGAGTAGGTAACATTCAAATGACAATTGTCCAGTCTATGTAATTGTTTTATATTCAACATAAACCATAACATTCCCTCTACGCCTATGTAAGAAATTTACATCTCGTAAAGGCCTACAGGCTTGAAGTTACTTCAACAAGTCCAAACTGGAACAGTCCTTTAGCTCAAAACAAGAAACATTAGTTCTTGACATATCTTATGATTATATGCATTTAACTGGAAGAGTGATAACTAAATCAAACATTTCCTTAGCTAATAAACAGTATGAAAACACACTATTAGGACAATAGTGTCTATTACATAAGTGTCCTTGAAATATATAATTCAGGCCTGATAAAAGTGGAAGAGTTATAATGAGATCTACTTGGGAATTCCAATAATTAACTTCTTTTGAATGGTCTAAATTTATACACACCAAGGTAGATATATATACATATATATATAAGGAGGGTCTAGTGTAGATTGTTTGGTTTATTTCAACCAAATTCAACCAGTTTAAGCTCTTAACAATATTCTTCAGATAAGAAGTGGGTAAATTCCTCCAACAAAGAGACCCAGATTTTAGTCACTTTGATAAATAAGTCCCTTCCAACTAAAAAGCTATTCTGCTTTCAACTAGGTTTATCACAGTAACACTGCAATAAAGTCATATTTTGAGCCAGAGTTTCCTAGTAAATAATTTCTTTTTCAAGGATCAAATGCTTCCCTAGCCTAAATGTTCATGCTTCAGCCAAAGAAGCCTCACCACATCCGCAGGTACTTTACACCCAGAAGAAAATCAAATTCATTCTGACTCAGGCCTGGTCAAGAACTTCAAAACATTGTCCAGCAACTATACTTCAATAAAAAATAAAATAAAAATAAAAAAGAACTTCAAAACAGCTTCCCCAATAAACAATTTATCATATATATCTTGAAGATTGGCTAGTATCAACAACAAATTTGAGGAAGGAAATGAAGAATGCTAATCTATTCTCTCCAATAGTTTTTTTTTTTTTTTCTTATCCCTGAAAAGCCAAAACCATGGAAGCACGGAAGCACAGTTCCCTCCTATCAGACAACATCTAGCTGAATCCTCTGTACTTTTTAGGAAAACCCAAGACTGCCAATGAAATTATGCTAAGCAACTTAACGACTATCACACTTTTCAAAATGAACACTCAGTGAGATACATTTTCAACCTAATCTTTTTAAAGGAGCTTCATATAACCGAACACCATGTTTCTCAGTTACAGAGATCATATTCTATTGATATGTTAAAAAGGGGTGAGTTGACTAGCAGTCAGGAAACCTTGGTTCTAGCCCTGGTTCTGCTAGCTCAGTGAACCTCGACCACTAATTAACATTTCTGAGCCTCAATTTCAGCATCTTTTTAAGTGTAGTCACATATTAAATGAATAGCCAAGACCCTATGGTTCCATGACTATGATGAATATAAAGTCATGGTCATGACTTCTTTCTCACCTTTAATTATTGAAACAAACACATCCAAAAGTGTTAGAAACAGTAGATGTCAAGTCAGAGCTATGATTTATGATAATAAAATAGACCTACAGCTAGCTCATCTTTAGAAAGTCAAGACAGAAAGAACATGAGTAACTGAATCAAAAACTCTTTTAACTGTTTTCAACTTTTCTTCCAAAAAAAAGTTAACAAGAAAGGTAGAAAGCTTGAGGCTTGTTTTATAACTTTATTTCACCTGTGAACCATTGGTGTTCTGGAGGTGGTAAAGACCAGTGAAATGATTTTCTGCTTGTTGCTTGAAGCCTGCTTTATTCAAGTTCATGAATAAGTCCTCGCTCAGATGCAATGGTTAGGTAGCAAGCACAGCTGTCTGGGAGCATTATGGACCCAAAGGACACATACTCTCCTCTCTTCAAGAAGCTACCTCCTTCAAACATTAATTCTAACAAAAGGCTGATCTAAAATGCAATCTTATGTACTTTTCAGCAGTCCCATTTCTTTACTTATACCTCTTCTTATTCCGCAAAGGAACTGTGGCAACTCACTGGTCTCTAGTAAAAGTTTCCACAACTTTTTCGAATGTAAATTATTTAACAAAGTCTCACTGTCTGAACTAGAGCTGAAAAAGAGAAACAATAAGGTCTCTGATGCCTGATGTTAAAGTTGTGTTGTTTACTGACCTACTCACCTACCTTACAGGTATGCTGGAAGGATTAATACCATCTGCTATTTAATGTTTTGAAAACATCTTCAATTCCTCACAAGATTAGGATGCCTCACTGCTCAACTCATAAATTTCAGTATTCTACTAGATTCTAGTAGATGTACAGTAGCCCTTAATTGTACAGTTTTTCTTAATTGGTCATTGATCCTTAAGAAACAAGGGCATCTGAAGCAATTCTTTAAATGTCATGCCTTTCCATGCCATCTGCTGGCCCTTACTAACTTAATGCTCTATTGCCTTTCCTTTTTAATTTTTCAGAATGAGCATGACCTTTAAGATGCTGGTATACTGCAGCATTGTTTGCAATAGCAAAATCGAAACCATTCAACAATAAGGGACCACTAAATAAATTACACAGAATATATAATTAAGAATACATATACTATATATGGATATAGTAGATATACAGTATATAATTATGGTATATATAGTAATATATAGTAATACATAGTATATCCATACATATGTATACTACATATAAAATATATAATACCTATATTATATATGATAGTATGTCAATACAATAGAAACACAATGCAGCCATCAAAAATTATAGCACCAAAGAACAGCTATTGGCAGTGAATGGTGTCCATGATATATTGCTAAGTGAAGACAAATTGGAGAAAAACCATGAGGAACAAAATTGACTATATTTGTTTTAACGACATTTATTTCTCCTGAAGACCCTTAGTTGGAATTTCTAATGACCATTATCTAATAATGAGCCAAAAGAAGCTTATCAAAAACCTAGCTTATAAACAAGCCAATTCCCAGATGCAATAGTAGGAATGACAAGTACAATTGCTATCTTTTATATAAAAAAAAGATTTACACATACATATGTATGTGTATGTTTGTTTGTATGTTGGAAAAAGTCTAAAAGGTCATACATAGACCAAGAAGTTGATGGTAGTTACCTCTAGGTAGAGGACTGTAAGTAATTTTTATTTGCTTCTTTTTACTTAGCTGCATTTTCTAATTTTTCTATAATAATTAAAGGTATTTCTTATATAATGTTTTTTTAAAGTTTAAAATTCAAATAAAATTATATTCTGTAAGTGCTAACTTAAACTGAATTACACTAAGGAAGTCCCTATGTGGTTATTGCCTCAGTGAGATGGTCTGTTCAATTCAGTTACCATTTAAAACCTAGCATAGAAAAGCACTTAATAAACTCAGGCTTTCTAGAAATGAAACAAAATAAAGAGCTGAACCTATTCTACCACTTCTGGAGAAGTGGACAGCCATGCCCACTGTACACTCACTGCTTCAGTCCATCTCTCCTGACCTGAGACCCAGAGGTATAGTGGGGAAAACAAAGAGAAACAGGACTGATCAAAGGCCAAAAAGGGTAAGAGGGTATTGAGAGGGGAATTTGGCGGGTTTTCTACTGTTTTACCGTAATACCAAGTACTTGGAGAAAGACAGTTGTAAAATTCAGCATTAAGAGATGATGGTTTACTCTATGAGGGCAATTTATATCAACAAAGTGCCTTATACATGAGTTACTTTTCTAGCAAGCTAAAGATTCGAACAGACTCAAAGTTCCCACAAAGTTGTCTCTAAACTGGATCTTCCCTGGAGCCATCTACTCAGCTTTCATTTAAAGACAACAGAGCCAAAATAAAAACTAAAAAAAGATAAAGACAACAGAGCCACTTTTAGTGAGTCAGCTGATAACATATAACATAAGAATAATTAATGAAATAGTGAGGACTGCTGCAATATTTTACATTGAATTTGTTCCCTCTTGGCCTTTAAATAGGCTACGGTCTTCTCTGCATGTGCTACCTGACTACACAATTGTCACCTTCACTGAGAATAAACATGACATTGTATCATGATCGAGTCCTCCATGCAATGTATATATAAGTAAGTTTACCCTTTAGGTAATAACTGTGGTCTCATATTTATATACTGTATAAATAAAATCTGTTATTTTAATTATTATGTAAAGCAAACTCCCCAAATAACTTAATAGAAGCCTTAAGAATCTTTTTGGAATGTAAATATCCCCTCCTACTTTAGCTATTTTTGTAAATTTATATTCTCTTACACCAGGTTTCCTTAAGAATGGACCACACCTGTATGCTGATGGATTGGCAGCTTCTAATTTGGGACAGAATGTATACAAGAAACCAGATGGAAATTTTAATAGACAGGCCATGTCATAACATTTGTTCTATAAGAGCTATTCAGATACTACCTAAATGTGCTTAATCTTGGAAACTCAGTCCATTAGAAGGCCAACACTGAAGCTGCAAAAGTCCTTTTTCATTTAATTCAAGAGATAACCAAGAGAAAAACAAACAAAAAAGATACTCTCTCTATGAGCAAAGGATTCTAATGGTACCTGATGAGGAAAGTATATGCTTGAGGCTTAGTTGTGGGAAGACTATCTGTGAAGTATGACAAGAGTTCTGGACCAAATCACATCTACTGGTAAGCCGAGTCGTAGAGGTCAGGGATAGGAGTGTTGGTATGAGCCATCTCAGGCCCTCGATTTCTCCTTCCTTCCTTTGCTCAGGATTTAGGGATGTAACCTACTTACACTCCATTAGCATTACTCTCACCTACTTGATCCTCTGGACTAGAGAACGAGATGCTATCTCTCTGGCTGCCTCTTTCCTTGTTCTCGAAGACAAATAACCTGGTCCAAGCTACTAAACTACCTCAATGCACTCGTCTATAAAATGGCAATAGCAATAGTACTTAACTCAGAGACTAGGATATGAATATGGATATCAAATCCTTAGTTCCTGGCACATAATTAGCATTATATGTGCTAATTATATGTGTCAGCCATCATGTTTCATTATTATTACTGTTTAGAACAATGTTTGACATAAAAGCACTATATACTAGTATCATTATTGGTGTTTGAAGTATCTGATTGCTAATTGTTATATAAAGCAAGAATAATAACATTAACACAGAAGATTTTTTTAATTTAGAAAACTTACAAAAATCTTACATCCTTGGTTCCTGACTACTTGATGACTAACACAGAAAGTCCATTTTGGGGAAGGCCCTCCATCCTTTCTTACATTTATTGTGTATTTTCTCTTAGCCTTCATTTACTAAAACTCTATTGTTCTCTTATGACGTAATTAAATGGGCCTTCCTTTATGAAGCTTTTTCTGCAGTCCACCTCCTAGTATACTAATAACTTACATTTTTATTTTGTTTATTTTGCCTCTCTCCCTAGTTAGAATAAAAGCTTTAGGAGGGTAGAGACTGTTATATTTTACTTATTGATGAATCCCTGTGCCTAGAATAGGAGCTGGCATATAGATTTTCAATAAACATTACCGAATGATGAATATTCAATCTGGCCTGCCCTAGACCTCTTATTAGATAAATAAATACCTATCTATTTAAGCCACCAGACTCAGGTATTCTGTTATTTATAGTTGAATACATTCCTGACTGTTAGAGCACTATAGAATACTCATCAAACATTCATTATTATCCCTGTTATTGCTATTACTGTTATTATAAATTAACTAGCATTTATTATGTGCTTACGAGGTTCTAGGCATGATGGTCCATATCCTTAGCATATTGCTAAATAAGCACCATCTTTTTAACCTTTACAGTCAGTAGCTTCAAGGTACATACCAATTTTGTAGATGAAGAAACTGAGGCTCGGAGAAGCTAAATAATTTGCCCAAGGTAACAGAACTAGGAGATGACAAGCACAAGTTGAAAACCCCAATTTCTGGCTCCTGTACCTACACTCTTCCCCAGTAAACTATACAACCATGTCTGTGAAATATTCACATATATCTTCTCTCTTTAAAATAACTATAAACTCTACAAGTCAGGAAGCCTGTTTTCCAAGCCTTGGTATCTACCAGAGCAATTAATGTGTTAGGACCTGAAGTATTTACTCAGTAAACATTTATTAGAGAGATGGGCAAGTGAATACCACGCCCACTATGGAAATCTAAACTTTTATAAAAATGAGACATGAGTATACTTTGTTAAAAAAGAAAAATGAATTTACTATATTTATGAGCTGCCCCTTGCTTTCTCTTAATTGCAGGGATTCTCCTGTTGTGGCTGTATCTGCCACTCAACCATCCAGAATAAAAGAAGGGCCTCCTAACAAATTAAATGATTGGTGTTGTATGTATTTAGAGATAATGATGGACTTATTTTCAACACACACCAATAGGCTTTCTGCCACATATAGTAACCCCTAGGCCCTTACGCAGCTATCCCTCATGCAAAATAATGCCAGTCCCTAGTTGGGTGAGACAAGTAAATAAACACATACACACACACTGCATACAAATACATACATAAAATAACATATCTGGAGAAGGCAGCCAAAAACTGAATGGGCCCATGAAGAGAGCCTCCAATGCACACGTTCCTCTTTTCCTTGCCTACAGCTCAGTAATCTATAACAGTTTTCCCGTAATAGATAATAAGCAGAGATGCGTGAGCAGCTGCAGAGAGATGAATGAACTGTGTGATGCTGAAAATCTGTGAATTGAAGTATCTAATACATGAATTGAAATAAAAAAAAACAATTCTCCTCCTCCAAACAGTTATAGGAACAAATCAAAGGGAAAGGAAAAGAGTTGGAGGGAAAATGAGACAAAGAATAAAATCTGGTCTGTGTGACACATTTATAAAACTGATGGCCTGTCAGCAAGACACTGATGAATATTTTTGCAGGATAAAAATGGCATCCCAGTGTCTAAAAATAATCCCTTGCGCTGCAGACCTGTCTGGTTCAGCTACACCACTGGAATACAAACACCCTCACTCACTAGCACATTTTGACTCAAGGTTTCAAAAAGAAGGAAAAACTGAACATTCTGTTGCCAAAAGGACATATTTTATGTGGTTTTCAATCAGTTATGCTCTCTATAGAATATCCATTTGAATTTAAATTAAGTTTAAATGATTTTCATTTACTAAAAAAGGTAAAATAAGTGGTAACAGCAATAAACCATTAACTCACCTTATATAAAAGATTATTTCCTCCCAGCCCAATTATAGTACAATAGAGTGGCATCATAACCATCTCATGATAATAGCCTAAAATCACAATTTGAAAATAAAATCATGAATTATTTCTAAGGCTTGCTGACTTGAATGGCAGATCTGGTCAAAACACCATCTCCAAATGACTCTGGAGATAGGGTGAAAAACCTATTATCTCATTTTGCATCTGAACTCCACAATAAAAAGCTGTTAGCTCAAATGGAAAAGTGAAGTTACTGCCCTTCACAAGCAGCACTATAATTCATCAAAGCCATTCACCTTCCTCAATTCTGCTTTATGTAGTTAGGAGTCTGGTCTCAGCTAAATGCTGGTTTCAATGCTAAGAGTTACGCCCCTCTAGAAGGCTCTCCCAGAACATTTTGATTACTATCATGTCACCATTTTTAATAGTAAAAACGAATGAACTCTCCATAACAATAGCATATGAATAACAAATGACACATGACCCTTTATGACCACGCCCAGTTGGAATAAATAGGGGAAAAAAACAAATCGACATTTTTTTCAGGGGCACATGAAGTTTTTACAACATAGTACAAAAAACACTGCCTAACTCTGGAAGGTATTTGGTTGTACTACTAATTTCACAGTAAATGGCTGCACATTAAAAAATATATCTCCTCCAATACACATCCATATGCTTCACTGCGTCTCAATCTAAATAGTGGCAAAGTTTCCTAATGAATAAAAAAGCACGTATAAAAAGCCATAAGATAAAAGAATTTCACTTTTAGGAGTTTTTATTATCATCGATCTTATTTTCATAGTAGGTATCACAAACTTAGTAACGGTCACAGTAAAACTCTTGATCCCCACTTCAAGCTTGCTCCTCTTGCAGACTCTCCATGGGACCACCCATCAGCTACTCAAGCCAAAAGCCTAGAAGTCAGCTCTGATTCCTCCTTCCCACATCCTATACCCAATCCACCCACAAGACCTGTCTACTCTATCTCTCACATATATACCATGTACAAGCACTTCTCATGCCCTAAAGCACCATACCCTAGTTCAAGGGGCCACCATGCACATCTCCCCTAGATGACTGCAAGGCTCCTTAGTGCCCATCCAGCTTCCACCCTTGGCCACTCCAGTCTATTCACCACACAGCGGCCAGAGTCACCTTTACAAAAGTGAATGGCATCATGTCACATCACTACCCCTCTTGAATTCCGCCATGACTTCCCAATATTCAAAATGAATAAAATCCAAAGTCCTTTCCATGTCCTATGGGATCTTTCATGGCCTCATCCATACCTACCTCTTCTACTACCATTTTCCCCCTTACAATCCACGCCTAGTCACACAGCTCAGCCAAAGGTCTTGCCTTTTCTCAAACACACCAAGCCCAGTCCCACCTGTTGGTCTTCTTACTTGCTTTTCCCTCTGTCTGGAACACTCTTACTGTAGAACTTCACATGATTGGCTCCTTCTCATCACTAAGGTCTCCACTCAATATCATGTCTTCAGAGAGGCCTCCCTGACCATCCTACCTAAAATATCCCCACCACTTCACCACTCACATACCAGTTACTTTCAATCGTCTTTATTCTTCCTTTATTCCATCAGAGCAATTATCACTATCTGTGATTCTATTATTTATGGAGCTAGTTGATTATATTCAAGGAGGGAAAGATGGATAATAATCTCTATGTCTGTCTTACACATCACTGTATCCCCTAAAAGACATACTGTACAAATCAATCATCTACAGCAGCAAAGAATACAAATTCAAATACCAAATTATTTCCAGATAGAAATAATCTAAACAAGGACCTGTTTAATTTTCAAGCAGAATTTTCAAGAAGATATAGAGGGCACAGGATTGGCAAAAGATTCTCAAATTAAGAAATGGTCTCAGGGTAAATATCAAATCAAGGGTTTGTCCCTAAAATCTTTTGTTGAGACCCTGGAAATATTTAAGGTATTATCTAGTAGACTCTTCTCACCTATACAGAGGGACTTGTAAGAATCGTAAGGACCTTGTCTTACAGATGCAAACCAAAGACAAGTCTGTCTTGGAAAAAATAATGGATGTAGCTTTGGGGACATAAAATCAACCCCCAATAAAATCCATAGAAAACCTTCAAAGTTTCTAAGAAAATTGTAGTGCTAAAAGCACTACCATCTTGGACTAAAAGAGAAAGAAATAGTTCAAAATGAAAAAATGTGTCTGGGGGCGGGGGTCCCAACTTCATATAGATAGGAAGCAGGTTGAAAAAGCTACTCAGCTGCAAATATAACTCATCTCTTATGGAAAAGAAAAGCAGCAGAGGAGAAAGCCAGAAGACCAAAGGGTAGAGCTGACAGTCTCAGAAAACAATGTACTAGGGAACAACTCCCAAGGATCAGAAATGGGCACAAATCAAGGAACATTTTCAATATGTGGAATAAGAAAACTGGCAACATAGTGCCCAGCTGGATTTCAAAATTGCTATGGACCAGTGATGGCTATGTACTTCTCATTCTTCCTTTTTTTGAATGGGAATACCTATTGCAATTTTCCTGTCCCTGTCTCACCAGCATATGTTGGGTGTGGGTGGGTCAGGTGAGTGGGGTAGGCAACTTGTCTTCTTAGTTCATAGGCCTCTAGATCATAAGAAGCTGTACCAGAGCAGAGGTGCCTGAGAAACTTCATGTGCATCTGTTCTTTATTTAAATGATAAGGTCCTCAACTTCAGGTTGAAGTAATGGGATAAAACTTCTCCAAAACTTCTGGAAAAGGTGTAAGTGTATTCTGCATATGAAAGAGATGTGAATTGTTATGCTTAGAGGGTTGACTGTAGTAGATCATTTCCAAAGATGGCTGCAACAATATCTCCCATCTTATGCCACTTTGCTATGGGAATCTGCCACTCTTCCATCAAAAGGTGGAACCCTTTCTCTCCCACTTGATTCTGGGAGGGTCCTGTGACTTGTTCTGACCAAGAGAATGTGGCAGAAGTGACACTGTATGATTTCCAGGTCAAGGCTTTAGGATACCTTGCAACTTCTGTTTTTACCTTCTTGGAACAATCTCATTGCCATGTAAAGAAGCTCAACCCAGTCTAGTGAATGATGAGAGACCACCTAGAAAGGCCACATGGAGAAGAAATGAAGCTCCCCTCAAAGAGTTCCAAGGCCACAGATATGGAGGTGAGGCTGTCTTGAACATTCCAGCCCCAGTGGAGCTGCCCCAGCGATTACCATGTGAAACAAAGTTGTATCCACTGAGCCCTGCCCAAATTCCTGATCCACAAATCATTAGCAATGATATATTTGGTTGCTTTCTTAAACCATTGAGTTTTAGGATAGCTTGTTATATACAACAGGTAACTGAAACATTGGGTGGGGGGGGGGTGGGAAGGCCAGCGTGAATAATAAAAATGTCTGAATTTTTCAAGTTTGAAAAAAAACACATTTTAATACTTTTAAACATTCACAGTGACTTTTAGGATAATAACCTAGGACTCATTTCTTCATTCACCAAATATTTACTGAGCACCTAATATGTGCCAGGCACTGTTCTAGGCCCTGGGAAAACAGCAGTGAATTAAAGTCCTGTGGAGACAGCAGGAGCAGAGGTGTGAAAGTAGGAACAAGCAAGCGAAACAAAGAGACCTTTAGGGATCTGCTTTAATAAATAAAATGATTTCTACTAAGCACATCAATATTGTAAGTTAGTGTTTGCCAAATAACTAAACCTAGTTTTAACTTTCTCCTTGAAATTGTTACTTGGATGCTTTATCACTGTACCAGGAGTTCTTTTTAGCCCGGCCCTTCTTCAGGCTGAGCTAGAAGAAAAAATGAGGTCAAGATGATTTAATACCACTAGTAAATTTTGAACACCTGAGTTTTCAGGTATCTTCAATGTACTAAATTTATTCCCTGATTAGAACATGAGCACTTTTGCACCTTTGCTCCTGCTGCCTCCTCTTCCTGGAGTGCCCTTCCCCCACATTCTTCACCTGGAGGACTCACGATGTCCTCATCAGTCAGGGGCTTCTCCTGCTCTTCCACTGCATCCTTGGCATAAATAGAGCACAGTATTGAACATACTATATTATAATTTCTTATTTATTTGTTTAATTGCACCCACTAGGATTGTTAGTTCCTCCAAAGGAGGGCTGTTCTTCCATTTCTAACCCAGAAATCTACGTATAATCGTAAATGAAAAATAAATGTCTGTTGAATGAATGAGCCTTAAACTTTGATTAAATCATGGTTCCCTCACCTGTAAAATGGGGCTAATAATCCAAGAAGAAGATTGAATTGCAACTGCCCGGGAAACTATAAAGCATCATTCAAACTTTTTAACATTATTTACCAGACATGATTTGGTGTGTTGGGCTTTTTTGCTTTGTTTTAATCGGTCACTCCATTTGCAGTCAGTTGTCATATCCTGTGTATCTGTATTTTAACATGTAATTGTATTTAACATGAAGAAAACCTTCATGGTTTGTGCTATACCCAAAGGGCAAAAACACTTTCATTTGTGGGTTTTAAGAGTCACAGAATTCTAGACCTAAACAGACACATCAACTTAGTTTTCAGAACAAAATTCCTCTTCTTTCCACATAAAGGTAGTTACTTTAAAGCCAGATGTTTACACATTATAGAATCTCAGGCAAGATTATAAAAATGCAGAGGACTGAATGGATATGCATACATCCCATCAGAGTCATGATTCAACCCCTGATATATCTATCACTCATCAGAGGCACTTTAAATCTACACTGTCCATCACAGTAGTCACTAGCCACATGGCTATTAATTTTAATTTAATTTCAATTAGATAAAATTAAAAATTCAGTTCCTCAGTTGCACTAGCCACATTTCAAGTGCTCAAAGGCCACATGTAGTTGGTGGCTACCAAACCGTACAGTGCATATATAGAACATTCCCATCATTGGGCTTCCCTGGTGGAGCAGTGGTTAAGAATCCGCCTGCCAATGCAGGGGACACGGGTTCGAGCCCTGGTCCGGGAAGATCTCACATGCTGAGGAGCAACTAAGCCCGTGCGCCACAACTACTGAGCCTGTGCTCTAGAGTCCGCGAGCCACAACTATTGAAGCCCGCACCCCTGGAGCCCGTGCTCAGCAACAAGAGAAGCCGCCGCGGTGAGAGGTCTGCACACATGAAGAGTAGCTCCCGCTCGCCGCAACTAGAGAAAGCCCACGTGCAGCAACAAAGACCCAATGCAGCCAAAAATAAAATAAAAAATAAATAAATTTATTTAAGAAAAAAAGGGAATATTCCCATCATCATGGGAAGTTCTATTGGACAACACTGCCTTCAGTGAAACAGTTTCATATCAAATTACTGAGAGAATTCTTTCAATATGGCTTTCTGCCTGCAGTAATGAAAACAGTGTGATAGTTCAGAAGAAATGTTAAACAGAGGGGTAGTCAGAAGAAAAGGAAATATATCGGTTTTTCATAGGTTGAGAGGATGCAAGTTTATGTAAAAATTCATTCTTTGAAGTGACTAATATTCCAATTAATGGCAATACTAATTGGCAATGCTAATTTTGTTTAGCAAACTTTCCTCCCTGTAATATAGACCTTTTTCTTAATGTACATCTTCAACATCACCATCTTTGGAGTTTGGGTAAAAGGAGCAATCTTCTAAAAGCTTTCCCATGTTAAAAGTCTGATCACTTTCTTCAAATTAATATATCACACTATACTTTTAAAGTATTTTATCTCCTAAAATATATAAAGCATATTTTATTTGGGACTCTAATAGCTAAATGTTAATTCTATAAAATCTAACTTTAGAATACACTTTTGGAAGAGTTTCTAAAGCATTAAAATAAATATCTCTGCAAACTTATCCGACTTTAAAAGATGGCAGGGCTTCTCTGGTGGTGCAGTGGTTGAGAGTCTGCCTGCCAATGCGGGGGACGCGGGTTCGAGCCCCGGTCTGGGAAGATCCCACATGCCGCGGGGAGCAATTGGGCCCGTGAGCCACGACTGCTGAGCCTGCGTGTCTGGAGCCTGTGCTCTGCAACAGGAGGGGCCGCGATAGTGAGAGGCCCGCGCACTGCGATGAAGAGTGGCCCCCACTTGCCACAACTAGAGAAAGCCCTCGCACAGAAACGAAGACCCAACACAGCCATAAATAAAAAAATAAAAAAATAAATAAACCCAAAAAGTTAAAAAAAAAAAAAAAAAAAAAAAGATGGCAAATCTATCCAGTACTAAGATTTGTATTTTATATCCATGAAGTAGGTTCTTTTCTTTTGAAATATTAAACAAGCTTCCAAAAGTGGGATACAAAGATGGTTTACAGAAATTGCACAAATTCAATGGAATTTTCAAAGAATTTCAAAATATAATGGTAAATTATTTACCCAATTGAAAAAAAAACTAAGTATGTTTGCTTTGGGCTCTCTTGGGAGGCAAAATATGTATTTATGTTCAAGTACTAAATTAAAAACCAAAGGAAACTTCATTTTAATAAAAATCACCTTCAATATAAATTTTTATAAAGTGTTTGGTGCTCTTCAGCGCCCTCTAGAGTCAGTTATTACAGTTCAAAGTGAACCAGATGTTAAAACAGTAATTCATTATTTAAAATAAAAGTGATACAGACTTCTCTGGTGGCTCAGTGGTTAAGAATCCGCCTGCCAATACAGGGGACACGGGTTCGAACACTGGTCTGGGAAGATCCCACATGCCACGGAGCAACTAAGCCCGTGGCACCACAACTACTGAGCACATGTGCCTAGAGCCCGTGCTCCGCAACAAGAGAAGCCACCGCAATGAGAAGGCCGTGCACCACAACAAAGAGTAGCCCCCACTCTCTGCAACTAGAGAAAGCCCGCGCGCAGCAACGAAGACCCAATGCAGCCAAAAATAAATAAATAAATAAATTTTTATAAATAAATAAAATAAAAAGTGATAAAATAACGGTAAATAATTTTTAAAGAACTTAAATCACAGTCATATCATAATTTTCCCTCAAAAATTTCAAAATTCCCCTCTAAAAGTCCGCATACACTTTTTTAAAAATGAGTTGTTTGGCAGTGTCTCCTTTAGATATTTATATTGTTTTGCAAAAAGATGTTTCAAGTGAAAGACACTATGCCTTTTGAAGTTTACTATGCAAAGATTCTTGCTCCAAAACCTGCAATTTTAAGATTTTTAAGTCATGTATTTTTATTTCTAGTTGTCCTCCATATGCCTAAATTTTAAGAATCACTCTATGTGTAAAAAAGTTTACCTAATATATACTCCATTAAAATAAGATAAAGGAAACTTATATTTCTTGAATATGTTGAAAATTTCAAATGACAATTCACCGTAAGGACAGTTGGCCCAGGTTTTTGTGAGAGTCAAGAAAAAGAAAGCCTGTGTTTACTATTTCTCAGATATCACCCACTAAATTATTTTAGTGAAACATATCTCCAAATTTCCACCAACACAAAAACTACCATCAAATCTCTTTTTATGTTTCCCCTTCAACTGAGTGATCCAGTTCTCCGACCCTAGAAGTGCAGAGACACAAAGGAAGCCTGCAGGCACAATGTGCCCATCATCACGCAGCAGAATTCAGCACCCCCTAACGCTGGCTTCATCCCCCAGCCCAGAGCTGCACATGTACCAACCCGTGTTCTGAGCATGCGCCTCTGCAATGCTCTCAGGGGCTCAGGCACACGCAGTCACCATACCCACAGATGAAGCCTGTGGTCACCAGAAGACCACTACGTTCAGGCCAGCAGTCAGAGCACAAGGCAGCAGCCCTTTCTGTTCAGAAAACAGGGGAGTAGTGGTCCATTCACAATTTTCTGAACGCTTTAAATATGCACAGGTACAGCAGCAAGATGTTTATTGTGTACATCCACTAAATTAATTTCGGGTTTTCTGTCTCTTTAAAAATTTTTTTAAAAAGTAATTGTTTAAGCTCATTCTAGGGGGAAAACTCCAATTACTCCCTACTCTCAGCTCTTACTAAACTTGCCTGATGTTTCATAAACTGCATACACCATCACGGAGGGGACAAAACGCGGCAAAGCGTTGCATCAACTACTTTGATAAAGCAATGAAGTCAAAGCACTACTGATAAATCCCTCTTTGGACGTTCAACAAACCCATAAAGAGGAGGGCTAATGCATAGTATTCTTGCTTATGAGGGGTAAAAACAAGCTCTTTCTTTTATGTAGAAAATAGTTATGCAGCTTGGCTCTTGATGTGTTACATCGCCTCCTCTCTGCTGCTTATTACCTGGGCTATTTCACTGCCCTGTGTTTTCTCCACTGGAGGGCACAGTTAGCTAAAAGAAAATTTGGTGAAACCTAATTTGGTCTGTTCTACGGTTCCAGAAAAAGTATGGGTGGGAAATGAGGTTAAAGCTGCTCTCAGAAAGGATGTCTCAGTAATATTTCTGAATTTTACCTATCTCTGTTCTCCTTGAAAACCATTATAAAAGATAATCACTAATTGGCTAACAGCCAAAAAAAATATATTCCAAACACCACTATCTATATAAAGCATAAATAAAAGATGAGGCGGAAAGCAAAGAATGACTTTTTAAAATGGTGAAAATGACCCCCTTCAGGTACAGAATAATCTAAAGAGTAAGTGCAAACAGAAATTCTCCTCAACAAGCATATACATGACTACTAAGGTCCCAACAAGGCATCACCATGAGAATGTGGTGTTGAATGACTCAGTTCTTTTGCAATGACGTAAATCATAAGCTCAGAAAAAAGTTTTTTTTTATTTTCTGGTTTTTGCATTATCATTTTAGAGATAAGCCAACAGGGGATGCTATTCAGAAGTTCATTTATAGCTGCCTTTGCTTTACAAACCTAATCAATCATAAGGGTGTAGTTTCAATATGCTTAGGAAAAAGATTAGCAGACACAAACACTGCACTTCTCGATAAAGTCAATAAATGTACAGCTTTCAGAGGAGCTTAGAAAACAACAGTCTTTTGTTGTTTTAAAAACTGCTTTTGAATAAAACTGTTTGTAGGCTCCAACTTATCAGTAAGCTTTCTAAGCTTTTATTGTGTTGAAAGTAAAGTGATGGAGGACAACTCCATGGATATTACCCAGGGAATCACGTTTTATTAGGTCAAATGACAAAACATTAAAACTTAGTTTTTTATTACAGATAGATCAAATTAATTTTTTAAAGTAGCAAATGGGGCAGAATAACTTGGGTGGGATTAAGCCTTCAGAAAGATCTTCTAAATATCATGTACATTTAAACAAATTATTCATGTTATTTTAAGCGCATCAAAGAAATCCAGAAGTTCCAGCTAGGATCTTCTACATAATTCAGTGGCAGGCAGACCAATCCTCTGCAGTCCTAAGAGAAGAAAGAATTCGATCTGCCTGGTAACACAATTGATCGTTCCCAATCCTTTCCCCCATTTATTTAAATCATGGCTAACCATAAGAAGAGTCTTCTAGGCAGAAGGATAAACTAGTACAAAGCCTGTGCTGTAGATGCACAAGGAACAGCAAGGAGGCCAGGATGGCTGGGGTGGAGAGAGGCAATTGCATTCAGGTCTGAGTTCAAATGTCACCTCATGAGAAAATCTTGCCTAACTACCCTATATAAAACTAGCAGGGATACAAACTTCCTCTCCATGCTCCTGTTATTCTCTATTGTCTACCTTGCTTTATTTTTCTTCTTAGTACATCTCATCGCAAGACTTACCAAATATTTATTTGTTTGTTTATTGTCCATCCTTCCCTATTAAAATGCAAGTTCCATGAAAGCCAACACTTGGACCATTTTGCTCATTGCTATCCCCCCCAGCACACTGCAAAGTATCTGGCACACCGAAGATGATCAAATATTTGTTGAATCAATTAAATGAAAGATTAATGATGGGAGTATGGAGACAGCTCGAGAATAGACGATACAATATCCATGATATATGTTGTACGCCTGATATGAGGTGCCAATACCAAATAAGGGGCAGAAATGGTAGTAATATAAAAATGTAACAACAAATACAGAAGAAAAAGAGGCATAAAGACTACAAAATTAAAACTGGTGATAATAGCTGTCCTAGTCTTCTTATATTTGCCTTTGATCTGTTACCAGAGAATCAGATTCTTTCACTAATCAGCAATAATACCTTACCTTAAATAATACCTGTTTCTTAAACACAAGAATAGTCATCTTTCCAAAACCCATGAGTGTTTCACCTCTGAAAGAGGAAGGCAGGAAAAGAACACACACACACACCCCTTCATTCAAGGGACAAAATTTGAGTAAGTTACCGAATCTCTCCTATCAGAAGTGACACACCCACACAAAGAAGCACAGCTTCCCTTGAGCCCCAGCGATGGTGCATGGCCAACCTGAGTCTTGACAGGCCCGAGAGGCTTAATTTCTTATTGTACTACAGTCCTTTTAGACTTGGTCCTTGCATTACTGCTATTCAAGATGAACTCAATCTCTATCTTCTTTTTAAAATAGTATTTAGACTCACACATCAGGCTCTCCTGGTTCTTAAAACAAACTCAGCATCAGTAAGGCCATATCCCTATCTGAGATACAAAGCAGAATCCATGTCCCTAAGCTCCTGTATCTTTGTTCCAGCTTTTCAGTGACTCAGATGGCACATTTCCCCATTTGGACTTTAAAAACAAGGGAATTTAAATAACACTGAATCTCTAACCTTATATTCGATTGTTGCCCCAACCAGGAATATTTGAAATGGATTTCATAATTTTTATATTAATAATACATTAATATGGGGAAATGGCAAAGCTAAGAATATACCACCAGGGTAATGAACACTATTGACTTCTTACTGGCTTTGAAATGGAATTAGAGAGAAATAAGCTCTAAGGATAGTAACAGACCCACACATAACATGCACCCACCCCACCTTCACTTCTTCATGTCCAGTCCTGATCCTTTTCCAACTCAGTTGAACTACACTGGGTCAAAGTCTTCAGATTACTAGGTACTCCCTAAAAATAAAGTTACTTAGACTAACTTAAAGTAGACCATCTTATGACATTTACGTCAAATTAATTGAAAACCCAATATTCCTAAATCATTTGGTAACAGTTCTCAAAGAATCTTGGCAATAAGACAGTTTTCACATACTTATACTCTTTGGCTTTATAAACTGTAGACCTGACTAAAACAATTTAATGGCCTAATATGGCCAAGAACTCAATGACCAGCATAATCAGGAATGAGACTTTATTTAATGAGACGTGCAATCATATCTCATACCAAAGTTGGCCTCCTTTCATCCATTTCAGTATTCAAATGAACTGCAATATATTGTTTATCCAAGTCTATAGGACCTTAAATCAATTATAAAATTTTACTCAGAACAAGAAAATCTCCCTACTTTTCTACTGAATCTGTAGGTTAGGATGCTTTCAGCTGAAATAACAGAAATAGCTTTAAGAAAAATGGGGTTTATTATCTGAAAACAAAAGGAAGTGTAAGGCACCACCAGAATGGGTGAATTCAGCAGCTCAATGACAGAATCAAAGACCCAGATGCTTTCCATCTTTCTGCTCTGCAGCCCTCAGTGTGCTGGTTCCTTCCTCAGTTTGTCCCCTCTGGTCCCAAAGACAGCTACAGGCATCACATCCTCACAGACCAGTACCCTGCCTTCTGCCTCTTTTGAAAGGGGAGGAAAGCTTCTCAGAAGCCCTCGCTCCAGGAGATTTCTTACATCTCATTGGCCAGAACTGTGCTACATGCCCATTCCTAAACCAATCTCTAGCAAGGAGAGAGGAATCATCAAAATAAGTGTAAACTACGATTGGGCCCCTGGGTCTGAGGAGAGGGCCATTCTCCTCTGAAGTATATGGTTGTCCAATACCTATACAAATCTAGCATTCTGTCAACAAGCAACCAACCACATCTGCCACAGCTCCCTCAAATGCTGTACTCACTCTGTACTAACCATATGGCAACCATCTCCTGTTTAGTAGATCAGAACTAAATTATGGAGAGGAAGAGATTAATTCATACCTTAATGCAAACATAATCCTAATGAAGTTCATTCAATATTTAGTCAGTCATCTGTATTTATAAAAAGTGTAAAAACACTTAAAACAGGCTAATCCATCAACCAGCCTGAGAGGTAGCAGAACTCCCATCCACAGTGAAAGATTGTAACATATATCAAATCTACTTCAAATCTACTATATTTCTTTTATTATTTCCAGGAAATAACTCCTCCTACCTTTTCCTTGGTCTTTATTCGTTGCTTTGTTTAAAGAAAATGAAACCAAGGGCAAATATGGTGATGGGAATTAGAGCTAAGCCGGTAGTGCCCTGTCCATATCCATGCTGACCACACCATTGGACAGCACATTCCAAATGTGTCTCTTCGCCCCAAGGGCTTTATCTGGGTGCTGAAGCCAGCAACACCCAAGTGCACAGTGGACATAAGTACTATCGAATTAGTGTTCCTCACCACCAACAGCCCTCAACCAGTGACTAATGGCCATTGGTATATAAAATACTTGAGCTTCCAGGCCCTGCAGGTGAAGTAGCTCTGAAACTTGAGTTCTACACTAGCTACAGGTGATCACAGGTCTTGATAATAGCCCCTTTATTGGCTGTGTTCCCTCCCCTGTCTCCCTCCCTACTGGTGTTTCTTGGGATCATCTTCCAAACAAACTAATTGCACTTGAGTCCCTGTCTCAGTATCTGCTTCTGGGAGAACCCAAAGATAGGAATGCAAAAGGAGAGAAAAGTAAATGTTTCCATTTGAAGAAACATTAACACATTGACAAATTTAAAAAAAAAAAAAAAGTAATTCACAATTTTCAAAGAAGTAATGTATTTTGAAGCAAGTATTATTAGAAGATTTGGGTGTTTATAGATGGTCCTAATCTTTGCTATATTTTTAAAAATCAGAATCAAAGTACATCCGGAAACTACTTCCTCATATCAAAGATAATACTTTTGCTCTGGAGAGCTAAAAAGTACCATTATGTCATCAATGTCATAATTCATAAGAATCTAGCTTAAATGAAGGTTGGAATAGAAAACCTTTAACTAAAGAAAAAGTACCCTCTGAATATCTTTAAGCCTGAGACAAAAACAGTAGGGTACCGAGTAAGAAATGACAGGAACTTCTAATTACCTCTTACAATAACGCTTCTAATACAATAATGGAACTTTAAACAGTTATGTCAAACTTGAGAGTCTTCCAATTACATCAGAGTTGAAATGACACTTCACTGCCAATAACTTAACTATAACCTTAATCCATTATACCTAACCATAGCCATTGCATATGTTAAAAATAAAGTTGAAGTATTTATTTAAAATTAACATAATTCGTGGTTAAATTAGTTTAACTTTTCATGCAGAAACCCAGCTTACATCAACAAAGTTGTTTAAAAAAAAGTTTAAGTGTGTTCTAAAATTGACATATATTAGATAATCACTTCAAAAGAAACTTAGGTGTTGATCATGACAAATGTGCAACAGATCCCAAAATAAATCTCTGAAGCAATTTGAACCTCACACAAAGGCTCTGATCAACTCATGGGGCAATTCTATTTCTAGGTTTCTAACTGAAAATGGAAGGGGGAAAAAGGCCCCATGTCCCGTTTGTGCATAATGCTTTGTACAGTTTTTCCAGACACGATTCAGAGACTCAATATCTCTGAAGATATACAGAGTGGGTATTTTTAGACATAATTTGATAGATGCAATAAACAGAGAGGCTGACTGAAAATTCCACAGATAATAAATGTCAAAGGAAGGTGGACTCTGAACTCAGGTCTTCTGATTGTGTTTCCCTGCTTTTCCGCCTAAAAAGGAAATAGCATTTACCAAACTAAACCACCAAGTGCTACATGGGATACACTCAAACAGCTCAAAAATAATGTTCTCCTTGTCCTAAGATATTACATGTTGAGGCTCCAAAGTTTCTATAGATCGTAAGATATAGCATATAATTTTTGACAACTATAATTGATTGCTGAGCCAAAGGACTTTGGTAAGGAGCTCAGAACATCAGGCTCGGGCCAGTGCTAATCTACAGGAAGACTGCCGGACATCCACCCAGAACCACACGGGAATCACTGCTTTCCTCCCAAATCCTGCTCCTTCTCTTTGGGTTCCCACGGTCGGTGCCCAGTGTCAGCCTCTGCCGCCTCATTCACCCACACTACATACCTGTGACGAGGGCCCAGGACTTCTACCTCTGTCTCTCGTCTGACTCCCCCGCTCAGTCCCTGCCCCATGACCTTAATCCAAGCCACCATCACCCATCACCAGTCTCCTGCTGGTCCCCCCCCCCATCTCCTGGGTGGCTCCCTCCACATCCATTCTCCAAAATGCAAGAGTAAGTGGTCCAAATACAAACTCGATCATGACATCTACTGCTTAAAATCTTTCAATGACTTCCCACTGCCCTAAGAATAAATAAAACCCTCACGGAGCCTCAAGGTCCTTTAGGACTGGCCCGCTGCCCATTTCTCTAAGTCTTATCTCTTGCCTCTCTCAAGGACTGTCTGCCCAAAGTTCTTGAATGCTCTCGCTTTCCTCAAGGTCTTCACGCCAAGTCTTCTCTCTGCTGGAAAAACTCCCCTGTCCTCCAACCCCCCACCTGCCCACTTCTCATTCATCAACGCAGTTTGCAGAGTTCACAGGAGTTCCAATCCCAGGGGCTCCTCCACTTCCTAGCCATGTGCCTTCAGACAAACTGCTTGATCTCTCTATTATCTTAGCTTTCTTTCAGTCAGATGGGGATAGGACCTACCTTATTGGAGTGCGTGAGGAGTAAATGAATTCACTGAGGCATTTAGAAGAGTATCTGGTAAATGGTAAGCTTTTTAACAAACATTTTGTCTTATTACTATTATTAACATCATCATCTTCCTACTACTTTTCTTCCACACCTTGGATTAAATTTGACTTCTTACAGAAACTTTTTTTTTTTTTTTGAATGGTCAGAATGGCAGATTTCATTATTATTTTTTTTTAATTATTATTTATTTATTTATTTTTGCTGTGTTGGGTCTTCGTTTCCGCGTGAGGGCTTTCTCTAGTTGCGGCGAGCGGGGGCCACTCTTCATCGCGGTGCACGGGCCTCTCACTGTTGCGGCCTCTCTTGTTGCGGAGCACAGGCTCCAGACGCGCAGGCTCAGCAGTTGTGGCTCACGGGCCCAGTTGCTCCGCAGCATGTGGGATCTTCCCAGACCAGGGCTTGAACCCGTGTCCCCTGCATTGGCAGGCAGACTCTCAACCACTGCGCCACCAGGGAAGCCCCTTATAGAAACCTTTAAACCCCTGAAGAGGTGTTCCCATAGCTGGCTCCTGCTAAACTTTTCAGAGCTGCTTATGTAATGATCTGTGTCCTCTACTAGAACAAAGAAGGTAGCGACCAAGGCTTTCTTGCTCACCACTAGTTTCCAGACCCAGTGCGGTACACCAAGCACATAGTCAGCACACAATGATTATCTGCTGAATGAATGAATGACCCGATTCCACTGTTTAATCACTACAAAAGTCATTCAGATTGCCAACTATAATCGAAATTTCTTCTGGTTAAACCTAAGCCCATTTTGCTGCTGTTTCCTCATTTGGAGGACTTTAATTTTTTGTTTAAAGAAAAAGAACATCCTCTCCAGTCTATTGGCCCAATAAGAATCACTTATATTAATTTCACAATAAGGATAATTTTTTTTTAAATCCATCTATAAAGAAAGAAAGCAGACTTAAAACGTTCTTGTCTATAAATGTAATATATATAAACTAAGAAATGGGGCCACTAAAAAAAAAAAAATCACAAATAGAAAATAAGGACATATTGTTCTCTCAATTCTTTTTTTTTTTTTAATAAATTTATTTATTAATTTATTTTTAGCTGTGTTGGGTCTTTGTTTCTGCGCGAGGGCTTTCTCTAGTTGCGGCGAGCAGGGGCCACTCTTCATCGCGCTGCGCGGGCCTCTCACTATCGCGGCCTCTCTGGTTGCGGAGCACAGGCTCCAGACGCGCAGGCTCAGTAGTTGTGGCTCACGGGCCCAGTTGCTCCGCGGCATGTGGGATCTTTCCAGACCAGGGCTCGAACCCGTGTCCCCTGCATTGGCAGGAAGATTCTCAACCACTGCGCCACCAGGGAAGCCCCTCTCTATTCTTTATAGTGAAGCTTCCAAAGTCCTCAGCTATTCTTCCTATGGTCTTACCAAAAGCAAAGTAAAATTTCAATTATTTGCATCTACCAAAAACCATTCTTATTGACCCCACTACCCTCACCGCCGATCTCCAATTAGTGAAGACTGGGAAATACTGGGTGTGCTGCTTGTGGTTCTTCTCATTGCATAGCAACACAGAGAAGTTTCAAGTTTTCTCTTTTTTTTTCTAATCTATTTCAAATGCACAAACACAGAACTAGCCTAAAATAGAATCTCTATTTAACTGTCAAAGGTATATGTAAATATTTAGTACAGAAATCACTTGAAGTTTTAACACTATTATAAACCAAGCCCTGGTACCAAGAATAGCTATCTGGCTAAAAAGCCTGCATGTATAGTCCACTGCCTTCTTCTAAGGCTAGCCCGACCCCAGTCCAGTGTTTCCCAAAATGCATGATCTTAAGAATCAACTTAATTTGTTAAAAATACATTTTCCCATGTTCTTTTCTTAGAGAGTTTGATTGAGTGGGTCTGTAGTGAAGCCCTAGACTCTCTATTTTTAACCAACACATCCAACTGATTCTTATGTCCCATGGATATTGGCATAAACAGACCTTTCACTTTCAGACACATTTGAGGAAGTCTCCGACGTATAAGCTCTTGGACAGGAACTGCAAATTGCCTTAGAATCACCCTTATCAGGAGCTTCGGCAGGAAATTTGGCAGGAGCCCGGACTCAGAAAACCTGGATTCAATTTCTTGTGTCATTTACTAGCTGTGTAACCCCTATACCAGTCCCTGCAGCTCCCTCTGGTCCTGGTATATTACGTGGAAATAATAACAACAGGGTGGTAATGGCAATCATTGGAGAATACTTGCAAAAGCAATTTGTAAATTAAGATGTCAACATTACGGTAAAATTTCATGAATTCAGCCTCCTCTAATTCAGAATGTGTGAACATCATTGTCTAACCCCTGTGTTTTTTTTTTCACATTATCTATAAAGAGATCATCCCCCCCTTTCTCATGACAGGCAATGATAGGTATTGGAACACACAGATAAGAAGCTGCTCCCCGTTCCACAGCAAAATTATGACTGAATGTGCAAGATTAGGAGAGCTTGCTTACTTTATTAAGTCTGTTTATGTGACAAGATGGGAGTTTCAGCAATCATTAAAGCAAGCTTGGCAATATTTCTACTGGAAGTGAGCTTGGTGGTGAGCAGTTACTGCCGGCATTACAGTAAAACCAATCTGGAGAATGAGATTTCTACATACGAGGAAGGTTAAGGGAACTCTAAAACTGGAATTTAAACTTCTAAAGGATACTGCACCCTTTGCTGGCCACCTTGAGAAGCAATCCTAAAAACTATACAGTATTTCCTTGGCAATTTAGTGTCATCAACATCATCTGTAGTTAGGGCTACAGGCACAGCCAAGACTATAGATAAGAGACATTGGATCGACCCACTTGGCTTGTAGCACTATACATAGTGAAAAAGTCCCCGGGTCTTAACATCCATGTAGGAGTGTACCAAGAGTAGGAAACATGGTACCCTCGGGGCTACAGAGATGTGTGTCATTTCTTCGAGAGTTCAGGCTCTTGCACAGAGAAGGCTTTTCGCCCCATACCAGTTGCGGAAATGGGACGAAGTTCAGTTCTGCCAGCATCCTTACTGTTAGCACTCATCACCTCTGCCTGTCCTCCTCACCAGTTTTCCTCTCTTAATTCATCCCTGACAAGTCTCTTCTATTCTGCTGTCAGAGCCTGCCGCTCATCACTCCTACCACTGCTTTTAATCAACCGACCACTGATGCAACCCCCATTTTCTGCTCTTTGCCACTGACCCTCTTGCCTAAACAATCTCTAACTGGATGAATGAACTTGAGCAAGTCATTACCTCTTCCAGCTTATTTCCCTAATAGTTCAACTGAAGAGGTCACCAACAGCCCTTCCAGTTTTGTTATTCTATCATTAGTCTCTTCTGCCTCCTAATGATTTTTCAATTTTCTCAAGTTTCTCACAAAATGGCTGACTAAACTTTTGTAGATTATCAACCAACTGCAGTATTCATTTCTTTCCATGAAGCAAACAACGCATATATTCAATGCTCTGTGGTTAACTTTCTAGCAGTTATTAAGTATATACATTGACCATTCAATGCCTTTACTACCAAAGAGATTTTCCAGGAAATTCAGCTCAATGTCCCCAAAAAGTCTGAAGGCTCTAGAAGGCGTGGGTTCATTTTCTCAGGCCTTTAACATAACAAAACTACATTTTGGTCAACACATCCTAGAATTCAGTTTTTTCACTCATTCATCTCAGCCTTACCAATTAGCAAGGTTTCACTGGAACTTCCATTGGAAAAGTCTTTCTTACTAAAAGAAAGCCTACTTGTAACAATTTTATAAAGACTTGGGGATGAATAATAAATATATCCATTAATATTGAAATGTTTATTAAATCTGGCAAAGTGGTTGATTTCCTACAGCAATTTCCTAACACAAGTATGAAGGAAGATTAGCTTACTACCAATGCTACACAAGGACATCTCTTTGCTCTCACTGCATTTCACACTTTCAAAACTGTTATCCCAGCTCTGCTACAATAATTCCATAACCAGTCTTTGTCTAGTCAGTCTGGGTTTAACTTCAATCTAGCTTTTTAGGTGTCACTTGAGGTTTTAAAACAAAGAGGAAAAAAGGTGTACAAATTATTTTGTAAAACATAACCAAAAAAATACAAAAGCAAAGCAAAACACCCCATCCCCATCAAAATATAATTCAAAGAAAATATATTCATTCACTACGTATTATTTATTGTGCACTCTCAAGGGGCTTGTAGTTTAGAACAAAGTCATGAGTGCAAGCACAGACACACACACAAACAACCAAAAAGGTAAAGTGTGGAAAAGCCCACAAAAAAGCACAAAACAAGCACCATCAGAGTTCCAAAAGTACATGATGGCTTCCACGTGGGCAGCTGCACATAAACATTCAGAATCAGGACTCTGAAAAGTAGGTAGAATTTCATGAACAGGAGGAGTAAGGAAGAGTGAACAACAGAAGAAAGAGCACTCCAGGCAGAGAGATCAACATTCAACAACCACTGAAACTACTGAATGTCTCTGCACAAGCAAAAGGACACAGAAGCAGAAAGAAGCGGTAAGTACAGGCACGTCTGGGACACAAAGACATTCAGGGCAGTCTAGTTCCAGGGTCTATACTATGAGAACTTCTTCCTGAGGTTATAATCTATATTTTGTTTTCAGACTAAATAATTTCATTTTTAGAGGTGGGGAGACCACTAATATTTCTTAGATTTACAACTAATAAGAGAAAATAGAAAGAGAAGATAATTCCCCACAAAAAATACATTATCCCTCAAAAACACTGGAATACCTGAATATTTTCATTCATACAACAACTATGTATTAGCACTTATTTTGTGCAGGCTCTGTCCTAGGCACTTGAGATACGTAGTGTACAAGACAGACAGATCTTTATCTTCATGGTGCTTCCATTCTAACAGGGGTAGACAAACAAGAAATGTCATACATGAGCAAAGTATGCAGTATGGGAGATGGTGACAAGTGGGGTTTTCATCTAAACAGGATGAGATAGGAGACTGGAATTGATGTATATACACTATTGATGCTATGTATAAAATAGACAACTAATGAGAACATACTACATAGCACAGGGAACTCTACTTAATGCACTATGGTGACTTAAATGGGAAGGAAATCCAAAAAAGAGGGGATATATGTATATGTATAGCTGATTCATTTTGCTGTACAGCAGAAACTTACATAACATTGTAAAGCAACCATACTCCAATAAAAATTCATTTTAAAAAAATAAATAAGTAAACAGGATGAGAAGACATTGGAGGGATCTGAGCAAAGGATCACATGATCTGACTAGAACTTTTCAAGGATCACTGGCTGCTCTGTAAGAACTGATTATAGGGGAGCCAAGGTGGAATCAGAAGGACAGGAGGCTGTTACAATAATCAAGGCAAGAGATTTTGGTGGCTTACACCAGAGTGGTAGAAGGAACTGGATACTGGATATTTTGAAGTTAAAGTCAATAGGATTTCCTAATAGACTGTATGTGGGTGAGAGAAGAAGAGCTGAAAATGACCCAAGGTTTTTACAATGTAGTTGAAAAGTTGCACAGAACCAGATTTTTCCAAGTCCATCGTATCTCAGGTTCACTAATGGGGACCATATTTCAAGGAACCACTTAGTAAATCTTTTCACAAAGCAAGCAATTCTCCTGGAGTACTGTGAATCACCTCCTAATCAATCTATTCACAAATTCAGATTTCCAATAGTTTATCTGCTGAGTGAACTACATTTCTTGGTTTCAACAATCTCTTTTCATCAAATAAGAGCAATGTATACAAATAAAGATGTCTTAAATATATGTTACTTGGCATCCATAAAAACACATAAGATGTTACATGAGAACCTCATTTACATCTCATTTCACTGTCATAATAACCCTGAAAAGTAACAGCCCCATTTACTAGATGAAGAAAGTTATGCTCAGAGGTTAGCAATCTTTCTCCAAGGTCAAACTTCTCAGCAAGTAGCAAAGCTCAGACCTGCTGTACTGACCCTAAAGCCAATCTTCCGTTAGCGTTACTGTTCCCCAATGTCATACTCCTGAGAGGCAGTAATTGTTCAAAATCTTTAGTTCTCTAGTCTTTCCTCCTTTCCCCCAATGACTAGATCATTTAAGTAGAAATAACTTCACTTAATAGTGGTAAGGATAACTTTTCAGAAACTGGATAGTCTCCCTGGAATTGCCAGTTAGAGACCAGGCAAACACGTTTTTTCACCAGACAAACACGTTTTTTCACCAGACAAAATGAGTAAGAAAACAAAGCATTCCTTCTGAGACGGATGTGTGGCAGGCTTCTCAACTATCACACCATGGTCCTATGGAGTGACCTCGAGAAAGCAATAACCCAGTTTCAGGGTTCATGCAACGTTATCATCCAGTCCCTGGTCAAGAGTAGAACTTCCCATACCACAGTGATTAGATTTTCCCCCAGGGAGAAATAGTCTTTGAAAGATGATAACCAGAAAGTGCACAAAAATGGCCTCCCTTACTATAAAGTATGAATTTGCATTTTTAAAGGCAATTTTAACTGAGATTATGTGAATAATCTGCTCTTCTCTACCTCTGTGACAATGCAACAGCTTCAGAAAGATCACAGAAGCAAAAACTTCTGTTTAAAGTTGCAACTCAGGGCTTCCCTGGTGGCGCAGTGGTTAAGAATCCACCTGCTAATGCAGGCGACACAGGTTTGAGCCCTGGTCCGGGAAGATCCCACGTGCCGCGGAGCAACTAAGCCTGTGCACGACAACTACTGAGCCTGTGCTCTAGAGCCCACGAGCCACAACTACTGAGCCCGAGTGCCACAAGTACTGAAGCCTGAGCACCCAGAGCCCAAGCTCCACAAGAGAAGCCACCAAAATGAGAAGCCCACGCACCACAACGAAGAGTAGAACCCTCTCTCCACAACTACAGAAAGCCCACTCGCAGCAACGAAAACCCAACGCAGCCAAAAATAAATAAATAAATAAATTTACTTAAAACAATAAAGTTGCAACTCAGCATTACTCTTCTGCTTAAAATCCCCACAATTGTCTTCCATGTTCTTAAACAGCCCTGCTCACTGGCCCCTGAGCCCCTCTCCACTCCCATCTTACATCATGCCTACCCTTTCTTGGCTCCAAGCGCTCAGGCCTTGTTTTAAGGGGACCCTGCTCTTTCCCACGTCAGGAGCCTAGCACCTGCTGGTCCCTCTGCTCTGTCTGCTACTCTTCACTTCCCTTCAGATCTCAGCTCAGTCATCACTCTGACCTTCTTTCACAAGCTCCCATAGAACCAAGTGTGTCTGCTTTCCACCACTTAACAGGGCAGTTTGTTCCTGATTCCTGTTTGCCATCCCACTGGTCTGTTACAAGGTCCATGGCCAGCCTCAGGAGGATGTGGATGGTGGGTGGACAAATGAACAGTGTTGGATCACACTCTCCACCAAGATGGTGAAGGCTTCACCCTCCCTGCCTCCTAGCCTTAATCGTAATCTATCCCAGAAGGCAGAGACACAAATTGCTCTATTTTAATATTTTTATGTTCAGGAAAGATGAGCAGGAGAGAAATGGAATAAAGGATCTGTGCTACAGACTGAATTCATATGCTAGAAACAAAATGTATATACTGAAATCCTAACCCCCTCAATATAATGGTATTAGGAGGTGGGGTCTTTGGGAGGTGATTGGGTCATGAGGGTGGAGCCCTAACAAATGGCATCAGTGCCCTTATAAGACACCCCAGAGAGCTCCCTGGCCCCTTCTGTCATGTGAAGACAGAAAAAGAAGACAGCTATCTATAAACTAGGAAGCAGTTCCTCATCAGACACCGAATCTGCCAGCACCTTGATCTGACTTCCCAGCCTCCAGAACTGTGAGAAATGTTTGTTGTTTAAGCCACCTAGCCTAGACTATTTTTGTTATAGCAGCCTAAACGAACTAAGACACACTATTAAATAAAATTTCTTTTAACTTATCCTTATCTACAAATGGCTTTAAAGGCAATGGAATTGATCTATTCAAACCCACTTACCAATGTACTCTGCTCACTAACTAAATCTTTCAGTAACTTTTTTCTGAAACTGAAAATTATCCTCAACCAACAAAAACAAACAGAAAATTAGTTTCGAAGCTCAATAGTCTCACTTGAGTAGCAAAGGTAATCTGTTTGCTGAAGATGCAGTCAGCCAGCTAATAACCTTTTCTTACTAAGCCTTATCTTGTCAATTAGCTCAAGCGATTAATATATAATGCTACAAAGGCTAATAATATTACTAATACGTTATTAAGCATTTATGTACTAGGCACTGCACCACCTATTTTACACAGAATAAGTATTTTCATTTACCCTTCACAACAATCCTATGAAACAGGCTCCAGTATTATCCCCATTTTGTAGATGAGGAAAGTGAGGCTCACAGATGTTTACTACCTTACTCAATGTTACACTCTAGTTTAAACTGGAGGAGCTAGAATCCAAGTCTAGATTTGAGTCTCTGAGGTCTCAGGTTTGACCCTTAAATAGGAAACTTATTATTGCACAGAAAGGAAGAGGAAGAACAGAAAAAAGAAAAAAAAAAAAAAAAAAGGGAGCAGGAGACAATGGAGGCTGGTGTGAGGTTGGAGGGAACAGCTCAGAGTAAGGAGGCTGAATTTCTAATTCCAGGAAACCATCCTCTTTGGTTTTTCCTCCAAATAAGACCAGGGCATGCTTTTAGGGCCGATCCTCCAGTTCCATCTGTTTCCTCTTACACAGCTCTAGCCCTAGTGCTTTAAGGTTGCCGCTGCTAACTCCAATCTGGAAACTTTGTTCCATTTAGGCCTACGGACTCCCTTTTCAGAGATGAAGTGAAGAATTAATAAATATCTTCAAGAACTTTTATGACTAAGTTCATCTGTTTCTCTGCCCTCCACCACCTGCCCTGCTTTAAAAAAACAAAACAAAAAAAAAACAGCTTTTTTAAAAAACACTGTGATCAACATCAAAAACAAACTCACCAGCAAGAACAGGTCTACCAGAATGTCAACAGGGAGCATATTACACTAACCAAGCTGGACCTCCGGAGAATCACTAAATCCATTTAAGAATGCCAGACTGATAAACAGAAAACAGCATTCAAGGTCAGGTACTGATGCCAGTCAAACCCTTCGCTTTGTTAAGCACCTTGAGTGCCTTTCCAATGTGTTCATGGTTACAAATCTGAAGAAAATCCCGAGCGACTTGATTCTAAAATGTGCTACTTATCCTGAAATGCTTCCAGAATTACCAAGCATGTCCAGATTTGAAAGTGTGCCTTAAATCAAAAAGCAATAAAGTTCCTAAGGTATAAAGGAATCCACCCCCAGTATCCATGTAGTCTGTAAGCCAATCCCCACCACACACAGCATGTAGATGTTGCATAACGGACAACTTGGCTTTGCATCCTGATCCTGTAACTCACCAGCTATGAAACCACAGACGAAGTCATTTACCGAAGCCCCTGTTTCCTTCTCTGTACACTGGGGATTTTGGAGCACAACTCAAAGAGAAATTAATGATAATCTATGTGAAGTGCCTGGAACACTTCAAGCATTCAATAAGTGATAGTAATATTTCTTCTGGACTTGCCAAGTTAAATAACATTTCATACATACATATGTACATACATAATCATGTAATACCTCAAAACCTAGTTAAAGAAAGGGACCCACTGTCAGTGGGCCCTGGTCACTCAAGTAGCCTTCAACAGTTTGAGGTAACTAGACTAATCCTGCACAGCTGTCTGATGTAAAAACAGTAATTATGTACCACACCTGATTTTGAGAACCCTTTGATTCTTGGAGCTTGGCTAAGCAGAGCCAGCTTTGACGAATGGCTTTTCCACAGGAGAACCCCAACACCCCATACCCTTTTTAAGTCCTCATTGTCTACTGAATTAGGAAAACCTTGCAATACTACAGAGCCAAATGAGTTCCATCAGCTTTGGAAAATCTCAGGGATCTGCTAATGCAGATGTGCAGAGGGCAAAATACAGAGGAGAAGACCCTTTGCAAAATCTAACTCACTCCACAGAATGGAATATTTTTTGTTGTTGTTGTTAAACTTCATACTTTATATGGATTTCATTAGTTTTCCTTTTTTTATTTAATTAATTTTTATTGGAGTATAGTTTGCTTTATAATGTGTTCATTTCTGCTGTATAGAAAAGTGAATCAGCTACACATATACATATATTCCCTCTTTTTTGGATTTCCTTCCCCACAGAATGGAATATTATTCAGCAATTAAAAAAAAAAATGAAGCCACTGAAACTTGCCACAACATGAAGGAACCTTGAAAACACTGTGCTAAATCAAAGAAGCCAGCCACCAAAAACTTCACATTATCTCATTCCATTTCCATGAAATATCCAGAATAGGGAAATGTATATAGACAGAAAGACTAGGGCTCGAGGGGGTGGGAATGAGGGAGTGACAGCTAATAGGTACAGGGTTTCTTTTAAGGAAGATGAAAATGCTCTAAAATTAGGTTATAATGATGGTTGCGCAACCCTGTGACTATAGTAAAAACCTTGAATTGTACACTTTAAAATGGGTAAATTGTATGGTCTATGAGTTATATCTCAATAAAGTTATTTTAAAAATCTAACTCATTAACTGATTAGTGGATCCTTCATTCTTTGCTGCCTGGAGCTATATCCTCTCCTTTAGAAACTAAGAGCTCAGAGTGCTGTCTCAAGTTTAAAGGATAAAATATCGTGGCTTTGGAAGTATAATTACCTTGTCTTTGCACCTATCACCTCCACTTTATTTTTATTTTTTAATTTTTTTTTAAAGATTATTTATTTATCTGGCTGCATTGGGTCTTCGTTGCTGTGCACGGGCTTTCTCTAGTTGTGGCGAGCAGGGGCTACTCTTTGTTGCGGAGCACAGGCTTCTCATTGCGGTGGTTTCTCTTTGTTGCAGAGCATGGGCTCTAAGTGTGCCGGCTTCAGTAGTTGCAGCATGTGGGCTCAGTAGTTGTGGCTCACGGGCTCTAGAGCACAGGCTCAGCAGTTGTGGCGTACGGGCTTAGTTGCTCCACGGCATGTGGGATCTTCCCGGACCAGGGCTTGAACCCGTGTCCCCTGCATTGGCAGGCGGATTCTTAACCACTATGCCACCAGGGAAGTCCCCACTTTATTTCTACATCAATCATTTTAGATGAACTCCAATGATGGAAACTTGCTCAAATAAATGCAAAATGTGTCTACGCTCAAACCAAATTCTACAGATTACATTCTCTGTTGCTCCACAGCAAGGACTATTCTCTTCTTAGCACAAACTGACCACCTTTGTTAGCAATCTTCTTTTCATTACTTGCTACAGTGACCTTCAAACAACTTGAAGCTCCACTTTCACAGGATCTCTTTGTTCTCGGAAGAGATACAGAAAGTGTCACATGACAATGGCAGGCAAGAGAGCCTTACCTCCTAAATTGGCTAAACCCACCTGCTAGGGACCTAGTGAAATCAGCATGATTCACTTGAGTGGGACTGTTACTGGAGAGAACTAGGGAAGGGATGACCCAGCTCTTGATTAGAAGATGAAGGAGATAAATTAGAGGATGGGCCATGTAATGGATGGTCTTAAAAACCTACTAGACTAAGGAATCTGTGGTCTGGAATATTTTTACAGATTGCAAAGCACAACTGTATTTTGGGGATTTTCCAAGGTTTTTTTTTTTTTTTTTTTTTTAATGTCTAGAAGAGCTTCTATCTGATCAATATGCCAGTTACTGTGGGAAAAGACAAAAAATGAGGACCCACAGTCCTTGCCTCTCAGATTCTAAAATCTGAAGGGGAGAAATTAAACATACTCACATACAGAGACTTAAGAATAACAAGTATAAAAATATACTACCAACTCAACACACATTATTATGTAATACTTAAAATAATTGGTTATGGAGAGGAAGATGTTAAATAAACATCAGTATTAGAAACCAGGCAATGCCTCCCTAATGACACCAAGGTGCCCTAAAACCGAGTTCCCTTATTGAGTTTATGATTAATCTCTCTACCCAAAACTTTATTCCTTCTCTGATCCCCTCTGACCTCAATCCTGTGCTAACTGAACACTAATCAACCAGAGTCAGATGACTAAAACTGCCACTGTCCATATAACATCATTAACGTACTAAAACTGCTGTTGTCAATAACATCATCAAAGTATAAACTCAGGCTGTTTCTCCACTACAAGATGAGCTCACAGACCCCTGAGCCGTGGACCACCTGGCCTGGGAATCATAAACCAGAGACACCCTCACTCCCAAAACTATGATTAGGAAATGTTACAGAAATGTCCCTAGATGATAATTAACCCCAGCCTCTTTGTTCTTTCCCGTAAAAAAAAAAAAAAAAAAAAAAAAAAAACAACCAGAACCTTAAACTCAAAGACCAAGTTGAAGTGGATCTGAGGCTTGTCTCCCACTCCCCTGCTTGGTGCCCTGCAAATAAACCCTTACTTTGCTGCAAACACTTACTGTCAGAGTTTGGCTTTCAGCACCACAGGCACACGAGCCCTTGCCTGGTTAGTTACACTAATAACTGGTTGAACAAATTACCTATTTTTAATCACAGTTTAACCCTAATTATTCAAATGTCATCTCTGCTAGTTTGTTTTTCAAATTATTTCAGTTTTTCTTTGTTTTTCAAAGATTCCCTGAATTTGGAGACATAAAGGAAGACGTATTTACTTTTAAGATCCAGGCCACCACATGTAAGTAATGTTAAAAATAACAACTTCAATATTTTTTCTACTTAAGTACTTAAAAAAGACAGTTTTCCCAACAAGTGAACTGGATAACATTTCACTTTATGATACTATGATCCTCTCTGTTATATCCCAGTGTTCTAGTTCAAATTTCATTTCCAAATCTTTTAAACATTGCCCTTAATTTATCAAACATCCTTCCTCTGGGGCCAAATCTTTTCAATATAAATAATACTTATGAAATGACAATGTCATATCACTTGGCTTTTTACTATGGATTCATATACAGATGACTTGGTCCCTTTGAGTTATTAGCCACTATGGTCAATTTTAGATAGTTGAAAAAAAAAAGTTTTTACCATAAGTCTTTGCTTACATATTACAAAACTTATTCATCTTGATATATAATTTCCTAAGGCACTAGGGTCTTGTTCAAAAGTCAACAAGTGGACTTCCTTGGTGGCGCAGTGGTTAAGAATCCGCCTGCCAATGCAGAGGACATGGGTTCGAGCCCTGGTGCGGGAAGATCCCACATGCGTCGGAGCAGCTAAGCCCATGTGCCACAACTACTGAAGCCCGCACACCTGGAGCCCGTGCTCCGCAACAAGAGAAGCCCCAGCAATGAGAAGGCTGCGCACCGCAACAAAGAGTAGCCCCGCTCACCACAACTAGAGAAAGCCCGCGCACAGCAACGAAGACCCAACACAGCCTAAATAAATAAATAAAACCTTCATTTAAAAAAAAAAAGAGTCAACAAGCAAGTTTTCCAAACATGACAACCAAGAATTTGGGCTTATCAACCGTGAAATTACAATCTTGATTATAATCAAGCTGAGCACTTACTTCACTTGCTTTTTCAACGATCAAAAAACAATTAAGTGACTTTTTAAAATATGTATTATGTTAATAGCTGCTTCACATATTCATTCCTACTTGAGATGTTTTCTCCTTTTGTTGCTGTCCCAAAATGTTAATTTATTATGTTTTTCCTACTAAGTTGTTGAAATGTTTTTGAGTGAATAAAGTTAAGAATATGGAGTAACATTATTTGTGTACATTATTTGAGCCTAGTCTGAAAGCAACCCCTAACTACCCCAAAATTCAATAAAATGCTTTGTGAACATTCAATTATAAAACAGCAGAATGAATAATCACATCGGAGAACGGCATATCACTCGGTTTTAAAAAAAAAAGCTAAAAGAAACAAAAAATAAGGAAAGAAAATCAGCAAAAAAGGCAGAAAAAGAAAAACAGTAAGCGCAAAACTTTCCTCAGATGTTTCCCAACTTCTCCAATCTGACCTTTCTCCTCCATCTTCAAAATCCCCCGACTAGATGGAACAAGACCTGTTTGTTTAGCTCACTCTTTCTGGGAATACTTTTTCCTGCAAATGTCCTTCTGCAGAAAGTATTTCCGATTTCTACACGAAGAGTTACCGTTTTGCAGAAGCAATAATTCTTGCTACTCATTAGGACTCCAGAACAGTTAACCAAATTTTTTTGGTAAATTACATGAACTAGGCCGAATCCAAGGTTCCAAAGAGCAGAAAGTCTTCTGAAATTCTGTGTCCTCTTCCTCCACCCTCGCCCCCCAAAAGGCAACAGAATGCTTTTCATCCTGAGCACAGGGCCAGTATTCAAGACAAAGACTTTGTTTTAAAAACACTCATAAGGGGCGAGCCAAGGTGGGTAGAGTGCGACTGAGGAAGCAAGCAGCAAGGCGACTAACTCCGTTAACCCGGAACGGCTTAAAGGACACAAGCCCCAGGGAGTTCAGGCCAGATTTCTCCCGCGCCCACCAAGTGGCACTTCAGATTCGCTGACTTACGCCAGTAATGTATTTAGTATTTAAAAACTCTACAAGTCTAAGCAAGCCAGAAAATGGCTTAGGGGACAGGCAGGTATGCGGGACGCAGGAGTCTCAGAATGGAGGAGAGGGGAGCTGGGGACGGGAAGGCCAAGCGCTGGGCCCAGAAGTGAACAGCGCGTACCAGGCCCGGCCGGGAGCCGCGCGAGCCGCAGCAAGAGCGAGGGGGCCGGCGGCCCTGGATTCGACTCACCTGCCCATTCACCGAGCCCCGGTCCGACCCCCGCCTCGTGACCCAAACCCCAGACCCTAAGGGCCGTGAAGAGCGAGCACGAGATGCGCAGGGCCAGGTAGGCCACGGTGCCCGCGCCCACCCAGTACAGGAAGCCGGCGGCAGGCAGACCGCTCTCCATGGCTTTCAACCAGGCCTCACTACCTTCGTGAATGGAAAAAACAAACGAATGAATGCAGGCAGAGGCGCCGGCCGTGAGGATGAGGACTACCGTAATAGGCGCTGCTCCTACACAGCTTTGGGCCTAAACCCCGCCCATGGCACCATATCCGTGCCGCCATTGGTGATCTATCTTTCTCTCTGCATGTAGTGCGTCGGTCATTGGCTGACCCTAGTTTCACTGCCCCGCCCACGACCCCCCCCCCTGCTCTCACCTAGCCGCGTTTCCGTTCTAAGGCGGCGGATCGCTCACCTGCCAATCAAACTTCAGTCCCGCCCAACGTGCCCCCACGCCCCCAGGATTCCGCCAGACGGCTGCACGTCTCACCGCCGCCAAATCGCCCAGGTCTCTCATTGGCTGGAGAAGGCCTCGCGATTACCGAAGGTTGTGCTCCTATTGGCCAATCAGACCCAGTCTGGTTTGAGCTTGGGTTTGAGGAGGGAATGGGGTCAGAGACAACGCTAGTGAATGGAAGATTGTAGTAAGAAGTGGACGTGGAGCCATGGTTTTATTTTCACATCTTTGTTAAACGATTCTGTACCATTGTTAAATGTGCTGTCATTGTTCCTGTAAGCTTTTCCGAATAAAGGCTTGCATCTTCTGTTTCTGTGCCGTCCCCACGGCACACCTTCGCTCCGGTTACACAGCCTTATGGAGGGCCTTCTAAATGCCAGGCGTCCCTCCCGCGCGGAGCATTAAATAACACAGTTCCCCATGTCTTGGAGTTCAAGGCAAATAACTTCATGGCGTCAAGTGACTATAATACGCAATGGCATAAGAGCTATAAAATGAATGAAAGATACATTATGGGAATACAGCTTGATGAACAGTTAGATGGGGGAAGGGCTCCATGTTTTAACTGGGCTTAAAGGACTATAGAGATTTTTCTTTTACTTTCCTTTTGTATTTATTTTTTTTTTGGTGGGGGGCGAGGGGGAGTGGTGAGACGGTACAAAAGTGCACAGTCCAAGTACAGATACGAAAACCACCGCAGCAAAGTTCCAGAGGAGTAGGACCACAAGGTAAATTTAAGAAATTGTGTAATGCCATATGGTGCTTCACACATACTCCTTCATCCTCCCATCAGGAGTTTTTGTTTCTTTTTCTGGCAGGGATTTGGGAATCATATAAGATACCTAAAATTTTTTCTTAGCCAGTAGGGGCTGCTGATTCAAGACTTGAGAGTTTCTTAAAAGGCAGAGACTTAAGGGTAATAATTCTAAGGGTCAACATTTTAACACATCTTGAAGCTAAAGTCATAATTTTATAATATTTACTTTAAGAGCCTTATGTCTCCCTGCCCAACCCCCTCTCTCCTCCTCTTATAGGATTAATTAGATATAACCTCTCTTATGGGATTATATATTATTTCTCCACTCCCTCTTATAGGATTAATTAATGTTCTTCATAAACTGTCAGTTGTCCAGCAGAATTCAGCCATGTGAGTTGAGCTGGCACCATATTTTGTTATAATTGAATTTGATATCTTTGGCTGGGGCTACCTGTCCAATTCAACTGAAGTCTCACCACTCCTCTCCCTCCACCTCACCTTCCTCCTCTCGCTCTTGTCAAAACCTTTGCCTACAGTACAGCCCCAAATTTATATATCCCAATTCATCATTGCTCACCAAAAAAGGGCCCTCCAGATATTCAATCCCATTCTTCTTAGAATAGGGTGGAAGGAGGGGGCAAGAGTTACATAAACTAAAAATACATATTTTGTGGCATTTGTATGTATGTACTGTATGCATATATAGCTCACACTACAATTTATGATTATTGGGAACACTATGCTGTGAATCCATAGGACCTAGAATAGTATCTGGAACTTAGAGACACTCAAATATCTAACAGATAAGTAGAAGTAAAGATTCATTCATTCAACAAACACTATTCTGGGAATTCCCTGGCAGTCCAGTGGTTAGGACTCTGCGCTTTCACTGCCAAGGGCCTGGGTTCAATCCCTGGTCAGGGAACTAAGATCCTGCAAGCCGCCCAGCACAGCCAAAAATATATATATTATTCTGCTCTAATTATGTACCAGTAACTGAACTCGGTACTAGGTATACAATAGTGAAAAAAATGGTCAATTCTTAATCCTCATCCTATTTTATCATTCAACAGTGGGTGGCCACTGTTTTCCTCACCAGCTGCTCCTTCCCAGAGTCCTTTGCTGGCCCTTGCTCTTGATGACCCCTAAATGATGCAATGCCCTTGGGCTCAGACCCCAGCTCTCTTTACTTCTCTACATTTTATCTAGTCCCTTGTTTTTTTTGCTTGTTTGTTTGTTTTTGTTTGTTTGATCTTGGCCACACCACGCGGCTTGCAGGATCTCAGTTCCCTGACCAAGGACTGAACCTGGGCTGTGGCAGTGAAAGCACCGAATCCTAACCACTATACCACCAGGGAACTACCATAGTCCCTTGTTTTTAAATATCAACTGTAAGCGGATAATTTCCAAATGTCTCTGGCCAGACCAGAGTGTGTATACACACACACACACACACACACACACACATCTCCACCTGCCTACCCAACATCTCCACTCAGATGTACGATAAAAATAAACATCTGAAATTTAACATTCAAAACAGAACTTTACTCCGACCATACACATACCCCTCCCTTCCCCTGTTAAAGGCACCACTATATACCCACTTCCGAAAGCCCAAAATCTAGGGGTCAACCTTGATTTGATTTTTTGCCTTTCCATTGCATTCCCATATCCAATTCTTCAGCAAGTCTTTTTCATTCTACCTCCAAAATATACCTTGACAGACCACTTCCCCCACTTCTGCTCCTACCAACCTAATCCAAATGACAAGTATTCCTTACCTGGAATATGGCAATAGCCTCCTAACTCGTCCCCCTGAAGCCTGTCTTGGCGTTTGTTCTCCATGAAGCAACTAGAATTTTTTTAAAGTAAATTAGATATCTCTTTCGCTCAAATCCCTTCACGGACTTTACATCACGTTAACAAAATCCTCCAATACCAGCTTAACTGCCCTGACCTCTCCAGCAGTATCAACCACCCTCTCCTATGTTCACTTGATTCCAGCCACACTTTTTGCAGTTTCTCAGATAAGTCAAGTTCATTTCAATCTCAAAGTAGTTTTACTTCTTGTTCCCTCTCCCTGGAACCTCTTACCTTCTATTTCCCAAGACTCAGTCCTTTACATTATTTAGACTTTTGCTCACCACTTGTGATTTTCACTAACTGACCTACATAAATAGGCCAAATAGCCTGTCTCCTTTGCCCTGTCACTACTTATCCTTTTACCCTAATTTGTTTTCCTTATAACACTTAATGTTTTCAAATTCTTTGATTAATTTTTGTTCATCTTCCCAACAGCATGTTAAGTTCATGAGGACAGTGATCTTTTCTTGTCCACCACTGTTCTCTTCACCTCAGATGTGCACCTAAGAGTACTTGACACTTAGTAGGTATTCAATAAATACCCGTTGAATGGATGAATGATGAATGAAGGAAAACACTTTAGCAGGAGAGACAGACATTAAGCAAATATCCAACTAATTATATGGTAAAAATTGTAATAAGTACAAAGAAGAAAAGAATAGGGCTTAAGGCAAGAGGATAGGTGGGGAGAGGAGACTGCCCTGAAAGGCCTTTCTAAGGAAGTAGCATTTAAACTGGATCTAAGGATAAGCAGAAATTAATCTGGCAAAGAGTGGAGTGGAAGAGAGGAGAGGAAAGAGCAACAATACCTGTTAATGGTTTTGAAGAATACACATATGTGTCTCTAGCGCCTATCATAGCATCTGACATAAAATTAAACAGGCATTAAAAAATAATTGTTGATTTTGGATTTTTCTTAATAAATAGAGACAGGTACCATAGAAATATACTTTCCATTGCTGTTAGAGTTCATATTAAGTATGTTATTTTAACTCAAGGAATATTGAAGATTGAAACCACCTCATTTTGATATCTGTTCTTTTTCTATAAAATCTGGGCACTACCCATGCAATTAACAGGAATAATTTTTATTAAAAATGTACACATTTATTCTGATCACCTCAGCTTCCTTTTAGAAATATTAATTATTCTATTGATTAAAAGTAAAAAAAAAGAGGCTTCACAGAGTGAAGTGGTACATGACAGAGTTAAGCCCTTTCTGGTTCAGACACTTACACACTTTTGGAATTGAACAACAATCCTTTGCCCCTGGATAAACTTTATGAACCTCTAAAAACACTAATACATACAGGAACCTATGGTGATCTACTCCTATTCAGCAGTATTCTGTGCTAAAATTTCATATAGACCACGGTTCCCAGAGATTGGTAGAAACATATGAAACCATTAAAAATTCTCCGAAGAGGGAGCAAAACTATAAAACTTTGGGCTTGGTGTCAGGGAAATCTGGGACAAGATCCTACTTCTACCTCTTATTAGCTGTATGATCTTGGGTGGATTTAGCTACTAAGCATTCAAATTCTACATCTGTAAAATGCGGCAATACTACTTAAGCAGCGATTGGCACAGAGATGTTGTGTTCAGAGAGGTTGGTACTACTTTTATCCCCATTTTACAGATGAGGAAAGTGAGGCTTAAAACATTTACATACTTTTCCTATGGACACGTAGAAACTAAGTAGTAGAATTGGGATTTCAATTTAAAAGCTGTGGTTGAGGGGGTTTCCCTGGTGGCGCAGTGGTTGAGAGTCTGCCTGCTAATGCAAGGGACACGGGTTCGAGCCCTGGTCTGGGAGGATCCCACATGCCGCAGAGCAACTAGGCCCGTGAGCCACAACTACTGAGCCTGCGCGTCTGGAGCCTGTGCTCCGCAACAAGAGAGGCCGCGATAGTGAGAGGCCCGCGCACCGCGATGAAGAGAGGCCCCCACTTGCCACAACTAGAGAAAGCCCTTGCACAGAAACGAAGACCCAACACAGCCAAAAATAAATAAATTAATTAATTAATTTTTTAAAAAAAGAAAGAAAGTAACAAATGTTCAAGTACAATTGGTGTCTTTAAAAAAAAAAAAAAGCTGTGGTTGAGAAAACCATAATCTGAAAGGATATACGCACCCCAATGTTCACTGTAGCACTATTTACAATAGCGAAGACATGGAAGTAACCTAAATGTCCATCATCAGATGTAAAAAAGATGTGGTACATATATACAATGGAATACTACTCAGCCATAAAAAAGAATGAAATAATGTCATTTGCAGCAACATGGATGGATCTAGAGATTATCATACTAAGTGAAATAAGTCAGAGAAAGACAAATATATGATATCACTCGTGTGGAATCTAATTTAAAAAATGAAGATACAAATGAACTTATTTACAAAACAGAAACAGACTTATAGATATCGAGAACAAACTTATGGTTACCAAAGGGGAAACATGGTGGGGGAATAAATCAGGGGCTTGGGTTGAACACATACACTACTATGTATAAGACAGATAACCAACAAGGACCTACTGTATAGCACCAGGAACTCTACTCAATATTCTGTGATAACCTATATGAGAAAAGAATCTATAAAAAGAATGAATATATGTATATATATAACTGAATCACTTTGCTGTACACCTGAAACTAACACAACATTGTAAATCAACTATACTCTAATAAAACTAAAATAAAGAAAGAAATTCATGGAAAAAAACTGTGGTTATGAAATAATTTCTCAATAACTAGATCAGAGAAGGCAGCATTTTTAAAAATGCTTAAGGACGAATAGAACAGTCTCTAGAAATATTTGGTTGTTACACAGATAACATACTCAGACGTAACCACATTGAATTTCAGTCTCATTTATTTAAAAGATTTAGAGTTCAGAATAATCTTTAATATGGAAAAAAATGGGAATCAACCAAATTGTATCATATTAATATACCAATATTCCCATTTAATTGTAAATTCATTTGCAGTATTTCTGTAAACTGAGTTCCAGGTCCGATTTTCATGGTGAAATCAGTAGTTCAATATAATGAAACAAAATTCTGTAATTAGAGAATTACATAGAAGCTAGGAATTTTTAAGAATACATTACAACAGAGCTGAATCCTTCATTTGTCTGTATAATAAAACTTACATATTTATAACAGTTCTGTCTTCTATCTCATCTTCATTTAAACGCAGTTCAAAATATTGCACTTAATTTCTCCTTTAAGTTCAGTTGAGGTGTTCAATTCTAGGTTAAAAAGAAATAGTGCCATGATAAACAAACCTGTGACATTAGAAATTGGGAGGTTTCCAAATAGTAAATATTTAATTTCTTTAACACACAGTAGTACCATGACATGAGCATTAACGTTTATATGCTTCAATATTGCATTATCGTTTTCAAAGTGACTTCACATACATTATCCATTCAAACATCACGTTAGCACTCTTATTTTTTCAACAAGGAAACAAACTCTTTGAGATGAACTTCTTGCCTAAGAACCACTCTGGTGCAGTAGGCCTGTTTCTAGAACCAAGGTGTTTGCACTAAAAATCCAGTGCTCTTTTCTACTCTATCACCTACCTTATAAGAGAACTTAACGCTCACATTTCATGCAACCTTCTGTAAACATATAAAACTAAACTAATCATTTTGAAATAAATGATTGAAAAAATACAGTTTTAGTATTTTATTTTTTTAGCTTCAAAAGCTCACAGAAGTATATAAAAACCATCCCAACCTCATTTCCTGTTCCCACTAATGCAGCTGGCAATTTGGAGTGCATTCTTCCATTTCTTTTTCTATGTAATAAAGCTATATGATATATACAACATACATATTTCTTTTTTTTAGTAAAAAAACTGTGAAGAGGTAGCCAAGATGGTGGCGTAGGAAGACCCTGAACGCACCTCTTAGCAAGGACACACCAAAATTACAGCTACTTACAGAGCACCTATCTATTTGAATGGCCTGAATACTAGCAGAAAAGATTTTTCACAACTAAAGACATCAAGAAGGAACCACAATGCGACAGGTAGGAGGAATGGAGATGCAATATAGTCAGGACCCACACACCTGGGTGGGCAACCCACAAATGGGAAAAATATCACAATCATTGAGGTCCTCTCCGTGAAGCAGGGAGCCCAAGCACCACACTGGGCTCCCCAGCCCAAAGGTCGTGCACCTCCTGCACCAGGAAAATGAGCCTCCAGAACATCTGGCTTTGAAAACCAGCAGGGCTTATGTTTGGGAGAGCCAGGGAGCTGTAGGAAACACAGACTCTGCTCTTAAGAGTGTGCACAAAATCTCACATGCCCCAAGTCCCAGCACAGAATCAGTAGTTTGAAAAGAGCCTGGGTCAGACCCACTGGCTGATCTTGGAGAGCCTCCGGGAGAGGAAAGAGGCAACTGGAACTCCCCCCTGGGAAAAGAGACATTGGTGGCAGCCATTTTGGGGAGCTCATTCTTCCGTAATAACACTGCTGCTGGCAAGTGTCATTTTGTAACCCTCCATCTAGTCGATTAGCACCAGGCACCTGGCCCCACACTTCAGCAGCAGAAGTGGCCCCAATAACCCCTGGACCACGCAGACAGCCTCAAGGGAAGACTACCCCATGCTCCAGCAAGCCCACATCCACTTCTGGAGGCATTGCCTTGCAGCCAGTCAGGATAGGGACCAGCCTCACCTACCAGAGAGCCCGCAGTAGTCAAGCCCACCACAACAGAAGGGTGTACACATAGGGGGCACCCCTAGAGCATATCGTTCTGATGACCAGAGAGGAGCACGCTGCTGAGCCCCACAGAGCTATACGCAAAAGACTCAGACTGGACTGCTTTCTCACACCACATAAACTCACAATGGATTAAAGACTTAAATGTAAGTCCTAAAAGTGAGAAAGGAGGGAAGGGGGCAGAGCACAACCATTAGCTGTTGAGGATACAACAGAAACTGGTTAAAACCTATTAGGCCTAAGATGGTGGAAGATTCAACTTCCGGTAGACTTTGAGCCTCATTATACACTCACTGTAACACATGAGCATGCTAAATGACACACCCACAGGTGCCATGACAGTCCCGAGGTTGACCATAAAAGGCCAAAGAGTAGGTAATGTCCCAGTTCCTGGAAATCCCCGCCCCTCCCCCAAAATAGTTGGAATAATCCTCCCACTTGTTAGTCTATGAAATTACCCAGTCCATAAAAACTAACCATTCCATATTTCAGCGCCACTGTCACCTTCTGAGAAGGACCACATTCTGCCTATGGAATGTGTATCTCTCTAAATAAACTTGCTTTCACTTTACTATGGCCCACTCTTGAAATCTTTTCTGCACGAAGCCAAGGACCCTCACTTGGTGGCCCATCCCAGGAACTCGCCCAAGACCCAGGACATGACCATCCTCTTGTGCCCCATTTTCTTGTAACAAAACCATAAAACTTCTAGAAGAAAACATAGGCACTATGGTCTTTCTCATTGGTCTTAGAAATTTTTTTGGGATGTGTCACCTCAGGCAAGGGAAACCAAAGCAAAAATAAACAAATGGGACTACATCAAACTAAAATGCTTTCCCACAGCAAAGGAAATTATCAAAAACAAAAGGCTGCCTAATGAGTGGGAGAAGATATTTGCAAACAATATGTCCAATAAGGGGTTAATATCCAAAATATATAAAGAATTCACACAACTCAATATCAAAAAAACAAACAACCTGTTTAAAAAATGGGCAGAGGACCTAACTAGACATTTTTCCAAAGTAGACATACAGATGGACAACAGGCACATAAAAAGATGTTCAACATTACTTATCATCAGGGAAAGGAATGCAAATCAAAACCACAATGAGCTATCACCTCACACTTGTCAGAATGGCTATTGGCAAAAAGACAAGAAATAACACGTGTTGGTGAGAATGGGGAGAAAAGGGAACCCTCATGCACTGTTGGTGAGATTATAAATTGGTGCAGCCAGTATGAGAAAGAGTATGGAGGTGCCTCAAAATATTAAAAATATAATTATCAATTACCATACGATCCAGCAATTCCACTCCTGGGTATTTATCTAAAGAAAACGGAAACATTAATTCAAAAAGATACATGCACATGAACGTTCACTGCATCATTATTTGCAATAGCCAAGATATGGAAGCTAAGTGTCCATCGATAGATGAGTAGATAAAAAGATGTGAGATATATATATATATATCAACATAGATACATAGAGATATATATGGAATATTACTGATCCATGAAAAATAATGAAATCTTGCCATTTGCGACAACATGAGTGAATCTAGAGAGTATTATGCTAAGTGAAATAAGTCAGACAGAGAAAAACAAATATGTATGATATCACTTAAATGTGGAATGTAAGAAACAAAGCAAATAAAACAAAATGAAAACAAGACTCATAGATACAGAGAACAAATCGGTGTTTGCCAGAGGAGAGGGTGGTGGAGTGGGTGAAATAGGTGAAGTGGGTTAACAGGTACAAATCTCCAGCTATAAAATGAATAAGCCACAGGTATATAATATACAACATAAGGAATATGGCCAATAATATTGTAATAACTTTGTGTGGGGACAGATGGTTACTAGACTTATTGGGGTGATAATTTCATAATGTATGCAATTGGCAAATCACTATGCAGTACACCTAAAACTAGCATAATTTTGTATGTCAACAATAAATATTTTGTATATTTCAATAAAAAAAGAAGAAAAAAAGTACAAACTGTGATCATACAAACATAAGCCAACCACTTTCTTTCTCCACTCAATATACCTTTAAAAAGACATAGTGAAATAACATATAAGGGTTGCACATTACTGGATTTCTTTGTTTCACCAGCAGATCTATTCATCATTCCAACAACCTTACCCAAAATATTCTTACACTTAAAAAAAAATTCGTGCCATGATGAACACATCAGTTTAAAATGAGGTGAAAGGGAAAGTAAACAATATATTTTGCCAACATCCCACTGCTAGCCAAAAATAACAAAACTTTAGGATGGTTATGCAAACAAACTGAAGTAAAGAATATGAGGGAATTTCAGGTGAAGTTTTTCTTCACCTAAATGCTTCCTTTAGCAGTGGACTCAAGATTTGCTATCTTTATTCATATTTTTTTTTCTAAAATTTCTGGCTACCTTAATTTCTATGACTTTCACCTGGTTCTTTTCTTTCTTCCCTTTATTGTATTTGTAAATATATTCGATATATACAAAAGATTATGTGAAATACATAAGTTAGTTATAAATCAAAATATAATTTTAAAAACCCCTAAACTCACCATCCAATTCAAGAACCAAAGACTCAAGAAGCTACCCTATCCTACACTTCAGAGGTAAGCACATTCCTAAATGTTGTGTGTCATTCTGCTGTTTTTATATATAAATGTTTTAAAAATACCTATACATATAAATACTTTATCACAAATTTATATGAAATAATATATTGTTTAGTTTTGCTTATTTTTGAGATCTATTACAAACCATATTGTAGGGACTTCCCTGGTGGTCCAGTGGTTAAGACTCCATGCTCCCAATGCAGGGGGCCAGGGTTTGGTCCCTGGTCAGGGAACTAGATCTCGCATGCCGCAACTAAAAAGATCCAGTGTGCTGCAACTAAGACCCAGGCAGCCAAATAAATAAATAAATAAATAAAATATTAAAACAAAACAAAAACCATAGTATAAATGGATGCTGGGGGATGCAACCCAGACACCCACAGCAAGATCAAGACATCCATTTGAGGAGAGTGCTAATTGCTGAGGGCTCACAGCTGTGTCCCTCCCTGGGCATTATCCTTGGCCAAAGGGAGCTGCTTTGTCCCTCCTGTGGACAGCCTGCTTCCAGTGCCTGGTTAATGCGGAAATACAAAAGCCTGGCCCACTTATTTCAATTACAGACATCTCTGAAGGGCCATCCTAGCTTCAGAGCTCCCTGTGGAATTGGCTGAGGCCTCTATTACTGCTGCATTGAAGCTCAGCTTCTTCCTCAGCTTGATCCTGCTTCCCTCATTCTCTTACTGATGTTGTTCCCCAGAGTACTCCATAAATAAGTCCCCTGCAAGCAAATCTCAGTCTTAGAGTCTATTTCCTGGGAAACCTGACTGTTGTAGGTTGAACTATGTTCCCACAAAAGATATGTTGAAGTCCCTGGCATTCCATAAGGAATGGTCCCTATGGTCACCTATGAATGTGACCTTCTTTGCAAGTAAGGTATTTACAGATGTAATCAAATTAAGATGAGGTCATACAGGATTAGAGTGGGCCTTACATCCAGTGACTGTCCTTATAAAGAGTAGGAGATTTGAAACACACAGAAAGACAGAGGAAAGAAGACCATGTGAGGGAGAGAATGTAGTGATGCAGCAACAAGACAAAGAATGCTAAGGATTGTTGACAACCCCTAAAAGCTAGGAAGAAGGCTCTTCGCTAGAGCCTTCAGAGTGAGCATGGCCCTGCCAATACCTTGATTTAGGACTTTTAGCCTCCAGAACTGTGAAACAACAAATTTCCATTCTCTAAATCTACCCAGCTTTTGTCAATTTGTTACAGCAGCCCAAGGAAACTCATACATAGACTTAAGACCTACATTTGGGTAGTCTTCTGGGACTAGCTTTTTTTACTGGACATCATGTTTCTAAGAATTATTCATGTTGTTTACTATAGCTGTAGCTCTCCATTTTTTTCCCTCAATATCAATGGCAATATCTCATCAGAGACCTAGTAATAATACATGTGTGAAAAACTTTATTCTTTCTACAATGATTATTCCTCTGTTTGAGGGTATAGTCTTATTGTTTGTTCCTTTATTTCACATTTTTTGAGAAAAATTCTATATAAATTTTAAAATTCATTACATATCTATCTTTGTACATCTATGTATGTGTTAGGCAGAATAATGACGCCCCCCCAAAGATTCACATCCTAACTACTGGAACCTGTGAATATTATATGACAACATATTATGATGATACAACTAAGTTAAGGATTTTCAGGTGAGGGGATTATTCACATGAGCCTAATATAATCACCCAGGCTCTTAACATTAGAGAATCTTTCCCAGCTTTGGTCAGAAAGGGAGATGTGACTATGGACGAATGGTCAGAGAGATGCAATGATGCTGGCTTTGAAGATGTAGGAAGGGGTCCACGAGCCAAAGAATGTGGGCAGCCTCTAGAAGCTGAAAAAGGCAAGGAAAAAAACTCTTCCCTAGAACCTCCAAAACAAAAATTTTGATTTTAGTACAGTAAGTCCCATGTTGCAATTCTAACCTATAGAACTGTCAGATAATAAGTGTGTGTTGCTTAAAGCCACCAATTTGTAGTAATTTGTAATATCGACAGTAGAAAACTAATGCTGTTTGTGTGTGTGTGTGTGTGTGTGTGTGTGTGTGCCCTAAAGAAGCATACCTGGTTCTGGCCCCTGCCCTCCTCTCTTGTTCACTACACATAAGCGATAAGGTCCTTCTCTACAGTCCTCAAAAGCACAAAGATCCATACTGCACCAACCATACTTTAAGCACCATAGAGTTCTGTTTGTCTTATTCACTGGTATAGCCCTGGTAAATATATAATAGGCTCTCAATAAGTATCCATTAAATGATCGAATGGATTATTATTGTAGAAGGAAAAGTGTAAAAGTTAGTGGCAGGGAGCAATAACTTCCAGTTGAAAAGTAAAATCAGTCACAGTTTTTAAACTATATAGCTCATCTGTTGGTTCTACTTTTCTTAAGTTATAACTCACCGATTTTTCCTTTGTAAAACCAAGAATTGGAAAGAAGCTATGCTTTATTAACTCACCTAGCCCAAATCAGTTTGTTTACTATCTGCAGGGGGGAAAGCAAGCTGTTAAAAATAGCACACAATTAGTTGGTTACTATTTGTCCTGCTTTTGGGGCTCACCTGGTAAGTCTACCAACTTCATTGTCACCTCTTACTCAAGAGTGATTGGATCTTAGGAATACCACCTCCTGTTACTCAGTTTACAGGGGATGTTGAAAAGTCAAAATGCTGGGTGTGTCTCTGTGAAATAGATATTGTTAGTGAACTATGTTCACATTATCTATGTAAGGGACCTAAACATATTTTCCTATCTCTAGCTCCCTTCTATTTTTCTTCATTTTGCAATAAGAGAATTTTAATAAGCCTCCTCAAAATCTTCTAAACAAGATGGGGAATGGAGAAATAAATAGCTGCCCCCCCTTTCCTAGCACCCAGGTATGGAGGGAACTGAGGGAAGAGCATGCCTAAAGGGTGTAAGGCTGAAGAGTTCAGGGAGGAAGAGAGTAACATGACTGGAGGGCAAGGGAAGTAGGGCAGGAAAGGGAATGACAGGGCTGGGCTTACATCTGCTCTGTTTCGCAATCATCTTGGATCACCCAGGTCAGAAAACAACACATTATTATATATATTGCAAAATATTTCAAAAACAGAATCTTCTCTTTCAGTAGTATGAGGAAAAGAACAAGTCTTAAGTTGTATCCCCTTGGACAGCTCTAGTATTTAGTTAGCTCACGTGTAAAATGGGGATGGCAAATAATGCCTACCTTTTGGAGAAGACAGAGAGGACAACCAAGAAACCTGAGAGGCCTGCTGGGTTTACATATCTACTAGTGGTGGGTGTGTTGCAGGAAAATGGGGGGCGAGAGGATGGTCATGTCCCAGGTTTGGGGCTGCCAAGTGAGGGTCCTTGGCTTTGCGTAGGAAAGAATTCAAGAGTGGGCTGTAGTAAAGTGAAAACAGGTTTATTTAGAGAGATATACATTCCATAGGAATGTGGACCGTTTCAGAAGGTGAGAAGCCCTGAAATATGGGGTAGTTAGTTTTTATGGGCTTGGTAATTTTCATCTGCTAACGAGTGGGAGGAACATTCTGTCTTGGAGAAGTGGGTGGGGATTTCCAGGAACTGGGCCACTGCCCACTTTTTTGGCCTTTTATGGTCGGCCTCAGAACTATCATGGTGCCTGTGGGTGTGTCATTTAGCATATGCTAATGTATTACAATGAGCATATAATGAGGCTCAAGGTCTACTGGAAGTCAAATCTTCCACCATCTTGGCCCTAGTAGGTTTTTTAAAAAAAATATTTATTTATTTATGTATTTATTTTGGCTGTGCTGGGTCTTAGTTGTGGTACGTAGGCTCTTCACTGTGGCATCTGACATCTTTTTAGTTGTGGCATGGGGACTCTTAGTTGTGGCAGGCATGTGGGATCTAGTTCCCTGACCAGGGATTGAACCCAAGGCCTCTGCATTGGGAGCATGGAGTCTTACCTACTGGACCACCAGGGAAGTCCCTGGCCCTAGTAGGTTCTAACTAGTTTTTGTCATATCCTCAACAGCTGTGTCATTCTTTTAAAAGTTGTGCCCTGCCCCCTTCCCTCCTGTCTCAGGTGGATTATTTGCCTTACCTCATCCTCATCAACAGTAGCTATTATCATTCAATTTTGTCCTCAGTCAATTCTACAGGTGAAAAAAAGTCTCTCATTTCCAAATGTGTTTTCCAACACTAGTGAGCAATTAAATTAACTCAATCCTGACACTATCTGCTGGAGATAGCATAAGATCTCACAGGCTTAGTCCCACAAGACTGCCCCCACTTCAGACACCAAATGCAAATCCAGGTTGTAATTGCACTTCTGACTGACTGGTTATAAATTGGAGGTTCCTACTGAAACAGAAGGGAAGGGGGCAGGGCACAGCCTTTAAAAGAATGACATAGCCCTTGAGGATATGAAAAAAACTGGTTAGACCCTACTAGGTCCAACATGGCAGAAGATTCGACTTACAGTAGACCTTGAGCCTTGTTATATGCTCATTGTAATACATTAGCATATGCTAAAGGTCACACCCACAGGCAGCATGACAGTTCCAAGGCCAAACCATAAAAGGCCAAAAAGTGGGCAGTGGCCCAATTCCTGGAAATCCCCACACTTTCTCCAAAGTACTTGGAATAATCCTCCCACTCATTAGCCTATGAAATTACCCAGTCCATAAAAACTAACCACCCCATATTTCGGGGTCTCTCACCTTCTGAGATGGCCCACATTCTGTCTGTGGAGTGTGTTTCTATCTTGGCCGCTCTCACTTTCCAGATGACCTCCATACCCTCGGGCCACTCTTGCCTTCTGAGA